>NC_071994.2:122204583-122867500 GCF_028885655.2 Pongo abelii
GCTTTCCTTGCTGGTAACTCCAATCTAATGTAGCTCCCACCTCCTCATTTAAATTTTTATTTATTTTTTGTTTTGTCTTTGAGATAGGGCCGTGCAGTGGCACAATCATAGTTCATGTGCAGCCTTGAACTCCTGGGCTCAAGCAATCCTCCACCTCCCGGGTTCAAGAAGTTCTGCCTCAGCCTCCCGAGTAGCTGGGATTACAGGCGCCCGCCACCACATCTGGCTAATTTTTTGTATTTTTAGTAGAGATGGGGTTTCACCATATTGTTCAGGCTGGTCTCAAACTCCTGACTTCAGGTGATCCACCTGCCTCGGCCTCCTAAAGTGCTGGGATTGCAGGCGTGGCCACCGCAACCGGCCTGGATGCTGATTTCTAAGTGATAGCCACTGAAGGAGAGGGTGAGGGGGACCAGGTCAGGTCATTTGCTCTGGGCCCACCCAGAGCTCTCCTGCAGCCAGAGCCTCTTTCCTACCACCCTAGTCTATTCAGCTCCCAGGAGGGAGAGGGTCCTGAGTCCTGAGCTCTGCTTTCATCTGATTTGGCCTCAATTTGTCCACCTCATCTGCACTTTGTATACAGCCTTATCTCTGTGCACCTTCTTGTTAACATTAGAGGTTTTTTTGCTTTGTTTTTGTTTTTTGAGATGGAGTCTCACTCTGTTGCCCAGGCTGGAGTGCAATGGAGCAATCTCGGCTCTGCAACTTCCGCCTCCCAGGTTCAAGCGATTCTCCTGCCTCAGCCTCCCAAGCAGCTGGGACTGCAGGCGTGCACCACCATATGTGGCTAATTTTTGTATTTTACTAGAGACGAGGTTTCATCATGTGGCCCAGGCTGGTCTCAAACTCCTGAGCTCTGGCAATCCACTTGCCTCGGCCTCCCACAGTACTAGATTACAGGCGTGAGCCACCATACCTGGCCAACATCAGGTTTAAGTTGCAAGTGGATCCCAAAATGCAGCATATCAGAAAGAAAGTACAAAACAATACAGCGTTTACTGAGAAAAAATCTGCCTTTGCCCACTTTGCTCTCAACTCCTATACTTGCACCTAGTTTTCACTTATCAATTATTTTGTTGTTATTCTTTTTTTAGGCAGAATCACAATCCTGGCTCACTGCAACCTCCACCTCCCAGGTTCAAGCAATTCTCTTGCCTCAGTCTCCTGAGTAGCTGGGACCACAGGCACATGCCATCACATCCTGCTAATTTTTGTATTTTTAGTAGAGATGGGGTTTCACCATGTTGCCCAGGCTGGTCTTGGATGCTCCCTGAGGTCAAGCGATCCACCCACATCAGCCTCTCAAAGTGTTGGGATTACAGGTGTGAGCCACCGTGCCTAGACTTCAACAATTATTTGTTAAGCATTTTCACTATACCAGGCCCTTGCCAGGTGTTAGGGATGCAGCAAAGAAACCCAAATGGTTCCTCACAGTTTTCAGTCTAGATGTAAAGATACTAAACCAATACACTAATTATGTGCAATAATGCACAATGGTAATAGTAAGTAGATTGGGTTATTGGCCGAGCACGGTGGCTCATGCCTGTAATCCCAGCACTTTGGGAGGCCAAAGCAAGATCACCTGAGGTCAGGAGTTCAAGACCAGCCTGGACAACATGGTGAAACCCTGTCTCTACAAAAATACAAAACTTAGCTGGACATGATGGTGGGTGCCTCTAATCCCAGCTACTTGGGAGGCTGAGGTGGGAGAATCACTTGAACCTGAGAGGCGGAGGGTGCAGTGAGAAGAGATCGTGCCATTGCACTCCAGCCTGGGCAACAGAGTGAGACTCCTTCTCAAAAAAAAAAGGGAGTTATTTTGAGAGAAAGCAATATTGGCATCTAATTTAGATTGGAGGGGAGATCAGAGAGGACCTTTCTAAGAAAGTGACATTTTAACTGAGACCTGTAGCATGATGAGAAGTTAGCCAGGCTGAAGAACAGAAAGGAAAAGCATTGCTGTCACCCAGGCTGGAGTGCAATGGCATGATCTTGGCCCACTGCAACCTCTGCCTCCCGGGTTCAAGCTTCTCCTGCCTCAGCCTTCCGAGTAGCTGGGATTACAGGGGCACACCACCACACCCGGCTAACTTTTTGTACCTTTAGTAGAGACAGGGTTTTACCATGTTGGCCAGGCTGGTCTCAAACTCCTGACCTCGTGATCTGCCCGCCTTGGCTTCCCAAAGTGTTGGGATTACAAGCGTGAGCCACCACCCCAGGCCGGAGGAAAAGCATTCTAATAGAGGCGTTAGAATGGACAAAGCCCTGGAGGTAGAGACATACCTTGGCCTTTTGAGCAAATGGGGATAAGACCATGGAAGACAGAATACACTAAACAAGGGCAGAAAGATCCAAGGTAAAACTGGGAGAGGGGCTAGGTTATGACAGGGCATTTGGATTTTTTTCCAGTATGGTGGAAAGTAATTGAAGTAACTTACATAACTGTTTTTTGTTGTCATTGTTGTTAATCACAATTAGCCATTCATTGAAAGTGGCTTGTTGTGGGGGGAAGCTGACATGGAAGCAGGAACACCCATTAGGAGGTGACTGCGGTAAATTAGGCCGGTGGGAGTAGTAGTGGCAGTAGAGATGGAGACAGGCAGAAGAACAATTTGATGATGCATCGTGGAGTTCGAAAGAACAAGTCAATAGTATTGACTGCAGGAGAGGAAAAGGCAAGAATGGCCGGGTGCGGTGGCTCACGCCTGTAATCCCAGCACTTTGGGAGGCCGAGGCGGGCGGATCACGAGGTCAGGAGATCAAGACCATCCTGGCTAACACGGTGAAACCCCATCTCTACTAAAAATACAAAAAATTAGCCGGTGTGGTGGCAGACGCCTGTATTCCCAGCTACTCAGGAGGCTGAGGCAGGAGAATGGCGTGAACCCGGGAGGTGGAGCCTGCAGTGAGCCGAGATCGCGCCACTGCACTCCAGCCTGGGTGACAGAGCGGCACTCTGTCTCAAAAAAAAAGAAAAAAAGGAAAAGGCAAGAATGACTCTGAGGTTTTTGGTTTGAGCAAGTAGGTGAATGGTGAGGAGAGGAAGCCTGCAGGAGTAGCAGGTTTGAGCGTTCTGTGTTTAGTATCTGTGAGACAAGGCCGGACATGATGGCTCACACCTGTAATCTCAGTACTTGGGGAGGCAGAGGTGGGTGGATCACTTGAGCCCAGGAGTTGGAAACCAGCCTGGGCGACCTGGTGAGACCTCCTCTCTACAAAAAATAAATAAGCTGGGCGTCGTGGCGTGTGCCTGTGGTCCCAGCTACTTGGGAGGTTGAGGTGGGAGGATTGCTTGAGCCCGGGGGAACCAAGGCTGCAGTGAGTCATAATTGTGCCACTGCACTCCAGCCTGAGTAGTGACAGAGCAAGATCCTGTCTCCAATTTAAAAAAAAAAAAAAAGGAATCTGTGAGGCCAGGCGTGGTGGCTCACACCTATAATCCCAGCACTTTGGGAGGCTGAGGTGGGAGGATCACTTGAGTTCAGGAGTTTGAGACCAGCCTGGCCAACATGGTGAAACCCCATCTGTACTAAAAATGCAAAAATTAGCCAGGTACGGTGGCTCATGCTTGTAATCCCAGCACTTTGGGAGGCTGAGGCGGGCAGATCATGAGGTCAGGAGTTCGAGACCAGACTGGCCAACAGGGTGAAACCTTGTCTCTACTACAAATACAAAAATTAGCTGGGCATGGTGGCGGGCACCTGTAATCCCAGATACTTGGGAGGCTGAGGCAGGAGAATCGCTTGAACCCGGGAGGCAGAGGTTGTAGTGAGCCGAGATCGCACCACTGCACTCCAGCCTGGGTACCGGAGCTAGACACTGTCTCGAAAAAAAAAATTAACCGGACGTGGTGGCATGCGCCTGTAATCCCAGCTACACGGGAGACTGAGACAAGAGAATTGCTTGAACCCAGGAGGCAGAAGTTGCCCTGAGCTGAGATTGCACCGCTGCACTCCAGCCTGGGTGACAGAGCAAGACTCCGTCTCAAAAAATAAAAGGGGGGGTGGGGCCAGGCACAGTGGCTCACGCCTGTAATCCCAGCACTTTGGGAGGCCGAGGTGGGTGGATCACCTGAGGTGGGGAGTTCGAGACCAGCCTGACCAACATGGGGAAACCCCGTCTCTACTAAAAAAAAAAGAATACAAAATTAGCTGTGTGTGGTGGCACATGCCTGTAATCCCAGCTACTCAGGAGGCTGAGGCAGGAGAACTGCTTGAGCTTGAACCCAGGAGGTGGAGGTTGTGGTGAGCTGAGATCGTGCTATTGCACTCCAGCCTGGGCAACAAGAGCAAAACTCCATCACAAAAAAAAAAAAAAAAAAAGAATCTGTGAGACATCAGGGTGGTTATGTCAATGTCAAGTGGATAGTTATAAGTCTGGAGTTCAGAAGAGAAGTCTGAGCTGAAAATGTAAATACACTGAGAGTCATCAGTATATAGATAGCACTTAATATCAAGCTCTATTATCCACAAGGCCAGGCACGGTGACTCATGCCTGTAATCCCAGCACTTTGGGAGGCCGAGGCAGGTGGATCACTTGAGTTCGAGAGTTCGAGACCAGCCTGACCAACATGGAGAAACCCTGTCTCTACTAAAAATACAAAATTAGCCGGGCATGGTGGTGCATGCCTGTAATCCCAGCTACTCATGAGGCTGAGGCAGGAGAATTGCTCAAACCCGGGAGGCAGAGGTTGTTGTGAGCTGAGATGGCACCATTGCACTCCAGCCTGGGCAACAAGAGTGAAACTCCATCTCAAAAGAAAAAAAAAAGAAAGATAACCACAGTACATTTTGAGGAATTAAAAAAGAGTAGCAGAACAGTGTGTTCAAAATTACTCCAAATATGGCAGAAATTATGTTCATATATATATGAAGTCTAAACAGAGAAAACATCTTGATCAATATAGGTGTCAAACAGCAATGGCCATCTTTGAGGACTGGGTAGGCAACATAAATGGGGCAATTGTTTGTAGCCTCTGTACAGTTTTTGTTTTTTACAAGAAATTGCTTTTTACAATTTTTCTTTTTTTTCTTTTCTTTTTTTTTTTTTTTTTTTGAGACTGAGTCTTGCTCTGTTACCTAGGCTGGAATGCAGTGGTAAGATTTCAGCTCACTGCAGCCTCTGCCTCCCAGGCTCAAGTAATCATCCTATCTCAGCCTCCCTGGTAGCTGGGACCACAGACACACACAATCCTGCCTGGCTAATTTTTTATATTTTTAGTAGAGAAGAGGTTTTGCCATGTTGCCCAGGCTGGTCTCAAACTCCTGAGCTCAAGCAATCTGCCTGCTGGGATTACAGGCGTGAGCCACCGTGTCCAGCCTATAGTTTTTGTTTGTCTATTTGTTTTTTGAGACAGTCTAGCTCTGTCACCCAGGCTTGAGTGCGGTGGCATGATCTCAGCTCACTGCAACCTCAGCCTCCCGGTTTCAAGTGATTCTCGTGCCTCAACCTCCTGAGTAGCTGGGACTACAGGTGAGCACCAACACACCTGGCTTTTTGTATTTTTAGTAGAGACCAGGTTTTGCTATGTTGGCCACATGTTGGCCAGGCTGGTTTTGAACTCCTGATCTCAAGTGATCCACCTATCTTGGCCTCCCAAAGTGCTGGGATTACAGGCATGAACCACCACACCTGGGCTACAATTTTTAATAAAGGAAATTTTTTACGATTTTTTTTTTTTGAGACGAAGTCTCACTCTGTCACTCAGGCTGGAGTGCAATGGTGCAGTCTCAGCTCACTGCAACCTCTGCCTCTGGGTTCAAGCGATTCTCTTGCGTCAGCTTCCTGAGTAGCTGGGATTACAGGTGCGCGCCAGCATGCCTGGCTAATTTTTCTATTTTTAGTAGAGACACGGTTTCACCATGTTGGTCAGGCTGGTCTCAAACTCTGGACCTCGTGATCCACCCACCTTGGCCTCCCAAAGTGCTGGGATTACAGGCATGAGCCACCATGCCCAGCCCATTTTTTTACAATTTTTAAGGAAAGCTACCCATAAGCCCATTTGGTAGCTTGATACTACTAATTAGCAGCTGTTAGCTGCATGCTTCCTGGGCTCCTTCCATGCACTAACTCCCACCACTAAAGGGCATCTTAACCTCAGGGTGCCTGGGTTTTGATGTTTTTTACTTAATTTGACAAGCGTACATAGAGGGCCACCATCTGTTAATTAAGAGTCAGGCATGAATAGAACACAATCCCTGCACTTGAGGAGCCTTTCTTTTTTTTTTTTTTTTTTTTGAGACAGTCTCGCTCTGTCACCCAGGCTGGAGTGCAGTGGCGCGATATCGGCTCACTGCAAACTCCGCCTCCCGGGTTCACCCCATTCTCCTGCCTCACCTCCCGAGTAGCTGGGACTACAGGTGCCCACCACCATGCCTGGCTAATTTTTTGCATTTTTAGTAGAGATGGGGTTTCACCGTGTTAGCCAGGATGGTCTCGATCTCCTGACCTTGTGATCCACCTGCCTCGGCCTCCCAGAGTGCTGGGATTACAGGCGTGAGCCACCGCGCCCGGCCAAGGAGCTTTTCAATTATTGGTTTTCAACTGACTACTAGACAAAAATGATGACAGGATGAGCAAAGGACCTTGGAGTTGAGAAATTAATTCTTCAGGGACAACTCTGAAAGGCTTCACAAAGGGGTGACATTTCATTCTTTCAATAAACATTGATTCAGAGCTTACCATACGCCAGATAAAGTCATCAGCTTCATGGAAATTACTTCTAGTTCATATTTCAGAGCCTTATATAATAGAAAATTTGTGAGGCAGGATTGGAAAGATGTAAATTCCAGGCAGAGGGGCTGAAGATGCTGAAGTTCGTAGGAGCAGACTAGAGTATGGAGGATATAAGGAGCGTAATAGAGCAGACACTTGGAAACCAGTTAGAAAGATTTTACGTGAACCCAAGCAAGAGAGGAGGATAATTGAAATGAGGTATGCTCTGAGTTTAAAAACAATGTAAGATAGGCTGGGTGCGGTGGCCCATGCCTGTAATCCCAGCACTTTTGGAGGCTGAGGCAAGAGGATCCCTTGAGCCCAGGAGTTCAAGACCAGCCTGGGCAACATAGCGCAACCCTGTCTCTATTTATATATATATATATGTACACATGTTTTTATATATATTTATATATATAATTATATATTTTATATATATATTATATATGTAAATGTATATATATTATATATATATAATTTTTTTAAGGGTAGGGGGCTGGGCGTGGTGGCTCATGCCTATAATCCTAGCACTTTGGGAGGCCAAGGTGGGCAGATCATCTGAGGTCGGGAGTTCAAGACTAGCTTGGCCAACATAGTAAAACCCCGTCTCTACTAAAATACAAAAATTAGCCACGCATGATGGTGGGTGCCTGTAATCCCAGCTACTCAGGAGGCTGAGACAGGAGAATTGCTTGAACCCGGGAGACAGTGGTTGCAGTGAACGCAGATCACACCACTGCACTCTAGCTTGGACAGCTGAGTGAGGCTCCATCTCAAAAAAAAAAAGGAAGACAGCTGGGCGCAGTGGTGCACCCTGTGGTCCTAGCTACTCAGGAGGCTGAGGTGGGAGGATCCCTTGAGCCCAGGAGTTCTAGACTGTAATGCATTATGCAGTTTGGGTGTCCACACTAAGTTCAGCATCAATATGGTGACCTCCCAGGACAGGGGACTATCCAGGTTGTTTATGGAGGGGTGAAACAGCCCAGGTCAGAAATGGAGCAGGTCAAAACTCCCAAGCTGGGCTGGTCCGATGGTAGTGGGTTATTAGAATTTAATAACATTGGTGTCACTAAAGTTGGTATACAACCCCCCACTGCTAAATATGACTGGCTTAAAAATTTTTTTTAAAACCCCAAAGCTCCCATGCTGATCAATAGTAGGTTGGCACCTGTGAACAACCACTGCACTCCAGTCTGGGCAACACAGAAAGACCCTGTTTCAAAAAATAAATGGGGACAGACCCCTTAAACATATTGGAAGTCCAGTGAATAAGACAACTTGTGCACGATGGATGTTGGATGGGGTTGAGTAAAAGGGAAGATGTTGAGCTCCATTTGACACAAGCCAAGTTCCAGGTGCATTGTCTTATGCCTGTAATCCCAGCACTTTGACCAGCCCAGCATGGGAATTTTACGCCTGTGATCCCGGCACTTTGGGAGGCCGTGGATCACCTGAGGTCAGGAGTTTGAGACCAGCCTCACCAACATGGAGAAACCCTGTCTCTACTAAAAATACAAAATTTAGCCAGGCATGGTGGCGCACACCTGTAATCCCAGCTACTCGGGAGGCTGAGACAGAAGAATCACTTGAACCCAGGAAGTGGAGGTTGCAGTGAGCAGTGATCTAACCACTGCACTCCAGCCTGGGAGACAGAGTGAGACTCCGTCTCAAAGGAAAAAAAAAAGCCTGGAAGTTTGGGGTGAGTTATTCTGTTTTGTTTTTTGAGATAGAATCTCGATCTGTTGCCCAGGCTGGCAGGCTGGAGTGCAGTGGCACAATCTCGGCTCACTGCAACCTCCACCTCCTGGGTTCAAGCGATTCTCCAGCCTCAGCCTCCTGAGTAGCTGGGACTACAGATGCATGCCACCACACCCGACTAAATTTTTGTATTTTTAGTAAAGACAGGGTTTCACCGTGTTAGCCAGGATGGTCTCGATCTCCTGACCTTCTGATCCGCCCGCCTCGGCCTCCCAACGTGCTGGGATTACAGGCATCAGCCACCGCACCCGGCTTTTTTTTTTTTTTTTTTGAGACAAGGTCTCATTTTGTTGTCCAGGCTAGAGTGCAGCGGCACAAACACAGCTCATTGCTGCAGCCTCAACCTCCCAGGCTCAAGCAATCCTCCTGCCTCAGCCCCCCAAGTAGCTGGGACTATAGGCACATGCCACCAGGCCCAGCTAATTTTTGTTTTGCGTTTGTTTGTTTTTGTTTGAGATAAGAGTCTTGTTCTGCCACCCAGGCTGGAGTGCAGTGGTGCAACAGGCTCACTGCAAGCCCCGCCTCCTGGGTTCAAGCAGTTCCCTGCCTCAGCCTCTGGAGTAGCTGGGAGTACAGACACGTGCCACCACACCACGCTAATTTTTGTATTTTTAGTAGAGATGCGGTTTTGCCATGTTGGCCAGCCTGGTCTCGAACTCCTGACCTGAGGTGATCTGCCCGCTTAGCCTCCTAAAGTGCTGGGATTACAGGCATAAGCCATTGCGCCCGGCAGTACTTTTTTGTAGAGATAGGGTTTCACCATGTTGGCCAGGCTGCTCTCAAATGCCTGGGTGCAAGCCATCTGCCTACCTCGGTTTCCTAAACTGCTGGGATTACAGGCATGAACCACTACACCCAGCCTCCAGGCTTTAACTTGGTGGTGTCATTCACTGGGAGGATGAAAATAGGGGATGTCCTGAAGAGGAAGATGTTGAGTTCCATTTGACACAAGCCGAATTCCGATGCCAGCTGACTACTTGGTGGTGGAGAACTTCAGTGAAGCAGTTTCATAAGCAAAACTGCTGAAGGCTTAGACGTTACTAGCAGTTGAAGCAGATAGTAGTGTAGACTACTCTGACCAGCTTGGGAACACATGAGGGAAGCATGCCTGGGTTGATCCAAAATTGGGGTTTGACAGAACGAGAGGTCTTGGAAGGTCAAGTGAAGTAAGAAGTTGCCCTGAGAGTGTAGCTGAACATTCCTGAGATCCAATGAGGAAACTGAACCAAGAGGATCTAAGACCTAGACCAGTGCTTCTCAAATTTGATCCCGCATCAGTATCCCCTGAAGAGCTCATAAAACCACAGCCGGCTGGGCCTCACCCTGAGTTCCTTTTTTTTTTTTTTTTTTTTTTTGAGACGGAGTCTCACTCTGCCGCCCAGGCCAGAGTGCAGTGGTGCAATCTTGGCTCACTGCAACCTCCGCCTCTTGGGTTCAAGCGAGTCTCCTGCCTCAGTCTCCCGAGTAGCTAGGATTATGGGCACACGCCACCACATCTGGCTAATTTTTCTATTTTTAGTAGAGACAGGGTTTCACCATGTTAGCCAGGCTGGTCCTCAACTCCTTACCTCAGGTGATCCACCCTCCTCTGCTTCCCAAAGTGTTGGGATTACAGGCGTGAGCCACTGCGACCGGCCCTCACCCCAAGTTGCTGATTCAGTAGTTCTGGGTTGGGGCCCAATAATGTGCGTTAGTGACAAGTTCCCTGATGCTGATGCTATAGGCTCGGGGGGAACGGGGAAGCACACTTCGAAAACCCCTGGTGGAGAGCAAAGCATCAGCAGCAGGCAGACGTTGAATCATTTCCAGAGTGAATGGATGAAAAGAGGCGTCTTCTTCAGGAAGAGAGGTCTCCCTGCAGTCAAAGACTAGGCTGACGGTAAGGCCACATGGGATAACTTAAGGTGGCAGGCAGAGCCGAACTTCAGAGTCTGGACTCAGAGACGGAGCAATTTGGGGGGACAAGGTCGAGGACTGACCCTGCCAGGGGAATGATAGATCAAGGAATTGGGTGTTAAAAGGGTATTCAAAATGAATTATTTCTGGCAGAGGCTAGAGTCTAGAGAGACAGTTCCAACAGGAAGTGAAGATTTGAAGGGGGAAGTAGCTACGCCGGGCCTGAATTCTGTAGCGCTGACCCTGTGTAGGCCCTACAGACAGCAGCCCATCCAGGTTAGTGCACCAGAACTAGCAACAAAATCTAAGGGAAGCGTGCGATCCCTCAGCAACGACGCTGCACGCTGTGTAGCTTCCCTTACAGCTTTATAGGAGCCACGGCGAGCACACCCTGTGGGGGCGACTACGATTGAGTTTAGTTCGTGGTCCCCTCCAGCAGGCATTCCCCTCCATCCGCCGTACTGATGAGTGCCGGGGCTCAGGTGCTGACCGCGCTACTTAACACCTGTGCAACCCTCCTCAAAGCTCCTTACCTCCTCATGCCTCAGGTTTCCCGCTTAAAAATGCGCTAATAACAGTAATAGTAAACCACACAACCTCAGCGAGATGACACAGTGAGGTGGTTAACGTAAAGCTCTGGACACACAGTGCGCACCTATACATCAGTTATTAAGTGTCCTGTTGGCTACTACAGGTCCTGGCCAATGCTCAGAGTTGCGTGTGGCCTATGAGCCTCACGTTGCGGCGGGCGCGCATCCCCGCACATCTGCAGGAGGGCGCCGACCTCTTCCTTAACCGGCCCAGCGCTGGAATGTTGGTGCCTCGGCGGGACTAAAGGCCTGGGAGGAGTCTGCGCAGCCGCAGAAAGGCTTGCAGTTGCGCCTGCCGGGCGCTGACGGCCGCGGAAGCTGCTGGGTTAGCCCCGCCCCAAGGGGTCAGGGGTCAGAGGCCGTCGGATGGGGTAGGATCTGCTGCTGGTGGTGGTGATACCGGATCCCCGGCCTATGGCGCCAGCGCAGCGCTGCCCTCTGTGCCGCCAGACCTTCTTCTGTGGTCGCGGGCACGTTTACAGCCGCAAGCACCAGCGGCAGCTGAAGGAGGCTTTGGAGAGGCTCCTGCCCCAGGTGCGGAGGCAAGGCTAGAGACGGGATGGGAGTGCCGGGCAGGTCAGTGAAGGCCAGAGCGGGTGTGATTTGGGGGTCCCCCTCGGGGTTCTGCTTGTACTCTCTGCCGCAGGTGGAGGCGGCCCGCAAGGCCATCCGCGCCGCTCAGGTGGAGCGCTATGTGCCCGAACACGAGCGATGCTGCTGGTGCCTGTGCTGCGGCTGTGAGGTGCGGGAACACCTGAGCCATGGAAACCTGACGGTGCTGTACGGGGGGCTGCTGGAGCATCTGGCCAGGTGAGAGCCGAGCTGGGAGCCTGCTCCAGCACAGACGCATACATATACGGGAGGAGGGTTTGGGGTGGGTGAGAAAAAGGACGCTTTTGTGATTTGATCAAGATGGATGGATTGAGTCACTTGACAGGTTTTGCCAGCCTTGTTAGGGTAGAGGTCGTATGCTGCCACGGCCCCAAGTGGTGCTGGTGGTCTGGCTGCGAAAGCCAGCTTGGTTACCGCCTCTAACCTCCTCTCAGATTCTCACAATTTTATGGGAAGAAGAGACACGAGAACTTGAAGAGATGGTAACAGTGTTCCTGTCTCAGCCGTGCCCCAGGCAGAAACCCAGATGTCAGTTAGCATTACAAACCTAATGCTTAATATCTGAGTAATATTTTATAATCTATAGCTGAGATTACTTATCCTCTCCATTTTCAGCCCAGAGCACAAGAAAGCAACCAACAAATTCTGGTGGGAGAACAAAGCTGAGGTCCAGATGAAAGAGAAGTTTCTGGTCACTCCCCAGGATTATGCACGGTGAGTCACTGGTATTGAACGTGAAGTAGCAGAGTGAATTCTCTGGATCTTTGTCGGGTATGGGAGCTTACTCTATTAACTGGAAAGTTCAGGAGGGACTTCCGAAGTATCTGCTGTCTTCATAGCACTTCTTAGTCTATGTACTATATTGGACACAAAAATGTGACAGTTCTTGAGGTTTAGTTGGGGGATGGGATTTAGCAAATAGAGAACAATACTAAAAGTTGACTGTTAGCAACTACTTATATATGAGGCACAGAGAATACTAACGTTAGAAGAGGCTGTTTATAGTTTGTAAGAAACTGCTGCTCAGCCAGTACCTACTTTTAATAGTTTTGGACTCTATTTTATTTTATCTTTTCTTTTGAGACAGAGTTTTGCTCTTTTCGCCCAGGCTGGAGTGCAATGGCACAATCTCAGCCCACTGCAACTTCGGCCTCCTGGATTCAAATGATTCTCCTGCCTCAGCCTCCCAAGTAGCTGGGATTACAGGTGCACACCACCACACCTGGCTAATTTTTGTATTTTTATGTTTTTTTCTTTTTTTTTTTTTTGAGACGGAGTCTCGCTCTGTTGCCCAGGCTGGAGTGCAGTGGCGCGACCTCTGCTTACTGCAAGCTCTGCCTCCCGGGTTCACGCCATTCTCCTGCCTCAGACTCCTGAGTAGCTGGGACTACAGGCGCCTGCCACCACGCCCGGCTAATTTTTTGTATTTTTAGTAGAGACGGGGTTTCACCGTGTTAGCCAGGATGGTCTCGATCTCCTGACCTCCTGATCCGCCCGCCTCGGCCTCCCAAAGTGCTGGGATTACAGGCGTGAGCCACCACGCCTGGCCAATTTTTGTATTTTTAGTAGAGATGGGGTTTCACCTTGTTGGCCAGGTTGGTCACTAACTCCTGACTTGAGGTGATTCGCCCACCTTGGCCTCCCAAAGTGCTGGGATTACAGACGTGAGCCACCATGCCTGGTCTCAGTGATTTTCTTAATGGTATCTGGGAATTCATCTGCTGCCTCTTGGTTGGCAGAAGCTGCCCCTTCTGCTATTTTGACATATTTTAAGCCAAACTTCTTTCTAAAATTATCAAACCATCCTTTGCTGGCATTAAATTATCCAGCTTTAGATCCTTCACCTTCCTTTTGCTTTAAGTTGTCATGTAATGATTTTGCTTTTTCTTGAATCCTATTAGAAGCTGTAGGTAGGCTTTTCTAATAACAACCCTGTACCCACATAAAAGCTGTGTTTTCAATATGAAGATAAAAAGGTATTGTGCAAAGCATGCAGGGTTTTCATGCCTCCTGGCATAGGTGCAGTGATAGCGTCATGAATTTCCTCTTTTTTTTTACAGTGTTCCTTAGGCTGGATTTAGTTATTTTTTTCTTTGCCTTTAAAAAAAAAATTTTTTTGTCCAGGCATGGTGGCTCATGTGAAGTCAGGAGTTTGAGACCAGCCTGGCCAACATGGCAAAACCCTGTCTCTACTAAAAATACAAAAATTAGCTGGGTGTGGTGGTGGGTGCCTATAATCCCAGCTACTCAGGAGGTTGAGAGAGGAGAATCGCTTGAACCTGGCGAGGCAGAGGTTGTAGTGAGCTGAGATCACACCACTTCACTCCAGCGTGGGCAAAAGATCGAAACCCTGTCTCAAAAGGAAAAAAAAAAAATTCTTTTTTTTTAAATTGAGATGGGGTTTTGCTATGTTGCCCAGGCTGGTCTCAAACTTCTGGGCTCAAGCAATCCGCCTGCCTCAGCCTTCCAAAGTGAGCCACCCTGCTCACCCCTCACCCTTTTTTTTCCACATGGGTTTTGTCAATGTGCATGGATTCATTTATCTTGAAATGCTGGGCAACTGCAGCTGTAGATCCTAATCTACAGTACATATCAAACAATTCAGCTTTTTCTTGTAATGTCATGACTTTTCTCTGCTTCTTTGGAGCACTTCAAGCATCACTAGTGGCACCTCCTATAGGTCCCGCGTTACTATTTGAAGTTAATGGTATGACATTACTGAAAAATATGCAGGAAACATGAGTGATCACTTTTACTGTAATATGCAATTTACTGGTGAGACAACTGCTTACAAGATGATCAGCATTACTGTGTTTTAAGCAGATACAACACTTGAGTTCACTGCAATAGGTGGCTACAAAATTGTGACAGTTGTAGTTTGGATTATAATTTTATGCAGTTATGTAATATTGCATCTTTACATTTATTTTCATTTCTCTTGACTGCGAATGTCACCATGTACAGTCTGTGTTTCTGTGTGTAAGCTTTGATAAATTTTAACTTTTTTTTTTTGGAGAGGGAGTTTTGCTTTGTCACCCAGGGTGGAGTACAGTGGTGCGATCTCGGCTCACTGCAACCTCTGCCTCCCGGGTTCAAGCAATTCTCTCATTTCAGCCTGGATTTGTGTATTTTATGGTAGTAAATCATAAAAGACTAGTATCTACATATATTTTATGCATTCATGACATACCTTTTTAATTTTTTCCATAGTTCTAGGCTATGTGGTTCATCTGCAAGTTTTTTCAAATTGTTGCAAATCTCCAAAAAAATTTTCAAGTGAACTCGTGCAGTTCAAACCTGTGCTGTGCAAGAGTCAACTGTATTTGCTTATTTTCTCAAAAAGGAATGCCTAAAGGATAATCAAGAAACTAATGAAACTGCCAGATGTGGTGGTGCACACCTGTAGTCCTAGCTACTCAGGAGGCTGAGGTAAGAGGCTAGCTTGAGCCCAGGAGTTTGAGGCCAGCCTGGGCAATGTATCAAGACCCCATCTCTAAAAAGAAATACGAATTTTTTTTTAGAGAAGTTAATGAAATTGATCACATGGCCAGGCGCAGTGGCTCACACCTGTAATCCCAGCACTTTGGGAGGCCGAGGTGGGAGGATCATTTGAGGTCAGGAGTTCGAGACCAGCCTGGTCAACATGGTGAAACCCCATCCCTACTAAAAATACAAAAAATAGCTGGGCGTGGTGGTTTGTGCCTGTAATCCCAGCTACTCGGGAGGCTGAGGCAGGAAAATCGCTTGAGCCCAGGAGGCAGAGATTGCACTGAGCCGAGATCATGCCATTGCACTGCAGCCTGGGCAACAAGAGCAAAACTCTGTCTCAAAAAAAAAAAAAAAAAAAAAAAGAAAAGAAACTGATCACAACATATCAGTTAGTGTAACCAGTTGGTATGACCCAGTCTGTGGGTCAGTAAAAATGTTTAGAGTTGATAGGAATAGAAAAAAGATTTTTTTTTTTTTTTTGGACAGAGTCTCACTCTGTCGCCCAGGCTGGAGTGCAGTGGCACAATCTCAGCTCACTGCAACCTCCACCTCCCAGGTTCAAGCAGTTCTCCCATCTCAGCTTCCAGAGTAGGTGGGATTACAGGCTTGCGCCACTACGCCTGGCTAATTTTTGTATTTTAGTAGAGATGGGGTTTCACCATGTTGGCCAGGCTGGTCTTGAACTCCTGACCTCAAGTGATCCACCTGACTCGGCTTCCCAAAGTGCTAGGATTACAGACATGAGCCACCACACCCGGCCTAGAAAAAAGATTTCTATGTATACTTTTAAAAATAAGTTGTTGTTGTTTTTTTTTTCTGATGGTACATTTGGGAATTATACTGTTAACAGGCATAAGAAGTAAGATTTCTCCCATAGGGAAATTTTGTATTCAGAATCCAATAGAAATATTTCGGGTTTTTTTTGAGATGGAGTGTCGCTCTGTTGTCCAGGCTGGAGGGCAGCTGCGCGATCGTGGCTCACCGCAACCTCCGCCTCACGGATTCAAGCAGTTCTGCCTCAGCCTCCTGAGTAGCTGGTATTATAGGCATGCGCCACCATGCCTTGATAATTTTTTTTTTTAACGGTGAAAAGATATACATATATTTAGAATTAGCCAACTGGACTCAGTTGAGATGATCCCTATTTTCTTGGCAACATCCAAAGCATTGTAATCAGGAGCCAGTCGAACATGTTCCTCCTCCTCTCCATCAGGCCGAATCAGGGTGTTGACCTTGGCCACATCAGTGTCATAGAGCTTCTTCTGGTGCTTGTTGGCTTTAACATTCACAGTGAACACAAGTGTGTTGTTGTCTTCTGTCTTCTTCATGGGAGACTCAGTGGTCAGAGGAAACTTGATGGTAGCATAGTGGTCAAGCTTGTTTCTCCTGGGGTGCTTTTCCGAGGATATTTGCACTGCCTCTGGAGTCACAGTGTCTTGGGCCGCCAGAAGGTTGGTGATATGCAGATCTTCTTTTTTTTGTGGCTGTGGACACCTTTCAGCACTGCCTTCTTGGCCTTCAGAGCCTTTGCTTTGGCTTTAGGAGGGGCAGGAGCTTCCTTCTTAACTTTTGGTGCCATCTTGTGAAAAGGGGCTAATTTTTGTATTTTTCGTAGAGACAGGGTCTCACCATGTTGGCCAAACTGGTCTCGAACTCCTGACCTCAAATGATCCACCCACCTTGGCTTCCCAAAGTGCTGGGATTACAGGTGTGAGCCACTGCACCCGGCCAATAATTAGAAATATTTCTCTTTTTTTTTTTTTTTTTTGAGAGACAGAGTCTTGTTCTATTTCCCAGGCTGGAGTGGCATGATCTTGGCTCACTGCAACCTCCACCTCCTGAGTTCAAGCGATTCTTCTGCCTCAGCCTTCCGAGTAGCTGGAACTAAAGGCGCACGCCACCACACCCGGCTAATTTTTGTAATTTTAGTAGAGACGGGGTTTTACCAGATTGGTCAGGCTGGTCTCGAACTCCCGACTTCAGGTGATCCGCCTGCCTCGGCCTCCCAAAGTGCTGGGATTATAGGCGTGAGCCACCGAGCCCGGCCCAAATTAGAAATATTTCTAATCAGATATTTCCATGGTTATAGATATTTGGTTGCTTGGTTCATATGCATAGAAACAGTTGTCATAACTGTAAAAAGCAGTACTTAGCAAGTATTTCTAAGTGATTGGAATAGTTTTCCTTTAATGTTACAATACTGCCTATTGGTTCGGAAATTAGATCACGCTATATGATGTTTCGATTTTACTCAAAGGCATCATGAGTACTCTGCTCATTCTTTCATTCTTTATAGTTTTCTAGTTGAGTTTGGAACTATTTTATCAGAAATCATTTTAGCACTATAATAAGGGTAGATTACATACCATAATGATTTTGACTTTTTTTTTTTTTTTTAGAGAGTCTCGCTTTGTTGCCCAGGCTGGAGTGCAGTGGCGCGATCTCAGCTTACTGCAACCTCCGCCTCCTGGGTTCAAGTGATTCTTCTGCCTCAGCCTCCCGAGTAGCTGGGACTATAGGCATGCGCCACCATGCCCAGCTAATTTTTGTATTTTTAGTAGAGACGGGGTTTCACCATATTGGCCACGCTGGTCTTGAACTTGTGACCTCATGATCCACCCACCTTGTCCTCCCAAAGTGCTGCAATTACAGGTGTGAGCCACTGGGCCCGGCCTGATTTTCAGATTTTTAATAAAAAGGGTATCTGGATTAGCTGGGCATATAGTCCTACCTACTCTGGAGGCTAGCCTATAGTCCTGCTTACTCTGGAGGCTAAGGCAGGAGGATCACCTGAGCCTGGGGGATCACTTGAGCCCAGGAGGTTGAACCTGCAGTGAGCTGTGATCCCACCACTACACTCCAGCTGGGCAGCATAGCAAGAATGTCTCTTAAAAAAAAAAAAAACAAACGCAATTCAGTTGGAGTGGCTCATGACTATAATTCCAGCACTTTTGGAGGCTGAGACAGAGGATCATTTGAGCCCAGGAGTTTAAGACCAGCCTGGACAACATAGTGAAACCCTATCTCTAAAAAAAAAAAAATTATATTAGGCAAGCATGGTGACATTTGCCTGTAGTGCTAGCTACTGGGGAGGCTGGGGCAGGAGGATTGCTTAAGCTCACAAGGTTGAGGCAGCAGTGAGCTGTGATCACGCCACTGCACTCTAGCCTGGGCAACAGAGCAAAAGACCCTGTCTCAACAACAGAAAAAAAAAAACAAAAAAAAAACAAAAAAAAAACAGCACCTGGAGACTTTGAACAGGGTGAAAAGAAGAAAACATGGAGGAGTCTGCTAAAGCACAAAACTTCTCTCTGGTCCTCAAATAAATAAAAATTTTTGGCCGGGCACGATGGCTCATGCCTGTAATCTCAGCACTTTGGGAGGCCAAGGCAGGCAGATCACGAGGTCAGGAGATCGAGACCATCCTGGCTAACACGGTGAAACCCCGTCTCTACTAAATATACAAAAAATTAGCCAGGCGAGGTGGCGGGTGTGTGTAGTCCCAGCTACTTGGGAGGCTGAGGCAGGAGAATGGCATGAACCCAGTAGATGGAGCTTGCAGTGAGCCGAGATCGTGCCACTGCACTCCAGCCTGGCGACAGAGTGAGACCCTGTCTCAAAAAAAAAAAAAAATTTTTTTTTTTTACAATTCCACATTGTCATTTTCTTTTCCTCTGGTCTCAAACTCCTGGTCTCAAACTTCTGGTCTCAGGCAATCCTCCCACCTCAGCCTCCCAAAGTGCTGGGACTACAGATGAGCCACTGCGCCCAGCCAGCTGCCTAGAAATTTCTGGACTTCAACCACACTAATTTTTTTTTTTTTTAATCAGTTTCTTCTGTTTCCTTGAACTCAGTTTCCAGGAACTTCTGGTTTGGAAATTAGATACCTGCCTTCCAGGTTAGTCTACAGAAAGTCTAGTTGTGTTCCACTGTGTCTTCATTGTCCTGCTCACTCATGTGATACACTCAGGTGTTGTGGATTATGAGACCCAGAGAGAAACTTCCTGGTGATAATCACACAAAGTATAGGAAAGAAACCTGGCAGTCTGTACAGTCCATTATTATTATGTGCTTAGTCCATTTGGTTAAATAATTTGAGATGCTTTTTTTTTTTTTTTGAGACGGGGTCTTGCTCTGTCACCCAGACTGGAGTGCCGCGGTACAATCATGGCTCACTGCAGCCTCAAACTTCTGGGCTCAAGCAATCCTCCTGCCTCGGCCTTCAGAGTAGGCAGGATTTTTGTTTTTGTTTTTGAGATGGAGTCTTGCTCTGTCGCCAGGCTGGAGTGCAGTGGCGTGATCTCAGTTCACTGCAACCTCTGCCTCCCAGGTTCAAGCGATTCTCTCGAGTAGCTGGGACTACAGGCACAGGCCACCACGCCCAACTTTTTTTTTTTTTTTTGAGACGGAGTCTTGTTCTGTTACCCAAGCTGGAGTGCAGTGGTGCGATCTCGGCTCACTGCAAGCTCCGCCTCCCGGGTTCATGCCATTCTGCTGCCTCAGCCTCCTGAGTAGTTGAGACTTCAGGCACCCGCCACCATACCTGGCTAATTTTTTGTATTTTTAGTAGAGACGGGGTTTCACCTTGTTAGCCAGGATGGTCTTGATCTCCTGACCTCGTGATCTGCCTGCCTCGGCCTCCCAAAGTCTGGGATTACAGGCGTGAACCACCGTGCTCGGCCTAACTTTTGTATTTTTAGTAGAGACGGGGTTTCTCCATGTTGGCCAGGATGGTCTCGATCTCTTGACCTGGTGATCCGCCCGCCCCGGCCTCCCAAAGTGCTGGGATTACAGGCCTGAGCCACTGCACCTGGCTTAGTCCACCTATTTCTAATGTGACTGGGTCAGTCATCAACCTCTGTGATATGGTTTAGCTGTGTCCCCACCCAAAATTTTTTGACTGTAGCTCCCATAATTCCCACATGTTGTGGGAGGGACCCAGTGGGAGATAACTGAATCATGGGGGCGTTTTCCCCCATGCTGTTCTCATGGTAATAAGTCTCACATGATCTGATGATTTTATAAGGGGTTTCCCCTTTCACTTGGTTTTCATTCTCTCTCGCCTGCCACCATGTGAGACATGCCTTTCACCTTCTGCTGTGGTTGTGAGTCCTCCCCGGCCACGTAGAACTGTGAGTCTATTAAACTTCTTTTTCTTTGTAAATTACCCAGTCTTGGGTATGTCTTTATCAGCAGTGTGAAAATGGACTAATACACCCTGTCAACATCATCTCTCTGCTCCAGCGCTGCATCTTCAGGAGCCCAGGTTCCAGATAAATGAACTATAGTGGCAGCCAGTGGCCAGGAGATACCAGCAACCTAAATATAGTTTTCTTTTCGTTTCTTTTTTTTGGAGACAGAGTCTCGCTCTGTTACCCAGGCTGGAGTGCAATGACATGATCTTGGCTCACTGCAACCTCCGCCTCCCAGGTTCAAGTGATTCTCCTGCCTCAGCCTGCTAAGTAGCTGGGATTACAGGCACGCGCCACCACGCCCGGCTAATTTTTGTACTTTCAATAGAGATGGGGTTTCAGCATGTTGGTCAGGCTGGTCTCAAACTCCTGACCTCATGATCTGCCCACCTTGGCCTCCCAAACTGCTGGGATTACAGTTGTGAACCACCTAATCTGGCCTTTTTATTTATTTATTTATTTATTTTGAGATGGAGTCTTGCTCTGTTGTCCAAGCTGGAGTGCCATGATACAATGACAGCTCACTACAGCCTCAACCTCCCAGGCTCAAGCAATCCTCCCACCCCAGCCTTCCAAGTAGCTAGGGCTATAAGTGTGCACCATCACACCTGGCTATTTCTGTATTTTTTGTAGAGACAGGGTCACTATGTTGCCTGAGCTGGTCTCAAACTCCTGGGCTCAAACAATCCTTCCACTCTGGCATCCCAAAGTGTTGAGATTACAGGCATGAGCCACTGTGCCCAGCCTAATTTTTACTTTTGAACCTTGTAAATTGTAAAACATACACACACACGGCAATTCCAAGGCTTGGCTGATTTGACTGGTAAAGATACGAAGAGGCACTTTTAGATTTAGATGGTTTCTTACATAGACAGTGAAAAGAAGAGGAAGACCAAAGAGCCAGCTTCTCAGGTCCTTGTTTCATACACCAAAAAGGACAACACTGAAACAAAAAGGACTGGATGACCCCAGTGTGAGCTGTGGGATATTCTGTTGCTGGGGAATCAAATCTAGACTGTAGTAGCTAAGTGGCTTTTTTGTTGTTTTTAAATTTTACTTATTATTATTTTTGAGACAGAGTCTTGCTCTGTCACTGGCCTGGAGTGCAGTGGCCCGATCTCGGCTCACTGCAACCTCCACCTCCGAGGTTCAAGCAATTCTCCTGTCTCAGCCTCCCGAGTAGCTGGGATTACAGGCATCTGCCACCACATCTGGCTAATGTTTTGTATTTTTTGTATTTTTGTAGAGACAGGGTTTCACTGTGTTGGCCAGGCTGGTCTTGAACTCCTGGCCTCTTGATCCACCCATCTCGGCCTCCCAAAGTGCTGGGATTACAGGTGTGGGCCACCGCACCCAGCTTAAATGATTTTTTATAGCTAAGTGGCTTAATATTCCGCAATTTTAATCTGAGAGGGGTGGAACAGAAAGCCCCGTGCCTCATCAGAACCTGGGAGTTGATGAGAAACCATTTGATGACAACCTCCTAGGAGAGATGGGGAGGGAAGTGGGAGATGGCCTTATAGCAGCTTCTGGCAGACCTCCCATCCTCTTGTGTTCCAGGAGGATTAAAGAAGCCTTTCGGCCACACTTCGGTAAGGTGTGGCTCAAGCCATTGTCTCCTTGGATATGTTCAAGGCTCTCAGGGAACACTGGTATTGGTATACTGAAAGTTTGTGTTGAGAACCAGGGTTTTCACTATGGCAAAAGGAAGATACAAGTAAGGAATGGAGGCATTTGAATAGGGAGGTGACAGTACAAATTACTGATTTAAGGCCAGGCATAGTGGCTGATGCCTGTAATCCCAGTTCTTTGGGAGGCCAAGGCAGGAGAATTGCTTGAGCCCAGGAGTTCGAGACTAGCATGGGTGACATGGCAAAACCCTGTTTCTACAAAAAACACAAAAATTAGCCAGGCATAGTGGTGCAGGCCTGTAGTCCCACCTACTCAGGAAGCTAAGGCAGGAGGATCTCTTGAGGCTGGGAGGCAGATGTTGCAGCGAGCTGAGATTGTGCCACTGCACTCCAGCCTAGGCAACAGAGCGAGCCCGTCTCAAAAAAAAAGAAAAAGAAATTTGGGATGGTATGCAAGATTTGGCCTGGATTCTTCTGAGGATGTGAAGTAATGGAAGCAGTAAGACTGTTCCAGACTAGGGGAAGACTAGAGCCCTAATAGCTGGATTCCATGTGATCTTTTGTTGGACTTTGGGATTGAGGGTGAGAGTAGAGAAGGCATAATGCACATTTTTGAGACGAGGGAAATGTGAATATAGCCTGTATGCCTGCACTCAAGTCTGAAGATATATAAACCATGCCTATACTAACCAGCCAAATATTTGAACACTAAAAAGAATACTTTTCTTAATGTGGTGATGGTATCATGGTTGTATAGAATGTTCCTCTTCTTGGGAGATGTGTGCTGAAAATAGGGTTTGATGTCTAAACCTGTTTTTGTTTTGGCAAAAAGGACATGTGTCTGTACAAAAGAAATGAAGCCAGTATGGCAAAATGTTTACAAGGACTCTGGGTGAGAGGTACATAGGTGCTTACTATACTGTTTTGTTTCTGAATTTGAAATGTCTCAAAATTAAAAAAGTATCTACTGAGGAGCTTTTCATTTTAACTGGTGGGGAATGGGTTCTGGGCGGTTTTGCCCCTTTTCTTTTTAGATTCAAGAAATCCATGGTGAAAGGTTTGGATTCCTATGAAGAAAAGGAGGATGAAGTGATCAAGGAGGTAAGTTAAAGCAGCAGTCCCTCACCCTTTTCACACCAGGGGCTGGTTTCCTGGAAGACGATTTTTCCACAGATGGACCCAGGCAGGGGATGGTTTCAGAATGAGACTGCTCCACCTCAGATCATCAGACATTAGAGTCTCATAAGGAGCAACCTAGATGCCTTGCATGCCCAGTTCTCAATAGTGTTTGCGCTCCTATGAGAATGCAATAGCACCACTGAACTGACAGGAGCTCAGGTGGCAGTGCTGTTGCAGCCTGCTTCCTGACAGGCCACAGACCAGTACTGGTCCACGCCTGGGGGTGGAGGGCCTCTGAGTGAAAGGAAAGGCCTCTGAAGAAACTGGCCCCCATGATCCTGTACCTGTCTAAGCAGCCTCTCTCCCACAGATGGCAGCTCAGATCCGTGAAGTGGAGCAGAGCCGACAGGAGGTGGTTCGGTCTGTCTTAGAGGTTGGTTTCCCTCGGAGGATCCAGACCAGTATCCAAATCCACTGATCCCTGGCATTCCCAGGTCCAGCGTTTCATGAACTAGTGCTTCTTCTTCTTTTTTTTTTTTTTGGAGACGGAGTCTCGCTGTGTCAACCAGGCAGGGCTGCAGTGGCACGATCTCGGCTCACTGCAACCTCCACCTCCCAGGTTCAGGTTCAAGCAATTCTCCTGCCTCAGCCTACCGAGTAGCTGGGATTACAGGTGCCGCCACCACGCCTGGCTAATTTTTGTATTTTTAATAGAGATGGTGTTTCACCATGTTGGCCAGGCTGGTCTTGAACTCCTGACCTCAGGTGATCCACCCGCCTCAGCCTGCTGGAATTACAGGCATGAGCCACTGCGCCCAGCCATGAACCAGTGCTTCTAAGAGAACTCTGACTGCATTCTCATCTGCTTGGCTTGAATTCCCTTACCTGTGCGCCAGGGGGCCGGCCTAGTCAGTGAATATGTGGACAGGACTGGGAGGGAGGGAGGGAAGAGTCTGTAAAAGATGGGCAGTACCTTCCATATGCTAATTTGTTTCCTTCCTGTGATACTGGGGTCTGGAGGGTGGAGGCATGGCCTAGGCAGGCTCTTAAGCATCCCAGACACATTTATTTTTCCTGAATCAAACTCAGCCTCAGACAGTGCCAGACCCAGAAGAGGGCTCTTCAGCACATGGAAGCTGGAAAGGGATAAACAGGTAAGACTGTTAGGGAATCTCTTGTTGGGAATTTGACATCTTAGAACATTCTGCAACCTTGTGGCCGGGAAATGGAAACAGATCTCATCTTTGCCACTCTCGTGACTCAAGGACCTCATCTGGCAGCCTGGCTCATGTTTTTCAGCCAAGTAGCTTCCAGCTCACAGCAGCCCGCAAACTTGGACCTGCCACCAGCTCCAGAGCTTGACTGGATGGAGACAGGACCATCTCTGACATTCATTGGCCATCAGGTACAAAGGATAAGCAAGCCAGAAGAGGGCCAATGGTCCCTCAGGTCTCAGGACCCCTTTCTCCTGATTTTCTACCTATTCTAGCCACTGCTGTCTCCACTGCAGGCTTTTCCTTCTTTCACTGTTCCCTAGTAGTGTTCTCAGACCTCTTCTCACCCTCCAAAGGGATCCTATTCACATGTATTAACGCTTAGGAGTGCCAACTCCTAAATCTTGCCCTCTGTAGAACTCAGTTCCAACTCAACACAGGACATTATATTTAAATATCCCACAGGCATCTGAAACTAACCCCCACCACTCCTGTATTTCCAATCACTAGATGCAGATCCTTTCCTTCTTTTCCATCTCCCATATCCCGTCAACAAGCAGTCAGTTTTAACCTGTCTGCCTCCCTTCAGCCTTTGGACAATTTCTACTCCCCCTCCAATCCTGCCTCACAAACAGAAAATCATCGTACCACTTATGATCTTACTCTACACTTCAACTGTATTGCTTCGGGCTTTTCCAGTTGCCATTGCCTAAAACATGCTTTCCTTCCCCCAAAGTTTACCTTCCTTTAACTGTTAGCTCAAATGTCACTTTTTCATAAAAGGCTTATCTGAACAGGTTATCTCTATTTCAAGTGGATGTAGCACCATGTAAAGTTGCAAATGTAATTTACTAACTTGTGCTTAATGCTCTTCCCCAATTATATGTATGCTGTGAGGGCAAGGTTTTGCTCACCTGGCATGTAATAGCCACTCTACTTACAGACATCTCCACTGTTATGACTGTGAGCTTCCTGAGGACAGGGCTGTCTTAGAGTGACTTACTATGCTTTCAAAGTTTAACATCAGCTGGGGTGCAGAATTAGCATTGTGGCAGCAGTCACACCCACCTCTTTTAAAGTGTGCTTGTCTATCGTTTCTAGGATTTTTTTTTTTAATCATGCCTAGACTTTAACTAGCATTTTTTTCCCGTTTCCAACTACAGGATATACCAGGAGTTGGTAACATCCACTCAGGTAAGGTCCAGGGCAGTGTTTTTAAAACCCTGGGAGATTTTTTTTTTTTGAGAAGGAGTCTTGTTCTGTCGCCAGGCTGGAGTGCAGTGGTGCAATCTCGGCTCGCTGCAACCTCTGCCTCCCGGGTTCAAGTGATTCTTCTGCCTCAGCCTCCCAAGTAGCTGGAGTTACAGGTGTGTACCACCACACCCAGCTAATTTTTATATTTTTAGTAGAGATGGGGTTTCACCATGTTGGCCTTGATCTCCTGACCTCATGATCCGCCCGTCTCGGCCTCCCAAAGTGCTGGGATTACGGGCGTGAGCCACCAAGCCCAGCCTTTTTTTTTTTTTAAATAAAGTTGGCCAAGATAAAGCATATGTATCTGGTAAAAGCCTTATATCCAGAATATATGAAGAACTGTCAACTTGATAAGGAAACAACCCAATAAAAGCATATGAATAATGTTCAACATTAGTCATCAGAGAAATGCAAATTAAAACCCCAGTGAAATACCACTATATATGTATTGGAATGGCAGAAATTAAAGACTGATATGCCAAGTGTTTGGCAATGTAGAAAAACCAAACCCTCATACACTGCTGCTTAGAATGTAAACTGGTACAGTCGCTTTGGAAAACAGTTCGGGATACACCTCACCTACCATATTATCCAACCGTTCCACTCCTAACTAGAGAAAAGAAAGCTTGTCTACATAGACTTGTACACGAATCTTCAGAACAGCTTAATTTGTAGCAGCTCCATATTGGAAACAATTCAGATGTCTATCAACAGGCAAATGGATTAACAATGGAATAGGATTCCAGGATGAAGACAGAATTATTGATACATACGACACAGATGAATCTCAGAAGTCCAGACCTGGCCGGCATGGTGGCTCATGCCTGTCATCCCAGCACTTTGGGAGGCCAAGGCGGGCGGATCATGAGGTCAGGAGTTCAAGACCAGTCTGGCCAACACGGTGAAACCCCATCTCTACTAAAAATTCAAAAATTAGCTGGGCATCGTGGCACGCGCCTGTAATCCCAGCTACTTGGGAGGCTGAGGCAGAATTGTTTGAACAATTCTGGGAGGCGGAGGTTGCAGTGAGCTGAGATTGTGTCCAGCCTGGGCTAGAGCGAGACTCCTCTCAAAAAAACAAAAAAGGCCAGAACCCACCTCAATGTCCACACACTGAAAATCCTAAAAAATACAAACCAATAAAGCAACTGAAAGACCACTGACTGCCTGGACAGGAAAATATTTTAATGGGGGCAGTGATACTTAAGAGGGGGATGTTTGGGGTCTAGATTGTAATGGCTTTGCCCAAAGTCACCAAATTTAAGTGTGTATCGTTTGTCAGTTATGCCTCAAAGCCATTTTAAAATGACTATCACATATGGGGTATGTTGCTTTAAATTAGCCTAGGGCCTTCTTAAGCTCCAGAATTCCTGGGCTTTGCTTTTAGACATTTCTACCTTTTAATTAGGAGAGGTAAGCTAACAGCTAGGACATGTTTCACAACAGCCTGAAGACTTAAAAAAAAAAGCCTTAATTTCTTTTTTCAGGTGCCACACCTCCCTGGATGATCCAAGATGAATACACTGCTGGGAACCAAGAAATAGGACCATCCTATGAAGAATTTCTTAAAGAAAGTAAGTAAACTAATTCAGGAGAGGGTCTTCTAAATCTTCACACTCAAAAATGGTTTCCTTGCCTGTGTGTGGTGGCTCATGGCTATAATCCTAGCACTTTGGGAGGCTGAGGTGGGAGGGTCACTTGAGCCCAGAAGTTTGAAAACAGCCTGGACAACATAGTGAGACATCTCTATATTCTTTAATAAAGAAAAATAAAAAAGTTTCCCTATGATTGCACAGAGGAAAAACAGAAGTTGAAAAAACTCCCCCCAGACCGAGTTGGGGCCAACTTTGATCACAGCTCCAGGACCAGTGCAGGCTGGCTGCCCTCTTTTGGCCGCGTCTGGAATAATGGACGCCGCTGGCAGTCCAGGTATGTGTGTTCATTGCCGGGTCTCCAACCTACCCATCCAACCTCCTCTTTGGAGATGTCACCCTTCATCATCGTGTTAACTCTTTATTTCCTTTCAGACATCAATTCAAAACTGAAGCTGCAGCAATGAAGAAGCAGTCACATACAGAAAAAAGCTAATCATGCTCTACCAACTACCATGAGGCTAAAAGCAAAGTCAACAAACCCCTACTATCGTACCTTCCACCAAATTCTTTATCGTTGTCTTTCTTAGGAAACAGACATACTCATTCATTTGATTTAATAAAGTTTTATTTTTCCAAATGTACAGTTGGTTGGACCTGTAAAAAAAAATTAAAATAATCAGAACCATAAAGCTTTGTATCTACCTCCTACACCATGAGCCCACACATTCCTACTCACCTATTCATGCATCTTCACCAGCAGCTGGAGCATCTCCACCCTTGGTATTTCTGGTGTAAATTACTTGAGCTCTGTGCTTTGAAACCAGTTTGATAAGTCCTAGGGAGAGAGGATAGTACAATGAGATGCTTAATAGATGCTACAATAGAAACTAGTAAGGTTTTTGGCTGGGCGCGGTGGCTCATGCTTGTAATCCCACTGCCTTGGGAGGTGGAGGCGGGCAGATAGCTTGAGGTAAGGAGTTGCACACCAGCCTGGCCAACGTGGTGAAACCCCATCTCTACCAAAAATACAAAAATTAGCTGGGCATGGTGGCACATGCTTGTAATCTCAGCTACTTGGGAGGCTGAGGTGTGAGGACCACCTGAACCCAGGAATTGGTGGTTGCAGTGAGCCAAGATTGCCCCTCCGCACTCCAGCCTGGGCAACAGAGTGAGACTCTAGGAAGGTTTGTTTTGGCTGGGTGCAGTGGCTCATGCCTGTAATTCCAGCACTTTGGACAGGTGGATCTCTTGAGCCCAGGAGACCAGCCTGGGCAACATGGCAAAACCGCATCTCTATTTAAAGAAAAGGAAAACAAAGAGAGACAGGGTTCTCTCAAAGGTGCCCAGAATGGTCTCAAAACTCCTTGGCTCAAATAATCCTCCTGCTTTGGCCTCCCAAGTAGCTAGAAATACAAAGGTACCACTGCACCTGGCTCCCGAATTGCTTAATCTGATGTTCGGTAACAGCTAGAGAATCCTACAGTTTTTAACGATCATCTATCCTTACTTTTCCTTTAAATTAGGGGCCCATTATCTTCCACCCCGCCCCTTTTCTAAGACAGTCTTTTGCTCTGTCACTAAGGCTGGAGTGCAGTGGTGTCATCTCGGTTCACTGCCACCTCCATCTCCTGGGTTCAAGCGATCCTCATGCCTCAGCATCCTGAGTAGCTGGGATTACAGACGTGTGCCTCCACCTCCAGCTAACTTTCAGTAGAGACAGGTTTTCACCATATTGGCCAGGCTGGTCTTTTAACTCCTGACCTCTGGTGATTCACCCGCCTTGGCCTCCCAAAGTGCTAGAATTACAGACGTTCAGTCACTATAGTTAGCTGAGCCTTATTATTGTGGAATTACGGTAATCAGACCATACTACTGAGTAGACCGTACTAAATTTCTGGTTTTAAAATTTAATACATCAACAAAATATTTACCATAAAGGTTTTAAACATTTTCAAAGTTGTTTCAAAATAGTAATCTAATTATTTCAAAAATTGTTGTCCCTGTAATTCTATGCATCCATTTACTTGAAACATAAAATATCCTTGGGCTTCACTAAACTGCCACAGGGTCCACGGCACAAAAGTGGCTAAGAACCCTGAGAATTCATCTCATGAGTAAGACGTCAGAATTACATTACTAACAAACCAATGATCAAGCCATGCCTTTTTTTTTTTTTTTTAATTCTGCTTTTCCAGCAAAACCACTGAAGATGGTTAACATGGTCAAGACAATTTAACCTAGAAGAGCACACATGTAGAATACACCCCTCACCTTTACTAAGGAGCTCCTGAAGGGCTGCCCTGGCCAGGGAGCCTCGAATCTTCAGTCTCTCAGAGACCACAGCTGGGGTTATAAGTTTATAGTTGGGAACTTCCTTACAGAGTTTGTCATAGGTAGCTTTGTCAAACAAGACTAAGTTATTGAGCTTGTCCCGAACTTTGCCTTTGGACCACTTCTGCTCACCAAAACAAAACAGAAACAAGTTAGTATTTCCGGCAGAAGCACCCTTTTCCTCTCGAGTAATCTGCGTCAGAGAAATCTGCTCCACCGTTATCAAAGATAAATTACACATTACTAAAAAAAAAAAAAACAAATACCGACACGTTTTTGGCCTTCAGAACAGGGGCCGAGCCCCACTAGATCAGTTAAAAATAAAACAGCAGGCACAAGGACAGACACTTTGCACAACGGACTCATTTTCATGATCCTAATGGGAAAAAGAACGAGTGGTAACGGGAAGATAAACTCTAACATTTTGACTCTAGAAATCTACACCTGAAAAACCACTTACTATACAAGTTACCTATTACTAGAGGGTTACGAGAAGATGACCCCTAGTCTCTCTCAGAGAGGTCTTATTTCTACCTTCTTTTTGGCCTTGCCCCCGGATTTGTTCACTGGGTCTTTGTCTTTCTTGGCCGACTTTCCAGCGTCCTTCTTCTTCTTGTCGTCCTTGGGCGGCTGTAGGAGGGCAGCGGGAATGCAACCAGGTCCTCAAATAGCGCCAAAGTCCCCTAATACTGCGCCCCCAGCCCCCGCAAACTCCACCACCAGAGCACATGGGCGAAGCAATAACCGCGCCCGCCCTGCAACCGAGGCCGGCAGGCCAAGGACGGCTCCCACCGAAGGCTCTCCCCACTGAGTCCTCAAATCCAAGAACCCCGGCGACTTCCAACCCCTTAAGCTTACCATTGCGAAGCTCGGAGAGTAGCAGCAGACACCGCAGTCTCGCCAAGATGTCGGACAAAAAGGAAGCGCTGTTCAGAAACGGGCCCAGAAACCACCGTCGGCTGTCAGTACTTCCGGGGCAAGAGGCGGAGCCAGGCGGAGAAAGTCCCACGGCGAAGCGCTCGCCCTCTAGCCTGAGGCGGAAGACAGGAAGTGGATTCCAGTTCCCAAGCCGCACCGCCTAAATACTGCAAGAGTCTGCGCTAGTTGTGACGCAGTACTATAACACCGTTTTCCTGCACTGATAAACGAAAAGCAATCCACCAGGTCTCGGCAACTAACTTTCCGGCACTACTTTATGCCCGAGCGTGTCGCTCCCAGTGCGCAGGTGCCGCAGGTGGCTGCACGCAGGGCGCGGGAGGAGGAGGAGGAGGAGGAGGAGGAGGAGGAGGAGGCGGTGGCTGGGGTAGGGCCCGGGGCAAGTGCTGTGATGCGGTTCCGGGGAGGGGCCGTCGGGTAGAGGCCGAATACCAGTTTCCGAGCGGCAGCGGCAGCGGCAGCGGCAGCGGCAGCGATGGCGATTTTTAGTGTGTATGTGGTGAACAAAGCTGGTGGCTTGATTTACCAGTTGGACAGCTACGCGCCACGGGCTGAGGCTGAGAAAACTTTCAGTTACCCGCTGGATCTGCTGCTTAAGCTACACGATGAGCGTGTGTTGGTTGCTTTCGGCCAACGGGACGGCATCCGAGGTGGGCTAGGCTCGGGCCCGTGGCGGGTGGGGGAGTGGGAGGGCCCCAGTGCTGTAGAAGTGGGCTGGTTGTAGGTGCGGGGTTGGGGGAAAAGGGGTGGTGTTGGGTCCCTTGTCCCCTCGGCGGAATCCCGGGGCTGCAGCTTCGCTGACCGTTAGCTTCACCTCTGCAGTGGGTCATGCAGTGCTGGCCATCAATGGCATGGACGTGAATGGCAGGTACACGGCCGACGGGAAAGAGGTGCTGGAGTATCTGGGTAACCCTGCTAATTACCCGGTGTCCATTCGATTTGGCCGGCCCCGCCTCACTTCTAATGAGAAGCTCATGCTGGCCTCCATGTTCCACTCGTAAGTCCCCCGTCTCCTGAAAGGCAGCGCTTGTAATTTGTCTATCTTTTCTTAAATCGTCGTTCTGGTGTTATGAAAAACGCAACCGATCCAGATCTAGATTTTAGGTAATAATGGCAGTGGTGTCATCTTTTTTTGCTGGGTGGGTTGGGAGGGGCCGCGGAGTTTCGCTGTGTTACCCAGGCTGGAGTGCAGTGGTGTGATCTCGGCTCACTGCAACCTCTGCCTCCCAGGTTCAAGCGATTCTCCTGCCTCAGCCTCCCGAGTAGGGAGGGATTACAGGCGCGTGCCACCACGACCAGCTAATTTTTGTTATTTTTAGTAGAGAGGGGGTTTGCCATGTTGGCCAGGCTGGTCTCAAACTCCTGACCTCAGGTGATCCACCTGCCTCGGCTTCCCAAAGTGCTGGGATTACAGGAGTGAGCCATCGCGCCCGGCCGAGAGGTCATCTTACTTAAAGTCAACTTCTCTTCTCTGAGCCTTAGTTTCTTCATATTTAAAGAAAGCCAATTTAACTAAATGATCTTAAAAAATATTTTTCTGCTCTCAATTGTGGTATCAGATGTGCCGGCCTTTGCTTAAACACAAGCTTAGTAAGCGTGGCACATATTCTTAGAGTATTCATTTTACCCAAAGTTTTAGATGTAAAATGTCTTGTAACAAAGTATGAATGTAAAATATTCACAGAATTCAGATGAACTTAGAAATTTTGACACTACTGCCAGACAGTTCACACTACTTCTTCTGACTGTCCTAGGCCGTAATGTGAACTCCTCAGAAATAGGGACACTTCAGTGGAAGTTTGAGAAGCACTCCTTCCTTAGAGCAACTTTGCCTCCTTTGCATATAGGCTCTTTGCCATCGGCTCCCAGCTGTCTCCTGAACAGGGAAGCTCAGGCATTGAGATGCTGGAGACAGACACATTCAAATTGCACTGCTACCAGACACTGACAGGTATGCATCTCCACGGAGGCCAGAGGAGTGTGATGGAGAAGGTGGGGAAGAGACACTGACAAGTTTGCATCTCCAGGTGGGCCAGAGGAGTGTGGTGGAGAAGGTGGGAGGAGGGCGTTAACCAAAGATACCTTTGGTAAGCAAGAAGAGGGGGTGTGTTTTTCCTGGCACAATTCTCTGTTTTTTTTTTTTTTTTTTTTTTTGAGATGTTTCACTCTTGTTGCCCAGGCTGGAATGCAGTGGCGTGATCCGCCTCCTGGGTTCAAGTGATTCTCCTGCCTCAGGCTCCCAGATAGCTGGGATTACAGCATGTGTCACCACACCCGGCTAATTTTTCTGTTTTTAGTAGAGATGGTCCATATTGGTCATGCTGGTCTCAAACTCCCAACCTCAGGTGATTGCCCGCCTCGGCCTCCCAAAGTGTTGGGATTACAGGCGTGAGCCACCGCACCCGGCCTACAGTTCTTTTTTTTTTTTTTTGAAATGGAGTTTCACTCTGCCACTCAGGCTGGAGTGCAGTGGCATGATCTTGGCTCACTGCAGCCACCACCTCCTGGGTTCAAGCAATTCTTCTGCCTCAGCCTCCCAAGTAGCTGAAACTACAGATGACTGCCACCACACCCAGCTAATTTTTTATGAGGTTTTTTGTTTTGTTTTGTCTTGTTTTGAGACAGAGTCTTGCTCTGTTGCCCAGGCTGGAGTGCAGTGGCGCGATGTTGGCTCACTGCAGCCTCCGCCACCCGGGTTCAAGCAATTCTCCTGCCTCAGCCTCCTGAGTAGCTGGGATTACAGGCATCCGCCACCACACCCAGCTAATTTTTGTATTTTTTAGGAAAGATGGGGTTTCACCATGTTGGCCAAGCTGGTCTCAAACTCCTGACCTCAGGTGATCCACCTGCCTCTGCCTCCCAAAGTGCTGGGATTACAGGCATGAGCCACCGCGCCCGGCCTTCCTGGCACAATTTTACAGACACATCTGTTTGTTTGTTTTGTGAATACAAAACCAATATTTAATCTGAAACTGATTTTGTCCATGCCACCCAGCATGTTCAGCACAGGTTATCTTGTGTTCAGATAAAACTCACCTTAATGCTATTTCCTGTTGCATGTACTTTGGAAGGTGTTAAGTTTGTTTTTCCAAAATGAAATTTGAAAGCCAAATGGATATGACCTTTGGATTGCGAGTGTCATTGCTTCACCCCCTTAATTTATTGAAAACTGCCTGAGTTTGTCCCCTGCCTGGCAGTGTTTCTGCTGAGGGACTCCAAAACTGTTAGTAAGTGGCAGAGCTAGAACTCAAAGCCTGGTCTTAACCAGGTGGGTGACATAATAAAGTTACTTCACTTCTCTGGTCTCATTGGTAGATTCAAAGTCTTGCCTTTCCTGCATTATGTGGTAAAAAGAATAAAATTAAAATAGGCTTATAAAAGTGTTTTTGCAAAATTGAAAGTGCTGTACAAATACAGGATGACACTATTTGCTCCAGTGTCTACCCTTTGGTAACCATTCTTGGTCTCTCTCCAGGGATCAAGTTTGTGGTTCTAGCAGATCCTAGGCAAGCTGGAATAGATTCTCTTCTCCGAAAGATTTATGAGATTTACTCAGACTTTGCCCTCAAGAATCCATTCTACTCCTTAGAGATGCCCATCAGGTAAGTGGCCCCATTTCCCAGATACTGTTTAAAGCCTCCTTGCCCCTGCCTGTGTGCTCTGTCCAAAGTTAGTTGAAGCACAGTAGAGTATTACTTTTTTTGTTTGTTTGTTTTTGAGACGGAGTTTTGCTCTTGTTGCCCAGGCTGGAGTGCAATGGTGCAATCTTGGCTCGCCATAACCTCCGCCTTCCGGGTTTAAGCGATTCTCCTGGCTCAGCCTCCTGAGTAGCTGGGATTACATGCATGTGCCACCACACCTGGCTAATTTCATATTTTTAGTAAAGACAAGGTTTCACCACGTTTGTCAGGCAGGTCTCAAACTCCCGGCCTCAGGTGATCCACCTGCCTTGGCCTCCCACAGTGCTGGGATTACAGGCATGAGCCACTGCGCCCAGCCAAGTATTACTTTTAAGTAAGACAAAAGGACAGGCCGGTGGCTTACGTGTGTAATCTCAGCACTTAGGAAGACGGAGGGGGTAGGATCACTTTACCCAGGAGTTTGAGATCAGCCTGGACAACATAGACCCCATCTTTACGAAAAAGAAAATTAGCCTGGTGCGGTGGTGGACACCTGTAGTGCCAGCTATTAAGGAAGCTCAGGTGGGAAGATTGCTTAAACCTGGAAGGTCAAGGCAGCAGTGAGCCATGCTCGTGCCACTGCATTCCAGCCTGGGCAACAGAACAAGACCGTGTCTCTAAATAAATAAGACAACAAGTCGCTGGGTGCAGTCGCTCATGCCTGTTATCCCAGCACTGTGGGAGGCCGAGGCGGGCAGATCACTTGAGGTCAGCAGTTTAAGACCAGCCTGGTCAACATGGTGAAACCCCATCTCTACTAAAAATACTGAAAATACAAAAATTAGCCAGATGTGGTCATGTGCACCTGTAATCCCAGCTACTCAGGAGGCTGAGGCAAGAGAAGCGCTTCAACCTGGGAGGCAGAGGTTGCAGTGAGCTGAGATTGCACCACTGCATTCCAGCCTGGGTGACTATTCAGAGAAAACAGACTTTCCTTGGGGTTTATGTCATTTTTGTTTGTTTGCTTTGTTTTTGTTTTGTTTTTGAGACAGAGTTACACTCTTACCACCCAGGCTGGAGTACAATGGTGCGATCACGGCTCACTGCAATCTCTGCCTTCCGGGTTCAGGCGATTCTTCTGTCTCAGCCTCCGGAGTAGCTAGGATTACAGCCGCCTGCCACCATGCCTGGCTAATTTTTGTATTTTTAGTAGAGACAGGGTTTCACCATGTTGGCCAGGCTGGTCTCGAACTCCTGACCCTCAGCTGATCTGCCCACCTTGGCCTTCCATGATATATGTTTTCTTCAAGCAGTTTCCCCTGGCTTAAGTGGGGAGAAAGCCTCAGGCCTCACACTTTTTTTCCCCACCCTGGGCCTGGCTTAGGTGTGAGCTCTTTGACCAGAACCTGAAGCTAGCTCTGGAGGTGGCAGAGAAGGCTGGAACTTTTGGACCTGGGTCATAGGCTGAACCTGTGATGGACCCCCAAATTCTGAGAGTTCCTGCAACAGAAATACTGCTGTTTACACTCCCGTGGAAATCCCAGCAGCCTTGTTAGTGCACTCGAAAATGGGAGAATGCTGACCCTGATGACTTGTACCGATTCCTGAGCCTTAACACTGTGCTCTTTCCTTCTGTATATACCATGCTCTTACTTTCCAACCCTGTACAGATTTATTTATGGAGGAGCTAGGTCCATAAATGTTGTAATAAATATTCCTTTGATCTTGGTGTTTGCAATCTGTCTTAATCGATGGTTTTGGGGGAAAGATACAGGAAGTGAGTCAAAAATGGTTAGAGAATTCTGGGAAGATGATTATGTTCTAGTAAAAAACATAACAAATAGGTGTTCATTAAATAAATGAAATAAGATTTTGAAGCATGAGCATTGGATCTAGTCGCAGAATTGCGGCTGATTTCCTGGGGTCCTGGGGTGGTGCAGCGGTGGTGGTGGCTGTTATGATGATGATGATGATCATGATGGAACATATTTCAAGCACTTACAGCCAGGCATTCCTGCTTTAGCTCCCTTGACCTTCACCCTCACTCCAGGGGTACATTCTGTTACAGACAAGAGATCTAGCCGACTTCCTGCCTCAGAGTTCCCAAGCTAGTTACTGACAGTCTGGGTTTGAACCTAGGCTTTCTGACTACACACTCAATAAACCACTGTTACACTTCTTCCGTCCATCAAGTTATTTAATCTGTCCACAACCCAATAGCTTTATCTCTAAAATAATCATTGAACTATTCAATGTTCAGGTGAAGGCAGAGGAGGCATGAGCTTTAAAGGAGTCCATCTACACTTCAGCCTCCCCATTCCAGGGAAATGAAGTCTTTCCATTTTAGGGTGGAAAGAGCAGGTATTGACAGTATTTCCCAAGGAAGCTGCCTCACTTTGAAAAAATGAATCACTGACAGTGTTCAGTATCAAATCTAGTTTTAATCTTCTATAACAAGTCATCTTGTCTTCCCAGCTATATCCAACTGCGCCTAGTGGTGCAGTGAGAATGATGGCCTCCTCTCTTTCCCTGGAGTCTGAGGTATTGGCAACAGCAGTCGACCACTGCTGAGAGGACTTAGGGCCCAGCAGAAGTCAAGGGTCATTAGTGCCCTGCAGCTGCAGGGATAGCCTCACTTCTGGTGGGGATGGGGGCAGGACAGGGCCTAGGAAAAGAAGAAGGGTACAGGAGGCTTCCTGACTGCAGAAGTTTCCTGTTTGTCTGAAGGCAGGAAATAGGAGCTAATGGAGTCTAAGGCCAAAGGTTATCTTTTAAATAGAGCATAGGATCGGGGAGCTGGGACCTCACTAGCCACTGATAACTTCCAGTGCCACCCAGGTGAGGGAAAAGGCGCAGAAATGGAAAGTGAAAGGTTCAGGGCTAGCCAGGCAGGCCCCTCCTTTTCTCCCCCACAGCGTGCAGGGGGAAGGCCACCGTGGGATGGTGCTCCGGAGCCTGGACTCTCTTCACTCAGCCTTCTTGGACACTCGGCCCATCTTGGTGCGGATGTTTCGTAGGAGGAAGAAGGCAGCTGTGCTGGCTGCACAAATCACTTCAGCCACCCAGAATGCTGTGCTCCAACTGTAGTGCTTGGCAATGGTGCTGAAGGGCAGCCCAGCCAGAAAGCCGCCCACTGTCAGGGGGAAGGGGAAGAACCTAAGCCAGTGGTGCTAGCTCCAGCTTCTCACTGGTCTATATGCAAAGCACGGGTGGGGGTGAGGGAGAGACTCTAGAAAGTAACACTTACCATTGGCCATGAGTCCCACAATGGCGTGGGAGGTGCCACACAATTTGGGAGGGGCGCTCTCATTGGCTATGACTCCAAACAGGGCAATGGGGCCATACGAGGAGAAACCAAATACAGCTCCTAATACCAGGATCCAGAGCTGCCAAGGGCAGAGTGGAGTGGCATTCAGAGTCGGAAAGCCGACCTGCCTACCCACCCCTGCCAAAGCAAGAAGGCGGCTTGGTCCCCAGGAACAAACTAGTCATAAAGGGACAGTAAGTAAGTGATTCTTTTCCTCCCACTCCCCAACACAACTGACAATACAGAGCTAGAGTAGTAGATGCCACATTGAGCAAACCCAGGGACCTAGGTGGGCAAGGAAAGGAGGTACAGAAGTCATCCCTCTGAGCTAGAGGCTGTCCTCAGGATTTACACAAACTGGATTGGCTGGGGGTAAGGCGGAAGGGGAGGACAAAGGTGAGACAGACCAGGAGAAAAACCAGAGATATCTTTAAGGCACCTCATGCTCTGTAAAGCCTGTGAGCTCCGCGAGAGGGTGAAGAGCCAGAGTCCAGAAAGCAACATCCTAGAGGAGCACAGGAAAGAAAAGAAAACCAGGCCCAGAGTGGAGGAGGAGAACCCAGACACAGAGGAGTGGTCCAATCAGAACTGAAAAGGGAATCCAAGAGGCAAAGGAAAGATTGGCCCAGGCTGGAGCCAGGAGAGGGAGACAGAGTCAGTGGCCCTTGCCTTCTCTCCCTGTGCCCTGCCGTGAGCCAGGCCTTTCTTAATTACCTTGGGGGAGTCACTGGTCACTGTTACCCGGAAGAGGTACATGGACACTGTCATGCCAGCCATCATGAACAGCAACAGGCCATGGCGAGGGTTCCCATAGTTGGACAGTCCCGCCTATGGATACAGTCCTGGCAATGTCATGCCCTCAGAACAGGGCAGAGAACCCCCACCCCTGGACTCTGACACAGCAGGGCCTCTGCTGACAGGTCTTTGGCAATCCCACCACAGTTCTTGGCCCTGGGCAGCTCTGGGAGGCCCTGGGACCTGCTCATTACATTCTGAGGCCAAACTCCACAACATCCCTTCCTCCCCCATCAGGCAGGACTAGGACACGTGCTGGGGAGGGCACCTAGTCTGTTCCCAGCCCGTTTTCCTGGGGCTGTGGAGAAACCTACAGCTAAGCTAAGAAATATTCTGGCTGTCCTTCACATCAGTTAAAACTCTCCCCAAGAGCCTTACCTCCACAACCGTAGGAAAGCTAAGACCAGCCCGGAATCATTCCCTCTTCACCCGGTCTAAACCAGCAGATGCCAACCTGCCTGTGCCCTGGGACTCCCATCTCTCCAGTGCCTGTCCCAGCCACGCTGTGAAGACTGAAAGGGACCCTTCTCCTTCCTGTCCCTTCTGCCCGCTCACCTTTGCCATGGCCCGGTCTGACAGGTAGCCAGCTGCGATGCTGCCTACAAGGCCCCCAACTTCCAGGGCACTCATGTAGGAGCTACCTGCAGTGGGGAGTTGTGGTGGGAAGAGGGAAGGGAAGGGTGGGAGGGTGTTACACATTGGGGTTGTCCCACAATGGCTTAAACCTGGAGAGGTACAGGGTTCCCATGGGTGACTGGCCATAGCTGCCTGAGTAGTGCCCGGCCTCAAGGAACGAATAAAGAGGATAAAAGGAAGCAAGGCCTGAATTTCCATCCCCTGCATTGGTTCCTGCTCCTTATGCCCACCCTTGTCCCCATGCTCATCTTACCTACAAGGGCTGACTGTCCTTTCTCCTGGATAAGGAAGAACTGGCCCCAGTCAGTACAGCAGGTCTTTACTCCAAACACCACAAGGTAACCAGTGGAGAGCACCCACAGGTAAGGGGACAGCAGCAGCTCCTGTAGGGTGCTCTCCTCCTTCAAGGAGCCTGGAGGTGGGAAGAGGCTGGGCGTCAGGCTGTGCCCTGACTGCTCTCCCCAACCTGAGCCCCCAACATTCATTAACCAGCCACAGGGGCAGAGTCCATCCGCACAGCCAGGATCAGCATGAAAGGTATTCCCTCACCCCACTCCTCTCTCCCCCTCTCCGCTGCAAGGTCAATGAATGAAAGAGAAACAGGACCAGGGAGGACCAAGCCACTTAAGGACCAAGCTCAATGAATGAAAGACAAACAGGACCAAGCCACTAAAGCTCATGATTCTATCTATCCAGGACAGGGAAGTCTGTGCTGTTGTGAGGAAGGGCCAGAAAATAACATGAGTCACAGCACTTGTTGGCTCTGCCACTTGTCCAGTACTTAACTGCCTCTTGGGATGGAGTTTTGTTTACTCCCCATGCAGCCTACATTACCACCTCTTCCCCTACATCCACTGACTAGCACAGGACCAGGCAAATGCCTAGTCTTCAACAAAAACCTGCCTGCTGAATGAGTGCCCCAGTGGTCGGTTTGGATGGGGGCTCACCCTTCTTGCCCTTAGAGGGCATGGGGTCCAGGTTGCGGAGTCCAACATCAGCAGGTTCATTGTGGATGAGCAGGAGACAGAGGAAGGAGACAACCACACACAGTGCCCCAGACAGGGCCAGCGTGCTGCGCCAGCTGTAGCTCTGGGCGAGGATGGTTGCCAGGATAGGGCCCAGCCCTCCAGCCAGGTTCATGCTGGTTGATAGGATGGCCCACCAAGTGCCAAACTGAGATGGCTCAAACCACTGTGGGGCAGAGGGCGACAACATAGGTGTCCAGCCTACTGCCCATGTTGAGGGTGGGGTCAGGTGGGGCAGCCCCAGAAGCTCACATTACAGGGAAGAGGGAGAGGGCGCTTCTGTTTGGCAGGGCAGTTTCCTCCTCTGCCACCTGACCCCACCACTCTCAGCCTCCTAAAATATCTTGACAAGCAATAGGAGCTGGCCAGGAACCGCTCAGGAACCTGCTCTGGGTTCGGTGTGGAGGTGGTGGGTAAGAAGGGGCGCTCCCACATGCTCTTTAGGCATCCTCTATGACAATCCAAACAGGCTCTTTGGAAGCACTCACCTTCCGCAGGACCTTCCCACATGGGGGCCAGCCCAGCCCCTGGGCCAGGCCATTAAGGAACCAGAGGGCAGCAAAGACAGGTACTGTGGAGCTCCAGGAAAAGAATATGTTGACCAGGCCAACCAGGAGCAGCCCAGAAGAGAAGAGCCAGCGAGCACTCATCTGGTCAGACAGCACCCCACTGACAAACTTGCTGATAGCATAAGCTGCCGACTGGCTGCTGGTGATGAGCCCTGCAGGGGAGGGGAGCAGGGAACTTACACTTAGGGGTTAGGGACCAGGGGAGAAACACAGGAGCAATGGAAGAAGGCATGGGGTCAGGTGTGTAGGGGTGCCCAGTGGGGTGAGACAGGTTACTTCCCAGAGGAACAGGAGGAGCCTGCGCTGCAATCTGACACTCATGGGGCCCTACTACTTCAGCCACTTCTCCTGCCTCACCATCAGCACTAGCCCCAGACTGACCCATGATTCTCAGCTACAGTTGTCAGGGAACAAAAAGGGAGCAGGACATGGCAGTTCCCCCTCCCTGGGATTTGCATATGGGATTTCCCACCTCCCCCTGGATGCCAGTCCCGGGCCTCTAGCAGTTCTGTTGCTCCACCACCCAACATGGGGCGAAGGGCTCAGGATTGGAGTCAGGGACCTTGTCCCTCCTGAAGGGTAGCATGCCAGGCCACATGAAGTCGTTGTGCCAACTTTTTAGTTCCCAGTGCTCACAGTGTCAGTAGCCAGCACTCACGCTGAAGCCTCCACATGCACCCACACAGGTGTGAAAACCATGCTCAGAAGCCCCTCAAACACTCTTGGAATAAACAGTGCCTCCAGGGGCATGCACACACCCATCAAATAAGCAGCCCTCCTTAGCCCCACATACACCCATGTCCGTGGATCTCAGAGCTTCTTCATCCGGCATATGCAGACTGGCCCCTGGCCTCTACTGTGCAGACACTCCACCCACACGACATGCCCGTACACAAACACCCAATGTGTCCTGCTGGTTCTGTGTCCCCAGGTCCACTACCCTGCTGTTTCAGGGCTCACCCAAATCATCCTTGTCCAAAGGGATCTCTTCCACCAATGATGGCATGACAAAGGAGAAGGTCTTGCGATTGAAGTAATACAGGCTGTAGCCCCCAAACATGGCTGAGAAGATCACAGTGCGATAATAGCCATAGCCCTGGGCTGCCATGGTAGAAAAGAGCAGGCCCTACCAGCCAAGACGCACAGCCTCTGACCACAGCTCCTGCTTGCCGCTCTCACAGTTTCCAGATCTGCTGAGTTGGGTTTTTTCTGCTCCCTCCTCCACCCTGCCTCCCAAGCTCCCTTTATAGCCACCTTCTGGACAATCATTAAGCCTGGGGAGGCTCCTAGGGGACCCAGTGTCCTGAGGGAGACAAGAAAACAAGAGATTACTGAGCGCCAAACTGTAGGGGGTGGAGGAGGTCCCAGAAGGAGGCATGCCTGTGAGCCAGGCCAGCACCCTGTGTCCCCAGGATTTCTGCCTTTACCTCCTCTATCATGTCTGCTTGCCTGTGAAACCAGTTTTGATTAAAGGTTCAACCTAATTACTTTTGTCTGCATGAGCCCAGGGGAGGTAGGGGTGGGATGAGCAGAGATGCCCTCTCTAGCCCTGCTCTGTCAGTCACAGAACCTTCTCATTCATTCACGGAAGGTTTATTAACTTACTAGTTGACAGGCACTGCACTTGGCACTATTAGTTTCTACACCCACTCATCACCACCCCACCAAAACACAAAGTCAGACATATACCCCGGCTACCCCACTTCTAAGCCTTCTAGAGAGGGCCTCAATCCGTGGAACTCTCAATCCTTAGCACATAATAGATGTAATTGTTTCTTACAGTTGCCCCTTGTAATTCTATGCAAGGGGGACCTCCCCAGTTCAGGTCCCACGGTGTCACACAGAAAGCCCCGCTAAGGGCTGAGGTCCTGATGGGGCCCCACAGAGCTACCTCTGGGTCCCCATTACCCTGCGACGTCAGTCTGGGCTTCCTTCGGGCTAGCTGGGGGCTGCAGGGTCTGGTTTCCAACCTGTGGGACGTTGGCAGGGGCCGCAAGCAGAGGGATTGGGCAGCTCGTGGGCGGGAAGGTGCCCCGGCGGGCTTCGGGCTGCAGGGCACAACCGTCCCGCCCAGGGCCCCGGCAACATGGCCCGGCTTTTCCGCTCAATTGGGAAAGCAACTGGAGCAGAAGGCGTAGGCGCACGCGGAGCGGGCGACCGCACGTATTCTCCCAGAGGCCCCGCGCTTCTGGCACCCAGAGGCTCAGCCTGGTAGGGGAGGGCCAGGCGGCGGGCGGGGGAGGAGGAGAGGCGGCGGGCGGGGGAGAAGAGGCGGTGGACTCGTGGCACCTGCCCAGCCCCGTGGGTCCTCACGCTACCCGGGACACGCGATTGTACGCCTGGGAACCCCGGGGGCCGGGGGTGCAGGAGCTGGAGAGGTGCAGAGACCACAGGACTGGCACGATAGAAAGGGGTCTTGTGCTAGTGGTCAGGGACAGCGCCTCGGTGGCCCCAAGACCCATGAATTGTCTCCGGAACTGCAGGAACAGCTCCGGGTCGTATCGGAAGTTGGGGTTCGCCAACAATGGACCCCCAGGACCTGAGAGCCCCGCCCTCAGGTGACGCCCCTCCCCCGCATACCGCCCGTACCTGAACAGAGGCGGGAGCCCGAATAGGACGGGGCGGGGCCAGCGAAGGCTGCGCATGCGCGGCGGGCGGGGGCGTGGTCTTCGCCTGCTGCTTCGCTTGCCGGCCAGTGGAGTTCCCCGCCCCGCATGCTGGGGACGTCGACTTACTCCTTCCCGCAGGTCACGCTGCTCCTTGGACGAACGAACATAGCGCCCCTTAGGGGCTGGGCACGGCATGTCCAATTCTTCTGTGGTTGCATTAAATAAACCAGTTTTTAGTGAGTGCCCTCCTCTACAAAGCACACCGAACACTAAGGTGATAATCATTGTTCCCAAGTTGCTCACAGTCTGGGAAAGGTGTTGTAAGAGAACATAGTATTTTCTTTTTTCTTTTTCCTTTTTTTTTTGAGACAGTCTCGCTCTGTCGCCCAGGCTGGAGTGCAGTGGCGGGATCTCGGCTTACTGCAAGCTCCGCCTCCCGAGTTCACACCATTCTCCTGCCTCAGCCTCCCGAGTAGCCGGGACTGCAGGCGCCCGCCACCACGCCCGGATAATTTTTTATATTTTTAGTAGAGACGGGGTTTCACCGTGTTTGCCAGGATGGTCTCGATCTCCTGACCTCGTGATCCGCTCGCCTCGGCCTCCCAAAGTGCTGGGATTACAGGCGTGAGCCACCGCGCCCAGCCCACAATTTGGAATTTTAAGTTGTGGTTCGATTGTTGGGGACAGAGACGGGGCCCGGGGTAAATATCAAATTCTGGTCCGAGACCCACGGCCTTCTAACTGTATGGCCTTGGTTAATCTCTGTGAGCTCCCGTTTCCTACCAGCCTGGTAGGTCATTGTGAAGACTCAACAGATGATTTAGATAAGAGCTCAGAAATTCCATAAGAGTTCTCAACAACAATGGTTTTCACTGATCCCAGGTAAGAGTTGTGAGGAGTAACAGTAGTGATGCTATTTTACAACAATGATGACTGTGTTCTCAGAAACAGAGCAAATGTTAACCCTGCCCATAGCTTCAACAGAAGGTAACATAGCCTAACAAAGTCCCCAACAGTCCCAATCAGCCAGCACTTCCCGACCCCTCCCCAATAGAAACGTTATTATAAAAGCGTCAGTTTGTAAGCGATCAGGGTCTCAGCCAGACTCCTGACTGGAACTCCTTGCAGGCTTATTCCTGTGAATAAACCTGTTTGGCCGTTGAGTTGCCTCCTGGCTCTCGCTCTTCCCTTATATCTTCCTAACAAGAGTGGCTGAAGGAATTGTAAGTGTTCCAAAATTGAGAGCAAAGATCTTTTACTCTAGAGAAGGTGGTCAGGGAAGGGAGGAGGAGGAGATGAGATAAAATAGGATGACAGGCCGGACGTGATGGCTCATGCTTGTAATTCCAGCACTTTGGGAAGCCAAGGCGGGCAAATCACTTGAAGTCAGGAGTTCGAGACCAGCCTGGCCAACATGGTGAAACCCTGTCTCTACTAAAAATACCAAAATTAGCCAGGCTTGGTGGCGCATGCCTGTAATCGGTTGCAGTGAGCCGAGATCGTGCCGCTGCACTCCAGCCTGGGTGGCAGAGCGAGACCCTGTCTCAAAAAGAAAAAAAAAAATAGGATGACAATGTCACTGAACTTCGTTAATTCAAAACTGGGGAGGAGCCTAGTTTGTACCAGGCACTGGGCTTTCAGCCAGGTAGATCAGAGGACCAGGAAACAGTTCCTCCGAAACCAAACCAGAGCAGATTCTTACTTTACCCAATAGAGGAGTAGGGAGCCATCAGGTTTTTCTCCCCTTTTATTTTTAAGATTTAACATACACATAATAAAATATAAAAAGTGCATGAATCTTACATGTACAACTCAATGATTTTTTACACATGTTAATACCCCTGTAACCACCACCTAAATTAACAGCCCTATCGTTTTGTTTTGGAAATGGAGTGATCTCAACTCACTGCAACCTCCTTCTCCGGGGTTCAAGTGATTCTCCTGCCTCAGCCTCCCGAGTATGGGATTACAGGCATGCCCCACCATGCCCGGCTAATTTTGTAATTTTAGTAGGGATAGGGTTTCTCCATGTTGGTCAGGCTGGTCTCGAACTCCTGACTTCAGGTCATCTGCCCCGCCTTGGCCTCCCAAAGTGCTGGGATTACAGGCATGAACAACTGCACCCAGCCAACCCGGTTAATTTTTCTATTTTTCGTAGAGACAAGAGTTTCGCCATATTGGCCGGGCTGGCCTCGAAATCCTGAGCTCAAGGGATCCGCCCGCCTTGGTCTCCCAATGTCCTGGAATTATAGGCATGAGCCACTGTGCCCAGTCGATGGTGTTTGTTTATTTGTTTGTTTGTTTGTTTTTGAGACAGAGTCTTGCTCTGTCAGCCAGGCTGAAGTGCAGTGGCACGATCTCGGCTCACTGCAACCTCTGCCTCCCGGGCTCAAGCCATTCTCCTGCCTGAGCCTCCTGAGTAACTGGGATTACAAGCATGTGCCACCACGCCCAGCTAATTTTTGTATTTTTAGTAGAGACAGGGTTTCACCCTATTGGCCAGGCTGGTCTCGAACTCCTGACCTCAGGTAATCCACCCACCTCAGCCTCTCAAAGTGCTAGGATTACAGGCGTGAGCCACCGTGCCCGGTCTGTTTTTTTTTGTTTTTTTGTTTGTTTGTTTGTTTGTTTGAGACAGGCTTGCTCTGTTGCCCAGGCTGGAGTTCAATGGTATCTTAGCTCACTCTAACCTCAAACTCCTGAGCATTGAGCGATCCTCCCAAATAGCTAAGACTACAGGACCAGGCCACCTGGGTTCAAGCAATTCTTCTGCCTCAGCTTCCTGAGTAGTTGGGATTATAGGTGCCCACAAACACGCCTGTTTTTGTGGGACCCAAATGCTAGTTTGCTCACTGTATTTCCAAAGAATGTTAAGAAATGAGAAGATAGGCGGGGCATGGTGGCTTACTCCCGTAATCCCACCACTTTGGGAGGCTGAGGCACGGATCATGAGGTCAGGAGTTCGAGACCAGCCTGACCAACACGGTGAAACCCTGTCTCTACTAAAAATACAAAAATTAGCTGGGTGTGGTGGCGTGCACCTGTAATCCCAGCTAATCAGGAGGCTGAGACAGGAGAATCACTTGAACCAGGGAGGCAGAGGTTGCAGTGAGCTGAGATCATGCCACTGCACTTGAGCCTGGGTGACAGAGCAAGACTCCATCTCAAAATTTAAAATAAATAAATAAATAAATTTTTTTTTTGATTAACCAGGCGTGGTGGCTCATGCTGATAGTCCCTGCTACTCAGGAGGCTGAGGTGGGAGGATTGCTTAAGCCTGGGTGGTCAAGGTTCCACTGAGCAGTGATTGTGCTACTGCACTCCTGCCTGGGCAACTGAGTGAGACCTTGTCTCCAAAAAAGTAAAAAAAAAAAAAAAAAAAAAAAAAAAAAAAAAAAAAAAAAAGGAAGACATCCCAAATCAATAGAGTGGAGTGGATTAACTAATAAATAAGGCCAGGCACAGTGGCTCATGCCTGTAATTGAAACACTTTGGAAGGCCAAGGCAGGAGAATTGCTTGAGCCCAAAAGGTTGAGGCTGTAATGAGCTGTGATCACGCCACTGCACTCCCTCCTGGGTGACAGTGAGACCCTGCCTCAAAATAAATAAATAATAAATAAATAAATAAATTGTTCTAGGTATTTAGAAAAAATCAACTTAGATCTCTATTGCACACTCCACACAAAATAAATCCCAGATAGATTTAAAAATGCCATTTAAGGCCTGGCACAGTGGTTCACACCTGTAATTCCAGCACTTTGGGAGGCCGAGGAGGGCAGATCACCTGAGGTCAGGAGTTCAAGAACAGCCTGACCAACATGGTAAAACTCTGTCTCTACTAAAATTACAAAAATTAGTTGAGCGTGATGGCACATGCCTGTAGTCTTAGCTACTCAGGAGGCTGAGGCAGGGGAATCGCTCAAACTCAGGAGGCGGAGGTTGCAGTGAGCCGAGATTGCACCACTGCACTCCAGCCTGGGCGACAGAGACTCCGTCTCAGAAAAATTAATAAATAAAAAAAGAGGCCGGGCGCAGTGGCTCACGCCTGTAATCCCAGCACTTTGGGAGGCCGAGGTGGGCAGATCACCTGACGTCAGGAGTTTGAGACCAGCCCAGCCAACACTGTGAAACTTCATTTCTACTAAAAATACAAAAATTAGCCAGGCGTGGTGGCAGGTGCCTGTAATCCCAGCTACTTGGGGGCTGAGGCAGGAGAATCGCTTGGACCCGGGAGGCGGATGTTGCAGTAAGCCGAGATCACAGCATTGCACTCCAGCCTGGGGGACAAGAGGGAGACTTCATCTCAAAAAAAAAAAAAAAAAGAAAGAAAGAAAAGAAAAGAAAAAAGAAAATGTCATTTAAGAAAATAAAACTGCTGGGCGTGGTGACTCACGCCTGTAATCCCAGCACTTTGGGAGGCTGAGGCAGGTGGATCACGAGGTCAGGAGATCGAGACCAACCTGGCTAACATGGTGAAACCCCGTCTCTACTAAAAATACTAAAAATAAAAAATTAGCCAGGCTTGGTGGCAGGCACCTGTAGTCCCAGCTACTCAGGAGGCTGAGGCAGAAGAATGGCGTGAACCTGGGAGGTGGGGCTTACAGTGAGCCAAGATCGCGCCACTGCACTGAAGCCTGGGTGACAGAGTGAGACTCCGTCTCAAAAAAAAAAAAAAAAAAAAAAAAAGAAAGAAAATTAGGCCGGGCGCGGAGGCTCACACCTGTAATCCCAGCACTTTGGGAGGCCGAAGTGGGCGGATCATGAGGTCAGAAGATCGAGACCATCCTGGCTAACAGAGTGAAACCCCGTCTCTACTAAAAATACAAAATTAGCCAGGTGTGCTGGTGCATGCCTGTAATCCCAGCTACTCGGGAGGCTGAGGTAGGAGAATTGCTTGAACCTGGGAGGCGGAGGTTGCGGTGAGCCAAGATCGCGCCATTGCACTCCAGCCTGGGCAACAAGAGCGAAACTCCGTCTCAAAAAAAAAAAAAAAGAAAATTAGAGATGGTATCAACATGGGAGAGGTAACTTGATAAATTAATACTGAGGAATTTACTTGGTAAAGGGGGATAATATCAATTTTGAAAGCTTAAGGAATTGACAGAAAAATAAACATAAGGATAGGTCTTAATAATTCAAGAGTAACCACCAGAATAATCCCAGCTGCATGCTTGGCTAATTTTTTATTTTTATTTTTTGTAGAGATGGGGGTCTCACTATTGTTGCCCAGACAGGTCTCGAGCTCTTGGGCTCAAGTAATCCTCTCGCCTCAGCCTCCCATAGTGCTGGGATTACAGGCGTGAGCCACCACACCCAGCCATGTGAGAGTTTTAATTCCTCTACAGCCTCATCAACACTAGTTTTCTTTTTTTTTCTTTTTATTTATTTATTTATTTATTTATTTATTTATTTAGAGACAGAGTCTCGCTCTGTTGCCAGGCTGGAGTGCAGTGGCGAGATCTTAGCTCACTGCAACCTCCTCCTCCCGGGTTCAACTGATTCTTCTGCCTCAGCCTCCCATGTAGCTGGGATTACAGGCGTGTGCCACCACACCCGGCTAATTTTTGTATTTTTAGTAGCGATGCAGTTTCACCATATTGGTCAGGCTGGTCTTGAACTCCTGACCTCAGGTAATCCGCCCGCCTCGGCCTCCCAAAGTGTTGGGATTACAGGTGTGAGCCACTGCGCCCAGCCAATTTGTGTATTTTTAGTAGAGACGGGGTTTCGCCATGTTGGCCAGGCTGGTCTCAAACTCCTAGCCTCAAGTGATCCACCCACTTTGGCCTCCCAAAGTGTTAGGATTACAGATGTGAACCACTGCCCCCGGCCTACAGAGAGCAGTTTTATTAATCAAATGCTAACAGCTGAGATATGGCCAGACTCATGCCTTTAAAAGACTGTTCCAGCTTTTTGGCCTCAGTGAAGAGATTTTATAAGAAAAACTTGGTATGGGAAACATATGGGAGTGGTACAGGATGGTATCTGTGTGTCTTGTTCCGATAGCTCTTTTGAGTAATTTCTTGTCTGGAAGCCCAGTCGGCATCATCTTGACTTCTACCTGGTGGTTTTGGATTAATTGTTCATGACTCCCCCTAAACAGGAGGATTCGGTAGCTAAAGGGGTGGGTTGCTCCTCCACACCTGTGGGTGTTCCTCGTTAGGTGGAACGAGAGACTTGGAAAAGAAAGAGACACAGACAAAGTATAGAGAAAGAAATTGGGGGACCAGGGGACCGGCGCTCAGCATACGGAGGATCATGCCAGCCTCTGAGTTCCCTTAGTATTTATGGATCATTATTGGGTGTTTCTCGGAGAGGGGGATGTGGCAGGATCATAGGATAATAGTGGAGAGAAGGTCAGCAGATAAACACGTGAACAAAGGTCTCTGCATCATAGACAAGGTAAAGAATTAAGTGCTGTGCTTTAGATATGTATACACATAAACATCTCAATGCCTTAAAGAGTAGTATTGCTGCCCACATGTCCCACCTCCAGCCCTAAGGCGGTTTTCCCCTATCTCAGTAGATGGAATTTACAATCGGGTTTTACACCAAGACATTCCATTGCTCAGGGACGAGCAGGAGACAGATGCCTTCCTCTTGTCTCAACTGCAATGAGGCGTTCCTTCCTCTTTTACTAATCCTCCTCAGCACAGACCCTTTATGGGTGTCAGGCTGGGGGACGGTCAGGACTTTCCCTTCCCACGAGGCCATATCTCAGGCTATCACATGGGGAGAAACCTTGGACAGTACCTGGCTTTCCTAGGCAAGGGTCCCTGTGGCCTTCCGCAGTGTTTTGTGTCCCTGGGTACTTGAGATTCCTTCAAGCATTTGTTTAGCAAAGCACATCTTGCACAGCCCTTAATCCATTTAACCCTGAGTTGACACAGCACATGTCTCAGGGAGCACAGGGTTGGGGGTGGGGTTACAGATTAAAATGGAGTCTCTTATGTCTACTTTCTATACAGACACATTAACAATCTGATCTCTCTTTTCCCCACAGGTAGCTGGGTCTTTATTCCTGGCTTGTTTCAAAATTAGCCCCTGGCTGAACAGGATGGCTCATGCTTGTAATCCCAACACTGGGAGGCAGAGGCAGGAGGATTTTTTTTTTTTTTTTTTTGAGATGGAGTCTTGCTCTGTCACCCAGGCTGGAGTGCAGTGACGTGATCCCCGCTCGCTGCAAGCTCCGCCTCCCGAGTTCACGCCATTCTCCTGCCTCAGCCTCCCAAGTAGCTGGGACTACAGGCGCCCGCCACCATGCCCGGCTAATTTTTTTGTATTTTTAGTAGAGATGGGGTTTCACCATGTTAGACAGGATGGTCTCAATCTCCTGACCTGGTGATCCGCCCGCCTCGGCCTCCCAAAGTGCTAGGATTTCAGGCATGAGCCACTGCGCCCAGCCCCACTACGCCCAGCTATTTTTTGTATTTTTAGTGGAAATGGGGTTTTGCCATGTTGGCCAGGCTGGTCTCAACCTGAGGTCTCCTGACTGGGATTACAGGCGTGAGCAACTGGGCCTGGCTATTTGTTTTTTTTTGAGAGAAGTCTTGCTCTTATCCCCCAGGTTTGAGTGCAATGGCTCGATCTCCACTCACTGCAACCTCTGCCTCCCAGGTTCAAATGATTCTTCTGCCTCTGCTTCCCAAATAGCTGGGATTAAATCGCCTGCCACCAAGCCCGGCTAATTTTTGTATTTTTAGTAGAGACTGGGTTTCACCATGTTGGCCAGACTGGTCTCGAACTCCTGACTTCAGGTGATCCGCCCGCCTCGGCCTCCCAAAGTGCTGGGATTACAGGTGTGAGCCACTGCGCCCAGCCGGGCCTGGCTATTTTTTGTTTTTATTTTTGAGGCAGAGTCTCGCTCTGTTGCCCAGGCTGGAGTGCAGTGGCATGACCTCAGCTCACTGCAACTTCTGCCTCCCGGGTTCAAGTAATTCTCAAGCCTCAGCTTCCTGAGTAGCTGGGACTACGGGCATACACCACCACACCCGGCTAATTTTTTGTATTTTAGTAGACATGGTGTTTTGCCATGTTGCCCAGGGTAGTCTCAAACTCCTGAGCTCAGGCAATCCACTCACCTCAGCTTCCCAAAGTGCTAGGATTACAGATGTGAGCCACCATCCCTGGCCAAAATAAATATTTTAAAAATATTTGGTAGAATTCACCAGTGAAGCCATCTGGTCCAGATTTTTTTTTTTTTTTTTGAGATGGAGTCTTGCTCTGTTGCCAGGTTGGAGTGCAGTGGCCCAGTCTTGGCGCACTGCAAACTCTGTCTCCTGGGTTGAAGTGATTCTCCTGCCTCGGCCTCCTGAGTAGCTGGGATTACAGGCGCCCGCCACTACGGCAAGCTAATTTTTGTATTTTTAGTAGAGACAGGGTTTCACTGTGTTAGCCAGGCTGGTCTCGAACTTCTGACCTTGTGATCTTCCTGCCTCAGCCTCCCAAGGTGCTGGGATTACAAGCACGAGCCACCGTGCCTGCCCCCCACCCCCGTTTTTTTTTTTTTGAGACAGAGTTTCGCTCTTGTCGCCCAGGGTGGTCTCAAACTGTTGACTTCAGGTGATCCGCCTGCCTCGGCCTCCCAAAGTGTTGGGATTACAGGCGTAAGCCAAGGTGCGCTGGGCCTTTTTTTTATTTTTATTTTTTAGAGTCAGGGTCTCTCCCTCCCAGGCTGCAGTGCAGTGGTGCGATCATAGTTTACTGCAGCTTTGAACTCCTAGTCTCAAGTGATCCTCTTGCCTCTGCCTCCTGAGTAGCTAGGACTACTATTTTTTATAGAGATGAGGTCTAGCTATGTTGTCTCAAACTCCTGGCCTCAAGCGATCCTCCCACTCCTGCCTCCCCAAACGCTGGTATTACAGCCATGAGTCACTGCACTTAGCCCCGCCTTTTTTTTTAGAGCACTTTTAGGTTCACAGCAAAATTGAGGGGAAAATACAGAATTCCCATATATTCCCTTCCTCCATACACTCACAGCTTCCCCCATAACAAACATTTCACACCAGAGGTCTACAGGTGTTACATCTGAGGAACCTACATTGACACATCATATTTGCCCAAAGTCTACACTTTTCAGTTGCCTTGGTGTTGCACATTCTCTAAGTTTTGACAAATGTATATGTACCCACCATTATGGTGTCATACAGAACTTTGGGTGATTGTAACAAATATACCACTCTGGGGGAGATCGAGGATGTGGGGACAGGAGGTATATGGCAACTCTGTACTTCCTGCTCAATTCTGCTGTGAATCTGAAACTGTCTAAAAGTCATCAAAAAAAAAAAAACTCCCAAAACTTCCACATTCAAAACTTATCTGACTTGTTCAACTTTTAGAGAAAAAAGACAACCCTTCGTGGTTATTGTTATTTTTTTTTGTGATGGAGTCTTGCTGTCGCCCAGGCTGGAGTGCAGTGGCACGATCTCAGCTCACTGCAACCTCATCCTCCCGGGTTCAATTGATTTTCCTGTCTCAGCCTCCTGAGTAGCTGAGACTACAGGCGGGTGCCACCACGCCCGGCTGATTTTTTGTATTTTTAGTAGAGACAGAGTTTCACTGTTAGCCAGGATGGTCTCGATCTCCTGACCTCGTGATCTACTACACCCGGCTGGGCCTTCATGGTTATTAAATGTAAATACAACGGGGCCAAGCTCAGTGGCTCATGCCTGTAATCCCAGCACTTTGGGAGGCCAAGGCAAGCAGATCACTTGAGTCCAGGAGTTCAAGACCAGCCTGGGCAACATAGTGAAACCCTGTCTCCACCAGAAGATACAAAAATTAGCCAAGTAGTCCCTGCTACAGGGCTGACGTGGGAGGATTGCTTCAGCCTGGGAGGTCACGGCTGCAGTGGGCCAAGATGGCACCATTGCACTCCAGCCTGAGTGACAGAGCAACACCAAGTATACTGTATACAACTGCTTAGATATGTACATTAGTGACAAGAGGGATCCTCCCTTGGTAATAGAAAATTTGGGCTAGGCATGCTCCATCCTAAACTGATGAACCGAAACTGCTACAAATGGTGAATCTCTACCAACACATTCCCACGGCTAAGTAGGAAGAACAAGGGCGAATAGGTTGGAATTAAGCTCAAATCTAGCTGAAGCACTCAACATTGATTCATTCCTTGGACCAATTACTTGCTAAATCTTTATGAACTGGTATCTTATTTGTACAATGAAGTTGCTATTTTAAAAATTAATGTTACCAGTTGGGCCCAGTGGCTCAGGCCTGTAAACCCAGCACTTTGGGAGCCCAAGGCAGGTGGATCGCTTGAGGTCAGTTCGAGACCAGCTTGGCCAACATGGTGAAACCCCGTCTCTACTAAAATACAAAAAAAAATTTAGCTGGGCATGGTGGCAGGTGCCTGTAATCCCAGCTACTGAGGAGGCTGAGGCAGTAGAATCACTTGAACCCGGGAGGCGGAGGTTGCAGTGAGCCTGGATTGCATTACTACACTCCAGCCTGGGCAACAGAGCAAGACAGTCTCAAAAAAAAAAAAAAAAGTATGTTACCTAAAAATGCCTGGGATATAGGAGTCCAAATAATGTTAGCAGTAAGATAAAACCAGTATTTTGTTTCCTTGAAAAAAACACATATACAAATCTCAACTAAGTCCAAAGTGTTAATAATGTTTTGATGATGTAATTATTCAAACTTTTTGAGGTTTTCACTGTCACACATGCTGGAGTGCAGTGGCACGATCATAGCTCACTGAAGCCTCGAAGTCCTGGGCCCAAGGGACCCCCACTCCAGCCTCAGTCTCCCAAGTAGCTGGGTCTACAGGCACACATCCCCACACTCAGATAATTTTTTTTTTTTTTTTTGAGACAGAGTCTTGCTGTTGCCCAGGCTGGTCTGGCCTCAAGCTGTCCTCCCATTTTGGGCTCCCAAAATGTTAAGATGACAGGTATGAGCCACCATGCCTGGCCCGAAGTTTCTATTTAAAAATTTTTCTATTTTTAAAAACTCACAGCACAAAAACTGTAGAAAAGAATATTTTATTGAAACAGTTTCTCAATTAACAATGGAGCAAAGTACAATTTGACTTAAACCTGTCCAACCAGCATCAACTGCTACTGAAAGAATTCAAACATACAGAAGAGGTGGGGGTGGGACCCTTAGGTCGCATCTCTGCCAATGTGGCAAAAAAAAAAAAAAAAAAAAAAAAAGGAAAAGACAAAATGACTGACACAGCCAGGTTCATTCTTGTCTTGGAGCTGGGGCGGCAGCCCTAGCTCCTGCTACAGACGGAATACTGGAGGACGGGCTCCCTAGGTGTAGGCATGGTGGGTCGGGGGCCCCCATCCTAGCAGAGCGATGCACAGAGGAAGGCCAGCCCTGACCCTCCTCCTTCATCCACAGGCCTGCCTCAGCGAGAGGGAGGTGGCATCTCTACATTCACACCATGGTCTCTCCTTTCCCCAGGATCTTGGGATAGGGGCTCACAGTAGAAAGCACATTTTGGTCAGCCCAGGGGGTCAGGGGGTGAAGGAAAGGCTGCCTGGGAGGAGCAGAACAGCAGAAGAGAGGAGGAGGCAGGGAGTTACAGGAACCTGGGGTACCAGGCTGCTGGGAAGATGCAGATTATGACACAGCTTGCAGGATGCTGGCACCCCATGCCAACCACTCTACGTGGCTTTCTTCTTCGGAGAGGTGGTGGGCTCCCTTCTTCACTGTGTCCCTCCCTCCTCTTGCCACCAGGGGTGGGAAATCCTTCCAGATTTACTTCCGCCAATCCAGAGGTACAGGCTTTTAGGAAGGGGCAGAGAGCTGCCCAATTTGCAGCAGGAAGCCAAGGAAACCCGGGGGAAAGGAGCTGGATGGGAATGGGGAAGGGGGGCTCAGGGCAAGAGAAGCCCGCAGAGGAAGGAAAGAGCACAGATAGGCACTCAGAAACCAAACCCGGTAACCAAGGCTCTGCAGACACTGGCCTGAAAGGATGCTGATCGCATGGTGGGAGAGGAGGGGAGGGAAGGAACGATCACCAAAGAGTGGAAACTCCCCAGCAACCTGATACCCTTCCCATCACCAGGACCCATCAGCCACTGGCAGCCATTCTCTTCCTACCCACAGGCAAAGGATTAAGACATTAATAGTGATTTTTCCCAAATTTAGGGCCTATATGGGTAGTGAAGAGGGAGTGGGGCTGGGGAGGAGAACAGTTTCCATTTTTAACCACAGAGGTACTGCCAAAGGAACCAGTGAGCTGTCCCTCCCTTCCCCTTCTCCACACCTCCAAATCACAGGGGTGAGAAAGAAACTCCAGCCGAGGGCAGGACCAACCCCTCCCCCAACCCTGGATGTTTAATAAATAGAAGTGGTGGGGGAAGGGGGTGGAGATGAATGGGGAAAACAGAGGTGGGGGTTATAGTTCGTCGTTCTTCAAAGGCCGCTTCTGTCCTGTCGATTGTTCTTTCTGTTCAGGTTCTGTTGGGAGTTGGGGGAGCAAAAGAATCATGGCAGGTGAAACAGAGGAACCAACCCCAGTTATTTGCAGAGGATTTCCTGAGACCCCACCAGGCTTCCCACCGTAGCCCCAGCTCCACCCTCACCTGCTCCAGGACCTCCTAACTCCAAAGGCTCAGTGTCTCCTGGCTCGGATCCTGCTTTGGGAAGGAACAGGTTAGTCTCTTCAGAAGGGAGGAAGAGGCCAGGGGAATGCTGGGCCAGTTTTTCCATGAAGAGCCAGCTAGTAAATATTTCAGGATGCATGAACCACATTTGGTCTCTTTGCCTACTCTTTTTTTTTTTTTTTATTGAGACAGAGTCTCTGTTGCCCAGGCTGGAGTGCAGAGTGCAGTGGCGCCATCTCGGCTCACTGCAACTTCCGCCTCCCATGTTCAAGTGATTCTCCTGCTTCAGCCTCCTGAGTAGCTGGGATTAAAGTTGTGTGCCACTACGCCTGACTCTTTTTTTTTTTTGTATTTTTTTGGTAAAGATGGGGTTTCACCATGTTGGCCAGGCTGGTCTCGAACTCCTGACCTCAGGTGATCTACCCGCCTCAGCCTCTCAAAGTGCTGGGATTACAGGTGTTAAGCCACTGCGCCCGGCATTTTTTTTTTTTTTTTTTTTTTTTTTTAAACAACCCTTTAAAAACACAAAGGCCATTCAAGCTCATGGGCTGTCTAGAAACAGAAACAGGCTGTGCCTACCAGTTTGCCTACCCCTGGGCTAATGTAACATCCACGTGCTCAACCATGGTTGCTCCAACTCACCAGTCTCTACTTTCTCAGGTTCTGAAATGGGCTCTGCATCTTCAGTCTGGCCTGGAAGGAAACCAGGGCTAAGACATAGCCTCAGGAAGGAAAGGAGGCTGTCTCCCTGTCCAGTAGAACATGCAGCCAGGTACCCCGTCCTCACCTGCTGGAGGGATGACCTTCTCCCCCTGGTCACTGCCACTGGCATTGAGAGGTGGCTCTGCCCGGGTCCCATTCTTGTCCTTAGGCCGGGGCCGGGGCTTGGTAAACTTGGCCTTATTGAGCAGATACTGCACCTCTCGGTCCAGGGCCATCATCTTAGCCTCAATGTCTTTTGAGAGCAACACAGGCTTCTCTGTGGCGGGCAGCTTGGCCTGCTCGGCCAGAGTTGCATTCTTCCAGGCCTGTGGGTGAGACCAGGAGAGGCTCCAAGCTAGCCATGGAGAGAGCAGACATCTCTGTCCCAGATGGAATCACACCCCCAACCAGCCTCTTCCCTCAGACTGCAAATAACTGCCACCCCTGGCCTCAGCCCCATGAGGCTAACAGACTCCTCAGAAGGGTATTAAAGGTTCTCCACAATGAAGTCCCAACCTGCATGTTTCTGGTTTACATCCTACTACTCTGGAGTGACTACAACTGAACAAACCCCTTGAATACTTTTTTTTTTTTTTTTTTTTTTTTGAGACGGAGTCTCGCTCTGTTGCCAGGTTGGAGTGCAGTGGCGCGATCTCGGCTCACCGCAACCTCCACCTCCTGGGTTCAAAGGATTCTCCTGCCTCAGCCTCCCAAGTAGCTAGGACTACAGGCGACCACACCCAGCTAATTTCTGTGTATTTAGTAGAGACGGGGTTTCACCATGTTGACCAGGATGGTCTCAATCTCTCGACCTCGTGATTCGCCCAGCTCAGCCTCCTTAAGTGCTGGGATTACAGGCGTGAGCCACCGCGCCCGGCTGAATACTCATTTCTTGACTCTCCACTTTACTGAGCTCTGGCTCAAGAGTCCCCACACATCCAAAACAGTTTCTACTTCACATGACACATCAGTTTCACCTAGCCAAACCCTGGACCATGTTCTGAACCTAGCTCAAATCCCAGCCCCTCAAAGCAGCTTTCTCTGTCCTCATGGGATGGGCTTTTTTGCTCCTCCAGGCTGATGACTCTTACTGCCATGGCCCTTGCTTGGGACTAATCAGATGTGGGCTCAAATACAAACATCTTTTGTCTTCAGATTAGATGCTAAGCCAGGAGGCAGGGGCTGCCGTGGCTTCATCTCTCCGCCTCTCCCACAGTTCTTAGGATGGCAGCTAAGTATCTGGTTAAGTATTTACGAAGTGATTACCCAGGTCTCATTGATGACTTTCTCTAACGTTGTCATCTCCACCTCAGTGAAGATCTGGTCCATCTCTGGGATGAGCCGGGCCCCCCTGGAAGCCAGAAAGGAGACCATTAGCCCCAGAGGGAGAGGGGCCTGGAGTGTGGGGAGTGGGAAGCTGGTAGGAATGAAAACCAGTGGCCTTGGCAGGACTGCAAAAAGGATTCAGGGGCTGCTCACTTGAGGAACATGCTGGAATGGTTGAGGAGATTATCGAGGGCAGACAGCCGTTCGGGCCACTTCTTGCGCTCCTCTACCCGAAAAAACAGCCCTTGGCACAGCTTCCTCAGCTCAGCCAGCTTCTCCTTCAACATCTGATGGATGTGGGATTGGGCAGAGGGGTGGAAGGGACGACAGCAGAGCCTGGAGTCAGCCCCATGTCCTTCTGTATGGGCTCAAGCCCCAGCTCTTCTCTCTCTCTCACCCTGGGAGAGGAAGGAGAGCTCCCCTTCCACCTGCCATGTCCTGAGAGGCCCCTCACCACTGTGGTGGCTCCAACACCCTCATCCTCCAGCCAGGTCGACGCGGCGCTGAGCTTCCCGGAGATCTCCTCACGCTGCTCCTCTGTGGACACTTCCTGGTACTCGGGCTGGTACAGCTTGTCCTGGGGAGGGGGACATGTAAACACATGCACCCGCAAGCCCAGAGGCAAGGCCCACAGAGCCAGGCGTAAGCCCAGTGGGGGGGCTGCTGCCTCCTGCCCACTGACCTGGGTCTCAAAGATGAACGCTTCCAAGCTGTTGGCAGCTTTTTCCCGTTCCTGCTTCTCCAGGTCTCGGAGTGTCAAGTCCTGAAGTCTATGGGACAAAAGAGGGGAAGGGATGAGGCAGAGGGGAAGTGAGAACTTGAGACTCTGGGTCAGACAGCCCTCCCTCCCAGGGCACCATCCCACATCCTGCCACCTTGCACACACATGTACACATACACACCAGCTGTCCTCACTTACTTCTGCACCGACTGAGCCAGCTTATCCTCTGGCAAGTCAGGCAGGTCCAGAACAACCAGCTCCACCCCGATCTCCTCTACCATTCGCCGCTTCTTGGCGGGCTTCTGCTTCTTCTCTCCCTCTGGGGCTGAAGCGACGCCCTCAGGCCCTGCCTCTGCCTTCTCACTTGGTTTCTGGGTGGGAAGAGTCAGGGGTGTCAGGAAAAGCCTCTGCCCTCCTACATTCTCCACAAGGCCAGAAACAAGGCAGGCGCCCGCTCCCTTAGCCTCTGGATCCACACTGGCCTTCCTCTGCCACAGCTCACCTGGGCCTCAGACTTGTCCCCATTTTCTTTTTCTGTGGCCTTTTCTCCCTCAGGGGTTGCATCTCCCTTAGGTTCAGGGGGTGGGGGCTGAGAGCCATCCTCCACTGGGGCCTCAGCTTCCTCCTTGAGCTCCACCTGCTCCCCAGGCTCATCCTTGCTCCCCTCTGCAGGGCTCTCCTCTTCCTCCTGGGAAACACCACAGGCGCCCCAGGGAACGATCAGGAGCAGAGCCTCCAGGCAGGCCTGGCTCAGCACTGCCGACCCCATGGGGGTTCCATACAGGTGACTGCTGTATGGAAACGGTCAATGGCCTGCTTGGACTGTGGCAATCTAGCTGGACAAAGGAAGAGCATCTGCAATGAGGGGAATGGGCCTTGGGAGCGCCGGTCAAGAAACAGCTCAGAGCCCAGAGGATCCTGGGGAGTGAATGGTTAACACAACAGGGGCAGGGGTGGCCTACCCTCACCCCCTTCCTCTGCTGCTACTACCTGCACCCCCCACCATCCTCCATGCTTCCCTGGCTCCATCCTGAACTCACCTGGACAGTATCAGTACCGTTCTCCTTGGCATCTGGTGTGGTACCACCTCCAAACAGGCTGGAAATGGTGTTGCCAAGTTCTAGGGGGAGCAAAACCCAAAGACTCAAAAGAAGACCACAGCAGTGACTCCACCTTCTAACCCAAGGGCCATGCCCTGTCCACCTCCCCAACCCTCACACAAGTACATTCTCTCCCATACACACACGCAAGCTCATCTTACTGGTGAGAGTAGATTCCTCTTCTGGGCTGTCCTCCACCAGTGTCTCAAATACAGACTCCACCTGAAAACAGGTTCAAAATGAAGAAACACACAGGCTAATCCACCTTTTCTCCACAAACATCCTGCCAAAGTGGGTGTTTGCTTATGCACACTCCATGCCGTCACAGGCCTAGTCTTTCACCTGCCTTTTCTAAGGACTTGGAGGTGGTCGCCCATCTCCTTTGATTAAGAGCCCTCCATGAATAGGGTCCCAGCTCCTTTTTCTCCAAAGAGCCCCCTACTTCTCCACTCAATAACTGTATGGGCCATTACATCCATATTACCCCCAGATTTGTTCTTCAAAAACGGATTCCTGGCTGAGTGCAGTGGCTTATGCCTGTAATCTCAACACTTTGGGAGGCCAAGGCAGGTGGATCACTTGAGGTCAGGGGTTTGAGACCAGACTGGCCAACAAGGTGAAACCCCATCTCTACTCTAAATAACAAAAATTAGCCAGGCGTGGTGGCAGGCACCTGTAATCCCAGCTACTCAGGAGGCTGAGACAGGAGAATCACTCGAACCCAGGAGGCGGAGGTTGCAAGATCACGCCACTGTACTCCAGCCTGGACAACAGAGCAAGACTCTGTCTGGAAAAAGTAGTAATAATAATAAGTGGATTCCTGAGGCCAGGCAGAGTGGCTCCCACCTGTAATCCCTGTACTTTGGGAGGTTGAGGCAGGATGATCGCTTGATCCCAGGAGTTAGAGACCAGTCTGGACAACATAGTGAGACCCTGTCTCTATAAATAAAGTACAAAAAAATTTAGCAGGATGTGGTGGCACATGCGTATCGTCCCAGCTACTCAGGAGGCTGAGATGGGAGGATCATTTAAGCCCAAGTGTTCAAGGCTGGAATGAGCTATGACCATGCCATTATGTTCCAGCTTAAGTGACAACAGAGCCAAGACCCTCTCAAAAAAAAAAAAAAAAAAAAAAAAAAACAGTGGATTCTTCAAACCATTCAATAGTTCCAAGAAATTTACAATGCCTATATCAAACCATTCAATAGTTCCAAGGAATTTACAATGCCTATAAGCATTTATAGGCTATAAGGAGGTCTGCACCAGATCATCAGTTAGCTCTGTTCAGAGCCAACATTTTTCTGATTCCTAAACCTTTTTTGGTTATCATATCCTAATGCCATGTGGAACCCACTTTGGAAATGGCTGGCAGGGTCTGAGCCCCTGCTCTGCACACAGGGTCTCCTTTAGCTCTCACCCTGTCTAGACTGAGCACGCCACTCTCATCCAGGTTGAAGTGAGCCTTGATGCCCTTGGACTCGTAGTCAGGATACTTCTTGAAGCTGTCACCCACCCCTTTTAGCTTCACTGTGGTCAGATTCTGGGAGCCAAATACCCTGGTTGGGGAGGAAAGAGGAGTTCAGGGGGACCCACCCCAGCCCATCTCCCCCTCTAGACTACATGGCCTCCTGGCACGAGGTGTCGGGGCACTCCCCAAGGGCACACTCAAGAGGACGGATGCATTCTCCAGCGAAGCTGCTCATAGCTGCCCTGTTTCAGCCCTGCAGACCCACATCCTCCCTCACCCCCCAGTCCTCAGATTATCCAGCAGCCACGCCTCCCCCTCCCTGGAGCTCCCATCCTGCACCCCCGCCCCTCACCGAAGATCTTCAGGCCCCAGGAAGCCCAGGTCACCGTAGTTGATGTGGAAGCTGAAATCATGGCTGTAGCGGTTAAAGGTGATGACTTTGCGTTGAGGGTAGGGCCCCATCCGAGAGAAGAGTACCCGTTTATTGTGCTTCAGGCTGTGAATCCCAGGCTCCTCCTCCACCTCCCTCGTGAACTCCACCTACACAGCAGGCAGACAGAGGCAAACTGTTGCACACTAGAGAACCCGAGTAGGTTCTGGGGTAAGGATGGGGGTGGGGTGGGGGATACCTCTTAGCAGAAAGACAAAGGGATGAGCCAGAGCAGACAGAAGGGGAAACCCCACTTGGGAGAGGTAAAGGGAGCTTGTCACTTGCTCAGTCAGGCTCACTCACCAGGATGGGGTAGACCACTGCATCTCGGACGACAAATGGCTTCACTTTAAAGGCTTTGCTGAGCGCAGCTGCCTGGTACACTGCCCCCATGGCGGCTGCTTCATCTGCATTGATGTTCTTCCCCAGCTCCTCCCTGGGAAAGCCCCAAGCCTCAGCACGGTCTACCCTGGAGCATGCAACCGGGACTTCCCTCCCCTCAGCCCTCCAGCTGCTCACCCCAAAGCCCTGCCCCAGGCAGAACTCAGCCCAGCGCTCTAGCCCCCACACTCACTTGCCCACGGCCTTCAGCAGCACCTCCTGAACTTTGGGAACCCGAGTGGCCCCGCCCACCAGGATCACCTGCTCAACCTCATCCTGCAGTGGGTAAGAATGAGAGGTGGAACAGCATGTAGTTAGCACCCTTCCTTGGCACTGACTCGCCCCTTGACGTCCCATGGGTTTACTATGCCCTTTCCTAAGGGGCATTCCCGCCTTCCCCTACTCGCTCACCAGACTCATTTCGGCACTCTGGAGGGCCTGCTGTACAGGCCCAGGCACCCGCTCAAATAAGTCTGCACACAACTCCTCAAATTCCACACGAGTCACTTTTGCCTTGAAGTCCACATCATCCATCAGGCCTTCAATCTGGGAGAGGATGGGGACTGTCAGGGGGTTCTTGCCCAGATCCCGCTCTCTTGGTGAGTAGGACAGAAACAAAAAGAATAGGTCTTTGGGAGGATGGTAGAGGGAGGAGCATGGGCCATGCCAGGCACGAGCAGCCCAGTTCAGTGGCAGGGTCCCCCACCCTCTATGTGGGACAAAATATAGCCTCAACCAGCCACTTGTGGGCACCTGTGCCATGTGGTCAGCGTTGGCACTGAGGACAGTTTTGAGCCGATTAGCCTCACGCAGCAGCTTGGCCATGGCACGCGGGTTCTCCCGCACATCCTTTGCTCTCTGACCCTTGCGCTGCTCATTGAAAAGCCCAGCCAGGTGTTCTCGAAGCCGGAGCTCCATCTCCAGGCCCCCCAGGGTACGGTCAAATCTGTTGAGAAAAGGGAGCAGGGAAAAACATGAAGAACACATGGAGTCCCCGCATCTGCATAGGAGCCTCTCATCCCCACATGGCACCTTTCCTTCATCTCAGGGGACCTTGTTCATCTCCAGTGCCCCATGTGTGGACACACACTCTGCCCTCAACTCTCTACAGCACAGCTGACACCTCGCAGTGACCCTTCTTCCACTCGTTCATTCGACAGTGTTTACTGAGCATTACTTATGTACTTCCCTCTGGGAATACAAATGTGGCGGCGGGGAAAGAGACAGGGTCCCTGCTATGGAAAAGTTGAATAATCACACAAATGTGAAATTATCACTACATCACATGTTGTAAAGGTGAGGGGACAATGCCTGCAGAACATGTATGGGGGGAGATTCAGGCTACTGAGGGAGACCCAAGAACATGTCCCCTAAAAAGTGATGCCTGAACTGAAACCTGAAGGATAAGTTCAGTGCAAGCATCACCTGAACTGAAGAGTTCAGAGTTCACTAGCTGGAGGGGAAAGAACATTCTAGACAGAAGCAACAATGTTCATAAAGACCTTGAAGTGGGAGAGTGCATGGCAAGTTCCAGAGGAGGGCAAGCATCACTGGGGCTCAAAGAGAGAGAGGGCTCAGGGCTCAGACAGGCTGTGGAAGACAGGGTTGAGACAGACGCAGGGAAAGTTTTGGAGCCAGTGACACGTTTTTAAAGAAACAGGTAATGATCAGGTTGGATTTTAGGAAGAACCCTCTGGCTGCAATATGAAGAAAGAACTGAAAGGAGACGTCACTAGGAACAGGGAGATGTTTTTAATTCTGCAAATAAGAGGTGATGGTAACTTGGGCTGGGTGGTAATGGTGAAAACGCAAAAAGATGATTTCAAGAAATAAGACAACAGGGCACATGTTCTCAGGATCTCCTGAGGGCTATGTCACAGGCCATGAAAAAAAATTAAAAAGAAATAAGACAACAAGAATGTTAAATTATTTAACTAGAAATGACAAAAGAACAAAAACATAATTGAATCTGACACCCTACATATTGCCTACAGCTCCATGGATTTCCTTAGAATACATTTTGAAAGTTCCATGTCTTCCAATTTTCCCAAACTGTCCTCCCCTGCGCCCCGGCTTCCCCTTACTCTTTGTGAGTGGTCCCCTACGATGACTGATGCCTCAATCAGGAGACCATTCCTGCAGCATGCAGGAAAGCAAAGCAGTGTGTCTCCTCCAAGAAGAAACCCCTGACTTGAGGGTCTTCACAAGCAGCCCTCCCTGCCAAGTACCCACTCACCCTACTCCCCGGATCTGCAGCTGTGGCTGCATCCCAGCTTCCTTAGTCTTCACCATCTGGTAGGTCACAATGGTGCATACGGTGCTGCCTGAGCCCATGTCATAGAACATGATATTCTGTAGAGATATCGAGGCAACTGTCACAGGAACCTTTTCAAACTCCAGGGGGCCTGTTTGCTCACCCACCTGCTTCCAAAGGGCTGTCTGACTCTTAACACAAAACTAAACAGCTCCAACAGGGGCTGGGAGGAGGCTATTGGTGCATTTTGCCAAGGGCCAGCCTAGCCATGCAAACAAGATGCAAAAGGGACCAAGTGGCCTCCATCCTTAGATTCAGTCACCCTGCACGTCTGGTCGAGGCTCCCCTGGCTCACCTGGGCAGTGGTGTTGATATCTTTCCGGCGGAAGACACCATAGCTGAGGGCAGTGGCAGTGTTGTCATTGATGAGCTGCAGCACTTTGAGGCCAGCCATACGAGCAGCCTGCAGCACAGCTCGGCGTTCGGCCTGGTTGAAGAAGACTGGCACGGTGATCACTGCATCCTTGATGGGCTGCTCTACAGACGACAACAGAAAAAGGTCCCGCCGGCTCCATACCTTAGATGAGGGCTTCTAATCTCGTCACTAATGACATTTTGGACTAGGTAATTCTTTGTTGTGGCTGCTGCCCTGTGCACTGTAGGATGTTTAGCAGCATCCCTGGCCTCTACCCACTAGATACCAGTTGCACCCCTTAGATGTGACAACCAAAATATATCTTCAGATGTTGCTAAATGTTCCCTGGGAGGCAAAGTTGCCCCTGTTGGAGAATCACTGCCCTAGATCCTGGGGAGCCTGGCCACCAAGGGCCCCACCTTGACCACTTACCTGCAAAATCTTCAGCTAGAGAACGAGAATAATTGAGAACCATGCCCAACACTTCCTCAGGTGAGAACTGCAACTGCCTGAGGGGAGGGAAGGTAGTTAGAGCCAAGGAAAGCCAGGCATTAAGGCAGGACAATCAGGAACACACACCAATAAGGAGCCCAGCAGCGTTGCCGAGACCACCTTCCCCAACAGAACACTCACGAGCTGATCTGAAAGTGCACAGTCTGCCTCTGTGGGTCGAAAGTCAGCTCGTGCTCCGGGAAGCGGGCCTGGTAAAGAGCTACATGGGGGTTATCTGCCTGCTTCCCCAGGAGGTGCTGGAAGTAACGTAGCGTAGCCTTTGGATTCTTAATCGCCTGAGGGGTGAAGAAGAAGCAGACCAGTGTTAGGCTCCCAAGTCCACCATTACCTACTTACATCACAGAGCCTGATAAGGAAACAGACTCTGGGGGCTGCCATCTCCTCTCCTCTGTCCACCACTCTGGGAAGGGGGACTGCTAGCTCACCATGCTTGCTGCACTGTCTCCAAAGAATCTTTCATTTTCTTTCAGGGTCACAATCACCGGGGTTTTCCTCCGAGATTCCCTGAGGAAAAGAGACTTTGGGCCCAGGTGCCTGCAGCAGAAGGACTCAGAAGCCTCGACACTCACACACATTTAACCACTCAGATGCCAAAGTCTGCTGTGGGCACTGTGACTAACACATTCACACTTGGGAGCCCAGACTCCCTCGTTCCCCACCCTTAACACGGGGGCCACCCTCACTTATTCAAGACAATTTCCATGGGCACTCCAGGTTTGACGATGGCCACCTTCATGGACTCACTGCCCAGGTCCACAGACATCACTGCCAGTGTATCTGAAGGGAAAAGAGGTTTGTCAGTTAGCTCTCCCTTCGCCCACCTTCCTGAGACTCCCTCTAATCAAAGCATACCACTTTCCGTGGGTAAACGAAGATGGCAAAAGACAAAAAGGCCTGGACCTAACAACTCAAGAGACTTCTGACCAACAGCCCCAAGCCCACTTCCCATCATGCATCCTTCAGTCATCATTTATCCATTTGCTCCCTCTACTGGGGTACATACCACTCAGTGCCAACAGGTCTGCCAAGAGCACAGCCACCAAGGCCCAACAGACTCGCCTCCTCGGCCTCTGCCTCCTAACTTTGACTGCCATAGTGCCCCTGGGGGAGGCGAAGAAAGAAAACACTTGAAACTGGATGCCCGGAGTGAAGGAGACGGAACCACATCCCAGAACGGAGAAGCTGTAAGATCATATCTACTCCATTCTTACCCAGGGCAGAGCAGCCTACTTCTCCCCTTCTCCCTCCTGATGGGTACAAACCACTCTCTAACCATCCCAGCAGCGCCCACACAAAGGCCCAAGTGAAAGAGCATGGGTCCTCGGCTTTGCCACATCCCTAAACAGGGAAGCTAACAGGACAAGAGGAAGGAGACCCGAGCCTTTCGTCCACCACACAGGCAGTGAGTGGCGCACCGCAGCACTGTGCCTGTTGTCAGACACCTGGGGTGCGGCCAGGGATCCCCGCCCAGGGCTCAACCACCTCCCCACACCTGGAGCTCCCCCGCTGACGGTGAAAGCCAGGCTGGGCCTGGACGGGAAGAGAAAGGTAATGACGTTGGGGGTGGCTAGGATGGAGGAAAGGCCTATCTCCTCCTCGGCATCCCTGCGGGTTGTCCCGCCCCCTCCCCTTTCCCAGCTCACTCCCCGGCCCCGCTGTGCCCAGAGACGCAGTGCCACGGGCGGTAAGGTTCCCCGCCCGGCGGGCATCCGGTACCCGGTGTTCACCTAAACCACACCTGACGAAGGCGGCGGCTCCCACTCCCGGAAACGGATCCCAGCCCGCCCCAGCGCGTGGGTACAGACCGGGGGCCGAGCTGCGTGCCCCCCAGTGCGAGGCCGAGCGCCCGGCGTCCGCGCGGCCCTCCCTTGCGCTCCCGACCCGCCCCCGGAGCTCGCACGCTGTCTCCCCTAGGAGGGGTGGCCGGCCCGCACCTCCATCCACCCCCGCTACCTCTTGCCTCCGCTCCTGCGGCCCCAGCTCTGGGACAGACGCGGCACGAACGTACCCACGAGGCCGGCAGCGCCCCCCACCCGCGCCCTTCACAACTCCCCTCGGTTTGCAAACTGTTACATTAGCCACCAACCTCTCGGCGGCGTCTGGCGCACCAGCCGGCCCCGGACGCGGCGCGCGCTCATTGGAGCCTCGGCCGCCCGGCCCTGCGCTGTGCGCCCGGCCCCGCCCCCGCCGCCCCGGCGCGCGTACCCATTGGACCACGTCCCAGGCCCCGCCCCCTCCCTTTGCCAGCCTTGTACTGGGGGCGGCGGAGGGGACCAGCCACCGGTTGGGCAGAAGCCGCCGGCGTCGGCCTGGGATTGGACCACGTCACGGGGCCAGCGCGCTGCACTCTTTCCTCCCCAGCGCCGGCCCCGGGGCGACCGCGGGACATTTTCCGGCGCTGGATGCTTTGCTGCCGGGGTTCGGGAGTAACCTGCGCTTGGAGCAGGTCGGCCGCACTGCAGTCCCGCACTCAGGGCTCTTCTTCCGGTCACCTGGAGAGCCCGGCCGAGGAATGGAATGACAGACATCCTGTCCGCAGCCCCGCGGAGGAGGCGCTGGTCTGCCGGTTGGTATTGAGGTGCCCTAGGCTTTGGATAGACATTGGAGAATGGCTGTGCCTCGGACTGAGTCCGCCGCAACCCCCTCTGTTTTGCTGAGGAAACAAGCCACAGAAAAAGATGTTTGCTGATGGGTCAGAGATAACCGATGCATTCGTCGCAGAATCTGGCCTGGATTTCTTAGGTTAAGCCCCACTCATTTGTATAAGAAAGAATATTCCAAACTTAAGTGCTACACACAAAAGACACTTTTATTTGTGAGGCTATAGTTGGTTGAGCTTGTGTGCACCTTCTCATATTTCTGTTCTATTAAATCTTGTGAACATTACTCTTTAGCTGTTTCTGTCATAGAATGACAGAAGCACCTCACAGCTTTCTCTTTTAACTTACAGCGCCATAGAAATGTGCGCAGTCGCCCGGGCGCGGTGGCTCACGCCTGTAATCCCAGCATTTTGGGAGGCCGAGGCGGGCGAATCACTTGAGGTCAGGAGTTCGAGACCAGCCTGGCCAACATGGTGAAACCCCGTCTCTACCAAAACTACAAAAATTAGCCGGGCGTGGTGTTGGGCGCCTTTAATCCCAGCTACTCAGGAGGCTGAGGCAGGAGAATTGCTTGAATCCGGGAGGCGGAGGTTGCAGTGAGCCCAGACTGCGCCACTGCACTCCAGCCTGGGCGACAACAACAAGACTCCTAATCAAAAAACAAAAAGAAAAAGAAATGTGCGCAGTCCTTGGAGAGTGCATTTTCCTTAAGTGTGGATGGAAATAAGTCATCTGTTTTCTCTCCTACTAAGTTGATGCCTGGCCACCCTTCACAGAAAGGCCCGCTTGAAGGCCCTGGCTGTCAGGGCCAGGGCTGTGTCAAGCCTGAACTTGTTTAAGGAGCTCTTAGCTCTTCCTTTCTCTACATTTTTCGTGATGCTTAGGTGGAGAGTGGTCCGGTGTCTATGCTTAGAAGGAAAAATTATTGGCAGTCCCAGAGAGAGTCTATTCTTCCTTTTAAGAATAGTTACGTATTCAGGCAGTAGACAAATTGGTAGAAATAGAAATTCACTTAAAATTTTAACAGAATTTAATTACACAAATAATACACAAATGTAATCTTTAAAAAATTCATTCTACATAAAGGTAAATTTCCGCCCTCTCCCCTCTCCCCTCTCCCCTTCTTCGGTCTCCCTCTCCTTCTTTTTTCGGTCTCCCTCTGTTGCCAAAGCTGGACTGTACTGCCGTGATCTCGGCTCGCTGCAACCTCCCTGCCTCGGGCTCCTGTGATTCTCCTGCCTCGGCCTGCTGAGTGCCTGGGATTGCAGGCGTGCGCCGCCACGCCTGACTGGTCTTTGTATTTTTGGTGGAGACGGGGTTTCGCCGTGTTGACCGGGCTGGTATCCAGCTCCTGGCCTCGAGGGATCTGCCCGCCTCGGCCTCCCGAGGTGCTGGGATTGCAGACGGAGTCTCGCTCACTCAATGCTCAATGTTGCTCAGGCTGGAGTGCAGTGGCGTGATCTCGGCTCGCTACAGCCTCCACCTCCCAGCCGCCTGCCTTGGCCTCCTAAAGTGCTAAGATTACAGCCTCTGCCCCGCCGCCACCACGTCTAGGAAGTGAGGAGAGCCTCTGCCCGGCTGCCATCCTGTATAGGAAGTGAGGAGCGTCTCTGCCCCGCCGCCCATCGTCTGGGATGTGAGGAGCGCCTCTGTCCAGTTGCCCTGTCTAGGAGGTGAGGAGCACCTCTGCCCGGCCGCCACCCCGTGTGGGAGGAAGGGAGGAGCGCCTCTACCTGGCCGCCCCATCTGGAAAGTGAGGAGCGCCTCTGCCCGGCCGCCCCGTCTGGGAGGTGAGGAGCGCCTCTGCCCGGCCGCCCCGTCTGGGAGGTGAGGAGCGCCTCTGCCCGGCCGCCCCGTCTGGGAGGTGAGGAGCGCCTCTGCCCGGCCACCCAACGTCTGGGAGGTGAGGAGCACCTCTGCCCGGCCGCCCTGTCTGGGAGGTGAGGAGCGCCTCTGCCCGGCCGCCTCCCCGTCTGGGAGGAAGTGAGGAGCACCTCTGCCCGGCCGCCCCGTCTGGGAAGTGAGGAGCGCCTCTGCCCGGCCGCCCCCCATCTAGGATGTGAGGAGCGCCTCTGCCCTGTCTGGGAGGTGTACCCAACAGCTCCGAAGAGACAGCGACCATCGGGAGCGGGCCATGAGGACGATGGTGGTTATGTTGAAAAGAAAGGGGGGAAGTGTGGGGAAAGGAAGGAGAGATCAGATTGTTGCTGTGTCTGTGTAGAAAGAGGTGGGCATAGGAGACTCCATTTTGTTCTGACTAGGAGAAATTCTTCTGCCTTGGGATGCTGTTGATCTATGGCCTTTCCCCCAGCCCCGTGCTCTCTGAAACATGTGCTGTGTCAACTCAGGGTTAAGTGGATTAAGGGCGGTACAAGATGTGCTTTGTTAAACAGATGCTTGAAGGCAGCATGCTCTTTAAGAGTCATCACCACTCCCTAATCTCAAGTACCCAGGGACACAAACACTGCAGAAGGCCGCAGGGTCCTCTGCCTAGGAAAACCAGAGACCTTTGTTCATGTGTTTATCTCCCGACCTTCTCTCCACTATTATCCTATGACCCTGCCATATCCCCCTCTCCGAGAAACACCCAAGAATGATCAATAAATACTTAATTAAAAAAAAGGTAAATTTCCTTGACGCCAACCCAAACCCCCACTCTCTCGTGGAGGTATCTGCTATTGTCAGTGTGGTGTATAAGCTTCCAGGTATTTCCCCCTTTTACACATATATATATCTTAGAAACATGTAGCTTTTATCTTTTCATAATATACATTTTTTTATTTTTTGTAACCAACACCTTGTTTGCCTTTTATCTTTTTTAAAACCATAAAATGTTACACAATTACATTGTTTGCAATTTTTTTTAAACTAATAAATTGGAGCATTTTTTAAACTAATAAACTAATAAAATGGAGCATTTTGCATGTAACTGTGATTCACTTCCTCGTTTACTGCTGTAGAACATTCCATAGCATGGGTTCGTTCTGTCATAATGATAGACATATAAGCTGTCAGTTCAATTCCACAGGGAAATATTTTTTTTCTCAGTAATTGACTCCACTTTTGGCCAACTATCCAGTAGATTCTTTCCATCCATTTTTTTTTTTTTTTTTTTTTGTTGCGACAGAGTCTGTGTCATCCAGGCTGGAGTGCAGTGGTGCAGTCTTGGCTCATTGCAACCTCCACCTCCTGGGTTCAAGCGATTCTCCTGACTCAGCCTCCCAAGTAGCTGGGACTACAGGCACACACCACCATGCCTGGCTAATTTTTGTATTTTTAGTAGAGTCAGGGTTTCACCATGTTGGCCAGGCTTGTCTCGAACTCCTGACCTCAGGTGATCCGCCTGCCTTGGCCTCTCAAAGTGCTGGGATTACAGGCGTGAGCCACCACACCCAGCCTTTCCATCCATTTCAAACAGAGAGCATGCGTTTTAACATTTATTGGGCCACTCTGATATGCAAGCACTGGGCTAGGTGCTGCTAATCCAGAGATGGGTGTGAGCTTGTCCTTACCCTCAAAGAAGTCATAATGTGTTGGGAAACAAATATGTTCATTGTTTCATGCGCTTATTAAAAATCTATTTGGGAGGGCCGGGCACAGTGGCTCACGCTTGTAATCCTAGCACTTTGGGAGGCCAAGGCAGGCAGATTGCCTGAGCTTAGGAGTTCAGGACCAGTCTGGGCAACATGGTGAAACCCCGTCTCTACTAAAATACAAAAAAATTAGCCCAATGTGGTGGTGCATGCCTGTAGTCCCAGCTACTCGGGAGGCTGAGGCAGGAGAATTGCTTGAACCCAGGAGGCAGAGGCTGCAGTGAGCCGAGATTGTACCACTATACTCCAGGCTGGGCGACAGAGTGAGACCCTGTCTCAAAAAAAAAAAAAAAAAAAAAAAAAGAAGAAGAAAGCTCTCGAAGCTCCTAAGAGAGCTCCAACCATGAATACCCCTGGTGGGAGCATGGTTCTGCCACAGCTACAGTTCTTAACCTGGGTATCTGTCCTCCTGGGTAGTGAAGCAGGTGCAAGTGCTCTGAGGAGTCAGCTGTTTTGTTCTGGGACCAGAGGGTAGAATAGTATTTCACAAGAACAAGCTGAAGAACAATGGGAAATTTTTAATGTAAAACACCTGATTTAGATTGACCTAGGCAGGTGAACTTATTGGTTCTTCTCCACAATAACTTGTTAACATTTGAGGACTGTATCCCTTCCCCAACACTGCAGAAACCCAAGGGAAGAAAGTTGCCGTCTTGCAGAACATGTGCCAAACTGACAGAGGTGTAAAATAGACACATTGGTGAGGGTATATATGTACATAAACCATGCAAATTATATGATGGGCTGAGGGCAGTGTTGATCAGAGAGAACATCCTACACCAGAAGAATTTTTAAAAATTAGTTGTCGGCTGGGGGTGGCTCCCGCCTGTAATCCCTGCACTTTGGGAGGCTGAGGCGGGCAGATCACGAGGTCAGGAAATCAAGACCATCCTAGCACGATGAAACCCCATCTCTGCTAAAAATACAAAAAATGGTGGTGGCACATGCCTGTAGTCCCAGCTACTCAGGAGGCTGAGCCAGGAGAATCGCTTGAACCCAGGAGGTGGAGGTTGCAGTGAGCCGAGATCGCGCCACTGCACTCCAGCCTGGGTGACTGAGCCAGACTCCATCTCAAAAAAAAAAAAAAAAAAAAATTAGCTCGGCGTGGTGGCACGCACCTGTAATCCTAGGTACTGAGGAGTCTGAGGCAGGAGAATTGCTTGAACCCAAGAGGTGGAGGTTGTAGTGTGCCAAGATCGTGCCACTGCACTCCAGCCTGGGTGACACAGTGAGACTCTGTCACAAAAAAGAAAAAAAGTAAACAAACGTTCACCCAGAGGCTGTTGGTAATAGCTTTATTTATAACAGCCCCGGGCTGAAAACTATCCAAATGCTCATCAACAATTGGATAGATAAATGAATCAGAGATTCATACAGTGGAATTCTATACAGCAATAAGAATAAGTGGACTACTATTACATAGGACAACTTAGATGAATTCTACAAACATCATACTGAATGAAAGAAGCCCAAGTATATACTGTATGATTTAACTTATATCAAGTTTAAAAGCTGGCAAAACTAAGCTACAGGGATAGAAGTCAGGATGCTGCTATCCTTTAGATACAGGGTCTCGCTCTGTTGCCCGAGCTGGAGGGTTTAGAAGAGGACATAAGACAAGCTTCTGGGGGTGCTAGATATGTTCCCCCCCCCCTTTTTTTTGAGACAGTCTCACTCTGTCACCCAGGCTTGTGTGCAGTGGCACAATCTCAGCTCACTGCAACCTCTGCCTCTGGGGTTCAAGCCATTCTCCAGCCTCAGCCTCCCAAGTAGCTGGGACTAGGCGTGCAACACCATGCCCAGCTAATTTTTGTATTTTTAGTAGAGACAGGGTTTCCCCATGTTGCCCACGCTGGTCTCGAACTCCTGACCTCAGGCGATCTGCCCGCTTCGGCCTCCCAAAATACTGGGATTACATACCTGAGTCACTGTGCCTGGCTGCTAGCCATGTTCTTATTGCTGATTACGATGGGAGTGTCCAGTTAGTTTGTGGAATTTCAGTGGGTTGTACTACTCTACAACTTTTTTGTATGTTGTTACTTCAATAAAACATTTAAAAATTATTTTGTCTGTCATACAAACAACTCTAGGGTTTGTTGTTGTTGTTGTTTTGAGACAGGGTGCTCACCCTCTTGCCCAGGCTGGAGTGCAGTGGTGTGATCACAGCTCACTGCAGCCTCCGTCTCCTGGGCTTAAGCAATTCTCCCTCCTCAGCCTCTCTAGTAGCTGGAACTACAGGTGCACATCACCACACCTGGCTACTTATTTATTTATTTATTTTTAGTAGAGATGAGGTCTGCCTATGTTGCCCAGGCTGGTCTTGAACTCCAGGCCTCAAGTAATCCTCCCACCTTGGCCCCCCAAAGTGCTGGATTATAGGCATAAGCCACTTTGCCTGGCCTCAAGAGATTCTAGGTTTGACTTTGCTATAACCCCAGGCAGGAGAGAGCCCATTTTCAGCAGGAGATGAACCAAGATAAATTTTTTCCTACTTCTATAACAACATTTTTAAAATTACAAAAGAAATATGTGGCTAGGGCCGGGCACGGTGGCTCACACCTGTAATCCCAGTACTTTGGGAGGCCCAGGCGGGTGGATCATTTGTGGTCAGGAGTTTGAGACCAGCCTGGACAACATGGTGAAACCCCATCTGTAGTAAAAATACAAAAATTAACTGGGTGGTAGTGGCATGTGCCTGTAATCCCAGATACTTGGGAGGCTGAGGCAGGAGAATCACTTGAACCTGGGAGGTGGAGGTTGGGGTGAGCTGAGATCGAGCCACTGCACTCCAGCCTGTGCAACAGAGTGAGACCCTGTCCCCCTGGCCCCTGCGTCCAAAAAAAACAAAGAAATATGGTGGCTCACACTTGTAATCCTAACACTTTGGAAGGCTGAGGCGTGTGGATTGCTTGAGCCTAGCAGTTTGTGACTAGCCTGGGCAACATGGCGAAACACTGTCTCTACTAAAAATACAACAACAAAATTAACTGGGCGTGATGGTATGAGCCTGTAGTCCCAGCTACTGGGGAGGCTGAGGTGGGAGAATCATGTGAGCCTAGGAGGTGGAGACTGTGGTGAGCCGTGACTGTGCCACTGCACTCTAGCCATGTCTCAAAAAACAAAACAAAAAAGAATGAAAAAAATATGTGGTTATTGACGAAAACTGGAAGAATATTAAAACAACAACAGGCCAGGTGTGGTGGCTCATGTCTGTAATCCCAGAACTTTGGGAGGCAGAGGCAAGCGGATCACTTGAGGCCAGGAGTTTGAGACCAACCGGGGAAACATGTCAAAACCACGTCTCTACAAAAAATACAAAAACTAGCCGGGCATGATGGTGTGCGCCTGTAGTCTCAGCTACTTGGGTGGCTGAGGCACAAGAATCGCTTGAACCTGGGAGACGAGACGGAGGTTGCAGTGAGTCGAGATCGTGCCACTGCACTCCAGCCTGGGCAATGGAGGGAGACTCTATCTCAAAAAGAAAAGAAGATAGTTTCTACCTGGAGAGCCAGATGAGAAAAACAGAAAATTAAAGTTTGCTGAGGCAACTACACAGGAGGCTGAGGCAGGAGAATCACTTGAACCCGGGAGGCGGAGGTTGCAGTGAGCCGAGATCGCGCCACCGCACTCAAGCCTGACGACTGGCGACAGGGCAAGACTCCGTCTCAAAAATAAAATAAAATAAAATAAAATAAATTAAAGTTTGGATCTGGGACAAGAAGTGTTCCTGTTTTGTTCCAGTGGATATAACTGTTTTATATCATGGGCAGCAGTTTGCTAAAGGGAAAAGAGAGAATACTGCAAGACAATTCTTGCATTCTTGATTCTGAGTTATGACCTCTCTAATTTGAAACTAAAGACTTGCATTTCTTCTTTATCTTTAGTCTCTTCAGAACTTGAGTTCTCAGTATGCAGAACTAACTGTAAGTGAACAGTCATTTTCTGTGTAATTTGCTTGGTTATATTCCTCACTATCCTGAAATTCCTGGGTTCAGACCAGTGTAACTAAGAGACAAACCCTGGTGTATGTTCTGACAGGCATAATCTAGCTTTACACCCATCAAACTATCTAATTAGAGGGTGGGGACTGAATTACTCATTTTGTTTCCAAAGAACTTTGAAGTTTTTGCCCAGAGAGAGCCACTTTAAGTTAAACTCTTTGAGACTCCGTTTCTCATCAGGGATAATGATAACTCTTCTGCAGATGGTTGCTATGAAGATTCCATGAAAAGCGAAGGCACTTTATTAGATATAATTTACTACATGAAATTAGGGGCTTGTTATTGTCAGTTCTTTTTATGCCTGTCTCTAGGGTGGTGGTTGAGGACCATGTCTTGTTCATTTATATTCTGGGCATTTGGTACAATTCCTGGACTAGGAGTGCTCAATACATATTTGTCAAAAGAAGGAAAGGAAAGAAGGTAGTAAGTCTGAAGAGGTGCTGTGGGTTTCTCTGGCAGGCCAATCTCGGCCTTTGTATCCCTCATCAATAAGAGGATCCAATGGGCACAAGTAGAACCAGATTCAGCCCTCAGAGGAAGACGTGGAGCTTCTGCCATTGGACAACAGGGGGAGCACCCAATCAACAAAGATGCACTCTTATCTCTTGTTCACATCTCTGCTTTTACATTGCTTCTTTTTTGAAGCCTGTTGCCCACGCTGGTCTTGAACTCCTGGCCTCAAGGGATCCTCCTGCCTCAGCCTCTTAAAGCACTGGGATTACAAGCGTGAGCCAGCTTGCCTGGCCACATTGCTTCTTTTAACATATATTCTTCATAGGCTTAACAACTGACATATTAACATACTATCTAAACATTCTGATGACTAGTATGGAATATGCTCAGTAGGTGAAAGTGGGTTCAACCTGCTCCCATCTGTGCTTCTGCCCAAGAGTTGGTATCCTGAAACAGTTGCAATGAATTGGAGATATCCTGTGTGATGAAGAGGAAAGAAACTTGAGTTGGAAGTCAGGAAATCTGTGTGCATGGTGGTGGCTAGAGTTTCTTCCTATCATTTACCTCTTCAGACAAATGGACGCCACCTGCCCATCAACCAGATTGAGGAGAGGAGTGGATAAGAGGAGAGGCATCCACATTCATTCCTTCAACCAAACATGGAACTTCTACCAGGCTCTGCTAGGCCTCGTTCATGGTCACGGTACAAGACGTAGCCCCCGCTCTCAGGGAACTCTGGCTGGTGGAAATACAGCATCAAATATTCTGAAATAAGTTGGGGGAGGGCCGGGTGCGGTGGCTCACGCCTGTAATTCCAGCACTTTGGGAGGCCGAGGCAGGTGGATCACCTGAGGTCAGGAGTTCGAGACCAGCCTGGCCAAAATGGCAAAACCCCATCTCTACTAAAAATACAAAAATTAGCTGGGCGTGGTGGCAGGCGCCTGTAATCCCAGCTACTCAGGAGGCTGAGGCATGAGAATCGCTTGAACTTGGGAGGCGGAGGTTGCAGTCAGCTGAGATTGTGCCACTGCGCTCCAGCCTGGGGGACAGAGAGAGACTCTGTCTCAAAAAAAAAAAAAAAAAAAAGAACAAAAGAAAAAAAGGGAGTGCAAAAAATAAACTTCACAAATACCACAGGGTCACTTTTCCATATGTCCCTACCATCTCAAAATGATGCTATGTCACTTCTGTCTATAGCTTCTCATGGCACACAAACAGTAAACCTACAGTAGTTGTCCACGAGGATAGATCTTGCTTGGATTCAAAGATGGTTTAGCCAGAGTTGGGAGTGGAGAATGGCCATGTGATATCTTGGACACCTGCCACTTCTCGTTAAAACACTCAGCTCTCAAAGTTGCCACTTCCAGGTTTTTGCTCAGTTCTATGTCCCATACCCTGCCACTATGGAAAGGGGGAGAAAGCCCAGGGCCTTGGGAATTCCTGCCCCACCAGTATTTCCCAGTTTCCTTTTTTTTTTGAGACAAGGTTTTGCTCTGTCGCCCATGCTGGAGTGCAGCGGCTCGATCACAGCTCACTGCAGCTTCCACCTCCGGGGCTCAATCGATCCTCCCACTTCAGCCTCCCAAGTAGCTGGGACCACAGGTGTCAACCACCACGCCAGGCTCATTTTTGTATTTTTTGTAGAGATGGGGTTTCACCATGTTGCCCAGGCTGGTCTCGAACACCTGGGCTCAAGTGATTCCCCCACCTCGGCCTCCCAAAGTGCTGGGATTACAGACAGGCATGAGCCATCGCGCCCAGCCCGTTTCCTTAAGAAATGTTTTGAGCGTCTGTTAGGTGTCATACGCTCTGATGGGGGAAACAAAAACGAATATAAAACATTGGCTATGGTTCACAATCTGCGTGGTGGCAGACACAAACTTCTAATTTTATTTCTCCTCTCATACAGCCGAAAAACTGGTTTAATATACACTGTTTCATTTATGCCCCAAAACAGTCCTGTGAAGTCAAAACGTCATTCACTTACGCACGGCGGGTGACAGTTCACAAGGCACATGACATCCCTCATCTTGATCTCCCAGTACCCGCGCATTTTAGGAAGAAACATGCTCAAAGGGATGAAGGGTCCGCTCTCAAGCATTTTAGCTAGCGAAGTTACAGTCACATCCGGCAAAGTCGCACACTGCAGAACTAGGACTACCGCGCGCGGCCCCACCCACTTTCCCAGCAGCGGGAAGCTGTCACCCCGACTCAAGAGCTCTCGGGCCCGCGGGCTCCCGGAAGCTGCCGACCACGTGATTCGCTGGCTCAGCTCACGTGACAAAGCTCCCGGAGGTGGGGGCCCTCGGCCAAAATGGCGGCCTACCTGCAGTGGCGGCGCTTCGTTTTCTTCGACAAGGAGCTGGTGAAGGAGCCGCTGGGCAATGATGGGGCCGCTCCCGGGGCCACACCTGCTTCTGGATCCGCTGCTTCCAAGTTCCTTTGCCTCCCTCCTGGCATCACTGTCTGCGACTCAGGCCGAGGGAGCCTGGTCTTTGGAGATATCCTTCGTTTGGAGCTGTCTTTTCCCTCCCGGGATCCCGAAGAGATCGAGTTAGGATGAAATCTGTTTGTCGGAAGGGTCCGTGTCGCGCGCCTCTTTCCTTTAGCTGGTCATCCAGAGTTGTTCTGTGGTCTACGGGAAGAAAGAAGGAAGTCCATTTCCTAACTTGTTATCAACTGAGCAATCCTGGGCAAGTCATTTAACCTCTCTGGGTTTTAATTTCCTTATCTGTAAGAGAAGTGTACATGCCAATTTGACGAGGTTAATTTGAGATCAATAAGAAAAAGAATGCAAGTTGGCTTTAAAAGATGAATATGTAAAGTGACATGATCTCCCCTGCCCTAATATTATCATTGGCGAGGAGGTAAATGAGCCTAGCAGTTTGTTGCTTTCATCTTCATGTTGCTGCTACTAAACTCTGGCCTTTTTCACTTTTTTTTTTTTTTTTGGAGACGGAGTCTTACTCTGTTGCCCAGGCTGGAGTGCAGTGGTGCGATCTGGGCTCACTGTAACCTCCGTCTCCTGAGTTCAAGCGATTCTCCTGCCACAGCCTCCCGAGTAGCTGGGACTACAGGCGCTTGCCACCACACCCGGCTAATTTTTTACATTTTCAGTAGAGACGGGGTTTCACCATATTGGCCAGGCTGGTCTCGAACTCCTGACCTCGTGATCCACCCGCCTCGGCCTCCCAAAGTGCTGGGATTACAGGCGTGAGCCACCGCGCCCGGCCCACTAATTTTTTTTCTTTTTGTTGAGACGGAGTTTCACTCTTGTCGCCCAGGCTGGAGTGCAATGGCGTGATCTGGGCACACTGCAACCTCCGCCTCCCGGGTTCAAGCAGTTCTCCTGCCTCAACCTCCTGAGTAGCTGAGATTACAGGCACGCACCATTATACCTGGCTAATTTTTGTATTTTTAGTAGAGACAGGGTTTCGCCATGTTGGCCAGGTTGGTCTCGAACCCCTGACCTCAGGTGATCCGCCCTCCTCGGCCTCCCAAAGTGCTGGGATTACAGGCGTGAGTCACCGCGCCTGGCCTCACTCTTTTTAAGATAAGGAGTATGTGGGAAAATCCATGAAAATTTTAGAGTTATATACATGTAATTGTTACCTGAGTTCTGGTCTGAATGTAAGTATCTCTCCTTGGAAAGGAGGCTCCTTGACTACCCTGCACATATGGAAGGCCAGATCTGGTTCTTGCCACGTTCCCTACAGCTTACAGGCTTCCAAGCCTACAAACTACGGGTGACACACCTGTACCAACTGAAGCAGCACAATATTCTGGCATCTGTTGGAGAAGATGAAGAGGGCATCAACCCCTTGGTGAGTCCCAGCAGGGAAATGGGAAAGATCCAGAAGCCTAGGAATGATTTTTTGTTGGAGATGACTAGCATTTACACTTCTGAGGTCTGTCCGCAGGTTAAGATCTGGAACCTGGAGAAGAGAGATGGTGGCAATCCACTCTGCACTCGGATCTTCCCTGCTATTCCAGGAACAGAGCCAACTGTTGTATCTTGTTTGACTGTCCATGAAAATCTCAACTTTATGGCCATTGGTAAACAGAAGGCAAAACTAACACTCCTAGATTTGTCATAGATTTTCTTCAGAGTTGCTTCTGCCTCTCATCTTTACTGTTTTCACGAGACCACTTTGTATTGAACTGAGGCCTTTGAGATATTAAAGTTTGGAATGGCGGCCAGGCATGGTGGCTCATGCCTGTAATCCCAGCACTTGGGGAGGCAGAGGCGGGCGGATCACCTGAGATCAGGAGTTTGAGGCCAGCCTGACCAACATGGAGAAACCCCATCTCTACTAAAAATACAAGATTAGTTGGGCGTAGTGGCACATGCCGGTAATCCCAGCTACTAGGGAGGCTGAGGCAGGAGAATCACTTGAACCTGGGAGGCGGAGTTTGCAGTGAGCCAGGATCACTCCGTTGCACTGTAGCCTGGGCAACAGGAGCGAAACTCTGTCTCAAAATAAATAAATAAGTAAATAAATAAATAAATAAATAAATAAATAAAGTTTGGAATGGGAAGGCATTTAATTTTGTTCTTTGAAAATGTGTCAGTGAGTACCAATATTCAGGTTAACCATTAGAGAGGTTGGGTATATGGAGAAAGCTTGTCACTTCTGAGTGCCTCAAGTGGTCTTTTTTCCCCTCTCCACTTCCTGATCTTTTCAGCCTCACTGAAGTAATTTTCTTGTTTTCCTACAGGTTTCACAGATGGCAGTGTTACATTGAACAAAGGAGACATCACCCGGGACCGGCATAGCAAGACCCAGATTTTGCACAAGGGCAACTATCCTGTAACTGGATTGGCCTTTCGCCAAGCAGGAAAGACCACTCACTTGTTTGTTGTGACAACAGAGAATGTCCAGGTATGACCAGGCCTCCACTCTTAGGAGCAGGCAGGGAGGGCTTCTCCGTTGTTCAGGGGGATAGGGTAATGAAGTGACAGGAAAGGTGGGAGTGTTAAAGTTTTAATCATATAATTCGAATCATTTGCCTAGCTTTGTATTTTATTTTTTTGCCTAGGAAGCTAGAAAGAGTTAGACTCTGGGCTTGTAATAAAAAGATGTGAATTTTCTTTCTTTTTTTTTTTTTTTTTGAGCTGGAGTCTCACTGTGTGGCTCAGGCTGGAGTGCAGTGGCAAGATCTTGACTCACTGTAACCTCTGTCTCCCAGGTTCAAGCAATTCTCCTGCCTCAGCCTCCTGAGTAGCTGGGATTATAGGCACACACCAGCATGTCCAGCTAATTTTTGTATTTTTAGTAGAGACGGGGTTTCACCATGTTGGCCAGGCTGGTCTCGGACTCCTGACCTCAGGTGATCCACCCACCTTGGCCTTCCAAAGTGCTGGGATTACAGGCGTGAGCCACCGCACCTGGCCTTGAATTTTATTTCTAACTAGCTTTTTTTTTCCTTTGAGACAGGATCTTGCTGTGTCGCCCAGGCTGGAGTGCAATGGCGCTGTCTCAGCTCACTGCAACCTCTGCCTCCTGGGCTCAAGCGATCCTCCCACCTCAGCCTCCTGAGTACATGGGATTACAGGCACGTGTCACCATGCCTGGCTAATTTTTGTATTTTTTCTAGATACGGGGTTTCACCATGTTGCCCAGGCTGGTCTCGAACTCCTGGGCCCAAGCAGTCCACCTGCCTCAACCTCCCAAAGTGCTGGAATTACAGGCATGAGCCACTGCACTGGCCTATTTTCTAACTAACTTTTTAAATGACATTGGACAAGTATCTTTACCTTTCTTGTTCCTGGTGCCCCAGATTTACAACAGTCTACTCTCTCAGGAATACTCTTGATAAAACAGTAGATTATTACATTTCTCTTACTTGTAGAATTTCTGTACTAGATAGTGATAATATATACAGAGAAAGAAATTGTGATCTCTGGTTATATATTTAATAGATGGGTAATGGTTAATGAGGAAGGCCAGCAGCCAAGAGAAAGAATGCTAAGAGGGAAAAAAGAGCCAGTATGGAGATGGGAATACCTTTGTAAGGCTTAGTGTTACCTCCTCAAAGGAGCCTGTTAACCCCTTTGTTACTTCTGGCAGTCCTATATAGTTTCTGGAAAAGACTACCCTCGCGTGGAGTTGGACACCCATGGTTGTGGCCTGCGCTGCTCAGCCCTAAGTGACCCTTCTCAGGACCTGCAGTTCATTGTGGCCGGGGATGAGTGTGTCTACTTGTACCAGCCTGATGAACGTGGGCCCTGCTTCGCCTTTGAGGGCCATAAGCTCATTGCCCACTGGTTTAGAGGCTACCTTATCATTGTCTCCCGGGACCGGAAGGTTTCTCCCAAGTAAGGACTCAGTGAGAAGGGACAGGGAGAGGGCTGGACTTGTTCCCCAGAATCCACCTGATTTTAAAATCCTAATGCCTGGATCCTGCCACTCTCCTACTCCTACTCCGGTGTTATGTAGGTAACATTTCTTTTGTTTTTTTTTTGAGGTGGAGTCTCGCTCTGCCACCCAGGAGTGCAGTGGCGTGATCTCGGCTCACTGCAGCCTCCGCCTCCTGGGTTCCAGTGATTCTCCTGCCTCAGCCTCCTGAATAGCTGGGATTACAGGCATGTGCCACCATGCCCGGCTACTTTTTGTATTTGCAGTAGAGATGGGGTTTCACCACGTTGGCCAGGCTGGTGTCAGACTCCTGACCTCAAGTGATCTGCCTGCCTCGGCCTTCCAAAGTGCTGGGATTACAGGCGTGAGCCACTGCACCCGGCCGTTGACACTTATAGCTAGAGTTAGTTATACCTTTTTTTTTTTTACTGAAAAATGGGTGTTTTTACTGCAGGTGTTTGCTACATAGCCCTAGCGTACTAGAATGCTCCAGGGAATTTGGACCTGCTTTTTTTGTTTTGTTTTGTTTGAGATGGAGTCTCGCTCTGTTGCCCAGGATGGAGTGCAGTGGCGCCATCTCGGCTCACTGCAAGCTCTGCCTCCCGGGTTCACGCCATTCTCCTGCCTCAGCCTCCCGAGCAACTGGGACTACAGGTGCCCACCCCCATGCCCGGCTAATTTTTTGTGTTTTTAGTAGAGACGGGATTTCACCGTGTTAGCCAGGATGGTCTCGATCTCCTGACCTCGTGATCCACCCGCCTCGTCCTCCCAAAGTTCTGGGATTACAGGCGTGAGCCACCGCGCCTGGCCTTGTTTTGTTTTGTTTTTTAACTGTTTTGTCAAAATAAGTTGGGTAGAGGAACAAGGGATTTAGCAGTGGAGAAATTAGAAAGTGCTGGGAAATGTAGGATGCAAGTTTTTTGTTTTGTTTTGTTTTTGTTTTTTTAAGGGGTAAGTGGGGTCATCTGCATGATGAAAGTACTCCCTGTTAGATGCTGGTTTGTTTTACTTTCATTCAGTTCCAGGCACAATGTTTTACATATACCATGTATTGGATTATTATTTTCTAAATTAATGGATACTGAGTGTACTTAATTTTCTAATCTGTTGCTTGGGTTAATTGTAGGATCCTAAAGGGTAAGATCAGGTTTATGTGTTCTCTTTCTACAACTACCGGCACAGTGCTGCATGTTATGGGATGAGAGGGACCAGAAAGGTGATTTGTGATGGGTGAAATGTGCACCGAAGTTATCATGGGAAAAGAAATAGGGGAGATAAGACAGAGATGTCCAAACATCTGGTGCTTTTTCTTTCCTATGCAGGTCAGAGTTTACCAGCAGGGATTCACAGAGCTCCGACAAGCAGATTCTAAACATCTACGACCTGTGCAACAAGTTCATAGCCTATAGCACCGTCTTTGAGGATGTAGTGGATGTGCTTGCTGAGTGGGGCTCCCTGTACGTGCTGACGCGGGATGGGCGGGTCCACGCACTGCAGGAGAAGGACACACAGACCAAACTGGAGGCAAGGCCACCAGGCTCACAGAGCTGGCCACAGGCATCTAGAAGCAGCTGCAGGAGCAGGTTCCCCAAGTCATATTGGTCAGGGTGTTTCCCTCCTTGTGGGTCACAGCCTTACTCAGCTTCCTTAGGGTAGGATTATAAGGTAAATGGCCTGGGATGGGGCTTTAGAGGGAAGTAGTGGCTGGGAGCCTGAGCCCACTCTAAGGGTCCACTTTGTTTCCAGATAACCTTATGAAATAAGGTGATACTGATCTTGGGGATATCTGGTAGCTCTTGGTTTGTCTAGGATCTAGGCAGATCAGAAATCCAGGACTTTCTGTTTTGTGTGTTGTGCGCACATTTTGGGAAAGTGTCTTCCCAGGACCGCTTCTACCAATTTTCTAATCTCTCTTCCCTTCTAGATGCTGTTTAAGAAGAACCTATTTGAGATGGCGATTAACCTTGCCAAGAGCCAGCATCTGGACAGTGATGGGCTGGCCCAGATTTTCATGCAGTATGGAGACCATCTCTACAGCAAGGGCAACCACGATGGGGCTGTCCAGCAGTATATCCGGTCAGTCTGGAGGCACTTTGGGATATAGCTGTGAATGCAGGGACAGGCAGCTAGATAGCTAAAGCCCATCCATGCTCCAGGTAGGGGCTAGAATTCTACCAGGAACTGTTTTTGTTTTCGGTTTTTTGTTTGTTTTTGTTAGTTTTTTTTTGAGATGGGAGTTTCGCTCTTGTTGCCCAAGCTGGAGTGCAATGGCGCAATCTTGACTCACTGCAACCTCCCCTCCCGGGTTCACGTGATTCTCCTGCCTCAGTCTCCTGAGTAGCTGGGATTACAGGCGCGTGCCACCACACCTGGCTAATTTTTTGTATTTTTAGTAGAAACGGGGTTTCACCATGTTAGCCAGGCTGGTCGTGAACTCCTGACCTCAGGTGATCTGCCCGCTTCAGCCTCCCAAAGTGCTGGGATTACAGGCATGAGCCACTGCGCCCAGCGTTTTTTTCTTTGCTTTTTTTTGTTTGTTTGTTTGTTTTTGAGATGGATTCTAGCTCTTTCACCCAGGCTGGAGTGCAGTGGTGTGATCTCGGCTCACTGCAACCTCTGCCTCAGGTTCAAGCAATTCTCCTGTCTCAGCCTCCCAAGTAGCTAGGATTACAGGCGCATGCCGCCATGCCTGGCTAATTTTTTGTATTTTTAGTAGAGACAGGGTTTCACCACGTTCACTAGGCTGGTCTCGAACTCCTGAGCTCAGGCAATCCACCTGCCTCGGCCTCCCAAAGTGTTAGGATTACAGGTGTGAGCCACAGTGCCCGGCCTTTTTAATTTTCTTTACAAGAACTATGATGCCTTAAATGAGAAGACAAGATTCCTTGTTGAAAACAGAATTTTAGGGTCAAATATTGTGTGACCAGTATGTAGGTGAGCTGATGATTACCTCTCATTTTAACCTTTAGCTTGGCCTTTGTAAATATTCACTTTGACCTGGTTCTTTAAGGGGGAAAAGGCATTCATCTCTTGCTTCCATAATTCCTTCCATCAGTAATAATTCTTGGAATTTTCTGCCTTGAGAAGGGGTTTTAGAAACCTGTCTAAGGTGGCCGGGCGCGGTGGCTCATGCCTGTAATCCCCGCACTTTGGGAGGCTGAGGCGGGTGGATCACAAGGTCAGGAGATCGAGACCATCCTGGCTAACATGGTGAAACCCTGTCTCTACTAAAAAATACAAAAAATCAGCCGGGCGTGGTGGCGGGCGCCTGTAGTCCCAGCTACTTGGGAGGCTGAGGCAGGAGAATGGCCTGAACCCCAGAGGCGGAGCTTGCAGTGAGCCGAGATTGCACCACTGCACTCCAGCCTGGGTGTCAGAGCGAGACTGTCTCAAAAAAAAAAAAACCTGTCTAAGGCTGGGGTGCAGTGGCATGTGCCTGTGATCCTATCCCTTTGGGAGACCAAGGTGAGAGGATTGCATGAGCCCAGTCTGAGCAACATAGCAAGACCCCATTTCTAACAGTAAATAAATAAATAAAATTTAAAAATATGGCTGGGCGCCGTGGTTCATGTCTGTAATCCCAGCACTTTGGGAGGCCAGGGCGGGTGGATCACTTGAGGTTAGGAGTTTGAGACCAGCCTGGCCAACATGGTGAAACCCTGTCTCCACTAAAAAAAAAAAAAAAAAAAGCAAGGCCAGGCGTGGTGGCTCACGCCTGTAATCTCAGCACTTTGGGAAGCCGAGGCAGGTGGATCACCTGAGGTCAAGAGTTCAAGACCAGCCTGGCCAACATGGTGAAATCCCATCTCTACTAAAAATACAAAAATTAGCTGGGCATGGTGGCGGTCACCTGTAATCCCATCTTAAAAAAAAAATTAGCTGGGTATGGTGGCATATGCCTGTAATCCCAGCTACTCGAAAAGCTGAAGCAGGAGATTCACTTGAACCTGGGAAGCAGAGGCTATAGTGAGCCAAGATTGTGCCACTGCACTCCAGCCTGGGCAACAGAGCAAGACTCCATCTCAAAAAAATAATAGTAGATGATAATAATAATAATAAATAAATAAATTGCCAGGTGCAGTGACTCACGCCTGTAATCCAAACACTTTGGGAGGCTGAGGTGGGCGGATCACGAGGTCAAGAGATTGAGACCATCCTGGCCAACATGGTGAAACCCCGTTTGTACTAAAAATACAAAAATTAGCTGGGCGTGGTGGCACGCACCTGTAGTCCCAGCTATTCAGGAGGCCGAGGCAGGAGAATAGCTTGAACCCAGGAGGCGGAGGTTGCAGTGAGCCAAGATTGTGCCCTGCACTCCAGCCTGTTGAAAGAGCGAGACTTAAAAAAATAATAATAATAATAAAAAAAGGCCGGGCGTGGTGGCTCACGCCTGTAATCCCAGCACTTTGGGAGGCTGAGGTGAGTGGATCACTTGAGATCGGGAGTTTGAAACTAGCCTGACCAACATGGAGAAACCCTGCCTCTACTAAAAATACAAAACTAGCTGGGCATGGTGGCACATGCCTGTAATCCCAGCTACTCAGGAGGCTGAGGCAGAAGAATCGCTTGAACCTGGGAGGCGGAGGTTGCGGTGGGCTGAGATCGTGCCACTGCACTCCAGCCTGGGCAACAAGAGCGAACCTCCATCTCAAAAAAAAAGAAAATTAAATTAAAAAATAATGTAAAATAAAAAGAACAAAAATACAACAATAAAACAACAACAAAATAATAATAATAGAAAAAGAAACCTGTTTAGCCTCTTCCCCGTTCTCTTTAGAATTCCTATTTTTAGCCAAATTTAAGAAGCAGTGCTCTGGAGCCTTGTTACCCAGTGTGGTCCACAGTCTAGTAGCACTGATATTACCTGGGACTTTGTTAGAAATGTAGAATCTCAGGCCCCACTCCAGATCCACTGAAATAGAATTTGCATTTTGAGAAGATCTGCGAGTGATTCCTGTGTCCATGAGCTGGAGAAGTACACTGATTCAGATGCTATCTGGTGCACATGTCTCCTAGAACCATTGGAAAGTTGGAGCCATCCTATGTGATCCGCAAGTTTCTGGATGCCCAGCGCATTCACAACCTGACTGCCTACCTGCAGACCCTGCACCGACAATCCCTGGCCAATGCCGACCATACCACCCTGCTCCTCAACTGCTATACCAAGCTCAAGGACAGCTCGAAGCTGGAGGAGTTCATCAAGGTGCAGGATGTTGTTGGTGGGGAAGTCCTGGAGGCCCCACTGAGCATGAGGTGGCTCCACCGGGACTTGTTCGTTTCAGCAAGACATAGGGAGAGGAAAGGGCTGACCTTATTTAGAGGAGTGGCTGTTCCTGTTAGTTCTGTGCCATCTCCCCTCTTGTTTTATGATTCTAGAAATTCCCATGGTATCTAAGCCCAGGGTGGTGGCACTGGGGAAGCCCTGTCCCTAGCGGTGTCCCTCTAATGGTAGGGGCAGAGGAAAACTTTAGTCAGAAACTCCCACAGGCTGAGTAGCATAATATTTTCAAAGCGTGAACTTTACGATATCACCTCAGGAATCTGAAAGTCAGGTGCCTGTTTCCTCTCCCTTCTCTATCTCCCTCTGTGTAAATGATTTTGTCTCATGTCTCCCTGGCAGACAAAGAGTGAGAGTGAAGTCCACTTTGATGTGGAGACAGCCATCAAGGTCCTCCGGCAGGCCGGCTACTACTCCCATGCCCTGTATCTGGCGGAGAACCATGCACATCATGAGTGGTACCTGAAGATCCAGCTAGAAGACATTAAGGTAGGTGAGACTCTGTCTTTTTTCCCCAAGAGACAGGGTCTCGCTATGTTGCCCAGGCTGGACTTGAATTCCTGGGCTCAGGTGATCCTCCCACCCCATCCTCCTGAGTAGAGGTGAGACTCTGAACTTGGGCAGAGCCCTGTTGTGTTTGAAGACATCCCCAGAATGATGAAAGTGCTTCCTGGTGGCTGAGGCAGGAGTATACACTACTCTGCCCTTTACTTTTCCACAGAATTACCAGGAAGCCCTTCGATACATCGGCAAGCTGCCTTTTGAGCAGGCAGAGAGCAACATGAAGCGCTACGGCAAGATCCTCATGCACCACATACCAGAGCAGACAACTCAGTTGCTGAAGGGACTTTGTACTGATTATCGGCCCAGCCTTGAAGGCCGCAGTGATAGGGAGGCCCCAGGCTGCAGGGTGAGGCTGCAGGGAAAAGAGCTTCAGACTGTGGGGATCACCTTAAGGGCTTCCTGTATATCATGCCCACTCATTCAGCCTCCTTTTTCCTCCCTTGCCATCCTAGGCCAACTCTGAGGAGTTCATCCCCATCTTTGCCAATAACCCGCGAGAGCTGAAAGCCTTCCTAGAGCACATGAGTGAAGTGCAGCCAGACTCACCCCAGGGGATCTACGACACACTCCTTGAGCTGCGACTGCAGAACTGGGCCCACGAGAAGGATCCACAGGTGAGGCCTGGCTAGGGCTTCAGGAGAAAAGACAGTTCATGTTGTCTCCATTCTTCTGTCTTGGTGCTGCCTTTCACTGCATTCCTTAGACCAGTAACACCTTACCTCAGGGCTCAGTGGTCCTCTGTGAAGAGGGGATGGACTGAGGGAAAGAGTTGACTGGCTTTGTCCCAAGAGACCTTGTGATTTTCCCCTTTTGTCCAGCAGCTCTGCCCTCCTTCCTCTCCAGGTCAAAGAGAAGCTTCACGCAGAGGCCATTTCCCTGCTGAAGAGTGGTCGCTTCTGCGACGTCTTTGACAAGGCCCTGGTCCTGTGCCAGATGCACGACTTCCAGGATGGTGTTCTTTACCTTTATGAGCAGGGGAAGCTGTAAGAGTTTGGGGAATTTCAGGGAAAGGGGAAGAATCCAAGTCATTCTCCAGAGACAGCCACTGAGGTGTGCCCTTGCCCCGGCCGCAGGTTCCAGCAGATCATGCACTACCACATGCAGCATGAGCAGTACCGGCAGGTCATCACCGTGTGTGAGCGCCATGGGGAGCAGGACCCCTCCTTGTGGGAGCAGGCCCTCAGCTACTTCGCTCGCAAGGAGGAGGACTGCAAGGAGTACGTGGCAGCTGTCCTCAAGCATATCGAGAACAAGAACCTCATGCCGCCTCTTCTAGGTACTTGGGAAGACAGACGGGTGGGTGACAAGCTGCTGACAGCTGGGCTCTGTGGCAGAGGCCCTTCAGCTCTATCCAGAGAGTGCCACACGTGGTTGATTGTCTTGTTTCCTCTTGGACCCCAATCTCAGTGGTGCAGACCCTGGCCCACAACTCCACAGCCACACTCTCCGTCATCAGGGACTACCTGGTCCAAAAACTGCAGAAACAGAGCCAGCAGATTGCACAGGATGAGCTGCGGGTGCGGCGGTACCGAGAGGAGACCACCCGTATCCGCCAGGAGATCCAAGAGCTCAAGGCCAGGTACCCGGGGCATGGATATGTGGAGGAGTCCAGGGGATAACTTGCCCTTCACAGGGTATTTATTACTAAGTACTTTCCATAGAGGATTCTATGGAGTGCTTTTGAGCATTTTGATTCTTCAAGATGTGTTTTAATTGAGGAATTCCAAAAAATGGTTTATTACATAGATCATTATTTATTGGGCTTTGGATGATATTATTTTGTAGCAGGTACTTTTTGTTCTTTATATGCCTGTATTCTACCTTTTCTAAACACATCGATATTGTGGTTGGAAGCTGTTCTGGTGTTTTTCTTTTTTGAGACAGGATCTTGTCACTGAGGCTGGAGTGCAGGAGCGTGATCACGGCTCACTGCAGCCTTGACCTCCTGGGCTCGAGTGATCCTCCCACCTCAGCCTCCCGAGTAGCTGGGATTACAGGCGTGTGCCACCAAGCCCAGCTAATTTTTGGATTTTTAGTAGAGATGGGGTTTATAATGTTGGCCAGGCTGGTCTCGAACTCCTGGCCTCAAGTGATCCTCCCACCTTGACCTCCCAAAGTGCTGGGATGAGCCACGGTGCCCGGCCATAATCCCAACTCTGAAATCTTACCTGCCCTTAACATTCTGTCAAATATTTATTAGAGAACAACAGTTTCTTCATCCTACAAATACTGAGCCTCTGTGATGTCCCAGACACTATTCTGAACAGCACAGATGAAAAGCCTTGCCTTCGTGGAGCTATAGGTTTTAGAAGAGACAGACAGCAAACGTGTTAAATAGGCAAACTTTTTTTTTTTTTCTTTTGAGATAGAGTCTCACTCTGTCACCCAGGCTAGAGTGCAATGGCTTGATCTCAGCTCACAGCAACCTCTACCTCCTGGGTTCAAGCGATTCTCCTGCCTCAGCCTCCTGAGTAGATGGGATAACAGGCGCCTGCCACCATGCCTGGCTAATTTTTGTATTTTTATAGAGATGGGGTTTCACTATGTTGGCCAGGCTGGTCTTGAACTCCTGACTTCAGGGGATCTGCCTGCCTTGGCCTCCCAAAGTGCTGGGATTACATGTGTGAGCCACTGCACCCGGCCAAATGGGCAAATTTTTTTTATTTTTTGAGACGAAGTCTCGCTCTTGTCCCCCAGGCTGGAGTGTGATGGTGCGATCTCGGCTCACTGCAACCTCTGCCTCCTGGGTTCAAGCGATTCTCCTGCCTCAGCCCCCTGAGTACCTGGGATTACAGGTGCCTGCCACCATGCCCAGCTAATCTTTATATTTTTAGTAGAGACTGGGTTTCGCCATATTGGCCAGGCTGGTCTAGAACTCCTGACCTCAGGTGATCCACCTGCCTCGGCCTCCCAAAGTGCTGGGATTACAGGTGTGAGCCACTGTGCCCAGCCAAATAGACAAACTTTTGTAGTAAGTTAGGTGGTGATAAGTTCTGAGTGGCAAATGAATTGAGCAAGGGGAGTGGGAGAAGAAGTGTGTTAACAAGTTTAGAGAAGGTGGCCAGGAAAGGCCTCACTGAAAGGGTCACGTCTGAGTACAGACCTGAAAGTTAATTTAGTGGCAGTTGTGAAAATGGAGACAGAGGAAAGAATCCCCAGGCTGAGCTGGCCTTGTTGGGAGCATGCTGAGACTCACTGCAGGTCCAGGGCTGTTGTAATCATTTGACTCCCTTAAGGCGATAAGAAGAGCAGGGCAGGGTGTTCAGGGGCCTTACCAGGGACCTTGCCCTGTGCACTTCAGCTGCCTTCTTTCTCATCCTTGACTCCTGGCCTTGCCCTCACTTTTGCCACTCACTTCTGGTCTTTCTTCCCTGTAGTCCTAAGATTTTCCAAAAGACCAAGTGCAGCATCTGTAACAGTGCCTTGGAGTTGCCCTCAGTCCACTTCCTGTGTGGCCACTCCTTCCATCAACACTGCTTTGAGAGTTACTCGGAAAGTGATGCTGACTGCCCCACCTGCCTCCCTGAAAACCGGAAGGTCATGGATATGATCCGGGCCCAGGAACAGAAACGAGATCTCCATGATCAATTCCAGCATCAGGTGGGGATGAGTGGGCTAGATGGGCCAGGGGATTCCTACTAGTGTCATAGAGTCACTGGAGGGCTTGTTTCCTTATCTCCTCCTCATTTAAGAAACAAGCACTTTGATTCTGATTTGTACTCCTTCCCTCCTCTTCTCCTGCAGCTCAAGTGCTCCAATGACAGCTTTTCTGTGATTGCTGACTACTTTGGCAGAGGTGTTTTCAACAAATTGACTCTGCTGACCGGCCCTCCCACACCCAGACTGACCTCCAGCCTGGAGGCTGGGCTGCAACGTGACCTGCTCATGCACTCCAGGAGGGGTACTTAAGCAGCCTGGAGGAAGATGTGGGCAACAGTGGAGGACCGAGAGAACAGACACAATGGGACCTGGGCGAGCGTTACACAGAAGGCTGGCTGACATGCCCAGGGCTCCACTCTCATCTAATGTCACAGCCCTCAGAACTAAAGCAGACTTTCTTTCCCTGCCTTCTTATTTAGCCAGCCTGCCATCCCTCCTCTTCACTAGCAGTGTAGATCATTCCAGATCAGTGGGGGAGGGCACCTCAGCAACCTCTGAGTGTGGACAATAGCTGCTTTCTTCTCTATCCAAGAGCACCAGGCTGTGCTTGGGTCCTTGCTCTCAGAGTCTATAAATAAAAGAATATAATGATTTGGGAGCTTAAGGATTTTTTTCTGGGGACTTCCTGGTGATTCTTAACTGCCTGATGGACTTCCTTCCCTCTGCTCTCCTGGTGTTCCACTTCCCTCCTACGGTTTTCTTGGAGACCATGTTGACGCAGTCTCGTTCTGCTAATGGGTGGGGTCTGTGGCATCGCATACAGTTCAGTTTACTGAAGAACCTCTTCAAAAGACCTAATGACTGAGCTCCAGGAGCAGCCTGGACCAAGACCCCCGAAACAGCTCTTGCTCTTTCGTCTTCCTGGTCTCTATGGCTATAATTTGGGCAAAATATTCAAGCAGGAGGCAGATTCTGGTAGGGAGCTTTGGGCTTAACCTACCTTAAATAATGGGTAGGTTGGTGTCTTGCTATACTTAATACCAGATGATAAACAGGATAAAAGGTCCTTTCTGGAAACACCTTTCCCTCTCTGAAATTGTCAGCTGAAGTTTATGTTGCTAGGTGTCCCTGTGTAATTTGGGTGGTGCTTCCTGTCTGAAAATTGCTCCTATGTTGTTGTTTTCCCCACAGCCTCACCTAATTTCATCTTCTATGTTGTTTCATTGGAGGAAGTAAGTTTGACATTGTGGTTTAGGTAGTATTTAGGATTGCCATGGGCTGGGCGCAGTGGTTCATGCCTGTAATCCCAACACTTTGCGGGTCTGAGGTAAGAGGATCTGCTTGAGTCCAGGAGTTCAAGACCAGCCACCCAGGCAACTTAGTGAGACCCCGTCTGTGCAAGAAATAAAAATAAACTAGCCCAGCCTGGTGGCGCTTGCCTGTGGTCTCAGCTACTCAGGAGGCTGAGGTGGGAGGATTGCTTGAGCCCAGGAAGTTGAGGCTGCAGTGAGCCTTGATCACACCACTGCACTCCAGCCTGGGTGACAGACACCCTGTCTCAAAAAGTGAAAAAAAAAAAACAGTGGCAGTATTGTAGCTGCTATGCTATGAGTAGACTTTGCATCCACTGAGCTGGGTTTGAATCCTAGTTGTGCTGTTTGACTTAAGGCACATCTTACCTTCTCAACCTGTTTTTTTTTTTTTTTTTTTTTTGAAATGTATTTTTTTTCAGTGGGTTTTTGGGGAACAGTTGGTATTTGGTTATGTGAATAAGTTCTTTAGTAGTGATTTCTGAGATTTGGTGCCCATCACCCAAGCAGTGTACACTGTACCCAATGTGTAGTCTCTTATCCCTCACCCTACTCCCACCCTTTCCCCCTCGACCTGTTTCTTCATCTGTACGTTAGGGATTGTAACACCTACCCTGTGTGGCTATTATGAAAGCCTAAGGATCAAATAGGTGTTCAGTTCTTTGTACAGTGCTGAGCACATGGGTGATTTTTTTTTTTTTCTTCTTAAGACAGGGTCTCACCGGGCACGGTGGCTCACGCCTGTATTCCCAGCACTCTGGGAGACTGAGGTGGGCAGATCACCTGAGGTCAGGAGTTCAAGACCAGCTTGACCAACATGGTGAAACTCCGTCTCTACTAAAAATACAAAAACTAGCTGGGTGTGGTGGCAGGTGCCTGTAATCCTAGCTACTCAGGAGGGTGAGGCAGGAGAATTGCTTGAACCCGGGAGGCGGAGGTTGCAGTGAGCTGAGATTGTGCCATTGCACTCCAGCCTGGGCAACAAGAGTGAAACTCCATCTCAAAAAAAAAAAAAAAAAATGGGTGTCTCACTGTCATCCAGGCTAGAGTACAGTGGCACCACCACAGCTCACAGCTACCTCGACCTCCTGGGCTCAAGCGATCCTCACACCTCAGCCTCCTGAATAGCTGGGACTACAGGTGTGTGCTGCCACACCTGGGCTATTTTTGTATTTTTTGTAGAGATGAGGTTTTCACCATGTTGCCCAGGGTGGTCTCAAACTCCTGGGCTCAAGCAATCCTCCTGCCTTGGCTTCCTAAAGTGCTGAGGATATAGGTGTGAGCCACTGCACCCAGCTGGGTGATTATTAATAATCATGATTGTTAATTACGTTCACGGGAGCCAGGCGCGGTGGCTCACGCCTGTAATCCCAGCACTTTGGGAGGCCGAGGTGAGCGAATCACCTGAGGTCAGGAGTTCAAGACCTGCCTGACTAACATGGAGAAACCTCATCTCTACTAAAAATACAAAATTAGCCGGGTGTGGTGGTGCGTGCCTGTAATCCCAGCTACTCAGGGGGCTGAGGCAGGATAATCGCTTGAACCCGGGAGGCGGAGGTTGCAGTGAGCAGAGATCGTGCCATTGCACTCCAGCCTGGGCAACAAGAGCGAAACTCCGTCTCAAAAAAAAATTATGTTCATGGGAAAGCACTTTTCCTAATAAGCCCTTTTCTCACTACAAGTATGTAGCGTTTGTGCTCCCACTTCAGTTACTTGTCTGTAGGCATGACCTTTAATCTCTCTGAACCAGTTTCCTCATTTTAAGAATTGAAATGCTGACTGGGCCAGTGGCTCACGCCTGTAATCCCAGCACTTTGGGAGGCCAAGGCGAGATGACTGCTTGAGTCCAGGAATTCGAGACCAGCCTGGGCAACATAGTGAGACCACCTCCCCGCTGTCTCTACGAAAAACCTAAAAATTAGTCCCACATGGTGATGTGCGCCTGTAGTCCCAGCTGCTTGGGAGGCTGAGGTGGGGGGATCGCTGGAGCCGGGAGGTCAAGGCTGCAGTGACCCGTGGTCATGCCAGTGCACTCTAGTCTGGGGACACAGTGAGACCCCATATCAAAAAGAAAAATGCTGCCTATTTCAAGGTTGTAGCAAAGCTAAGTTTGAACAGAGCAAAGGAAGCGCCATAGAAGCTGCACCACTTGCTCATGTCACAGCTGGGGAATGGGGAGGTCGAATGGGGAGGTCCACTCTGTCGCAAGGTTCCAATTCCCGCCCAGAGGGTGGGGCCTCCCCTTCGAGGGAGGGCGCCGGAAGTGACGCGAGGCTCTGCGGAGACCAGGAGTTAGACTGTAGGACGATCTCGGGCACCACGTGTTCCTGGTACTCGCCGGCCGGAGCCCCCGGCTTCCCGGGGCCGGGGGACCTTAGCGGCACCCACACACAGCCTACTTTCCAAGCGGAGCCATGTCTGGTAACGGCAATGCGGCTGCAACGGCGGTGAGTGCTGAGCCGGTGACTAGCACACTTTGGGCTTCTGGACGAGCCGTGCAGCGATTGGCCCCAGGTTGCCATTCTCAGTCGTCTATTGGTCAGAACGGCTATCTTTTTTTTTTTTTTTTTTTTTTTTTTTTTTGGTCCGAGTAGCTTTTAAAGGGCCAGTAGCTTGGTTGCCCTCCGGAAGGAATGGGGAAATGAGAGAGCGGTGATGCTGGGTTAAGAGTGGAAGGATTGTCTGGAACGGAACTCCGGTCCCTGCGGGCATCTGGGTGGGATTCCCATCAGGCCTGGGATGCACCGCTCTAGATTTAGTGACCCAGACCAAGAACGTTCGTCTACACAGACGGGGCCCTTTCATTCGAGGCTGGGCCGAGGCGGATGCAGATACGGCCCCTTTGGGAAGACACGTTCCACTTTTGACTCATAGGAGAGAGCATAAGCCAAGCCTTCGAACTGCACACAAACGTCTTAGAAGTGCGCCTTCTTTTTATGTTATAGTGGTCTCCCAGCCACAGCCAACGCTCGAAGTCCCCAGCTGAGACACACCTACTGAATTACTACCGTGGGTGGGAGGCCGCCGTGGGCCTTTCCATTACGAGCCTGCTTGCCGAGCCCTCGGCTTGTGCACAGACAAACTGCAGAGCTGGTGGAGCCACTGCCAGGCTGAGATAAGAAAGAGATGGGGAGCTGCTAATCTCCCCCTGTGCAGCCAGTTGGTGAGGGCTGGGATCTTTGCTCTTGCAGTCATTCCAGAGTCCTGGATTAGGAGTAGGAAGATCTGAATTGTAGCCCCAACTCTCTCTCGGTTATTAGCTCTGTGACCCTAGGCAAGTCACCTCATCCCTTGGTGCCACCCGTTGCTTCTGTAACATGGTCCCAAAGGTGCCTGTCTTGTCTACCTGATAGGATTTTTGAGAGGAAACCAATATGCAAAAGCAATAGCTTCAACATAGAAGTGCTCAGTGTTTTATTTTTTAATGAAACGGTTTGACTTGAATATGCTCTGCACATTCAATGAACTTAAGGAACTGTTTGAACCTAGTAGTTCTGGGACCTTAGAGTCCTTTCTGTGGACTCCCTGTGGCCCAGAATTTTGGTGGCCATGTTTAATATCAAGCCTAGCCTAATTTGCAAAGGGTCTCCCAGGGTTAATTTATTGGAGTGATCACATGGAGTAGACCAGAGTCTGAGGGCAGCAAGCTGTCACCTGCTCCGGCAATAGAGGCCCCAGATGTCTGGGTGCAAAAGAACTCCATAGCACCCGGCCAACATGGTGTAACCCCATCTCTACTAAAAATGTAAAAATTAGGCCGGGCACAGTGGCTCATGCCTGTAATCCTATCACTTTGGGAGGCTGAGGCAGGTGGATTGCCTGAGCTCAGGAGTTCGAGACCAGCCTAGGGAACACGGTGAAACCCCATTTCTACTAAAAATACAAAAAATTAGCCGACGTGGTGGTGTGCGCCTGTAGTCCCAGCTACTTGGGAGGCTGAGTCAGGAGAATCGCTTGAACCTGGAAGGTGGTGGTTGTAGTTAGCTGAGAACATGCCACTGCACTCCAGCCTGGGCAACAGAGGGACACTCTGTCTCAAAAAAAAAAAAAAAAAAGGAAGTCCATAGGATGAACATCCCAGATCAGGGAATGTTGACTGTCGACAGTATCAGTATCTACAGTGGCTGCTGTCTGATGTAGAAAGAAATGGGATCAGGCTAGGCGTGGTGGCTCATGCCTGTAATCCCAGCACTTTGGGAGGCTGGGGCAGGAGGATCACGAGTTCGAGACCAGCCTGGCCAACACAGTGAAACCCCGTCTCTACTAAAAATGCAAAAATTAGCTGGGCATGGTGGCACATGCCTGTAGTTCCAGCTTGAACCCAGGGGTGGAGGTTGCAGTGAGCCTAGATCACGCCACTGCACTCCAGCCTGAGCAACACAGTGAGACTCTGTCTCAACAAAAAAAAAGAGAAATGGGACCTCCGTCTTAAACTGAAGAATTCAGTTCTACCTGCTTAGCAGTGAATACTTTTGTCCAAGGTACTCTGGCAGGAGGAAGAGGCGTGTCCTCTTGAGTTCTTGACTTGGGCTCTGGCCTGTCAATATTTCCGTGTTGGTGAAACCAGAGGCAGCACTCTAGGTGAACGAACTTTAGGCAGCGCAGCCTCCTAGTCGTATGGAACATCTGAGGCAGAAGAAACCTGAGTCCAACCTCTTTATTTTATAGATGAACAAACAGATCCTGATGGGACAGTGTACCCAAGGTCACCCAGCCAAAAGGCTGAGCAGGACTGTACATCAGATCTGTTTACCTCAGTCCTTAATGCATGCAGTCCAGCCAGATTAAGGGACCCTTAATTCTGTCAGCTTTCCCCACTGTGGGATCTTCATCCTCTTGAGTTCTTTTGTAGCCAGACATCTGGGCCTCTTGCTGGAGAAGGTGGCAGCTTGCTGCTCTTAGACTCTAGTCTACTCCATGTGGCATCTGGATGGCACTGAAATTTTCTCAAGTGCCTCGTCCATTGTAGATAATGAATCTATCCTCCAGTGACTCAGCACAGGTTCCCCAGTGTGGTCCTGGCTGCCCTGCCCCTGCCAGCTGCAGGCCCCACCCTTCCTGTGGCCAGGCTGATGGGCCTTATCTCTTTACCCACCTGGCTGTGCACAGCACTCCCACTGACAACTGCCTTGGTCAAGGTGGGCTTCAGGGCTCAGTGTCCTGGTTACTGCAGCGGCAGCAACAGCAGGTCCTACTATCGCCTCCCTCTAGTCTCTGCTTCTCTGGATCCCTGAGGAGGGCAGAAGGTACTGAGGAAGGTTAAAGGGACCAGCCTTGGAGTATGTCCCCACTCTGAGACTCAGCTGGCCACAGGCCAGGTTCTGAAGTTCCTTTCTTCCAAGCCAGTGATTCTGGTTCTTGGACAAGGTGCTGAGGAACACTAGAAACAGAGGGGACTGTGACCTGGGGACTTTTTCTGCAGGAAGAAAACAGCCCAAAGATGAGAGTGATTCGTGTGGGTACCCGCAAGAGCCAGGTGGGTACAGGAGCTGGGGTGGAGGAGGTTTGTCAGAAGAGTTATGATGCTCATAGCATCACAAATTGGGGGACTCAGAGGGTTAGTTCCTAGTATGAAGGAGATGGGGTGGCTGGGCGTTAAGTTCCCCGGGGAATGGCAGATTACATTCTATGGCAAGATCGTCCCTAGGCTGGGAAAATTGTTGGAGTACAGAGGGCTCCCAAGCCCCTTCTCATTCTCAGATGGAAATTCCAGTCCCTTCAGGATCTGCCTAACCTATGAGAGTCTGAAGAGTCTGAGCAGTGGCTGGGAAGGGCAGGACTAATCCAAATCTCTACTCGCAGCTTGCTCGCATACAGACGGACAGTGTGGTGGCAACATTGAAAGCCTTGTACCCTGGCCTGCAGTTTGAAATCAGTGAGTTTTCTGGAAAGGAGTGGAAGCTAATGGGAAGCCCAGTACCCCAAGAGGGGAGAACACAACATTTCTGGCTTTGCCTATAGCTGAAGCCCGTCCTGCTGCCCCGAGATTCCCTCTGGGCTGCTCCCAGTTCCGAAGGTGCTTTCCTCTGAATACCTCCAGCTCTGACTACCTGGATTAGCCTGGCATTTAACATCTTGAGCTTTGGGTCTGTTTATGAGTGTTTCTGGTCTTCCTGCTTGATTGTATATACTCAGAGGGCAGGAATCAGGGATTATGTGCCTCTGTCCCCATCATGAATCGTAGCACAGTGCTAGGCTCAGTAAATGCTGATCAATAATGAGCACCTGATTGATCGACTCTCTCCTCAGTTGCTATGTCCACCACAGGGGACAAGATTCTTGATACCGCACTCTCTAAGGTAACAACATCTTCCTCCCCAGTTCTTGTCCCCACTCTTCTTTCCTTCCCTGAAGGGATTCACTCAGGCTCTTTCTGCCCGGCAGATTGGAGAGAAGAGCCTGTTTACCAAGGAGCTTGAACATGCCCTGGAGAAGAATGAGTAAGTAAAGATAGGAGAGTGTGGTGCCCTCCCAGTCTCTTGCTGGGACCCTAGTATGCTAGGTCTCTTGCTGGGACCCTAGTATGCTAGGTCTCTTGCTGGGACCCCGGGTGTCAGATAGGCTGCTGGGCTTAAACCCTCAGAGAGGCTGAAGGCGGCTCATAAGTGAGTTTTTTCGGGCTTTAGAAAAGGAGAGTGTCTGGTTCTGAGCCATCTGGCTGCCTGGACTGCAAGAATGGCCGGGGGAGGGAGGGTAGGAGGGAGAGTGAGAGGAGAGCAGTTTTCATGCTCCTGAGATCTTGGGAAGGCGTGCTTCCTGAACTGCCCTAGGCTCCACCACTGAAGTAGAGGCAGGAGTGGGTGGAGAAGGGGTGAAAGCTGGCTGCTCATACCCTTTCTCTTTGCCCCCCTCTCCCATCTCTATAGAGTGGACCTGGTTGTTCATTCCTTGAAGGACCTGCCCACTGTGCTTCCTCCTGGCTTCACCATCGGAGCCATTTGCAAGTAAGAGTCTTGCAAGTAAGGGGCTTGGGCAGGGGTAGGCATCATGTGAACCTTTGCCTTTCCCTTTGGGACCTGACCCTCTGCTTCAGGGTTATGTCCTCTGCCCTGAGGAGTGTTGACTGGTGGCAGAAAACTCAAGAAATACCAGTGAGTTGGCAATCGAGAGAGAATAGAGGTGATCTGAACTTAAATCTCTTCCCTCATTCTATACCCTTCCCTCCTCCCCCAGGCGGGAAAACCCTCATGATGCTGTTGTCTTTCACCCAAAATTTGCTGGGAAGACCCTAGAAACCCTGCCAGAGAAGAGGTAAGTAGGGCCTGGATAGGCAGCTTGGTGGGATGTGCCCAGAAGATGCAGGGATGGGAGGAGGAGGAAAGGAACAGTGACCGCCTAGTGTTAAAATCTCATTGTAACTTCTCTCTGGGCAGTGTGGTGGGAACCAGCTCCCTGCGGAGAGCAGCCCAGCTGCAGAGAAAGTTCCCGCATCTGGAGTTCAGGAGTATTGTATCCTTTTAGAAGAGTGACGGATCCTTTTAGAAGAGTGACGGAGACAGCAGCCAAGGAAAAAGACAAGGTCTAGAGGGCTCTGGGAGTCCGGAGAGTGGAAGGGGCTTCCAACAAGCAGCCCGTGGGGTCAGTGGCCTGTCTTTCCATGCACTCATCCGTCCACTCATTTATAGTCTAATGTTTTCTTAGCCCCAGACAAGTGTTTGGAGTGCAAGGCATTGGGGATAATGGTGAGCAAGATAAACATTCCCCTGCATATGTAGAGTTTACTTCTTACTTAGGGATAATGCAGTTATACTGAACTGAACAGTCACTACTTCTGGAGGGATAGGGAGTACTTCCTTTTTTTTTTTTTTTTTTTTGAGACAGAGTCTCGCTCTGTTGCCCAGGTTGGAGTGCAGTGGTGCAATCTGGGCTCACTGCAACCTCTGCCTCCTGAGTTCAAGCAATCTTCCTGCCTCAGCCTCCCAAGTAGTTGGGATTACAGGTGCCACCACACCTGGCTAATTTTTGTATTTTTCGTACAGACTGGGTTTCACCATGTTGGTCAGGCTGGTCTCAAACTCCTGACCTCAGGTGATCCACCAGCCTCAGCCTCCCAAAGGGCTGGGATTATAGGCTTGAGCCCCGCACCCGGTCAGTACTTCCATTTTTATATGCTACTATATTGTTTTGACTTTTACAATGAATATGTAGTACATTTCATAAAACTAAATTTAAAAATAGTATGTGCTAAGTGCTCCAATAAGTGAAGTTGGGAATTTTCTGGAAACTTCCAGTTGGAACATCTAAACACAGAAGTCTGGGGTGTCAGGGAAGGTTTCTCAGAGGTCTTGTAACCTTGGCAAGTTATTTAGCCTCCCTATGTCATTTTCCTTATCTGTAAAGTGGAGATGATAATACTACCTTCCTCACGGGGTTGTTGTGAAGATGAAATGAGCTGACATATGGAAAGTACTTTTAGAGCAGCGTCTGGCATGTAGTAAGTATGATGTAACAGTTAGCTGTTACCATTAAGCTGAGAGCTGGAAGATGACTGAAAGTCAGCCAGCTAGAGAGGGAAAGACAGACTCAGGCAGAGGGAACTGCATGAGGCCCCAGATTGCCCGACACTGTGGTCCTTAGCAACTCTCCACAGCGGGGAAACCTCAACACCCGGCTTCGGAAGCTGGACGAGCAGCAGGAGTTCAGTGCCATCATCCTGGCAACAGCTGGCCTGCAGCGCATGGGCTGGCACAACCGGGTGGGGCAGGTAGGGCCTGCCCCTAGCCTCTCCCCAGCTCATCTGCATCTCCTTTCTGCCTTACAGTCATCCCCAATTTAGGATTTTTAGACTTTATGATTGTGTGAAAGCAATATACGTTCAGTAGAAACTGTACTTAGTACCCATACAGCCATTCTGTTTTTGACTTTCAGTATAGTATTCATTACATGAGCTATTCAATACTTTATTGTAAAACAGGCTTGGTGTTAGATGATTTTGTCCAAGTATAATAGGCTAATCTTAAGTGTTCTGAGCAAATGTAAGGTAGGCTAAGTGTATTAAATGCATTTTCAGCTTATGTTTTCAACTTAACAATGGGTTTATCAGGATGTAACCCCATTGTTAAGTCAAGGACCATCTGTCTTCACTTGTTGACCACCCCGCCTCTAACACCGTAGGCTGGGAAGATTGTGAATCAGAGGCCAGACTCTAGGCTTTCCTGGAGAAAATTTACAAAAAAAAAAAAAAAGAGGCCAGACTCACACTTAGGCCTACCCAGGCTTTCTAGATGATAGGGAACCTCCATCTCACTGCCAGCTGTTTTTAGACATCCCCGTGTCCACCCTTTTGACTACCTGTTCCGCCTCCACAGATCCTGCACCCTGAGGAATGCATGTATGCTGTGGGCCAGGTATACTTGACCAGGGAAGCCACATGGTGACATATCCCTTCCCTTTGTTCTCAACCAAGAAGCTGGTCTCACAACCTTCTGCATTTGCTTCCCCAGAATAGCATTCTCAGGGAGGGGCAGGCCTTGGGATGCTACCGGTCCAAAAGGCCCCGGGGAGCAAGTAGACAGAGGTGGTCCCATGTTTTGCGCCATTGGTTGGGGAAAGATCAGGCCTGATGTCCTAGGCTGTTTTTCCATCAGGGGGCCTTGGGCGTGGAAGTCCGAGCCAAGGACCAGGACATCTTGGATCTGGTGGGTGTGCTGCACGATCCCGAGACTCTGCTTCGCTGCATCGCTGAAAGGGCCTTCCTGAGGCACCTGGTAGGGCCTGTGCTCCACCTGTGGAGGGCTGGGGACTTGGAGAGCTGGGAAAGGTGGTAGGGAAGATTTCTCACATGAATGCTCTGTATATAGTGCTCACTCATTCTTGTTGAATGTTGTGTATGGAGAGGACCAGGTCTGGGCCCACAGTTGCCTTTTCAGTGATGTCCTCAGGTCTGTGGTCACAGGGTGGTGGTAAGAGCCCTTGCAGCTCACAAGAACTTCTCGTTACAGGAAGGAGGCTGCAGTGTGCCAGTAGCTGTGCATACAGCTATGAAGGATGGGCAAGTAAGTGGGGGGAAATGGGTGGGAAGCCGGGGAATGGAGGACTGTGGCATTTCTTCCTGTGCATCCCAGGTTTCTAAGTAGTCCCCTCTCAGACTGTGCTGAGGCAACTGTTTTCTTCCCCAGCTGTACCTGACTGGAGGAGTCTGGAGTCTAGACGGCTCAGATAGCATACAAGAGACCATGCAGGCTACCATCCATGTCCCTGCCCAGGTACCAAAGCTGGAGGGCGAGGGGGTAATAAACAAGAGTGCATATAATCTCTTTTGTTCTCACCAAATCCTACCTCCTTCCCTCATACAGCATGAAGATGGCCCTGAGGATGACCCACAGTTGGTAGGCATCACTGCTCGTAACATTCCACGAGGGCCCCAGTTGGCTGCCCAGAACTTGGGCATCAGCCTGGCCAACTTGCTGCTGAGCAAAGGAGCCAAAAACATCCTGGATGTTGCACGGCAGCTTAACGATGCCCATTAACTGGTTTGTGGGGCACAGATGCCTGGGTTGCTGCTGTCCAGTGCCTACATCCCGGGCCTCAGTGCCCCATTCTCACTGCTATCTGGGGAATGATTACCCCAGGAGACTGAACTGCAGGGTTCAAGCCTTCCAGGGATTTGCCTCACCTTGGGGCCTTGATGACTGCCTTGCCTCCTCAGTATGTGGGGGCTTCATCTCTTTAGAGAAGTCCAAGCAACAGCCTTTGAATGTAACCAACTCTACGAATAAACCAGTTCTGAAGGTGTTTTGTGTGTGTGTGTGTGTGTGTGTGGTTGGCGGGAAGATATGAACAAACACAAAGCCCTTTCATCCTTACCTCAGAGGCTGGGACTTTTGCCCAAAGTTCTCCTGGTACATCCTTTCTGCTTCTGCCTCAATAGTTTTCATTTCACACAGAATAAATTGTCTCCCAGGAACACCAAGAAACAGAGCCATAATCTTAAATTCCTATGGTTTGCCCCTTCTTCAGTTAACAGTAGAGCCTATTCATATTGCATGGCCTCTCCCACCCCTACTATCAGGAAAGTATAGAAAGTCACTAATCCTACAACTCTTGCAAAATGAAAACAAATGCTCCATTTAAAAAAACAACAATCCTTTAATAAAATTAGTCCATCTAAAACTCCCCAATGCCTAAGGTTCTAGTCGTGGAAGGGTTAGCTGCAAAATTCCAGTTCGGAAGCCAACGGAGGCTCAGTCCAGACAGGGATTAACCGACTTGTGCTGGTATCTAGGTGCTTGGATTGCCGAGTTGAGTTTGCTGGAAGGGAAATGGGGCGGCGTGGGGGGGCCTGACAGGCCTGGCTGTTGCTGTCCACATAGCCAGCCGTGAAGCCAAACTGCAGGCCTCTGCCCCCCGCTAAATGTCCTCCTAGGAGGCAGTCACTCGAGAGGAAGATGTGCCTGTTACCAAGTGCTTCGTCCCGGCCCCAGCGCAGACGTATGAATGAAGATGGAGGGAGAGCTGATGTGAAAGGCCTGGGTCCCGGCCGCAGAGGGGCCGCCAGACCGAAATCAGCGATCGTGTCTCTCCCACCAAAGTCTCCAGGCCAGCGGCCACGTCTGAACGTCCTGGGCTAAGCACCACGCCGGGGGAGTACCAGACACCCCGGCTGCAGCTGCCGAGGGCCTCACTCACCTTCAGGGCCGCCGGCCTCTCGGCCCGGACTGCCCACCTCGGCCCTGCGTCAGAGCGGAAGGCCAAGTCTTCCAGAAGGTGCTGCTGCCTCCCCGCAGCCCCTTAGCGACTCGGGATGGGGCGGCTGAGTCACGAACGCCGAGGCGGGCAGGTGCGGCGCCGCCGGCCTCCCCGCGGCAGGCTCGGGTCTTCCGCGCCACGGCGGTCCCCGAAGAGTGCCCAAGCCGCATCCGGAAGGCCCGAGCCCTACCGGAGGGCGGACGGCGGACGAGGCAGGGCCCGAGGCCGACGCGGCAGGCGGTGCGGGACAGGAGCGGGGGCGGGCGGGGACTCGAGGCCGGGCGGCGAACGCGGGCGAGGGGAGGGGAAGGGAGCCGGGAGCCGCGGCCCGCTTGCCCCGCAGTCTGAAGTGGCTCAGCTCTTTCCATGAGGGCGGTGGTGGCCCTTAAAAGGGCCTTTGTGGTGGCATGGGGAGGCCTGGCGGCCGGCCGCGGCGCGGGCCCTCTTAGTACTCCTGGGAGGCCTGGGTGGCCTTCTTGCCGCCCGAGGGCGCCTTCGGCCCCACGGTGGCGCTGGTCTTCTTGGGCAGCAGCACGGCCTGGATGTTGGGCAGGACGCCTCCCTGGGCGATCGTCACGCCGCCCAGCAGCTTGTTGAGCTCCTCGTCGTTGCGGATGGCCAGCTGCAGGTGGCGGGGGATGATTCGCGTCTTCTTGTTGTCGCGGGCCGCATTGCCCGCCAGCTCCAGGATCTCAGCGGTGAGGTACTCCAGCACTGCCGCCAGGTACACTGGCGCGCCGGCGCCAACGCGCTCGGCGTAGTGGCCCTTCCGCAGCAGCCGGTGCACACGGCCCACTGGGAACTGGAGGCCGGCGCGCGACGAGCGCGACTTGGCCTTGGCGCGGGCCTTGCCGCCAGTCTTGCCGCGGCCCGACATGCTAGCGAGGTAGGCTGGTGAAGTACAACGGATCAAACACTCGAACAAACGCCCGCCGCAGTGTAACTGCTGTCGCGCGCGCGCCGCGAGGCCGCCTTTATAAGCCCCCAGGACACACCTCCGCGCCCTCCTGATTGGCTCTTTTCTCCAATACCCGCTTCCGGTTGGTTGCGGTTAACCCTTGGGTGTCGCGGCTCGGCTGAGGGAGCCCGCCCGCTGATTGGCCGAATTTGAAAACCTTTTGCCCGGGGAGAAAAGGCGAGGAGGAGGGGTAGCACGCAGACTGCCAACTACTCGCTGATGTAGCCAATCCTTGTAAAGCGCGCGAGATTTAAACACTACAGTCGGAAACCAGAACCGGAAGACTAAAGGGGTGGAGTCTGAGGCCACCTAGAGAGCGTCTGGGAAATCTGTGCTGGCGTAGGATTTTTAAAGGAAAGGGGTCAATATTATAGCTACTGCAGCCCTCCTTTCCAGGTCCAGTCACTCCCTACTCCCTTCTCCTACCTGACAAAGGGAGAATGGAAAAGGGAAGAAATTAGACTCCTTAAAAGTTTTCTTTTTTTTCTTTCTTTCTTTCTTTTTTTAATAGACCGGGTCTCACTCGCTCTGTCACCCAGGCTGGAGTGCAGTGATGTGATCTCAGCTCACTGCAGCCTGGAACTCCTGGGCTCAAGGGATCCTCCCTGCTAAACCTCCCTCGTAGCTGATACTACAAGTGCTCCTCCACACTTGGCTAATTATTTTATTTTTGTAGAGACGGAGTCTCGTTTTGTTGCCCAGGCTGTCTTGAATTCCTGGGCTCAGACAATCCTCCTGCCTCAGCCTCCTAAAGTGCTGGGATTACAGGCATGAGCCACTGTACCCGGTGACTCTTTGAAAGTTTGATCCCATGCCAGGAAACAGGATAACTTCAATTTTGTGGCCCTCCATGCCACCTGAAGTATCAGGATTTAAATATTTATTCAATATGTTCTGTTTGGTCTCAGTTCTATTCACTTCTTGTTAGACGGGGTCTGATGGGGCAGAGAGGTAGGCATCCTGTTGGAAGAAGTACCCCCACCAACCCTCCCAATCTACCCAAAAATGCCCATATAGGAAATATACCTACAGAAACAATAAGAAAAAGACAACACTTTATTGTCTCCATTGAGAGCATGTGGCCCCCTGCTTAGTTCTTACTAATCAGAACACTTAATTTACAATCAAATGACATGTCACCATGAAGGCTGTGTCCCTAGCCCTGGCCCAAGCTCTATCCCAAAAACCCGTAGTTCCTTGAGAGTCAGGACTCTGAAATGTGAGTGTGGATAACTGCAAAAAAGCTGCTGTATCCCACCCTATGAGGCTGCAAAGATGGGATGGAGAGGGAGAGAGTAGCAAGTTGCAGAAAGCCATAGGTAAAATCCAATCAGTAGTCAGCAGAGGGCAAGAAACGCCTAGGATGCCAATGATCACAGGGAAAGGAAAATGCTGAGAACAAAATCTGGAAGAGTATGAAGAGTGAGAGAGGCCTGGGCAAGGAGGCAGTCTGGGACCAGAGAGAGGTCAGCCTGAGTCAGGAATCCTAGAGACTGTGAGGTAAAGGACAATGATCAAGGGACTCAGACATCATAGAAGAGTCGAACGAGCTGATACCGAATGGAGAAGGTGATGGCACTGCCCAGGATCTGCAAGGAGAAATGGACTGGAGTAAGAATCACGCAGAAAGGGAGACAAGGAGGTATAAACTCGATCCCCATCCTCACCTGCAGCAGCAGCAGGAGCAATGTGAGGTTCCTCTCATGTATGGGCCCAAAGATTTTAAGTAGCAAGTTGATGAGGGTCATGTTGTTACATTCAGTGAATTCACCATCTTCAGTCTCACTCTGGTGTACTGTCACCAGCCGGAGGCTCTCTGCCACCTGGAGGGACCAGAGGTGAAGAGAACTTCAGCTAATACCTATGCTTTAGGAATGTGGATCTATTTAATGCTTTCAAGTTCCCCTTGGATCTGATGTACGCCTAGGTTCCCCATTCCTCAAGGTCAGGATGGCAGCCTAGGGCCTTACCTCCTTGTTACCCTGTTACCTTTAAAATAAAGGTGCCCAAGAAAGAGAGGCTCTTGGTCTTGAACTTGGAATAGCTCATCTCCAGTTTGCCTGTCTTGATATTGAGTCTGCGGGGGGAAGATAGCTTCATGTGACTGGGCCACTATTTGAACCCTCCTCCCTGTGGCTAATAGGAAGAGCATTGAATGTGGAGTCAACCTGAGATCTATTTCTGGCTCTGCTGCTTACTGTTATCAGAACCACTGTATCAGATTATGCAAATAAATGTGCTTTGTAAGTTATAAAGGGCTACTCACATGGAAATAGCCCTTCTTTGGGCCCACTCCCTTTGCACAGCAAATGTATAGGCTGGCATTAGATATCCCAAGTGAAAAGGCTATGATGTCCATTTCAAGCCCCAAAGCAGCTACCTGGGTATGCGGTGGCGAGGGCAGGGGATGATATGCAGGAGCTGAGGCAGTGAGTAGAGGAAGTTGAACACCTGGGGCATGAAGAATAGTAGCATGGTCTTGCTGAAGTGTCCCAAGATGCCCACCACGGCAAAGGTCATGCCAGCAAAGTAACAGAAGGTATCTCCCACAAACACCCGTGATGGGTACCTGTGTGGGGGAGAGGATCCGAGCCAGTGGCAAGAGGCATTACCAATCCTTTCTCTCACATCACACCCTATGGGCACTGGACTAGCCCTGACCCTAGTTCTGACTCAGAGGAGACTCCAGTTGTGCAGCAACTCTGCAGGATCCAAGGCCCTGAACTCATCTATTCCTGGGGCCTCCACGCACTCATCTCTAACTACTGCTGGGTAGAGAGAAATTTCAGAATACGACCAACTGAAGACGCAGAAAACTCCATAGAGGTACGCACAGGTTTAGCTTCACCACCACAAGGTGGGTTACGATAAGGGCCATCTTTGCCATGTGTTCAGGTAGTTGTCCACTTATCCACAGGCCTACTTACCAGTTGTGGTAGAGCAATCCCAAAGTGGTGAAAAAAAAGGGTATCATGAAGTAGAGGGAAAAGACATGATCATCCCGACAATCACCTTTGGAAGCAAGGAAGAAAGAAGGGAAAGTTAATACCCACTTCCTCTGCATACATTGGTCCTATTTTTGTCTAAGTTCTGTTTACAGCTGTATCATCCACCTCACCCAAGTCACTTTTAAGAACTCAATACCCCTTTTATGTCACCCAAGGCAATTCCCAATATTCCACCTCTTTCATGCAGCCTTCCAAACTAGTTTCTATCTTAAATTTGGTTTAGCCCATTCTGATGTAAGTTTGGATACCAACTTTACTTCTTAGCTTTGTGACCTCGATCTTGATCATGACACATTTAACTTCTCTAAGCCTGTTTTCTCATCTGTAAAACAGGGCTGATTATAACATCTGCCACATAAAACCATTACAAGATTTAAATAAGATAGTGTTTAAAAAGTACTTAGCTTTAATAAACACTTGTTGATGTTCATCAGCCAAAGACCACCAGAAACACATCTATAGTTCAAAGCTAGGTTTAATTACTTGTTGTAAAAAGGGAGACTTCAGAAACCACATACCATTGGGAACCACGGAATGTCTCAGTAAGAGGGTGTTAGGAGGGGCTTGTAGTAGCGTTTGTTTTGGGTATTTTGGGAGAGGGTGAAAGAAAGTAGTTTTGCTCTGGACTGGGTGCTGTTAGAAAGCAGGAGTAATTCATGGCCGCGTGCGGTGACTCACGCCTGTAATCCCAGCACTTTGGGAGGCTGAAGCGGGCAGATCACCTGAGGTCAGGAGTTCGAGACCAGCCTGACCAACATGGAGAAACCCCGTCTCTACTGAAAATACAAAATTAGCTGGGTGTGGTGGCACATGCCTGTAATCCCAGCTACTAGGGAGGCTGAGGCAGGAGAATCGCTTGAACCTGGGAGGCGGAGGTTGCGGTGAGCCGAGATCGCACCATTGTACTCCAGCCTGGGCAAGAGCGAAACTCCGTCTCAAAAAAAAAAAAAAAGAAAGAGTAATTCTATGATCAAGCATTTTAATGTTTATTTAAGAAATGGTAGGAACTGGCTGGGCACAGTGGCTCAAGAGTGTAATCCCAGCACTTTGGGAGGCCTGGCAGATCACTTGAGCCCAGGAGTTCAAGGCCAGCCTAGGCAACATGGTGAAACCCTGTCTCTACAAAAAATACAAAAATTTGCCGAGTGTGGTGCGCATGCCTGTAGCCCCAGCTACTTGGGAGGCTGGGGCAGGAGGATCGTTTGAGTCAGAGGATGCAGTGAGGTAAGATCGCGCCACTGCTCTCCAGCCTGCATGACAGAGGGAGATCCTGTCTCAAAAAAAAAAAAAAAAAAAAAAAAGTGGTAGGAACTGAGTTGTTATTGGAGAGCAGCAGCAGTCGCTCATGGTAGCGGAGAGAGGGGATCTTGGCCATTCTGTGGGTTGCTCAGTGCTCTTGTGGTTCTGCCTGTGCTCAAACATGATTATAGAGGGAGGGTCTAGTTTTGGTCTGTTATTGGAGAGCAGCAGCAGCCGCTCATGGTAGCGGAGAGAGGGGATCTTGGCCATTCTGTGGGTTGCTCAGTGCTCTTGTGGTTCTGCCTGTGCTCAGACATGATTATAGAGGGAGGGTCTAGTTTTGGTCTGTTATTGGAGAGCAGCAGCAGTCGCTCATGGTAGCGGAGAGAGGGGATCTTGGCCATTCTGTGGGTTGCTCAGTGCTCTTGTGGTTCTGCCTGTGCTCAGACATGATTATAGAGGGAGGGTCTAGTTTTGGTCTGTTATTGGAGAGCAGCAGCAGTCGCTCGTGGTAGCGGAGAGAGGGGATCGTGGCCATGCTGTGGGTTGCTCAGTGCTCTTGTGGTTCTGCCTGTGCTCAGACATGATTATAGAGGGAGGGTCTAGTTTTGGTCTGTTATTGGAGAGCAGCAGCAGTCGCTCATGGTAGCGGAGAGAGGGGATCTTGGCCATGCTGTGGGTTGCTCAGTGCTCTTGTGGTTCTGCCTGTGCTCAGACATGATTATAGAGGGAGGGTCTAGTTTTGGTCTGTTATTGGAGAGCAGCAGCAGTCGCTCATGGTAGCGGAGAGAGGGGATCTTGGCCATTCTGTGGGTTGCTCAGTGCTCTTGTGGTTCTGCCTGTGCTCAGACATGATTATAGAGGGAGGGTCTAGTTTTGGTCTGTTATTGGAGAGCAGCAGCAGTCGCTCATGGTAGCGGAGAGAGGGGATCTTGGCCATGCTGTGGGTTGCTCAGTGCTCTTGTGGTTCTGCCTGTGCTCAGACATGATTATAGAGGGAGGGTCTAGTTTTGGTCTGTTATTGGAGAGCAGCAGCAGTCGCTCATGGTAGCGGAGAGAGGGGATCTTGGCCATGCTGTGGGTTGCTCAGTGCTCTTGTGGTTCTGCCTGTGCTCAGACATGATTATAGAGGGAGGGTCTAGTTTTGTTCTTGCCCCATCACGGTCACAGAATGACCCTGTGTGACGCTGGGGTTCTGTGAAACTGTTTATATTCAATGGGAGAAGATCATGGCCTAGCTATTAGTGCCAATCCAGCTATAAATGACAGGGCTGCTATTTTTCTTTCTCACTTTTAATAAATCTGCATGGTTATTTGCAAAGTAAGTAGCTTTCCTTATCTTCTGTAATTACTATGCATATGGCTTTTTTTCCCTGAATTTCCCAAAGTCATATATCAGGCCACATCTTTAACACTCAGACTTCTCTCTCCCCATCCCCAATCCCACCTACCTTCCAACTCTACCAGGTTGAAGACAATGATGGAAGCAGAAATGACTAGTGACTGGCCAGCCTCTAGGCCGTTAATTCCTGCTAGGATATTGATGGCATTGGTACAGAACACTGCCAGCAGCCCCATGTAGACATAGTACAGGATTCCTGCGGGGAGAGAAGGTAGGAAAAGAAGTAGTGCCACCTAGGGCAGGAGGATTTAAGAATTTTTAGAAAAGTGGTGAGGACAGAGGATAGGATGAAGGGCTACCAGAAAGGATCTGGGAAGACACAGAGACAGAAAAGGAACACTTGGAGGAGAATGTGGAGCACCAGGAAGGGTTCCCTGAAGTAGGTGCCACAGGGGCAGCAGTGGTAGGACTACCTACCCAAGTCCAGATGCAGGCCAAGTATCGGGCGGAAGGGCTTGGGCACCACAATGGTCGTGTTGCCAAAGTTGGTGAAATAGACCATGAGGAGAGGTAGTGAGGCAGCTGTGGGTAGCAGCAGCTTATGGCGCCAGCGCAGATTCAGTACATCATCCGCAAAGCCCAGGAAGATCATGCAGCAGATGGCAAGGAGGGCACCTATCAGGGCCACAAACTGGGGGAGGCTCGGGCAGGTCCATGACTCAAGCCTGCTCCCATTCCACATTTTTAAGAATTCCTGTCTTTTCTGATCATTTCTTAGCCCCTCCCCACAAGCCCAAATAACCCCAATTCTCTCAGGTAACTCCCAGGTCCCAGCCACAGGCAATCACCCCCACGAACCCACTTACTTCATGGTGGGGGAATGCCTTACACTGCTCCTTCACAAAGCAGTTCAGGAAGGGGAAAGGGATGAAGCAGAAGAGGATGATAAGGAAAACAGCACCGCTGATCACTCCCTGGGATTCTGGGCTGCGGCCCAGCAGCAAGGGGGCGAGGGGGAAGAGGAAAGGGGCGTGGTCACTCACTAGTGCAGGTGTTACAATAACCCAAAGTGGTCTTCTTATTCCCGGTTTTTTATTTTGGTAAGTGGTGAGGGGGGCGGAGGGAGGAAAGCACCACTGCCACAGTCCCAGATATACCCAAGGGTCCCTACCCATCCTTTCCCCAATGCGAGTAAGTTCTGCTCATCACCTCTCCGAGTTCCAGGCTGCCTGGGTTAGTTCTGGGTCTTCACGTGTGGTCAAGCACCCCGGTCCCCGCCCCTGCCCTAGCCACTCCTTCCTTAGCCCTTGCCCCCTGCCCGGACCCGTGTGCCGCTGCTCACATCTGCTGTCGACTGGTTTTGTTGAGGTCCTGACCACAGAGGCGCGCAGCAATGAAGTGGCCCCGGAAGGCCGGGATAAGGGTGACTGTGGCCACAAATCCCAGCAGCGAGACGATGAAATTGATCAGCAGCGGCATGGGCAATTCCGAGAAGGCCCACATGGTGACCGGTCAGGGGCCCGGCTCCGCCGCCTCTTCAGGTAACGGGCAAGCTGAGCAGCAGTCCTGAGGCCTCAGCAGTACGGAGTGGCCGCTCCCCACAGGCAGGCTCTTCCCACACCAATCTGAGCAAAACCCAACAACTCTGACTTAAGCCGCCCTCGGGACACCGGAGAACCTCTCTAAGGCAACCTAGGTTCTGCCCCGCTGCACCCGCCTACCTACTGTTTCCGCCCGGATCTTGTTCGCTGAACAACTATCACCGCGGAAGGCGGCGGCCGCCATTTTTAATATGGGCATTAGAGGGTGGGGGTGGAAGTGGAAGAGAAGTGTGATTCCAAATTTCATCCTATGTTCGAGAGTAGAATCACCTAGAGAGTACTGGAAACGCAATTAAAGAACGGCAGCCAAGAACGGATACTTCCCTAACATTATGTTAAAGATGTACTATCCAGAGCGGAAATGCCAATTGCCCGGTTCCAAGATGAATGCCTCCTTGTACCACGTGTCTGACACTGCTCACATTCCGGTTCCACGTCAGTTTTAGCTCCGTCCGCCTCCATAGGTCAAACTTAAAGGGCCCTTAATCTGGGATGCCTCCGGCTCCAGGAAGATGGCTATTGAAAGGCAGGGGGTGGGGAGAAGGGACCGAGGATGTGGAGACGCGCCTGTTCCTTGCAGGAAACCTGTTGCCAACATAGTCGGAAGCCAAGGTAAACACAACTCAGTTCCCGGAAACGCAGCTACGATTTGGAAGGATGGTGTAAATTCTAAAGCGTAGATCCTTGAAAAGCCCCTCCCACTCTGTTTTTCTTGTCCTCGATTCTGGTATTTTTTTCTCAGCATCCCACCCACCTTCTGCCCCAGCTGTAGCAGTTAGTTGCCCGGCAACCCAGCGCAGCACTTCACTGAGGGATTGGGAGTACCCTCAGGTCTTGGATTTAACTCGAGACTTCAGCTTGGCCCTGGATCACTGCATTGTACCTAGCTCCCACAAGGAGGAGATGGAGATTTCCAGGCTGAGGCTCTGGAAAGAGCTGAGGGAGAGGAATCAGACCCACAGCTGACTTCCTGTGAGTCTGAGGAACTCCCAGTCAGGTTTCTTCCTGTAGGTCACTGTGCATTTTGCTTGGCCTCCTGCAGGTCGCTGTGCATTTTGCTTGGCCTGTTCCCCAGCAAACAACAATTCACCAGCTTTTTTTTTTTTTTTTTTTTTTTTTTTTTTTTTTTTGAGACGGAGTTTCGCTCTTGTTGCCCAGGCTGGAGTGCAATGGCGCGATCTCGGTTTACCGCAACCTCCACCTCCCAGGTTCAAGCGATTCTCCTGCCTCAGCCTCCCGAGTAGCTGGGATTACAGGCAGTAGCTGGGATTACAGGCATGCGCCACTACGCCCGGCTAATTTTGTATTTTTAGTAGAGACGGGATTTCTCCATGTTGGTCAGGCTGGTTTGGGACTCCCGACCTCAGGTGATCTGCCCGCCTCGGCCTCCCAAAATGCTGGGAGTACAGGCGTGAGCCACCACGCCCAGCCAGTTCACCAGCATCTTTATTACCTTTCATTCCCCGACAGGCTCTTAGGCGGCAAATGATTTCCATTTGTCAGAGAGGAAGTCACCACCAGTGAGTTAGGGAAAGGACTCCAATAGCCTAGCACTTTGTCCACTCTTCCCTCTATGGCATGTTCCAGGAGTCAGGGTCATGTTGACTCTTTTTAAGCCGAAGATAGTTTCTTTGTTCCCTCAAAATCAGATGTGAGGCCGGGCGCAGTGGCTCACGTCTGTAATCTCAGCACTTTGGGAGGCGAAGGTGGGTGGCTCACTTGAGGTCAGGAGTTCAAGACCAGCCTGGCCAACATGGTGAAACCCCGTCTCTACTGAAAATACAAAAATTAGCCGGGTGTGGTGGCACATGCCTGTAATCTCAGCTACTCAGGAGGCTGAGGCAGGAGGATCGCTTGAACCTGGGATGTGGAGGTTGCAGTGAGCCGTGATCATGCCACTGCACCCCAGCCTGGGCAACAGAGGGGAAACTCTGTCTCAAAACAAACAAACAAACAAACTAAATCAGATGTGAAATGGCTTTTCTACTTGAAAATGGCTCTAATTAACAACAACAAAAACCCAGATATGTATAAAACACATAAATTTTCATAATTTACTTGCTAGTATTCCACCAGATTTTCAGTACTTATCCCACTGCTATTATTTTTCTGTGTGTGTGTTGTGTGTATGCACGTGTGCCCCTTTTAAACTAGAAACTCCCAGGAGGCAAGTGTTTTCTCTTCCACAGGGTGTCCCCATGGGGCTAGGAACACAGACATCTGTGTACAAGGAAGGCATCATCACACATAATGAGGCTGAGGCTGAAAGGAGGACTGAGGGCAATAGGTGCATATGGAGGGAGCAATTAGTTGTGACCAGAGTAAGTGGTCTTGAGGAAGAGAAGTATCATTTCAGTAGATTATAAGAGTAGAAGGACCTTTCACAGGCAGCGACAGTGAGACGCCAGAAGCAGGTGGAAAGGAGGAGCTTGTGGGATCCCAGAGGAGGCAGCATTCAGTTATCTTGTTGATGACGAGTATACTGAGACTCCCTGGAGGTCTGAGAGCCAGTCTGTATCTATTTCCTTTTTTATTAGGAGGCCAATCCTAATAAATCTTCCTTCCCAGCCTGGTATTGGGAAGCTTTGTCTCTTTCTTCTCCAGAGATCATTAGCCCTCCCTACCACCACCCTCCTGGGGAGGGTGGGAGGACGTAATCAAAGACAAGAGATACTAAGGATTCATCATCCACATATACATGTTACTATCAGAAAATGGTTACGAAGATACTTGTCAGATAATCTGAGTATTTTTGTTCCCATGATGGTAAAGGCCCAGCTGATGATCAGACTAATCAAAAGGAGAAACAAACACATGACTTTTGGCTTCACTTGAAATTGTGTGCCTTTCCTGGTAAAAGTTCAATGCATTTTCCTGAATGCTGAAGCAGGCCCTAGGATTCACAGACCAGCTGACTTGTCAGTGGCCCTGGACTGAGCAGACAGTGTTTGAGATGCACATCTCTTCTAAGTAGCCCTGAGTGGCTCCCAATGAGCAAGGCCAATCCACTAAATCTGATTGCTAGACAAAGCCTGTCCCAAAAATGTTTCATAGTGCCACAAAGACAATGAGACCCCTCTGGATAGTCTGAGGCTGTGATACTTGCAGGACTCTATCTGTGGCTCTGTCCAGGCAGCTGAATCACTCTTTTTCCTTTTCCTCCCACCTCTCCCCTCTTAGTCTAGAAAAAAGTTATTAAATTAAAAGCAAGCACCAGGATTTCCCATTCCACTGGTATGGCATGAATGATATTTCAAAAGACAGAAATGGCATAGAAATTCTCAAAGCATACTTGAGTATTTTCTGTTAGACTTCTTAAAATTACAAAGTTTGTTAATCCCTACTATGTGCATAGGAAGCTCTTCAGTACTGTGGAGGATACAAACTAATATAATTGCAGTTGCTTGCCCCCAGGGAGTCTACTTCAGCATATTTAGAGCATCTTGGTTGAATTTGAGGGAAGAGAGATGACTAAGACATGGTTCCCACCCCTAGGCAGCTTCCTGATGCATGGAAAAAGCAGACATATAAACAATCAGCTAGACTCTAAGGCAGAATGAGGTAAGTGCTAGAGGTCTAAGTAATGGATGAAAGAGGGAGGACTAGGCTGGGCACAGTGGCTCTCACCTGTAATCCCAGCACTTTGAGAGGCCGAGGCGGGAGGATCACCTGAGGTCAGGAGTTCAAGATCAGCCTGGCCAATATGGTGAAACCCTGTCTCTACTAAAAATAACAAAAATTAGCCAGGCATGATGGCGCATGCCTATGGTCCCAGCTACTTGGTAGGCTGAGGCAGGAGAATCACTCAAACCTGGGAGGTGGAGGTTGCAGTGAGCCAAGATCTCGCTACTGCACTCCAGCCTGGGCAACAGTGACTCTCTGTCTCAAGAAAAGAGAGAAAAAAAAAGGGAGGACTAACTAGGGAGACTCATGTAAGACTGAATTGTGAAGCAGTATCTGGCAGCATAGGACCAAGCACTCAGTGGAGAAGTTGAGGGAATAAATCAAAGAAGTCAGAGAATGGAGATCACTGGGGGGTCTGAGGGTTCCTGAAGGATTCTTGGGGGAAGAGGGTCTTCATAGGGAAACCTTCTACCTGGACAACTTCCTGCATAACCTGCTCCCCTAAACCCTAGCTGCTCTTCCCACTGACAGCTGCCTCCTGCATCCCTGGGTTCTGGCCCTGAGTTCTCTCCTCCCTCAATTTCATGCCTTCTCCTCCCTTTGAGATTAGAAACCCAGACTCTAGGAATCTCCACTGATTTGGCAGTCCAGTGACAATGCATGGGCAGGGCCACAGGAGGTTACCTCATTCACCCCCACCTCTCCCCATCATTCCTTACAGGGAAATCCAGGGAGGCCCAGGCTACCCCACCACCTCCTCTGGCTCAGACAAACTTGTTGCTGACCTGTCAGTTTCTGTCTAGCCCTGCAACCCCACACTTTAGAAGGCATTGTTTATTCTCTTATTCTCATGTGCTCATTCCTCAGACAACTACTTGGGTTTGGGAGAAAGATACTTAACACCTTTCCATCCTACCTCTTTAAGAAAGGGACTGTGTGCCAGAGACCTTCCCACATGTATGAAGAAGGGGCTCTTGGGAGAATGTGAATTCCCCCAGGATTCCTTTGAATCCTTTTGCAGGTATTTCCTTCCCCTGTCCTCAGCAAGCATTGATGAGCCCCAGTCCTGTAGAGGCTGAATCAACTCCTTGAGTCTAGGAAAAGATGGCTCCTGAGGCCAGAGGTTGGGCAGTGTACCGACGGCACCATTTCTTGGGAGCTTGTTGGGATATCACATACTTGGAGTGGCAAGGTCTTGTGGCTGAATCTATTGATAGTCCAGTGCTACATTGCCAGCTCCCCTGTCATTACCACCCCCTCTACACGTGCTCCATAGGCAGGAGCTGTTACTATGGAAATACATTATTTTTAAAAACAGACACACAGCCTGGGCTTGAGAATCTCCAGAACAAACCTACACGAGCAAGGAGGTTAATGGGGCTGTTTCTGGGTCCAAGCTCCAAGAGGAAGGAGGGTGATGATGGTGGGGGGAATTCAAATTCGGTGTTCTACTCTCAACCTCTCCCATCTTCAGGTTCTGCTTTTTCTCTGTTGACATCAGCTGGACCTCTGCCAGACCCTTCTATCTGGGAGGGACGCTCTGCATCTCCTTACCCTGGGCCTAGCTTCCCCCAGGAAATGGGAAGCTAGAAGTCGCTGAGTCTGGGGGTGTTGGGAGAAGGGGGCGGTGATTTCCACAGGGGTCACCTCTTTCTTAACCTCACAGGCGTCCGACCTGTGGAAATCTAACAAGCATAGGGGAAAGCAAAGGCAGCATCTTAGGTAAGTGAAGTTACTCTTGCCTTCAGCTGAGTGTGGGAGCACCGCGATTGCAAGATGGGGCGAGGTGATCAAAGATCCCGCCTATTTTCAACCCCGGAACCTCCTCCGCTCGCTGCTCGCCCTCCCGCCCTCCTCCAGCGAGGGAGCGCCAGGCTGTCCGGGCCCCGCCCGGCGCGGGTGCGGCTCCTTTAAGGGCGGGTGGGGGCGGGGCGCCGGCGGTGTTATCAGTGTCAGCTCTGCGCACGCAGCCCTCCCGGAGCCGGTGCCGGCCCGCGAGCCCCAGCGTCTCTGCAGACCGGTCCCCTCCCGGGTCCGGCGGGGCCCGTGCGGTGGGAGGAGTCGCGCACTGGCCGGCGACTAACTGGGGTCCGACTGCTGACCAAGATAGGAGGGACCCGGACCACGGAGACAGAGACCCCGGCATCACGACCCCCGAGGACCTCCTCTCCTCGCCCTGTGGCACCCACTAGTCCTGGACACTCAGCCGCGGAGAGCCCCCGACCCCGTGCTCCCAGCCCCGGGGGAGCCCGCCTCCGCCCCGCGGCCCGCCCGGGCCATGCTCCCCCGGGGCAGCGGCTGAGCCCCAGCCGGGACCGGGACCGGAGCCCGCGCGGAGCATGGATCCGGGCTGGGGGCAGCGGGACGTGGGCTGGGCGGCCTTGCTGATCCTCTTCGCCGCCTCGCTGCTCACGGTGTTCGCCTGGCTGCTGCAATATGCCCGGGGCTTGTGGCTGGCGCGGGCCCGCGGGGACCGGGGCCCGGGACCCGCCTTAGCCGGGGAACCCGCGGGTTCCCTGCGGGAGCTGGGCGTGTGGCGCTCGCTGCTGCGGCTGCGGGCTATTCGGGCTGGCGCCGCCGAGGAGCCAGGAGTCCGGGGCCTCCTGGCGTCACTCTTCGCCTTCAAGTCTTTCCGGGAGAACTGGCAGCGGGCTTGGGTGCGAGCGCTGAACGAGCAGGCCTGCAGGGACGGGGTGAGTTGGACCAAGCGCTTGGGTGGTCCCTTCAGCCTTTCCTTCCAGGGGAGGGACTGACTGCTCGTGCTAGGAGGCCAGATGAGGGTGGGCATAAACTGGGGAACCCTATGGCTTCTCTTCCCCTCCCGGATCAGAGAAAAGGGTGCCGCCAAGGCTGGAGGTTGTAGAAATCCAGCTGGGTCCCCAGACCTCCATTTCTGTGGGCAAGGTACTCTGGCTCCAAACCCATGCACAAGTTGCTGTTCTCATAGCAACGCTAATCCCTGTGCCTGAGGGCACTTCCGCCTTGCCTGGGTGCTGGTTGTGTTGGGGCATGGGAGACAGGTGCACCTGCAGAAGGAATTTGCCTGCTTCTCATGCCACCACACCCATTTAACATTTCATGCCCCAAATCCCTGGTGTGGTCAGGCAGATCCCCAAGGAGCCTGAATCACCCCCCTACCCGACAGTAATTTCACTGCTACAGTCAAACACATCCTTCTCCTCCATGCTGGCCTGTGGTTCATTGGGGGTTGGGGAGTGTTCAGGTGGAGAGCAGATTGACAGTGCCCTTACCAGTAGATGAACTTGGAGCTGCCCCTTGAGGGTCAGTCACAAACCAGTCCAGCCTACTTCCTCCCATTGCACCATGGGCATCTGGCCTCCCACGAAGTGGGGCAGGAAGTGTGGTCATGAGACGGAGATAAGGTGGGAGGTAGAAGTCTCTCTTTTCTGGAGCTCCCTCCCATCCTGACCCAGCAATCTCTCCTTGCTCTCACAGTCCATCAGAGGGTTCTCTATTTCCAGCCACTATGAGTTTGGAGGCTTTACCTTACTAGTTCCCCAGATGCCGGAAACAGAAATGGCCACAAGAAATTGCTCTATTTACTCTGTCCAGCTGGCTGGCTGAAAGCCAGATGGCATCTGTCAGTTTACACCTTGAACCCACCTCTTCATCCAACTCTCCCTGTACCTTGTCCCTGGGTCAGAAGCAACTCCCCAGGATAGCTGACTCAGCTGGACATTGGCCTCCCTTGCTGAGGGTGGGGAGATGGAGGTTTCAAGCATCCATCTCCCCATCTTCCTTGGCCTAGCCTTTGAATGAGACAGCTACCAGAGCAAAGGAGTTGGCTTCCCCTGGTTTGCCAGGCAAATGAACCCTATGGATTTGTTTCCCCCATCTCAAGACCCGAGGAAGAGTTGCCAGCCAATTCTGTACCCCTTCCTCAATTCCGTGTCCGCACTGCTCTCCAGGTGGGGCTGCGGTAGGTTGCTTCCATTACTGCGGACGAATTAGGGAGCAGCTCTTTTGAGATCTAAGCAGCTTTCTGCTCTCTAATACCGTCCTGCTATCTGCCTTGAGGAATTAGCCAGGACCCTGGACTCTTGGGTCCTCTGAGCTTGTATCTCTTCCCAGTCCCCCTGGTACAGATCCCTAAGGCCGTGCTAGTCTTCATCTCCAAGAATATGAAGCATCATACTCTTGAAGCCTCCACATCTTATTTATTTGGAAGAAGGCTTAGCTTCATTTCTCCAGCTCTTATCTTGAACAAGGTGGCCCTACCACCTTTACCCGTGGCTTAGCCCTTTCCCTCTGCCCAGCTATTACATATAGGTGGCAACCAGCACCTTAACTTTTTTCGATGTAGGGCTTTTTATTTGTTTGTTTTTTGTTTGTTTTTTAGGGGGTAGGGTAGGGGATGAAAGGGATTGCAGGGAGAAGAAGAGGGAAGCTCCTGGTATTCCAGGAGGAAGCCAGGGTCTTCAGCTTAAGGTGATCTGGTCTCTGAGGTGGACTAACTCCCCATTGCTCAGTGGCTTCTGGCAGCTACAGGCCGCTGGAGAGGCAGGCCTTGAGGAGACTACCTTCTGTCTTAAAGCCCTGAGCCAAGGAGGGGCCAGAAGCCAGCCTGCAGCTGAGGCCTCCGCAGTGGCAGAGTCCAGCCAGCAACTGAGCAGGCCAGCCCTGTGGGGGGGCAGCTCCAGAGACCTGATCCAATGCCCACATTACTCCCTCAGAGCTCCATCCAAATCGCCTTTGAGGAGGTGCCCCAAGTCCCACCCAGAGCCAGCATCAGTCATGTGACCTGCGTAGACCAATCTGAGCATACCATGGTAAGGGTCTGATGGGCACTGCCCTCTTTGGGGTCCAAGAAGGACTGACCCCAAGGGCTCCCTTTAGTCCAGAGGTTCTTAACCTGGAGTCTGTGAATGCCTTATGGATCTAAAGATTGGCTTCAGGAAGTCTGAGAATCCCATTGAAGTTATGTGCAAAATGTTGGATGTGTGTTTATATGCATTTTTCTGGGGAGAGGAGTCTTTGGCATTTATCTGATTCTTTTAGGGATTTATGATCCGAAAACATGAAGTCCTTAGGAAAACGGAAGTGGGGAGGGGTCTGCTGAACTATTATAGGGCAGTTCAAAGCAGGGTGAGCACCCTTCCCCCACATTTGACCCACCTCGCCGGTCTCAGGTGCTGCGTTGCCAGCTCTCTGCTGATGAGGTGCGGTTCCCAGTCTCTGTGACCCAGCAGTCCCCCGCTGCCGTCTCCATGGAGACCTACCACGTCACTCTGACACTGCCACCAACACAGGTAGAAGGGGATGTGGGAAACTGAGTTGGGCAGGGGGCGGTTCCATTGGCTCGGCTTCTTCCATTTGTTTCCTCTCTGGGATGGAATTCAGGAAGGGAGCGTCCTCGATTTAGGAGTCCTTGGGGAAATGGGGCAAGTCAGCCCAGTCACTTTGTTCCTGTCTGTAGTTGGAAGTCAACCTGGAGGAAATCCCTGGTGAGGGGCTGCTCATATCCTGGGCCTTCACTGATCGCCCAGATCTCAGCCTAACGGTGCTTCCCAAGCTTCAGGCCAGGGAGGTAAGGAGGCAGGGCTGGCAGAGAAGAGGCAGAATGGGGAGGGAGGCAGAGGTGGGGGATCCACCTCCTTGTTGTTCCCTTCTTCTCTCTGCAGAGAGGTGAAGAACAAGTAGAGCTCTCCACAATTGAGGAACTGATCAAGGATGCCATAGTCAGCACTCAGCCAGCCATGATGGTCAACCTCAGGGCTTGCTCTGCCCCAGGAGGCCTGGTGAGTTGGCACCCAAAGCAAAAGATTTCCATGCACCTTGTTCCCAGGGTGCTATGTCAGGATTCTTGCTCTTTGGACCTTCTTCTGCTCTTAGGTACCCAGTGAGAAGCCACCCATGATGCCCCAGGCTCAACCAGCCATCCCCAGACCTAACCGGTTATTCCTACGGCAGCTTCGGGCATCTCACTTGGGAAATGAGCTGGAAGGTAAGAGCTAGAAGTGGCTGCGGGACTGCCAAGGCTATTGTTGGTTGCAGATGCTCTCTGCCCCTCTGCCAAGGGTACAGCCTCTTTATTCTGCAGTGACTTCCCATCTTTGACCTGAGCATCTTCTAACTTCTGGTTCCTCACAGGCACTGAGGAACTGTGCTGTGTAGCTGAACTTGACAACCCCATGCAACAGAAGTGGACCAAGCCCACGAGGGCTGGATCCGAGGTGGAGTGGACAGAAGACCTGGCACTGTAAGGAGTAACCCTGCCCTGACGCCATGCTCCAGAGCAGAGAGGATCAAACCATTCCAGCACAGTCCTTGCAGGAATCAGCTCTGTTTTTAGTAGCCTTTGGCGTGAGCCCCTATTGTACGTCAGGCCCTGGCATGGGTCTTAGGGATACAGACTTGACCAAGATACAGCCCCCACCCCTGGGTCAATGACAAGCTTGAGGCAGAGACAGGTGTACATAAAGAAGATGGTACAACCGCTCCAGTTGAGGTTTGTATAATATGCCATCAGAGTGCCTAGATTGGGGGGGAGATTAATTCCCATGAGGGAATAAGGATCAGAGTAGGCTTCATGGAGGAGATGACTTTTAAACCACACTTTAGAGCAAGAGTAGGATTTCATCAGAGTGTGAAAGCATTCTCGGCAGAGGGAAGAGCTGGAGCAAATGAAAGAGGGTGGTTTGCAACTGAGAAACTGGCAAGACAGGAGGAGCAGGACCAGGGAGGATTTGAATGCATAGCTGAGAAGCATGGTTTCCACTCAGGCCCTGTCCCTTTCTCTTGGGACGAGAGAGAATTTGGAGGCCAGGAGAATCTGATTGGAGCATTTGTGCCATTTTATTTATGTACACAGCTCTCTGCCTCTGGCCTGTGATCCACTCAAGTGTGGGTTCAGCTTGCTAATCTTCCCCTTCCTGCCCCATCTCCTCTTGTCCCACAGGGATCTGGGCCCCCAGAGCCGGGAGCTGACCCTCAAAGTGCTGAGGAGCAGCAGCTGTGGAGACAGTGAGTGAGGGGTGGGAGGGGCACCCCTGGGTGGGTGCAGAGTGGGGTCTGGCCATGGGCCCAGCTCACAGTGCCATCCCTTTCCCCAGCTGAACTCCTAGGCCAGGCCACACTGCCTGTGGGCTCTCCCTCCAGACCACTGTCTCGAAGGCAGGTGTGCCCACTCACCCCAGGGCCAGGGAAAGCCCTGGGACCAGCAGCCACCATGGCAGTGGAGGTAAGAAGCTGACCCCTGGGGTATGTGGGAGGACACAGGGGATGGGCAGTCTCTGAGGCTCTGTCTCTTCTCTCTCCTACCCCTGGGCAGCTTCAGTACGAGGAAGGCTCTCCCCGGAACCTGGGTACTCCCACCTCCTCCACTCCACGCCCCAGCATCACACCTACCAAGAAGATTGAGCTTGACCGGACCATCATGCCCGATGGCACCATTGTCACCACAGTCACCACCGTCCAGTCCCGGCCCCGTATAGACGGCAAATTAGGTAAAGAGAAGGAGCCTGGGAGCCCAGCTCTAGCCAGGGGTCCGGAACTGCAGACCCAAGGCAGGACAGTGAAAGAGGAGAGAAAGCCTTAATTCCAACTCCCCCTGTTTTCAGACATTCCATTCCAGTCCTACCACATCTTCCTCCCAATCTTTGTCTCTTTCAAACTTTCCCTTACCTCCTGCCATTTCCCCAGCAATTCCTCTCACTCTGCCACCCTTCTGGATCCTCCTGCCCCTCCTCACACAGGACTGTTGCACTCCCACCTTCCAGCTTCCCCCCTGGCTTTTCACAGGCGTCCTTAGCCCCAGCTGACTATAATTGTCCATCCTGCTACCCTCAGCCCTCCAGCACCCCCTGGGGTCCTCCAACAAACCCAGAGGCCTCTGTGGCATTTCTACCCCACTCAGTGGGCCCCTATGGCACTTCTGCCATTATAGGGGCCCCACTGAATTGGCCCAACTTCAGGGGGCCCCAGTACCCCCTCTGTCCCCCCTCCATATTTTCATAGCATCTCCCCACACCCTCAGCAGGCCCCGTGGCACTTTCGTACACTCCCATTAGCTCCTGGGGTGTCTTTTAGTCCCCGCGGCATCTTCTTAATCACCCTTGTGATTAATCACCCCTTAATCATTCTTGCCCTCTGAGTCATCCAAAGTCTGCATCTCAACAAAGACAGTAGGGGTGGGGGCCACTCTGAAGCACCTCCCAGCTCACTGACCCTCCCCCACCCACCAGACTCCCCCTCCCGCTCCCCGTCCAAGGTGGAGGTGACTGAGAAGACGACAACTGTGCTGAGTGACAGCAGTGGCCCCAGCAATACCTCCCATAGCAGCAGCCGTGAGTGGGGAATGGGGTGCATGAGTGTGGGTTGGCCCTGGTGCCCCAGCATCAAAAAGTACTCTGGGTGGGATAGGAGGAGTTCCAATCCACGAAAGAGCCAGGGAGAAGTCAGGTTATTCATTCTCTGCACCCCTAGCAGGGGACAGCCACCTTTCCAACGGCTTGGACCCTGTAGCAGAGACAGCGATTCGCCAGCTGACAGAGCCCAGTGGGCGGGTGGCCAAGAAGACACCCACCAAGCGCAGCACTCTCATCATCTCTGGTGTTTCCAAGGTAACAGGGCTCTGGGGAGAGGAGCTGGGATGGGGAGAAAGCCCTAATGGGTCGGTCACTCCTGCCCATTAAAACCCGTCCCTCCTGCCAGGTGCCCATTGCTCAGGACGAGTTGGCGCTATCCCTGGGCTATGCGGCATCCCTGGAAGCCTCAGTGCAGGATGATGCAGGGACCAGCGGAGGTCCCTCTTCACCTCCCTCAGACCCACCAGCCATGTCTCCAGGACCCCTAGATGCCCTCTCTAGTCCCACAAGTGTCCAGGAAGCAGATGAGACAACCCGTTCGGATATTTCTGAGAGGCCATCTGTGGATGACATTGAGTCAGAAACGGGGTCCACTGGTGCCCTGGAGACCCGCAGCCTCAAGGATCACAAAGGTAGGGGGACGTTGGCAGGGTGCCCCTCATCTCTTCTTTTATACACATATCATGACCTGGGGGACCTCAAACCAGCGTGCCTTCTCCTTCCTCCCCTAAGAGATAGCCAGAGTTCCCAGCCTAGTTCAGCCAAGCTAGCCTAGAGGGGGATCTTGGTGCCTTGGTTCCTGGCCTAGATTTGACATGCTTGTGATAGGAAGGGGTGCCAAATTATTTCCCTTTACCTCTATTGTTCTTTCTTCCTGAGTCTAAGTGCCAGTTTTCCTGCCCTTTAAAAAAAAATTATAAAAATTTATTCCCAGGCAGGGTGTGGTGGCTCACGCCGGCACTTTGGGAGGCCAAGGCAGGCGGATTACCTGAGTCCAGGAGTTCAAGACTAGCCTGGGCAACATGGCGAGACCCCGTCTCTACTAAAAATACAATAAATTGGCCGGGCATAGTGGCATGCACCTGTAATCTCAGCTACTCAGGGGGCTGAGGTGGGAGGATTCCTTGAGCCTGGGAGGTTGAGGTTCAAGGAGGTTGAGGCAGTGAGCCGTGATTGTGCCACTGCACTCCAGCTTGGGTGACAGAGTGAGACCCTGTCTCAAAAAAAAAATTTTTTTTCCATGGCCAGGCACGGTGGCTAATGCCTGTAATCCTAGCACTTTGGGAGGCCAAAGCGGGTAGATCACGAGGTCAGGAGTTCAAGACCAGCCTGGCCAACATGGGTAAACCCCATCTCTACTAAAAATACAAACATTAGCCAGGCGTGGTGGCAGGCGCCTGTAATCCCAGCTACTCAGGAGGCTGAGGCAGGAGAATCGCTTGAACCCGGGGGGTGGAGGTTGCAGTGAGCCCAGATTATGACACTGCACTCCAGCCTGGGTGACAGAGTGAGACTCGGTCTCCAAAAAAAAAAAAAAAAAAAAAAAATCTTCCCTTTCATTCTGCACCCTCTCCCCCATGAGTATAAGAAATCCTACCCTTGGATTATCCATCTGGCAGCAAGACAGGCAGTGACCAGTGGTGGTAGTTCTTCTAACTTTAAAAGATGAGAGGCTCACCCTAAAACATCTTCATTCCTCTACCAGTGAGACTATCAACCATGGATCTATCTATCTATTTTTTAAGCCTGCATCACTTCTTGAGATAATGAGGTTTCTACCTCCAAAGCCTGCTGGGTGAGCACCTTGCTTATTATACTGGTTCTGAATTTAACTCTTTGAAGTTTCTAGATGCACCACTTCCTGCTCACAGCCTGGAATTCGGTTAACAAGTCAGTGTCAACCCACCTTTCCCTTCATGATTTATAGGCTTTTGGGAGTACCTTCTGGTAGCTTTTGTCTTCCCATAGGAAAGAGGCCCTATACCAGTTTGTCCTCACAAAGCAGCCAGCCCCCTGATATATCTTTTGCGGGCAGAATTAGGAGTGTACACAGATCCCCACAAGTACCATGATTTTTGCCTCAGGAAGGATAAAGCACATGTTTGTTTCTGCTTTCGTTTTCTTTTTTCTTTTTTTCACGAAGCCTTATGGAGAAGTATGTTTCTGCTTTCTTTCCTGAGGAAGCCTGGCTTCTGGGCCACGGGACTGATCCTGTCCACATTCTCTATCCCTCCATTCTCGATCGTGTCTCTGCCCCCGTCTCACCCCACCCCGTGCCCCTCTCTGCCTCAGCTTCCCCTCTTCCCCTGCAGTGAGTTTCCTGCGCAGCGGCACTAAGCTCATCTTCCGCCGGAGGCCTAGGCAGAAGGAAGCGGGCCTGAGCCAATCACACGATGACCTCTCCAACGCAACGGCCACGCCCAGTGTCCGAAAGAAGGCCGGCAGCTTTTCTCGCCGCCTTATCAAGCGCTTTTCCTTCAAATCCAAACCCAAGGCCAATGGTAACCCCAGCCCCCAGCTCTGAGGACCCAGCTCTGAAAGGGCACCAGTTCTCTCAGCCCATTCCCCACCTCCCCTTCCATACCCCTTCCTGGATCTCCAGTGCCTGGGCCAGGAAAGCCCTCTGGGTTCCGGGAAGCACTGTCCACCCTGGGCCATGGGGCCGGTTGGAAGGATACTAGGAACGGGAAGCACATGAGAGGTGGGCACCCGTTGCCGAGGACATGGACGAGGGACTGGTGGCTGGGAGGGAGAGGAGGGCCCTGTCCGGCATGTGTGGGCATTCCCCAGAAGCGTTTGCTTCCTGCTGAGCCTGGTCCCTGAGCGGAGTCCCAGGGTGCTCAGCTCTTCAGCTGACCCTTCCTCCCTTATTTATTCTCTTTTCTATTTATATGTGTGGCTTAGGACCCTCTGTGAACAGATGATAGAGGGCATCTCTCCCAGGTGACCCTTCTTTTCTGTCCCAGGAGGGTGGGTAATTCCCTTTGGAATGGGGCTCCCACACCTCCCTCAGGTCCCCACTCAGACCAGCACCAGTGTCTGCCTCCGAGAACGTTGGCAGCTCACAGAGAGCAGGGCCGGCCTGGGATGGGGGGCAGGTACTCCCCACCTCTCTGCCTCCCCTCCTGCTCCTCATCCCTCCCTCCCCCTTTATTACCATTTTTTGTACTTGATGCCTTCTCTGTGAGCAGTGGCTCTGTGGGAAGGAGGGAGCCGGGAGCCTGGTGGGAAGCCTTCCCCAGAGAGATGGCTTTAGGGGCTTTATTTAAAGACTGTGATGATGGAGCCACGCAAGGCTGCACCTCTGTGTGTTGGGAGACGATGATGATGTCCATTGCTGTGTGATGGCTTGGAATTTAATTTATTAAAGTCAAATTGGAGTTTATAAACTGGAAAACTGGTTATCCTTTGAAAGGCAGTAGGGCAGCCAGGCTGTGACATGGATGGTGTGGGAGGATGAGACAGGGGCCCGGATAATGAGGTTGGGTAGATGACACACATTGTGGATCTGCTAAGAAGTTCCTGCAGGGAAGAAGGGATGTGCAGAGAAAGGATGGAAGAGACAGGAGGCTCTGGAGTGTAAAATTGTAGCAAAAAAGTCAATCGACTAGTACAGGTTAGTCTTCATTCCCCTTTCTGGAACAGGCTGCTGCTTCTAGGATGTAATGGAGATCAAAGCTTGGACCCTGTAACTAGACTGCCTGCCTGGGTTTGAGTCCCAGCTCTTCTAATTACTTGTGTGACCATGGGCAAGTTATGTAACCTCTAAGTGCCTCAGTTTTCTCATCTGTAAAATGGGAACTTCAATCATCATGGCTATCATTTGGTTGTGGATAAGAAGTAAATGAAGTGCTGAGTAAGTGTTAACTGTTGCCTCAGAAGAAACTGGGAGGGGAAAGTCTTAGAAGTGTTTCAACATAATAAAAGCTCTCTCATTCTGAAATGTGGGCAAATTTCAGGGATTGATAGATCCTAGCTAACTCTGTGTCCCTGGTTCCCGTGCTTGAGATCTTACACAGGACTTGAACCAGGTAAGCTGCTACAGGATATTGGGCAGAATGCAAGACCAGGAAGCAAGAAAACTGAGTCTGCCACAGACAAACCAAGTGATCTTGAGCAGGCAACTTCTCCTTTGGGGACCTCAACTTCCTCATATCTAAAATAAGGGTGACCTGGATAATCATTCAGGTCACTTCCAGCCTTGACATTCTATGACTACCTACATCTCAGGGTGTTTAGGGCACATGCCTTTGGGTAGATAGCATGTGGAAATTGTTACTATTCCCCATGCTCCTGTCCACACTACTCACCAAATATGAGATATCTGGGAAGAATGGAGGGTATAGATATTTTTTTTTCAATTAGATAATTTAGTTGTATATATTTGGGGGGACAAGTGCAGGTTCCTTACATGCATATATTGCATGCATAGAGGTGAAGTCTGGGCTTTTTTTAGTGTACGCATCACTCAAATAGTGAACATCATACCCAATAGGTAGTTTTTCAGCCCTCACCCTCCTCCCACCTTCTCACCTTTCATAGTCTCCGATGTCTTTTATTCCACGCTATATGTCCATGTATACCCATTATTTAGCTCCCACTTATAAATGAGAATATGCCGTATTTGACTTTCTGTTTTTGAGTTATTTCACCGAGGATAATGGCCTCCAGTTCCACTCATATTGCTGGAAAACACATGATTTCATTCTTTTTTATGGCTGAGTAGTATTCCACTGTGTGTGTGTGTGTGTGTTGGGAGATGATGATGATGTCCATTGCTGTGTGACAGCTTGGAATTTAATTTATTAAAGTCAAGTTGGAGTTTATAAACTGCATTTTCTTTATCACTCACTACATTCACTACGTTTTCTTTATCCAGTCCTCCATTGATGGACACATCGATTTGGTTGATTTTTATGTAGTGAAATATTCAATTCTAGGTGATGAAAATTCAAAGAGATTTTTCAAGCTGTTTCCCCAATCTAAGAAATGTAACTCTTAGTGGTTCACAGAGGAACAGTTTTTCTACTAGTATGACACGACAACCAAACACAGTGAACTTGTGATTGCACAAGAAACTTTTGTTGATGGGAGAACAGGTATTCAGATTTCTACAGGACCTGGGGATTGAGTAGATGGTAACTGGAATCTGTATTGAGCTTCCAGTGCTGAGCTGCCCAGAGTTCCATGGAATCACATCTTTTAGTGAAGAAGAGCCTGATCACGTTTCAAAAATAGGGAATTTTTAAATGAATGAAAAAAATACGAAACATATTTTCATCAACTTAATCCATTTCACACTTTCAGAAGAGATCCACAGCTTTTAATGAGTATGAATTATGCTTTCAGTTTTTGTGGCAGCTTTTAAAGAACAAATCTCAGGATATGTCTGAATTACCCAGCCAAAATTGTGGCTTGTTTTCAAGAGAAGCAGATTGAGATAGAAGTAAACTATGCTAGACAGAATGACACTGCTTTAAATTTTGGAAACATATATGGATCCCAGAGCAATCCTGAAATTTTTGCTCTGTAACCTATGTTTGAGTTTACACAGCTCTGTGAATGAACTTTTTCTTCATAAAATTGCTAAATAAAGCTAAAAGCTATTTTCAGTGGTGTAAATCTGAATTAAAATGAGGTTGGCATTTCATGAAGTACTACTATATGCATTTTTGAATGAATAAAGTTGGTAAGATATATTTTGTTACTTTTGAATTACATTTTTTAAAACACTTTTTTTTTTTTTTGAGACGGAGTCTCCCTCTGTTGCCCAGGCTGGAGTGCAGTGGCGTGATCTTGGCTCACTGCAACCTCTGCCTCCCGGGTTCAAGCGATTTTCCTGCCTCAGCTTCCTGAGTAGCTAGCACTACAGGCGCCCACCACCACACCTGGCTAATTTTTGTATTTTTAGTAAAGATGGGGTTTTGCCATATCGGCCAGGCTGGTTTCGAACTCCTGACCTCATGATCCGCCCACCTCGGCCTCCCAAAGTGCTGGGATTACGGGCATGAGCCACTGCGCCCGGCAAAACCCTATTTTAAAATAGGGACCAAGTTATAACTCACTGTTGTTAAAACCAAAATTTATGCACAAGTATGACTTTACTATCTTAATGGCATTTTAAATTTTATTTTATATATATTGAACATTTAATGTGTTTTCTGATTGTACAAATTATATAGGTTTATTTTTAGATTAGAAGATACAGAAAACTACAATGCAATAAAATATCAATCTTAACTAACTTTATTATGGTATATTATTTAACAAGTATGTCTTGAACCGTTACTGAGTTTCAGCCACTGGGCTAAGTGAGTGATGGGTTTTTTGTTTTGTTTTGTTTTTTGTTTTGTTTTGAGACAGTCTTGCTCTGTCGCCCAGGCTGGTGTGCAGTGGTGCCATCTCAGCTCGCTGCAACCTCTGCCTCCTGGGTTCAAGCGATTCTCCTGCCTCAGCCTCCCGACTAGCTGAGATTATAGGCGCCTGCCACGATGCCCAGCTAGTTTTTGTATTTTTAGTACAGACGGGGTTTCCCCATGTTGGCCAGACTGGTCTTGAGCTCCTGACCTCATGTGATCCACTCGCCTCGGCCTCCCAAAGTGCTGGGATCACAGGCGTGAGCCACGACACCCGGCCCACTGATGGAGTTATAAAGGTGAAGAGCTAGTCTAGTGAAGAATGCAGACTGAGAGTAAACAGACAAATACAATGTGACTGAGCTGTATTGTTAAATACAAGAAAGGACTAGCAGGAAGACTTTTTGGAAAAAGAAGCATCTACACTGAGACCATAAAAATTAGTAGGAATCAGTCAAATAAATGTGGGAGGAGGAGAAAGGGATTATTCCAGGTAAAGAAAACAAGTTCAAGGCTTGAGAGGTAAAAGGTGGCTTGGTGTGGTGGAAAAGGTGAAAGAAATTTGCGACTGGAGAGCAAGAAATATGGTCGAGAAGGACTAAAAAAAAGTAGACAGGGAGAGCCCAGATGCTGAAGGCTCTAGAAAACCTCAGTATCGTTTTGGAGCTTTGCCCTGAAAGCAATAGAATGCCTTTGAATTGTCTGAAGCAGGTGGTAACTTGATCAGGTCTGCTTTTTGCAAAGTGGAGAATGCTTTGGAAGGAAGCAAGTGTGCACGCAGCGGGACCCATTAGACCAATGTATAAATCCTGCCTGGAGGTCATCACTGGACAGGGGAGGTGGGGGAGGAGGTGAAGATAAACAAAAGGGGATGAATTTGAAACATCCTGTTTTAAAAGGAGGTAGAATACACAGAACTTGGCAATGGATTGAATGTGACAAGTGAGAGGAATCAGTGATGACTGCCAGCTTTCTGACCTGAACGAGTGGATGGATGAAGGGAAGCCGAGTTTTGGGGGGAAAGAGAAACGTATAATACAAACATTTAAAACATAATAACACTAAGAGGCTGAAGGAAAGGGTAGAACCTTCCATCTGAGCCGAGCGGGGCCGACAGCGCTGGGCAGCCTCCCACGCCTTTTTCTCCGCGAGGCCCACGCAACCAGCCAACTAAAGCGAAGAACCACGTGATGGAGACCCCACTGGGCACCAGGCGCGAGCCCTGCGCATGCCCGTTGGGTCCCGGAGGCCGAGTCTGCGCAGTTAGGGCAACTCAGGCCCATAGGCTCCCCGCCTTTGCGGCGCCCCGAGCATCGAGGCGCGGTCATGTGCTACCTTTTGCACGTATCCTGTCGCCCCTCTGTCCGCCCGGGACGCCTAGCCCCACCCACCGTTCCCGCCCCTTCCGTGTTTTGGTGCGCACGGGTTCCGCCAGACACAGCTACCATTGGCTGTCAGTCGGATCCGAGAACGACGATTGGCTTTCTTTGACCGTCCCTCAAGCGCCTCTCCGGAGATGGTCTGAGGTGGGAGAAGAGCTGAAGAGACCTGGAGCCGACAGACGGTAAGCTGAGGTATGTGCTCTGCAGGGGCTGCAGGAGGCCAAGCTCTTCCCGAGGCACCTCGGCGAGTATTCTTGCCGCTTGGCCACGCTGGTCTGCCCTGGTCTGGTCCCCTCACCCCGACTCGAACCTCCCTGCTTTCTAGCCTAGGGGCTTCGCTGCGGCTGAGACTCGGTCGCCGCCACGCCTTAGCGTGAAGGATTCCGGGAAGCCTGCGGGACTGCGAGTGGAGAGGTTTTGCCCAACGGGACGGTCTCCTTCCTTGTGTCCAAATTCTACCTGTCCTTCAAGGGGTGGTGCGGGCCCCACTGCTTAGGGGAGCCTTCCTTTTCGCCTGACCGCGGAGGTGTCTCTCTGTCCTGGTCTCCTTCATCGGGTACTTTGTTTTGGTCGTTGTCTTCACGTATCAGTCTTATCTTTTTGACCAAATTATGAGTTCTTAGGCGTTTAGGACCCTCTTTTTCTTGAATACCACAGTTCATTCATTGTCTTGCGTTACAATATATGCTCTCAAGTGTTAGTAGAGTGAAGATCATGCCGCTATCTCCTCAGAGTGGAAACAAGCGACACAGAAAGAGAAATTAAAGAAGGCAGGAGGACAGTCAGAGTCAGGGAGTTTTGCCTAGGTTTCAGATCATTCTGTATCGCCAGCTAGCTTGCCTCCTTGGACTTACCCACCAGTCTAACAGCAGGTGTATGTTTAGAGTATTTGTGCTCAGCACAGTGTAGGGGCACAGGCAGGTGTGATATGGTTTCTGCTCAGAAGCTTCTTACAGTCCAATTGGGTAAACGAGACTAGAACACATAAAACGACCATGGCAACATAAAAATAGGGTTGAGGTTTTTTGGTGTCAGCTGTGCCAGCCATAGAACTAAGGAGCAAGAGTAGATTCAGGGATGGGGTAGTTTAGGAAGGCTTCCCGGAATGTGATTATCTCTTGATATTTATTGAGTACCTGGGGTGTGCAAAGCTTTGTGCTGAATCTGAGAATGAGAAGTGAGTAAATGATGGCCACTGTCCTGAGAAACTCCTAGTCTAGGGGAAACAAGTTTCATTGCATTGATAGCAAAGATGTGTGTGGATGCTGTGGGCAAGAGATGGGATATGCCAGCTGTACCTGGATGAATTGGGAAGGGGGTCATCAAAGAGGACTTTTGGGTTTGAAGGGCGAATAGAAGTTGCATAGGCAGGCCTGTCGCGGTGGCTCACACCTGTAATCCCAGCATTTTGTGAGGCCGAGGCGGGTGGATCACTTGAGGTCAGGAGTTTGAGACCAGCCTGACCAACATGGCAAGACCCCATCTCTACTAATACTACAAAAATTAGCCGGGCGTGATGGTGCGTGCTTATAGTCCCAGGTATAATACTTCGGAGGCCAAGTCACGAGAATCGCTTGAACCACTGCACTCCAGCCTGGGCGACAGAGCAAGACTCCATCTCCAAAAAAAGAACTTGCATAGGCAGAGAGTTTTAGGAGAATGTAGAGTATTCAGAGACAAAGATGATTGAATCAGAGGAAGAGGGAATGAAGTATGGGTGAGGAAGCCAGAGAACAGCATCATGTGGGAGAAAGAGCATGATCTTTGGATTGGAATGAGGGTGCTGTTACATCAGATGGAGTGTAGAGAGGACTCACCACAGGGCTGACACACTGTAGCTTTTCAATAGATGTTCATTTCCCTACCTAGACCTGGAGAAGTAAAATTGAGACCACTTTGAGAAGAGGCTTGCATTTCATACTGTAATAGAGAGTCAGAGGAGGTGTGGGATTTTATGACTTTTGAAGCTTTTTTCTACTTTTCTTACCCCAACATTATAAAAGCAGTCAATATTCAATATTTTTCTTCCTTTTTTTTTTTTTTTTTGACAGGGTCTGGGTCTGCCACCCAGGATGGAGTACAATGGTGTGATCTTGGCTCTTTGCAACCTCTGCCTCCTGGGCTCAAGCCGTCCTCCCACCTGAACCTCCCAAGTAGCGGGACTACAGGTGCATGCTACCACATCGGCTGATTTTTTTTTTTTTTTGAGATGGAATCTTGCTCTGTCGCTAGGCTGGAGTGCAATGGCGCGATCTCGGCTCACTGCAACCTCTGTCTCCCGGGTTCAAGTGATTCCCCTGCCTCAGCCTCCATAGTAGCTGGGACTACAGGCATGTGCCACCACACCCAGCTAATTTTTTGTATTTGGCCAGGATGGTCTCAATCTCCTGACCTTGTGATCCACCCGCCTTGGCCTCCCAAAGTGCTGGGATTACAGGCATAAGCCACTGCGCCCGGCTGATTTTTGTATTTTTAGTAGAGACAGAATTTTGCCATGTTGCCCAGGCTGGTCACAAACTCCTGAGCTCAAGTCATTTGCTCACCTCAGCCTCCCAAAGTGCTAAGATCGTGAGCCACTGTGCTCGGCCCAGCAGTCAATATTTGTAAGAGGGATTCACTATTAGTCTGTGAGCAGCTCAGCAACCCCTTATGCACCCCAGAGTGTTAAGGATGACTGGATTCTTCGCTGAGGAGGAGAAAAGGCTATGTAGGTACAGTAGGTATAGTGGGTTCAGAAAAGCCTGTATTGGAGGCATGAAGGATCTTCTGTTTTTTCATATTTTCTGTTTTTTTCCTTTTAGTATTCAGTAAAGGCCTTTTTTCAGAGTTCCCACCTGTCTCAGGTAGGCCAGAGAAAGCAACATGGTGGGGTCAGCAAGAATCAGTGAGAATTCCTGAGGAGAAGGTGACACTCAGGAGACAGAGCCAAGGCCTGCTAGCGTCCTCTCTCTAGCAGAAGTTTTGCTTGCAACGTTACCCTCTGTTCTGTGTTTTGTTTTTTCTCTAATTGTTACTCAAAGTATGCTTCTGGAACTGCTTGCATCACAACTGGGGTGCTGAGTTAAAAGGGCAGATTTCTAGGCTTAACCCCTGCCTTCCTGAATCCGAACTTCTCAGGCAGGTGCTGGATAACTACATTCGTGTGCAGATCTAAAATTGAGAACCACCCGGGCACGGTGGCTCACATCTATAATCCCAGCACTCTGGGAGGCTGAGGCGGGTGGATCACCTGAGGTCAAGAGTTCGAGACCAGCCTGGCCATCATGGTGAAACTCTGTCTCTAGTAAAAATACAAAAATTAGCCAGGCGTGGTGACACACCTGTAATCCCAGCTACTCAGGAGGCTGAGGCAGCAGAATCTCTTGAACCTGGCAGGTGGAGGTTGCAGTGAGCTGAGATTGCGCCACTGCATTCCAGCCTGGGCAACAGCGAGACTCTGTCTCAAAAAATAAAATAAAATTGAGAACCTTTAGTTTTTTGTTTGTGTGTGTGTGTGTGTGTGTGTGTGTGTGTGTTTGAGACAGAGTCTTACTCTGTTGCCCAGGCTGGAGTACAGTGGCACGATCTCGGCTCATTGCAGCTTCTGCCTTCCGAGTTAAAGTGATTCTCCTGCCTCAGCCTCCCGAGTAGCTGGGATTACAGGCTTGTGCCACCACGCCTGGCTAATGTTTGTATTTTTAGTAGAGACAGGGTTTCACCATGTTGGCCAGGCTGGTCTCGAACTCCTGACCTCAGATGATCCACCTGTCTTGGCCTCCCGGAGTGCTGGGATTACAGGTGTGCACCACTGCGCCCGGCTGAGAACTTTCAGTTTCGTGTTTATCTTTCTTCAATAAATATTTATTACAGACTGGGTGCAGTGGCTCATGCCTGTAACTCCAACACTTTAGGAGTCTGAGGCAGATGGATTGCTTGAGTCCAGGAATTCGAGACCAGCCTGGGCAACATGACAAAACCCTGTCACTACAAAAACAAAACAAAACAAAAATTAGACAGATGTGGTCGCGCATGCTTGTGGTCCCAGTTACTTGGGAGGCTGAGGTAGTAGGATCTCCTGAGCCTGGGGAGGTCGAAGCTTCAGTGAGCTGTGATTGTGCCACTGTACTCCAGCCTGGGTGACAGGGTGAGACTCTGTCTCAAGAAAAAAAATATTTATTACATGCCTAAGCATGCCTAGCAGTGTATAGACACCCAAGGTGCAGTATAAACTACACAGATACGGCTTTTTATGTTCAAATGGAATCTACATTTTAACAGAAGGTATTAGCAGAGTGGTGGAGTAAACCATTGGATAGGTTAGGTAAAGGCAGATTGTATGGCACTTTGAAAGTCTGGCAGGGGACTTATGATTCAATAAGAAATAAGGAGCTTCTGGGCTCATCTGCAGGCTATATGGAGTAGAACCATATATGGACTAGAGTCAGCCCAACTTGACCCTACCATTACCACTAGTGTGTGGCCGTGAGCAAGTCAGTTGACCTCCGGAACTTCAGGTGTTTATCTATAAATGAGGTTAAAAATAGCACCTACCGGCTGGGCTTGGTGGCTCATGCCTATAATCCCAGCACTTTGGGAAGCCAAGGTGGGTGGATCACCTGAGGTCAGGAGTTTGAGACCAGCCTGACCAACATGGGGAAGAAACCCTGTCTCTACTAAAAATATAAAAATTAGCCAGGCGTGGTGGTAGGCGCCTGTAATCCCAGCTACTCAAGAGGCTGAGGCAGGAGAATCGCTTGAACCCGGGAGGCGGAGGTTGCAGTGAGCAGAAATCGAGCCATTGCACTCCAGCCTGGGAGATGAGCGAAACTCAATGTCAAAAAAAAAAAAAAAAAGCACCTATGGCAAAGGGTGGTGTTGGTAATTAAATGACATAATGCAAATAAAATGCTTACTGTGGTGCTTGACATATAGTAAGTGTGAAATTAAAAAGATTTATTATCATCATTTTGCAGATGAGAGTATTCAGAAATTAAGAGTTAAGTTCTTGACAAAGGTCATACAGCTAGTAGGTGGTAGACAGTGGAGCCAGGATTTGAACCCTGATCCTTCTCAAAAGCCATCTGTTTGAACCTGAGCATTGTTCTGCCTCACATAGGAATAATTCCTTCTTGGTGGGTTGCTCTGAAGCTTCATGAGAAAATGTCTGTTAAAGCGTTTAGCTCAGTGCCTGGCACACACTCAGTAGTGTTAGTTTTTGTTTTCCCTTTCCACAAACACCAGACATCTTCCAGGGATTTAAGGAATTACTCCATCCTTACTGTAAAAGAGCAGGGTTTCTCATGGGTCACTGGAACAACACGTGCTGATTCTAGGCAGGCTGCCTGCCCAGCTTTTTGCCCCCAGCAGCACCTGGGTGGAATTCTTGCAGCTGTGGATTTCTTCCTCTTCCTTTAGGGTGAAGGCCATGCCGCCTCCTGGGAAAGTTCCCCGGAAGGAGAATCTGTGGCTACAGTGTGAGTGGGGGTCCTGTTCCTTTGTGTGCTCCGCCATGGAAAAGTTCTTTGAGCATGTCACTCAGCACCTGCAGCAGCACCTGCATGGCTCTGGGGAGGAGGAGGAAGACGACGAGGAGGATGAGCCACTTGGTAAGAGAGCAGGACACAGGAAGGGGAGGAGCTCAAGGAAAGGTGGAAAATCTGACTTTCTTTTCCTTAGAGGGAGAAGGCGGCCTAAGAGAATGGTGGTTTATTTTCCTAATTGTGTTTTTGTTGTATATAAAAACATTGTAAACTCATTTATAGAAAACTCAGTCAACAAGGATATAAGGAATAAATCTGCCATCCTGCCATCAAGAAGTAATTGCTGACAGTACTTTAGTGAACATTATTTTTGACATCTCTCTGCCTGTGTTTACATATATTTAAATACAGATGAATGTGCTTTTTTTTTTTTTTTATCATTCTGTACAAGTTGTTGGCAACCTGTGTTTTGTTGTTGTGTTTTTTTGTTTTTTTTTTTTACTCTTCTAGTATTTCCAATTTTTTTTTCTTTTACCGCAACCAGTCAGAAATACATCTTACTTTTTAGAGACAGGGCTTCACCTTGTCACCCAGTCTGGAGTCCAGTGTCATGATCACAGCTCACTGCAGCCTTCAACACTCAAGGGATCCTCCTGCCTCAACCTCCCGAGTAGTTAGGACTGCAGGCATGTACCACTACCACACGCCAATTTTTAAAAAAATTTTTTTTAGAGACAGGATCTTGCTTATGTTGCCCACTGATCTCAAACTCCTGGCCTCGAGCAATCCTCCTACCTCAGCCTCCTGAGTAGCTGGGACTATTGGCTTGTGCCACCAAGTCCAACCCCACTCCCACCTCCCAATTTTTTTTTTTTTTTTTTTTTTTTGAGACGGAGTCTTGCTCTGTTGCCAAGTTGGAGTGCAATAGTTCGATCTCGGCTCACTGCAGCCTTTGCCTCCCAGATTCAAGCGATTCTCCTGCCTCAGCCTCTCGAGTAGCTGGGACTACAGGTGCGCGTCACCAAGCCCAACTAATTTTTGTACTTTTAGTAGAGATGGGGTTTCACCATGTTGGCCAGGATGGTCTCGATCTCTTGATCTCATGATCCGCCCACCTCGGCCTCCCCAAGTGCTGGGATTACAGGCGTGAGCCACTGCACATGGCCCCATCTCACACTTTTTAACCTTTGTCTGACTTATGTTTTAGGTATGCCTTTTATCAATAGCAAATAACTGGGTTTTTAATAAAATCCAATCTGAAAACAGTAACAATAGTGAACTGTATTCTATAGTACCTACTGTGTGTTAAGTATTGCTGGGTACTTTATGTTTTTTTTTTTGAGATGGAGTCTCGTTCTTGTTGCCCAGGCTGTAGTGCAGTGGTGCAATCTCGGCTCACTGCAACCTCTGCCTCCTGGGTTGAAGCGATTCTTCTGCCTCAGTCTCCCGAGTAGCTGGGATTACAGGTGCATGCCACTACGCCCATCTAATTTTTTTTGTATTTTTAGTAGAGACAGGCTTTCACCATGTTAGCCAGGATGCCCTGTTGGCCAGGCTGGTCTTGAACTCCTGACCTCAGGTGATCTGCCCGCCTCAGCCTCCCAAAGTGCTGGGATTATAGACGTGAGCCACCATGCCCGGCCAGTACTTTTTTAAACCTACATTAAAGCACTATTTCCCAAAGAGCCTATGAGATAGGCACTATTATTATTATTATTATTATTATTTATTATTATTATTTTTAGATGGAGTCTTGCTCTGTCGCCAGGCTGGAGTGTGGTGGTGCGATCTCAGCTCACTGCAGCCTCCACCTCCCAGGTTCAAGCAATTCTCCTGCCTCAGCCTCCCGAGTAGCTGGGATTACAGGCACGTGCCACTATGCCCAGCTAATTTTTTTTTGTATTTTTAGTAGAGACGGGGTTTCACTGTGTTAGCCAGGATGGGATAGGCACTATTATTATACCCATTCTACAAATAAGGAAACGGAGGCACAGAGGAATAAAATAACTTGCCCAAAGTCACAGTACTAATAAGTGTGGCAGGATTTAAAAGAAAAAGAAAAAAAAACCTTTTTTTTTTTGGAGATGGAGTCTTACTTTGTTGCCCAGGCTAGAGTGCAATGGCGTGATCTCGGCTAATTGCAACCTCTGCCTCCCGAGTTCAAATGATTCTCCTGCTTCAGCCTCCCGAGTAGCTGAGATTACAGGCACCCGCCACCACGCCCGGGTCATTTTTGTATTTTTAGTAGAGACGGGGTTTCACCATATTGGCCAGGCTGGTCTCAAACTCCTGACCTTGTGATCTGCCCGCCTTGGCCTCCCAAAGTGTTGGGATTACAGGCGTGAGCCACCGCCCCCGACCAAAGCAACTTTTTTTTTTTAGAGACAGAGTCTTGCTATGTTACCCAGGTTGATCTTAAACTCTTGGCCTCAAGTGATCCTCCTGCCTCAGCATGCTGAGCAGCTGGGACTATAAGCATAAGCCACTGCATCTGGCAGGAATACATTTTTTTTTTTTTTTTTTTTTTTTTTGTGGGAGTGCAGTGGCTCGATCTCCGCTCACTGCAAGGTCTGCCTCCTGGGTTCATGCCACTCTTCTGCCTCAGCCTCCCAAATAGCTGGGTCTACAGGCAGCCACCACCACGCCCAGCTAATTTTTTTTTGTATTTTTTAGTAGAGACGGGGTTTGACTGTGTTAGCCAGGATGGTCTCTATCTCCTGACCTCGTGATCTGTCTGCCTCGGCCTCCCAAAGTGCTGGGATTACAGGCGTGAGTCACTGCGCCTGGCCTTTTCTTTTTTAATTATATTTTTATTTTGCCTGTGACTCAGCCCTCAGGAGGTTCTGAGAACAAGGGTCAAAGGAATACATTTTGTATCACAACCTTGTATACACCAAAGTTAAAGAAAAAAAAACTTGAAATAATACTTTTTTTTTTTTTAACTGAATGCTTTCTGCAATGTTCTATCCTATTCTCTTTTATTTAAAAAGAAAATGTGGCTTTTTTTTTTTTTTTTTTTTTGAGACCGAGTTTCCCTCTTTTTGCCCAGGCTGGAGTGCAATGGCGTGATCTCGGCTCACTGCAGTCTCCGCTCACTGCAATCTCTGCCTCCCGCGTTCAAGTGATTCTCCTCCCTCAGCCTCCCGAGTAACTGGGATTACAGGCATGCACCACCACACCCACATAATTTTGTATTTTTAGTAGAGACAGTGTTTCTCCATGTTGGTCAGGCTGATCTCGAACTCCTGACCTCAGGTGATCCACCCACCTCAGCCTCCCAAAGTGCTGGGATTACAAGCGTGAGCCACCGTGCCCGGCCCAAAATGTAATTTATAGTTCACTGAACTGATTTCATCACCCACTAGTGGGTCACAACACAGTCTGAAAAACTCTATTCTACAGGAAATATGGAGGCAGCTCTCCTTCTCCCACCCCAAATTCTGTTTTAAGTCTGGTGACTATGAACCATAACTGATAGTTTCAAAATTCAAGTCATATTTATACAAAGGCAAAATTGGGGAATGATTATATTTTCTAAAGTATCTGTGTTTCAAAACAAGTTAACTTATATAAAGCACTGAAAATACAGTGCTTAGGGATGCTAGAGAGATAGGAAATGGATTGGAAGAGTTGATGGGGCCTTATTGGAGAAGGCAGATCTTGAGCAAAACATGACGGGAAGGAGGAATGGTGGTTTTACAAGGAGAAGTGGGAGGTGTCAGATCGAGAGGCAGCATCTTCATCAGGAACTGCAGAAACTCAAGTCAGAGGACTTGCATGCAGGCCATTTCTGCTGTCTGTTTCTGGCATAGGCCTTGCATACACTCTCACCTCTGCCTAGACCACACTTCTTCACCTATTTACAGATACTCATCCATCGTCCTTCAGAGTTCAACATGGGGACGCTTCTCAGAACACCATGTCAAATTACCTCTGTTTAATACTTTTATAGCACCATGTATATCCCCGCTTTGTAACACTCATCACTGGTTGCAATTTTATATTTATAGATCTGATTATTTGATGAATATGCTTTCTCCCTGACTGAAAGCTATGTGAGGGCAAGGAGTGGGACACTTTTTACTTGTTATAGTCCCTCTAACTGGCACACAATTTGTGGTCATTAAATACTGGTATTTGCTAAATGAACTCCTGGTAATTTGGTTAGAGTCCAGCCTCCTCACTCTCTGTTTAGTGCTGCAGGTGGAAGGTGACCTGAGCCTTGGAAAGTGTCAGACTCTTCCTTTTAAACCCCTTTCTACAGAGGAAGAATTCTCCTGCTTGTGGCAGGAATGTGGCTTTTGTTCTCTGGACAGTTCTGCTGACCTCATCCGCCATGTCTACTTCCACTGCTACCACACCAAGCTGAAACAGTGGGGGCTGCAGGCCTTGCAAAGCCAGGCTGACCTTGGCCCCTGCATCCTGGACTTCCAGAGCCGGAACGTCATCCCTGATATCCCTGACCACTTCCTGTGTCTGTGGGAGCACTGTGAGGTCAGCAGGCAGTGCCAGTAATTGGGGTGGAAGGAAGCTGGGGGTCTTAACTCTGATGCCTTGTCCCTTTCAGGGATGCCTTAATATTTCCAAGATTCCTGCTAGTATCTCTCTTCCATTTCTTTTGCTCTTTTAAAATTTGTTTATTTTTTACACACAGGCTCTTGATCTGAAGCCCAGGCTAGAGTGCAGTGGTGCAATCATAGCTCACTGTAACCTTGAACTCCTGGGCTCAAGCAATCCTCCCACCTCAGCCTCCCAAGTAACTAGGACTACAGGCATGTACCACCATGCCCTGCTAACTTCTAAATTTTTTGTAGAGACAAGGTCTGGGTATGTTACTCAGGCTGGTCTCGAACTCTTGGCCTCAAGTGATTCTCCTGCCTCAGCCTCTCAAAGTGCTGGGATTACAGGGTTTAGCCACCACACCCGGCCACTCCTCCATTTCTGTGTCGTGCCTTTCCTCAAAATTTCCCATCCCCATCAAGTTAATTTGGGAGAGAGCCAAGAATTCTTTGGGCACATAGGGGTGAGTCCCTCTACCCACCCTCAGTCCTCACCCCAAGTTGCCCCTGGCACAGAATTCCTTCGACAATCCTGAGTGGTTTTATCGGCATGTGGAAGCACACAGTCTGTGCTGTGAATATGAAGCAGTCGGCAAGGACAACCCGGTGGTGCTGTGTGGTTGGAAAGGTAGGGCTACTTCTTAACTTCTGGCCTCTGGAGGAAACCTTGGGGTTGCTGAAGAGCTGGGACAGAAAGGGATAGGGGTCCTACAGGGGCAAGGTTGACTGCCGGCTGGAGAGACTCAGGGGTACCAGATCCCAGGCAAAACTGGGGTTTTGTGGCTGGAGACTGACAGGGCTTCCTTCCCAGGCTGTACCTGCACCTTCAAGGACCGCAGTAAACTTCGGGAGCACCTCCGCAGCCATACCCAGGAGAAAGTGGTAGCCTGCCCCACCTGTGGGGGCATGTTTGCCAACAATACCAAGTTCTTAGATCACATCCGTCGCCAGACCTCATTGGATCGTAAGTAGTCAGAGGAAGTGGGGTGGATGCAGGCTGTCCTGCTTGGAATGGGTTAGGGGCGTGTTTCTAGTGGGGGTGGCCGCTGAAGAGACCTGCCTTTTGGCTCCCTCTTCTTTTTGGGCTCAGGCACCTCCCATAGTCTCTTTGCTGATTCAGATTCGTAGACATTGTTATTCAGTACTTACTGTATGTCATATCAGTTACTTAGGGAATCCTCACAACAGCCCCATGAGGTAGGCTTCTTATCCCCCTTTTTGCAGATGAGGAAACTGAGTCTCAGAGAGGTTAAATCACTTACCTGAGATCACACAGCTAGTAAGTGGTGAAGCTGGAATTCTAACTCAGGTTCTCTAAGTCCCATGTTCTTTCCATGATACTGTGTCCATTCATAGCTCCCTAAGCTCTCCTTTTCTCCTTGGGTGGTTCCCTTCTGCCTGGGATGGTTCCCCTCTCCTTTCTGTGCCTCTCCACTATCTCCTACAGCCCTCCTTTCTTCTGCCTGCCCCACCCCAGAGCAGCACTTCCAGTGTTCTCACTGTTCCAAGAGATTTGCCACAGAGCGGCTGTTGCGGGACCACATGCGCAACCATGGTGAGTGGCCTGCGGCCCCCAGCCTCCCTGCTGCCCTCCAAGGTTCCACAAGTTCTCACATCACAGCCTCCTCTCTGCTTCTCTCAGTGAATCACTATAAGTGCCCTCTGTGTGACATGACCTGCCCGCTGCCTTCCTCCCTCCGCAACCACATGCGCTTTCGTCACAGTGAGGACCGGCCCTTTAAATGTGACTGTTGTGACTACAGGTAAGGGGGACCAGGGACCAGAAAACAGCTCATGTTCCAGTGTTCCCCATGTCCTCCAATCCCTCCTGATTTCTCATGGCAGCTGCAAGAATCTTATTGACCTCCAGAAGCACCTGGATACCCACAGCGAGGAGCCAGCCTACAGGTGTGATTTTGAGAACTGCACCTTCAGTGCCCGATCCCTCTGCTCTATCAAGTCACATTACCGCAAAGTACACGAAGTGAGTGGGGCTGGTGTTGGGAAGGACTAGTGGAAGTATGGGGGACCCTGGGGTGAAGAGCTGGTCTCATTTCTCCCTTCCTTCCCCATCAGGGAGACTCTGAGCCAAGGTACAAATGTCATGTGTGTGACAAATGCTTCACACGGGGCAACAACCTCACCGTGCACCTTCGCAAGAAGCACCAGTTCAAGTGGCCCTCAGGGCATCCCCGTTTTCGGTATGTCTCTCAACCCTCCTTCCCAGATTAACACACTTGTTTTTATACCTTTTCAACAAGTTTTAAAAACCTTAATTTGGGTCGGGCGCGGTGGCTCACGCCTGTAATCCCAGCACTTTGGGAGGCCAGGGTGGGCGGATCATGAGGTCAGGAGTTTGAGACCAGCCTGGCCAACATGGTGAAACCCCGTCTCTACTAAAAATACAAAAAGTAGCTGAGCATGGTGGCACATGCCTGTAGTCCCAGCTACTTGGGAGGCTGAGGTGGGAGAATCACTTGAACCCGGAAGGCAGTGGTTGTAGTGAGCTGAGATCACGCCACTGCACTCCAGCCTGGGTGACAGAGCGAGACTCCATCTCAAATAAATAAATAAATAAATAAAACCTTAATTTGATGGTGGTTTTATGTCTACCATTTCCATTTAGATTCAAAGAATCCTAAGAATAATGGTGGAGCAAAGCTTATTTTTCTGTTTTTTGAATCTTGTAAGGCATGGTGCCAAACCCAATAAATGGTACCAAAAAGTCCTGCAGCCGGAACTAGAGCTAGAGTCTAAGGGTTCTGATCCTTAGCTCCAAGGCCTTCTCATAAATCCTTTGACACTTTCACCCTCCAACACAGTCAGTCAGTCTCTCTTTTTCTGGTTGGGTTTCTACGTAAAACTTTCCATTTTGAGTAATGATCTTTCCCTCTTGCCTTTTCTTCTACATATTCCAATAAAGACCTTTTTTGTCTTCAACTCCTGTCACCTGGAATCCAGGACTTCTTCCATCCCTCATGTTTGTTCCTTACTTTGCCAGCCTCGGCCATTTCTGTATCCCCCTGCCTGGGTTTGCTGCCCTTTATGCTCCTGCCTCACCAGGTACAAGGAACATGAAGATGGCTATATGCGGCTGCAGCTGGTTCGCTACGAGAGTGTAGAGCTGACACAGCAACTGCTGCGGCAACCACAAGAGGGATCGGGCCTGGGAACGTCGCTGAACGAGAGCAGCCTGCAGGGCATTATTCTAGAAACAGTGCCAGGGGAGCCAGGACGTAAGGAAGAGGAAGAGGAGGGCAAGGGTGGCGAAGGGACAGCCCTCTCAGCCTCTCAGGACAACCCCAGTTCCGTCATCCACGTGGTGAATCAGACCAATGCCCAAGGCCAGCAAGAGATTGTCTACTATGTGCTGTCTGAAGCCCCAGGGGAGCCTCCCCCAGCGCCTGAGCCACCTTCAGGGGGCATCATGGAAAAGCTTCAAGGAATAGCTGAGGAGCCAGAGATCCAGATGGTTTGAAGGCCGCAGAGCCAGACCATTTCTTCCCCAGGTCCTGGAGTTTGAGCCAGGCAAGTGGCAGTGCCCCTAGTGGGCAGCCGTTGCCAATGGATGCCTTTAGGAGTGGTGCCGAGAGCAGTGTGGTCCACTCTGGCCCGGGTTTGCATCATTCTACAGACTCTAAAGACTTCCTTTTTCTGCCAGACTGCATTTTGTGGGGAGCCTGAGGACTTTGGATTCTTTGAGGGGATACTGGATGTGTGTGTTCTTGTTAAAGAGGCTGTTATCAGGCTTAACCATAACCCTCAAGACATGCTTGACGGTGATTAAGTCCTTAGCTCACATCCATTCCCATCTTTTGGGCTCCTTAGGCCCAAGGATGGCGTGTGACTGGTCCCTACAAGGGTCCTTTCTTTGTCACCAGCCAAGGCACTGAGAACCAAGTAGCCATTTTCCTCTTAAGGTTTCCTCTACAACCCCAAGGACTTTCATGATTATCCTCAGGGACAGGATTAGAGGCATTGAGCGTGTTTATTAACAAATTGTTTTTGGTAATAAAAGAAATGCTTGGACTCTTATTTATTTATTCTTACATTTGGTGGCAGTTTACTAGGTAATGAGGAGATACAGCCACCCAGAAGAGGAGCTGAATAGTTAGGCTTGTTACCCTTCTACTGACTCAGGTGGTTTGTTTTTTGTTTGCTTAACTGTCCTGTTGTCCTCTCCTCCTCCCCTTGGTGAAACTTCGCTATTTCTTCTCAGAGCATATGCCATTTCCGTGGAGGTCCCAGGTCTTTGGCTGAGAGTGGGCAGTAGTGGTGCTATAGAATGAACAAGAATGGACTCACTGGGAGGATAGGGCAGCTGACCGTGGCCTCACTCTGAATACTGATTAGAATCCAGTGCCTCTAGGGTTGGGGTTCTTTACCTGGGAGTGGGAAGGAAGCTGATGGGTGGAGAGTGGATTGGGAAGCCGCCCAGGGAAGGGAGGCAATCAAGTGGTCCAGGAACCAAACTAGAAAATTGTGTGTCTGAATGTGCATTTTCCTGGGGAAAGGATCTGTTTTTTGCTAGATTATCAAAGAGATTGAAACCTCCCAAAATAAGAATCATCATTTAGTCTGGTTCAGCTACTTCTCAGCACCCTGTGTCCATTTTTATGGTCTGCTGTTCTGGAGAGGTCAAGGAAATAGTCTTGGGGACAGGAAGCTACCTAAAAAGGATCTCTGGGCCTTTTTTTTTAAGACCTAATTCTATTACTAGAAAAACTAAGGCCGGACGCAGTGGTTCATGCCTGTAATCCCAACACTTTGGGAGGCTGAGGCGGGCGGATCACAAGGTCAAGAGATGGAGACCATCCTGGCCAACATGGTGAAACCCCATCTCTACTAAAAATATAAAAATTAGCTGGGCTTGGTGGCACACATCTGTAGTCCCAGCTACTCGGGAGGCTGAGGCAGGAGAATTGCTTGAACCCGGGAGGCTGAGGTTGCAGTGAGCTGAGATCATGCCACTGCACTCCAGCCTGGCGACACAGCGAGACTCCGTCTCAAATAAATAAATAAAATAAATAAATAAATAAATAAATAAATAAAAACGTGTGTGTGTCTATTTGTGGAAAGAAAAAGATCTCTTCATTAATCCCATCAGCCATTTATTGAGTTCCTACTATAGTCCAGGCACAGGTGCTAAGGATACAAAGATGAATAAAACCCAGGACCTTCCCTGGAGGGACTTGCAATGTAGAAGCAAGGAAAGACTAGGTAAGCTGAGTGATAGAAGTTTATCAGGGTACATTTACATTTAGAAGGCTCCAAATAGGAGTAAATGGTATTACCTGGGCAAGGGATCAGGAAAGGTTTCATCCAGGAAGAGACCTTCCACCTAACCAAGACTAGATGAAGACTAAAGGTTCTAAACTGAAAAGATTGTGGTGTCTCATTTTTCATACGTAATCAGAATGAAAATATTAAGCCATGAAACATATTTAAAGTTCAACATGATTATACTTAAAACATATACTGTATATAGATTAACTATCAAATTCTGTTTCTAATTTTTTCTTTTATTTTTCAGTTCCCCTGTTCTGCTGGTGTTCTAAGCACTGGCGTGGGGTGCCCCTTGAGTTACGCAGCACTAATGACTTTATCCATTCTTCCATGAGCAGTGTCTTCGGGAGCAGGCCAGCATTCTATGAAAAGGACCTTCCCTACTAGTCTTCTCAGTCATGCCCACACCAAATCGCATCGCTCTATCTGGACCATGGAGACGGCAGAAGAGATTCTGGTCTGTTACCATGTGATTCCATTCCCTAGGAGGAGGGGTGACTTGGGATCCTGGACTCAGTACGCATGGCTTAGAAAGTACTGGACCAGGAGCGAGGGGTCATTGTTGAGTAGTCTAGGCAGCCAGAGGCCTCTGGAAGGATACTAAAGGCTGTGGTGGGTGACAGTGGGCTCTTGGAGGGAGGAGGGTTATGATACTAATTTGGTTACCTTAGAGTTTCACCTAGAGTCAACACTGGTCCCAGCATCATGGTGTCTGAAGATTAAGGACACACCCTGTCTTAGTCTTCCTTAAAGGGGGTAGGGATAGGAGAGAAGGCAGGTGGCCCAGGAGTGGGAAGCAGATAACTTCTTTTCTCTTTTTTGTGGCAAGTCTACAACTACAGAGGACTTAGAAGAACTGGGTGGATATAAAAAAGTGTCAACTATGGCCGGGTATGGTGGCTCACGCCTGTAATCCTAGCACTTTGGGAGGCCGAGGTGGGCAGATCACTTGAGGTCAGGAGTTCGAGACCAGTCTGGCCAACATGGAGAAACCCTGTCTCTACCAAAAATAACAAAAATTAGTCAGGCATGGTGGCACATGCCTGTAGTCTCAGCTACTCGGGAGGCTGAGGCAGGAGAATTGCTTGAATCTGGGAGGCAGAGGTTGGAGTGAGCCGAGATCACATCACTGTACTCCAGCCTGGGCGACAGACCAAGACTGTCTCAAAAAAAAAAAAAAGTGTCAACTAAAAAGGAAAATTGAAAAAGAGGCTGGGTGCGGTGGCTCATGCCTATAATCCCAGCACTTTGGGAGGCCGAGGTGGGTGGATGGCTTCAGCCCAGGAATTCGCAGCTAGCCTGAGTGACATGACGAAACCCCAACTCTACAAAAAATACAAAAATTTGGCCCAGGCATGGTGGTGCATACCTGTAGTCCCAGCTACTCGGGAGGCTGAGGTGAGAGAATTGCCTGAGCCTGGGGAAGTTGAGGCTTAAGTGAGCTGTGATTGTGCCACTGCACTCCAGCCTGGATGACAGAACAGTGTCTCAAAAAAAAAGAAAGAAAAAGAAAAATGATTTCTCCAAGATGAGAGAGGAATGATGAATGGTCATGGGGAATAAATAATTACTGTAAGATTATGACCTAGTGAATTTGGACACTCAATGCATGTTAAATGAATAAATGAATTTTGCTCAAGATCAGGAATCAAATGAGGAACATATCCATTTCATGTACAGTAGCAGAGAGACTTAAGGCTGAGAGGGAAGGGTGGAGGAGATGGTGAAAGCTTCTTCATACCATGCTAAATAGCTTGGATTTCTTGGCTGGGGAGGGAATGTGGAGGACAAGTAAGTAGATGAAACTTGGAAAGGAATGGGGATGTCCCCACCCTCGTGGAACTTAAGGCTAATTTCCTGAGGGGAAGAGACTAGAGGCCAAGGGGAAGAAGCCAGTGAGAGAAGATTTCAAAAATACAAGAGAAGCCTGGTGCGGTGGCTCATGCCTGTAATCCCAGCACTTTAGGAGGCAGAGGCAGAGGCAGGGGCAGAGGTGAGAGGATTGCTTGAGCCCGCGAGTTCAAGACCAGCCAGGGCAGCATGGCAGAACCCAGACTACAAAAAACTACAAAAAGCAGGGCATGGTGGTACGTGCCTATAATCCCAGCTACTCGGGAAGCTGAGACGGGAGGATGGCTTGAACCTGGGAGGTCCAGGCTACAGTGAATTGTGATCGTGCCACTGCACTTTAGCCTGGGCAACAGAGCCAGACTCTGTCTAAAAAAACAAACAACAACAACAACAACAAAAAAGAGAAAAATACAGGAGAGAGGATATTTGATAGGGTAAAGCCCCTAGATTTGGGGTGGGAAGAATATAGAGAACAAGCAGATAAATAAAACTTGGAAAGGAATGGAGTAGAGAGAAGAAGGTAGGAATGGGAGTGGATATGGATTTTGTTCATAGGCATAAGGGGGATTTCATGCTTGGTGGTCTCTATTTCATTGATAAAGTAGGAATTAAAGTTATTGAAGATAATCTGTTGGATTAAGGATTTATACAAATCGACACATTTTAGAAATGCCATTAACAGATATAAGAATGAGATAGAAGACCTGATGACCCAGCTGAAATTGAAGACCAAGATCAGGCAGGGGCAACTTCAATACAACCATACAATTTTTTTTTTTTTTTTCACCAGACAGGAGCACTCCTGGAATAAAAACAGAAAACAGACCACTGGGTGTATCACAGCAATAGCATGGCGGCCAGGACATGGGTTGCACAGGGCCAAGGAGCAAGGCAATTAGAGCAGCTAGAGATGGATCATGAAGTCCAGACTGGACGGTGAGGGCCTGGGAAGCTGGAGGCAGTACAGCAGTTAGAGTCACACCACTGGAGGTTCCAGTGAGGCTTCTGAAGATTAGTGGGCAGAAAGGAAAGGTTGTGGTCAAGAAGGGAACTTTTGTTTAATTGATACATAATAAGTATACATATTTATGGGTAATATGTGATATTTTGATACATGCATACAATGTGTAATCAAGGTAATTAGGATATCCATCACCTCAAACATTTATCATTTCTTCGTGTTGGGAATATTTCAAATCCTTTTCTAGCTGTTTTGAAATACACAATAAGCAGCCAGGCAGAGTGGCTCACTCCTGTAATCCCAGCACCTTGGGAGATCAAGGTGGGCGATCACGAGGTCAGGGGCTCGAGACTAGCCTAGCCAACATGGTGAAACCCCGTCTCTACTAAAGATATAAAAAATTAGCTGGGCATGGTGGCGCGCCCCTGTAATTCCAGCTACTCAGGAGGCTGAGGCAGGAGAATCGCTTGAACCCAGGAGGCGGAGGTTGCAGTGAGCTGAGATTGTGCCACTGCACTCCATCCTGGATGACAGGGCGAGACTCCATCTCAAAAAAAAAAAAAAGAAAAAGAAAAAGAAATATACAATAAGCTGCTGTTAACTAGAATCACCCTACTGTGCTGTAGAATGCTAGAACTTATTCCTTCCATCTAACTATATTTTTGTAGACATTAACCAATCTCTTCATCCCCCACCCTTCACTTCACTACCCTTCCTAGGCTCTGGTAACCATCATTCTACTCTCCAGCTTCATGAGATCAACTTTTTTAGCTCCCACATATGAGTAAGAACATGAGATATTTGTCTTTCTGTGCCTGGCTTATTTCACTTAACACAATGTCCTCCAGTTCCATCTATGTTGCTGCAAATGACAGACTTTCATTCTTTTTATTTTTATTTATTTATTTATTTTTTTTTTAATTTTTATTTTTTTTGACAGAGTCTCGCTCTGTAGCCCAGGCTGGAGTGCAATGGTGTGATCTTGGCTCACTGCAACTCCATCTCCCAGGTTCAAGCAATTCTCCTGCCTCAGCCTCCCAAGTAGCTGGGATTACAGGCGCCTGCTACCAAGCCCAGCTAATTTTTTGTATTTTTAGTAGAGACGGGGTTTTGCCATGTTTGCCAGGCTGGTCTCGAACTCCTGACCTCAAGTGATCCACCCGCCTCGGCCTCCCAAAGTGCTGGGATTACAGGCATGAGCCACCGCACCCGACCTATTTTTATTTTTATTTTTGAGACAAGAGTCTGTCTTGTCTCACCTGCATCAGAGTCTGTCTTGTCTCACTGCACCAGGACAGGGTGCAGTGGCGCAGTGGCACGATCTCGGCTCACTGCAACCTCCACCTCATGGGTTCAAGCAATTCTCCTGTCTCAGCCTCCCAGGGAGCTGGGATTATAAGTGCGCACCACCATGCCCAGCTAATTTTTGTATTTTTAGTAGAGATGGGGTTTCACCATGTTGGCCAGGCTGGTCTCGAACTCCTGACCTCAGGTGATCCACCCGCCTCAGCCTCCCACAGTGCTGGGGTTACAGGCATGAGCTGCCGTGCCTGGACAAATTTCATCCTTTTTTATAGCTGAATAATATTCCACTGTGTGTATGCACTACATTTTCTTTATCCATTCATCCACTGATGGACACTGAGGTTGATTCCATTTCTTGGCTATTGTGAATGGTACTGCAATGAACATGGGAGTGCACATATCTCCCCGATATACTGACTTCCTTTCTTTTGGATATATACCCAGCAGTGGGATTGCCGGATCATATGGTAGGTCTATTTTTAGTTTTTTGAGAAACTTTCATACTGATTTTTTTTTTTTTTTTTTTTTTGAGATGAATTCTCACTCTGTCGCCCAGGCTGGGGTGCAGTGGCACAATCTTGGCTCGCTGCAACCTCCATCTCCTGGGCTCAAGCAATTCTCTTGCCTCAGCCTCCCAAGTAGCTGGGATTACAGGCACGTGCCACCACGCCCGGCTAATTTTTTGTATTTTTAGTAGAGACGAAGTTTCACCATGTTGGCCAGGCTGGTCTTGAACTCCTGACCTCAAGTGATCTGCCTGCCTCGGAATCCCAAAGTGCTGGGACCACAAGTGTGAGCCACCGTGCCCGTCCCATACTGTTTTTTATAGTGGCTGTACTAATTTACATTTCTACCAACAGTGTACTAGCGTTCCCAGAAAGGGGACATTTTTAAATGGAGCTATTCAGAGTCCAGAGTACTTCCACAGGGAAGTAGGCTGCTGAATGGAGACAGGTCATTGGAGTAGAACAGACCAAGAGAAATAAGGCATTTTGAATGCCTACTAGGAGTGACCTTTCTGACCCGCCCATCAGTGAAGTGGATCTTTATGATACTGTGAAACATATCAGTTGGCCCTCCATATCTGTGGGTTTCACATCCATGGATTCAACCAACTTCGGATTGAAAATATTAAAAAAAAAAAAAAAATGGCAGGTGCATCTGTATTGAACGTGTACAGACTTTTTTTTCTTGTCATTATACCCTAAAAATATACAGAATAGTATAACAACTATTCACATAGCATTTACATAGTATTAGGTATTATAACTAATCTAGAGATGATTTAAAGTATATGGGAAGGGCCGGGCGCAGTGGCTCATGCCTGTAATCCTAGCACTTTGGGAGGCTGAAGTGGGCAGATCACTTGAGGCCAGGAGTTCAAGACCAGCCTGGCCACTATGGCAAAACCCTGTCTCTACTAAAAATTCAAAACTTAGCTGGGCATGGCGGCACGTGCCTGTGATCCCAGCTACTCGGGAGGCTGAGGCAGGAGGATTGCTTGAACCCAGGAGGTAGAGATCACAGTGAGCTGAGATCGCAGTGAGCTGAGATCACACCATTGCATTCCAGCCTGGGTGACACAGTAAGACTGTCTTAAAATATATATATATAAAATATATAAGTATATATTATATGTAAGTATATATAAATATGTAAGTTTATACTTATATATGTATAAATAATATATAAGTATATATAAAATATATAAGTATATATTTATATAAGTATATATAAAATATATAAGTATATATTTATATAAGTATATATAAAATATATAAGTATATTTTTATATAAGTATATATAAAATGTATAAGTATATATTTATATAAGTATATATAAAATGTATAAGTATATATTTATATAAGTATATATAAAATATTTAAGTATATATTTATATAAGCATATATAAAATATTTAAGTATATATTTATATAAGCATATATAAAATATATAAGTATATATTTTTATATAAGCATATATAAAATATATAAGTGTATATTTTTATATAAGCATATATAAAATATATAAGTGTATATTTTTATAAGCATATATAAAATATATAAGTGTATATTTATATAAGCATATATAAAATATATAAGTGTATATTTATATAAGCATATAGAAAATATATAAGTGTATATTTATATAAGCATATAGAAAATATATAAGTGTATATTTTATATAAGCATATAGAAAATGTATAAGTGTATATTTTATATAAGCATATAGAAAATGTATAAGTGTATATTTTTATATAAGCATATAGAAAATGTATAAGTGTATATTTTTATATAAGCATATAGAAAATGTATAAGTGTATATTTTTATATAAGCATATAGAAAATGTATAAGTGTATATTTTTATATAAGCATATAGAAAATGTATAAGTGTATATTTTTATATAAGCATATAGAAAATGTATAAGTGTATATTTTTATATAAGCATATAGAAAATGTATAAGTGTATATTTTTATATAAGCATATAGAAAATGTATAAGTGTATATTTTTATATAAGCATATAGAAAATGTATAAGTGTATATTTTTATATACGCATATAGAAAATGTATAAGTGTATATTTTTATATACGCATATAGAAAATGTATAAGTGTATATTTTTATATACGCATATAGAAAATGTATAAGTATATTTTTATATACGCATATAGAAAATGTATAAGTGTATATTTTTATATACGCATATAGAAAATGTATAAGTGTATATTTTTATATACGCATATAGAAAATGTATGTGTATATTTTTATATACGCATATAGAAAATGTATAAGTGTATATTTTTATATACGCATATAGAAAATGTATAAGTGTATATTTTATATACGCATATAGAAAATGTATAAGTGTATATTTTATATACGCATATAGAAAATGTATAAGTGTATATTTTATATACGCATATAGAAAATGTATAAGTGTATATTTTATATACGCATATAGAAAATGTATAAGTGTATATTTTATATACGCATATAGAAAATGTATAAGTGTATATTTTATATACGCATATAGAAAATGTATAAGTGTATATTTTATATACGCATATAGAAAATGTATAAGTGTATATTTTATATACGCATATAGAAAATGTATAAGTGTATATTTTCATATACGCATATAGAAAATGTATAAGTGTATATTTTCATATACGCATATAGAAAATGTATAAGTGTATATTTTCATATACGCATATAGAAAATGTATAAGTGTATATTTTCATATACGCATATAGAAAATGTATAAGTGTATATTTTCATATACGCATATAGAAAATGTATAAGTGTATATTTTCATATACGCATATAGAAAATGTATAAGTGTATATTTTCATATACGCATATAGAAAATGTATAAGTGTATATTTTCATATACGCATATAGAAAATGTATAAGTGTATATTTTCATATACGCATATAGAAAATGTATAAGTGTATATTTTCATATACGCATATAGAAAATGTATAAGTGTATATTTTCATATACGCATATAGAAAATGTATGTGTATATTTTCATATACGCATATAGAAAATGTATGTGTATATTTTCATATACGCATATAGAAAATGTATGTGTATATTTTCATATACGCATATAGAAAATGTATGTGTATATTTTCATATACGCATATAGAAAATGTATGTGTATATTTTCATATACGCATATAGAAAATGTATGTGTATATTTTCATATACGCATATAGAAAATGTATGTGTATATTTTCATATACGCATATAGAAAATGTATGTGTATATTTTCATATACGCATATAGAAAATGTATAAGTGTATATTTTCATATACGCATATAGAAAATGTATAAGTGTATATTTTCATATACGCATATAGAAAATGTATAAGTGTATATTTTCATATACGCATATAGAAAATGTATAAGTGTATATTTTCATATACGCATATAGAAAATGTATAAGTGTATATTTTCATATACGCATATAGAAAATGTATAAGTGTATATTTTCATATACGCATATAGAAAATGTATAAGTGTATATTTTCATATACGCATATAGAAAATGTATAAGTGTATATTTTCATATACGCATATAGAAAATGTATAAGTGTATATTTTCATATACGCATATAGAAAATGTATAAGTGTATATTTTCATATACGCATATAGAAAATGTATAAGTGTATATTTTCATATACGCATATAGAAAATGTATAAGTGTATATTTTCATATACGCATATAGAAAATGTATAAGTGTATATTTTCATATACGCATATAGAAAATGTATAAGTGTATATTTTCATATACGCATATAGAAAATGTATAAGTGTATATTTTCATATACGCATATAGAAAATGTATAAGTGTATATTTTCATATACGCATATAGAAAATGTATGTGTATATTTTCATATACGCATATAGAAAATGTATGTGTATATTTTCATATACGCATATAGAAAATGTATGTGTATATTTTCATATACGCATATAGAAAATGTATGTGTATATTTTCATATACGCATATAGAAAATGTATGTGTATATTTTCATATACGCATATAGAAAATGTATGTGTATATTTTCATATACGCATATAGAAAATGTATGTGTATATTTTCATATACGCATATAGAAAATGTATGTGTATATTTTCATATACGCATATAGAAAATGTATGTGTATATTTTCATATACGCATATAGAAAATGTATGTGTATATTTTCATATACGCATATAGAAAATGTATAAGTGTATATTTTCATATACGCATATAGAAAATGTATAAGTGTATATTTTCATATACGCATATAGAAAATGTATAAGTGTATATTTTCATATACGCATATAGAAAATGTATAAGTGTATATTTTCATATACGCATATAGAAAATGTATAAGTGTATATTTTCATATACGCATATAGAAAATGTATAAGTGTATATTTTCATATACGCATATAGAAAATGTATAAGTGTATATTTTCATATACGCATATAGAAAATGTATAAGTGTATATTTTCATATACGCATATAGAAAATGTATAAGTGTATATTTTCATATACGCATATAGAAAATGTATAAGTGTATATTTTCATATACGCATATAGAAAATGTATAAGTGTATATTTTCATATACGCATATAGAAAATGTATAAGTGTATATTTTCATATACGCATATAGAAAATGTATAAGTGTATATTTTCATATACGCATATAGAAAATGTATAAGTGTATATTTTCATATACGCATATAGAAAATGTATAAGTGTATATTTTCATATACGCATATAGAAAATGTATAAGTGTATATTTTCATATACGCATATAGAAAATGTATAAGTGTATATTTTCATATACGCATATAGAAAATGTATAAGTGTATATTTTCATATACGCATATAGAAAATGTATAAGTGTATATTTTCATATACGCATATAGAAAATGTATAAGTGTATATTTTCATATACGCATATATAAATTGTATAAGTGTATATTTTCATATACGCATATATAAATATATAAGTGTATATTTTCATATACGCATATATAAATATATAAGTGTATATTTTCATATAAGCATATATAAATATATAAGTGTATATTTTCATATAAGCATATATAAATATATAAGTGTATATTTTCATATAAGTATATATAAAATATATAAGTATATTTTTATATAAGTATATATAATATATAAATAGTATATATAATATTTATGTAAGTGTGCAGGGAATTCAAAGCCAGCTTTCAAAGATCAGATCAAAACTGCTATAAAGTCTGCTTTAATACATGAAATTTAAAAAAAGTATATGGGAGGCTGTGCATAGGTTATATGGAAATACTATACAATTTTATATTGGGACTTGAACATCTGTGGACTTTGATATCCAAGGAGAGTCCTGGAACCAATGTCCCACAGATACTGAGGGACGACTGTACAAATGTACAATATTTGGTCTTTTTCCTCATTTCCTGGCATACAACTTCTAAAATCCTTGGACTCTTCACAGTGTAAGTGTCTTTTTGTGACCCGATGAGTTGACTGAGGGCTGGCAGCACCTAGGTAGCTTCAGGATGGGCACTGATCATTGGAAAGACCAAGGCAGGATTAGAAGGGTGAGACTTTCAGCCCCACCCCACAACCACCAGGAAGGGGAGAGGGGCTGAAGTTTGAGTTTATCACCAATGACCAATGATTTAATCAATCATGCCTATGTAATGAAGCCTCCATAAAAACTCAAAGGAGGTTCAGAGAGCTTCTGGATAGCTGAACATGTGGAGGTTCCTGGAGAGTTCCTGGAGGGTTCTTGGAGAGTGCATAGAAGTTCTCCACCCTCTTACTGGGTGCGGTGGCTCACACCTGTAATCCTAGCACTTTGGGAGGCCGAGGTGGGCGGATTGCCTGAGCTCAGGAGTTCGAGACCAGCCTGAGCAACACAGTGAAACCCTGTCTCTACTAAAATACAAAAATTAGCTGGGCGTGGCGGCATGCCCCAGCTACTCATGAGGCTGAGACAGGAGAATCATTTGAACCCAGGAGGCGGAGGTTGCAGTGAGCTGAGATCGCGCCACTGCACTCTAGCCTGGGCGACAGAGCAAGACTTCGTCTCAAAAAAAAAAAAAAAGAAGACCGGGCGCGGTGGCTCAGACCTGTAATCCCAGCACTTTGGGAGGCCGAGGTGGGCGGATCAAAAGGTCAAGAGATCGAGACCATCCTGGGCTAACACGGTGAAACCCCATCTCTACTAAAAATACAAAAAAATTAGCTGGACATGGTGGCAGGCGGCTGTAGTCCCAGCTGCTCGGGAGGCTGAGGGAGGAGAATGGCGTGAACCCGGGAGGCGTAGCTCGCAGTGAGCCAAGATCGCGCCACTTTACTCCAGCCTGGGCCACGGAACTAGACTCCGTCTCAAAAAAAAAAAAAAAGGAAGTTCTCCACTTCTCTCCTCTTCCCACATGCCTCACCCGTTGCCTCTCTTTGTCTGTATTCTGTGTAATATCATTTATAATAAGCTGATAAATGTAAGTAAAGTGTTTCCCCAAGTTCTATTAGCCACTCTAGCAAATTAATCAAACCTAATGAGGGAGTTGAGGGAACCCTGATTTATAGCCAGTTGGTCAGAAGCATGAACAGAAACAATCTGCAGCTTATGATTGGCATTGGAAGTGGGGGGTAGTCTGTGGGACTGAGCCCTCAACCTGTGGCATCTGACACTATCTCCAGGCAGGTTGTGTTGGAATTGAATTGAATTAGAGGACAACCAGCTGGCGTCCACTGCAGAATTGATTGCTTGCTTAAAGTGTGGGGCAAAACACCCACACATCTGGCGTCAGAAGTGTGTTGTGAGAGTATAGTAAGAGAAACTGAGTTTGTTTATTTCTGTATATTCTCAACCCAGTATTAGGGGTAGGAGAACAGGGCCCAGAGAAAAGCTGGGGAGACACCTGATCTGTAAGGCTGGTTCCACCCAAAAGATACAGCCAAGAGGTGTGGTGCGAGTTCAAGTTTTAAGAGAAGGAAGAAAAAGAGATAGAGACTTGGGCAGAGACCCTTGGCATTCTTCCGCTTTGCAGAACCCCAGTTTCTTCTTATCAAAGGAAATGGTGGTACATAATTATCAAAGGAAATGGTGGTACATAATTATCAAAGGAAATGGTGGTACATAATTATCAAAGGAAATGGTGGTACATAGCAGGAGAGAGAGGGAGAGACAAACACTGCACTTTTATTTTATTTTATTTTAATTTAATTTTTTTTTTTTTTTTTTTTTTGAGATGAAGTCTCGCTCTGCGGCCTAGGCTGGAGTGCAGTGGCGCGATCTTGGCTCACTGCAAGCTCCGCCTCCCGGGTTAATGCCATTCTCCTGCCTCAGCCTCCCGAGTAGCTGGGACTACAGGCGCCCACCACCACGCCTGGCTAATTTTTTATATTTTTAGTAGAGACAGGGTTTCACCGTGTCAGCCAGGATGGTCTCGATCTCCTGACCTCGTGATCTGCCCGTCTTGGCCTCCCGAAGTGCTGGGATTACAGGCGTGAGCCACAGCGCCCGACAACACTGCACTTTTAAAATTCACTTCAAAATTGCTTGATTTTGTTTCGCTGTTATTATAATTTTTTTTTTTTTTTTGAGATGGAGTTTCACTCTTGTCACCCAGGCTGGAGTGCAGTGGCGCAATCTCTGCTCACTGCAACCTCTGCCTCCCAGGTTCAAGTGATTCTCCTGCCTCAGCCTCCCAAGTAGCTGGAATTACAGGCATGTGCCACCACACCTGGCTAATTTTTGTATTTTTAGTAGAGACAGGATTTCACCATGTTGACCAGGCTGGTCTTGAACTCCTGATTTCAGGTGATCCACCCGCCTCAGCCTCCCAAAGTGCTGGGATTACAGGTGTGAGCCACTGCACCCAGCCTATAATTTTTTAAAAAAGCAACAGCAACAGCAGAGACTCTGCCTAGTCTCTGAGGGGTCGGGAGAGGCAATCAATAGTTACCCCTCCACGGCCTCCACTCCAGCGCCTATGCACATTTTTCCTTTCTGCCTTGGGGAGCCACAGGAGGACTGGAGAGCTTTGCTGCTGCATAGCGGCAGGAACCCTGAAGCCAGCTGAGTGGGTGGGGCAGGGTGGGGGTTTGCAGTCAGTCTCCTCTTTATCCACCCCTCCTTCCAGGTCCTGGGCTGCATCTCTCCAAGTGACCAGCAGAGGGGCCTTCATTAACAAATACACTTTAAAACCATTCTGTCCAGAGGTGACAGACTGTCATGGTGGGCAAGGGAGGCACAGTGGAAGAGAGACCTGGGATGGTGGAAGCAGAACTGGTCAGTTCTAATATCCCCCCAGTCGAATTCCTTTCCAGCTCCCATAGGACCCTGTTAACCCTCCTTTTTTTTCATAGGCCCACAAAGCTGCTTAACAACTGCTTCTCCCACAAATCCCTGCCCAGAGCAGCCTGTGTCTGTTAGATTAGCTCCTGGCACTAAGCTGAGATGGGAATTTTCTGCTTCTGCCTTGCTCCTCTTAAGCCAGTTATCACCAACCCTTACATGTCTGGGCCTAGGGAAACATGCCCTGGATGGAGGCTGTGTCCTGGTGGTGGGGGTGAGGCGGTCTGGGGTGGGAGTTGGGAGAATCCTAGAGAAAGGGGAGAATCCATCGCAGGGAATGGGAGGAGGTCTGTTTGGAGGAATAGGGGAGGATCCACCTGGACGTTGAGGGAAAGTCTGTGATGGGAAATAGAGGGTTTGTTCTGGGGATGGGAGGTCTAGACTAAGGAAAGAAGGTTCTTTTAAGCAATGGTTCTCAAAAGGTGGTCCCTGGACTAGCAGCATCAGCATCACTTGAGAGCTTATTAGAGATGTAAATTCTCTGGCTCCACCCCAGATACTGAATCAGAAATTCTGGGAGTGGAGCCCAGTAATCTAATCTGTGTTTTAACAAGCTCTCTAGATGATTTGGATGTGCGCTCAAATTTGAGGACCACTGCTCTTGAGTTACAAGGTCTACTCTAGGAGTTGGAAGTGTGTGTTCTCAGGAATCAAAGGTCCATCCTGGGGGATATGTGGTGGGAGTGGGAAGTATCTGTAGGATGGAGAAGGTCTGTGTTAGTGGACCTCTGGAAGGCTGGAAAGGTTCTATATCCTAGAATGAGAAAGGTCTGTTCAAGGGGAACTGAGAAAATCTGCTTTATAAAGTGGGAAGGTGACAATAGTTAATAAGGAAGTTTGACATCGTAGATAAAGCCATGGTTTAGAATCACTGAGACCTGGATTTGAATCCCTACATCCATCACACTAGCTATGTACTTCATACTTGTACTTAACATTTCTGAGCTTCAGTTCCTTATCTAAAACATGGAAGAATAATACTGACTTCATAACATTGTTACAAGGACTGATTAGACTGTTCTGTTCAGTCAATGGGTATTTATGGAGTGCATTTTCTTTTTTTAATTTTTAATTAAAAAATTTTTTTTTGTAGAGATAGGGTCTCCTTATATTGCCCAGGCTGGTCTCAAAATCCTGGGCTCAAGCAATCCTCCTGCCTGAGCCTCCCAAAGTGCTGGGATTACAGGCATGAGCCACCACACCCGGTTTTGAGTGCAATTTCTGTGTCCAAGTTCTAGGAATATAGTGGAGAAAGAGACTGGCCTAGCCCCTTCCTCAGAGATCAACCATATCTCTATGCTATGTGCCTAGCAGGTAGTAGGCATTCAATAAATGTAGTTTCCCCTCCTTTGCTAAGGAAAGGAAGATTCATCTGAGGGAAGGAAATGAGCCTGAACCGTGGTGTGACCTGGGAAGTAAGAATGTATGGTCTATGCAATGGCATGATTATGGCTCACTGCAGCCTCATTATCCCAGGCTCAAGTGATCCTCCTGCCTCAGCCTCCCGAGTAGCTGGGACTGCAGGCACACACCACCACGTCTGGCTTATTTATTTATTTAATTTTATTTTTTGAGACAGAGTCTTGCTCTGTCACCCAGGCTGGAGTGCAGTGGCGCGATCTTGGCTCACTACAACCTCCGCCTCCCAGGTTCAAGTGACTCTTGTGCCCTAGCCTCCAAAGTATTATAGGCATGAGCCACCATTCCCAGCTAATTTTTGTAATATTAGTAGAGATGGGGTCTCGCCATGTTGGCCAGGCTGGTCTCGAACTCCTGACCTAAAGTGATCCACCCACCTTGGCCTCCCAAAGTGCTGGGATTACAGGTGTGAGACATCATGCCTGGCCTATAGTCTATTCTTGAGAATAAAAAATCTTAATCTGCTGAGTGTGGTGGCTCATGCCTGTAATCCCAGCACTTTGGGAGGCTGAGGCGGGTGGATCACTTGAGGTCAGGAGTTCGAGACCAGCCTGGTCAACATGGTGAAACCCCATCTCTACAAAAAATACAAAAATTAGCCGGGTGTGGTGGTGTGTGCCTGTAGTCCCAGCTACTCAGGAGGCTGAGGCAGGAGAATCGCTTCAACCTGGGAGGCAGAGGCTGCAGTGAGCTGAGATCTCGCAACTGCTCTCCAGCCTGGGTGACAGAATGAGACCACATCAGAAAAAAAGAAAGAAAGAAGCAAAGAAAGAAAGAGAGAGAAAGAAAGAAAAAGAAAGAAAGAAAAGAAAGAAAGAAGGAAGAAAGTTGTGTGCCAAAGAATAAAGCTGGGTGGCATTAAGACATGGAGGTTATCTCAGGAGGATGAAAAGCCTGTCTAGAAAATAGAGGGAGACAGTCCATTTGGGAATAAGGTTCTGAGAGGCCCAATTAGCAGGGTAAAATCAGGGACTTTGGGGTTCAAGCCCTGCTTTGCCACCAACTATTGCTTAACCTCCCTATGCCTCAGTTTTTCATCTCTAGAGGGGGGTAGTAAAACCTGTCTCATAGGGATATTGTGAAGATTAAATAAGATAATGCCTGTTACAAAGTAGTTAATAAATGCAACTGTTGGGGGATGGGGAGGTCTATAGTAGCTGATGAGAAGTTGACTTGGAGAATGGAGGGTCCATCTGGAGAATAGGAGGTTGGTCCTGAGGAATGGTGGTGATGTGGGGCATGGAGTTGGGGGAAGATAGGAAAGACTGGATCCAAACCCCACACAAACCTCAGAGTAACACGGCGGGGCCTAGAGAAATCCTCCAGGGACCGCCAGCTTTTAGGGCTGTGGAGAGGTGATTGGGAGGGGGGCCAGCAGGGGAGAGGTTTGACTGCTAGTAACCGCTCAACTGCTGCAGTAAGAAGCCTCAGCGGTGGCAGTCGCACCAGCAGCCTCAGAGCCTTCCCTCCCATCGTCTCTGCTGTGTGACAGGTGGGAACTTAAAAGCTCAGATCACGTGTCTTGGCTAGCTAACCTACTTACCCCTTGAAGACATAGTGGCTGGGACAGGCAAGGGCCAAGAAGAATTGGCTGACAAAGGGGCAGAGCAGGGGGAAGCCCCAAGTGTGTTCCGGGGACCTACATTTGAAGGCTTTGGGGGCGAGGGAGAGAATGTGCAGGTGCATGAGATGCTCGGGGCATGTCTGCGAGCCGTGTGCATGCCCCGGCACACAGGTCCCTCCAGGATACGGCATGTGCCTGTCTTGAAGGCCTGTATCTGGTTAGGTGACTACAGTCGGAGCAGGCTGAGCACTGGGTTCCAGTTTAACTCGAGCTACTGCAGGCTCTCCCAAAGCTGCTGCCATTTCCCCTTCTTTATTAGTGTCCTAACTCAGAGAAAGTGTGAATGGGGAGACAGGAGGATGTTCCAATGTCCCAAGGCTCCTGCGTTTTTGAAAGCCTTTGCACCTAGTTTGGGGATTCCTGGAGGGAGGCCTGCTCTCATTCATGGGCTGGAACTGAGGGAAATTGTTGGGGGACTGGTATCGTGCGTGAAGATAGACTGACACCTTTACGATCCCTCCACTTTCCCCCACCCCCAACACCATTGCCTAATCTGACTTCCAGGGACTTGTCCCCACGGAGTGACTCCAGCTCTCCTTTCCTCACTGCCTCCAGGTCGGCCCTTTGCCATCAACCCCCAGTCCTGAGTTCACCTCTGCACCTCCTCCGGCCCCCGTGCCGCAAGCGCTGCTTTCTCCTTTGCCGTCCTCGCCCCCCGCAGGTTGCCGGGCGGCGCGGGCCCTTTAAGAACGGCGGGACCGGCGAGCAGTAGCTGGTAGGAGAGCGCAGTCGCCCCGCGGGCTCGGAGGACACAGCGTCCGGGACCAGGCTCTGGGAAGCGGGTGTGCACAGCCCAGCAGAGTCGGGGTGCGACCCCAACCGCCTCTCACCATCCTTGCCATCTCCTCCGAGCCGAGGGCCGGCCCTCCTGCCTCGCCTGCCCCGCCCCGGCCCCGCCCCGGCCCGGGCCGCCGGGACCGGGAGCCGGGACGCGGGTGCCGCAGCCCGAGGCAGGTAAGGGGAGCCCCGGCTCTCCGTCCCCGGTCCGTGGCAGCGCTGAGCATCCCGGCCCCGCACCGGCCCGGGGGCGCGTCAAGGTGACTAGGCACGCGGGAGATGGGGTGGGGGCTTGAGCCGCTGTGGGGTGCTTAGTTTTGAGTCCGGGTGGTGCGCCTGGCTTTGGGGACAGCCCGGGGCACGCGGGCCCGGGGGTGCCGGCGGGAGGGGCCGGCCTGGGCGTCGCGCCAAGGGATGGGGAGTGGGACGCAGCCGGAGGCCTGAAGCCTCCTCTCCGCCTTCCCCTGGTCCGCCCTGCACTCACCCTGCTACCCCGACCTCCTAGCGGGCAGCCTCCGCCGGCTGCCTCTTCTCCCCCGCCCCCTATTCCTTCAGTCCCCAGGGGCTGCTGGCCTGCGGGGTAAGGAGATTAGAGAAGCCGCGGGGAGGAAGGAGCGATTGAGGGCTTCAAGGGGACGGGCTGGGGTCAGGCTGGAGCTGGGCTGCCCGGGACTGAGCGTCTCCGTGCGGGGAGTGGGGGGCGGGGGCAGAGTGCGGGGCTAACAGTCGCGGATCTGCCCCGAGAAGGAGGTGGCGAGTGGGGGCGGGGGAAGCATTAGAACGCCAGGGAACTTTGAGCGGGGCTCGGTGGTCTGCCCCAAACTGAGCAGGCCCTCTCCCTGCAGGCCGGCGGCGTGATGGCGGAGAAGGCGCTGGAGGCCGTGGGCTGTGGACTAGGGCCGGGGGCTGTGGCCATGGCCGTGACGCTGGAGGACGGGGCGGAACCCCCTGTGCTGACCACGCACCTGAAGAAGGTGGAGAACCACATCACTGAAGCCCAGCGCTTCTCCCACCTACCCAAGCGCTCAGCAGTGGACATCGAGTTCGTGGAGCTGTCCTATTCCGTGCGGGAGGGGCCCTGCTGGCGCAAAAGGGGTAGGGAACAGACTGGTAGGGGGAGTCCGTGGGCCCCCTCTGAGTTGCCTCTCCAGAAGCATGAGGCCTGGGTGTCCCATGTTTGGAAAGTCCTGCACCAGTGGGCTCTGTGGAAACACTAAAATCTGGGCCCCAGCCCCCTGCTCACTGTGCACTGTTGGGGTGTCAGGATCTACGCCCCCCACACCTGTGAGCACCATGGGATGCTAGGTGCAATTGGTTATTGAAGCTTTATCTTCTAAAGAGATCCCGTGACCTCTGGTCCTTGAGTGGTCCTTGATAAGTTTTCCTTCTTTTGTTTATGGAGGATTCCTACCTGTGAGGGCTGGTATGAAAAAGTAGGGGGCTGTGTCTGCAGGGTTGAGCAATACCCTTGGACCTAATTATAAAGACGTTCTCATTCCTGTCATCTTATTCCGTTCTTACCACAGTGCTCAGAAGCAGGGAAGGTGGCGGTTTGGCAGGATAGATGTCATCTCCATGTTACTAATAAGGAAACTGAGACCCAGGGAAGTTGAGTAACTTGACCAATGTCATACAGCTAGTAAGTGGTAGAGCTGAGACCAGAAGCCCGATTTCCCAGCTCTCCACACATTGTTCCTTTCTCTCTCTTCCCTGTACAGCAGTCCCATCACCTCCCCCTTCCCGCCCATGAGGACAGGTTCCCCTGAACTCTGACTAGCCCCTGCAGCCCCTACCCTGAACAGCTTTAGCTGCTAGTAGGGAAGCTGAGGCTGTTTCCCAGAGCCTGGGTGTGGGCCAGGGGTGGGGCTGGGACATTGTTCTCTGAGGTTTAACAAATAGGTTTGGGGTGCTTCAGAGCAGGGCTGAGCATGATCTGCCTCTGCACTCTCCAAACCCTCACTCCCATGAGTGACCAAAAGGTCACATGGCTGAACCAATGGAAACTGAGGCATCTGGGCTTCCTGCCCAGTGGGCCCTGTCCCTAAGCAACCTCTTTCGGTCCTGAGACCAGCTCTGGGCAAAATGATGAGGCAGTTGTTCTTTCCTTAGCCCTCTCATTTCCTTATAATTTTAAGAAACTAAGATTTTTTAAAAAATGTGTCTAGACGGGCCAGCTCTCCAGTTGCTTCCATGCGCCAGCCACAGATTGATATCCCTCACCTGGCCCTTCCCTCCTTTTGACCTTGCCAGCCTCATTCTGCTCTACTGGCCATTTTGCCATTTCTTTCATCCGTTATCCCTTTCTCTGCCCCCTGCCCTCCCCTGGATGACTTGTTTTCCATTGAATCCCTCTCCCCTTCTCTAGAGGACAGAAAGCAATTAAGGGTAGGCAGAAAGGAAAGAAAGCAAGGGGGATGGAGAGAGGGAGAGTTCTACCTTTCCCAAGTAAGGATTTGTTATCATCTCCCCTAATTATGTATAGCATTTCTTATTTTTTCAAAACAGCTTCCTTTTAATTATTTTTAATAATCTCACTTAACATTAGTAATAACCCTATAAGTCCTTGGGAATAGATGTTACTATCCTTCCCTTATAGATGAGGAGTCAGAGACCTTAAAGATTAAGTGACTTGACAAAATTGCAAAGAGAGCTACTGACGGCGGCAGAACTAGAATACCAGTGTCTCTCCAGCCCAAGGGCCTGGCTGGCCTCTTCTGTGCTGAGCAGTTGTGGGACATGGGTTCCTAGTCACTTATAAGCTATGTGACCTTGGGCAGGCTGCCTACCCGCTCTTGGCCTTGCTTTTCTCATCTGTAAACAGGGATGATAAGAATACACAGACTTGTGTGAAGCTCAGCTGAGACGGTATCTGTGAGAGGCAAATGTAAGATGATTTTTGTGTTAGGCATCAGTGTTCAACCAGCTACTGTAATTAATTGAGGGGAAGGTTCGTCGTTGCCAGTTTCTTCTCCTGCAAGAGATCACTTCCCGTGAGTGGCTCTGAAAGGCATATGCTGGAGTGCGCCACCAAATGTCTCTGATTGATGGTGAGAAGGACTGAGGCAGAGGGCTAGAGCCCACGGCTTCCCTCTCCCAGGAAAGAACTTGCTGTGTGACCCTGGGTGAGTCACTAGATGTCTCTGGGCCCCAGTTGCCTCACCCATGTTGTTAGAGAAACAGTTGAAGCTTTGTAAACCATGGGTACCATCCAGGCAGTTGCTGTGATCAGGACCTGGCAGCGGGCAGGAGCTGCTCCCCCTTCTGACGGGAAGCATCCAGAGGGACAGCCGGGCCCAGAACACAGTCCTGGGTGTCGTGGAGGGAGGGTTAGATATGCCATCCCTTCACTGTCTCCACTAAGGACACTAAGGAGGTGGAGTGGGGAGGGACTTGGGCTCTGTGGGGGTTAGAGGGGGCAGCAATGAGCAAGGTGCTAGGTAAGGGATTGGCATGTCCTCACCTATGAGGCAGGTCTGCCAGCATCGCAGGCAAGGCCCTCCTTGGTGGCTTCATCCTTCCCCTCCACTTCCATGTCTCACCAGGTCACTCCATGTAGGCTCTGCCCTCTGTTCCTTGGATTGTGAGTGTATATAAACATACTTTTATATCACAGAGCTTTTCCTCCCAAAGCCTAGAAGGCCTCTGCTTTCCTTTGCCTTTTAGAATCCTGCTCATCCTTCAAGGCTTAGCTCAAATGCCACCTCTTCCATGAGGCCAGTCTTGATTTTCCCCTTTTCCCCCGACTCACGTCAATTCCATTTTTTGCATTCTCACAGCACATTTTTTGTACTTCTGTTATAACCCTAATTTTATTTTTCTTCATAGATTTTTTTGTTTTTCTATCTTACTTAGACTATGACCTTCTTGAATATAAAAACTGTGTCTTCCTCAATTTTTATCCAGTGTTTGGTACAGAGCTTGGTATATAGTAGATATCAATAAGCATTTATCAAGTAGAATTAATAGTAAAATGTCACTTTTTAATGCATTCTATGTGCCAAGCACTGTGTCATGTGTTTTACATATATTATCTCATTGAATCTTTACAACAACCCTATGAGATAGGTACTATCATCCTCATTTTACAGATGAGGGACCTGGAGCTCAGAGAGGTTAAGCAACTTGCCCGAGGTCACACAGCTGGTAAGTGTGGAGCCAGAATTTGAACCCAGATCCACCTGACTCCAAACCGTGCTCTAAATGCATATGCTGCCTTCCAATGAATGAATGAAAGGTGAGATTTTACTGGGCCATGTAGGGGCTAGAGAGACAAGCCTGGCAGGCAGAGAGAGCGCAAAGAAGAAGGCTTTTTCTGAATTAGGGAAAAGCTCTGAGAACTCACGCTTATGGAACAGACACTTACTGAACATCTACTACAGGCCAGACAGTCTGCTGAGATTACCAAGATGAGTGAGAACTGCCCCCAAGGAGCTCACTGACTAAGAGGCTGGGAGAGCGGGGCAAGTGACAGGCACATCAAGTAACAGACATGCTGGCATAGGAAAGGTGCTATGGAAACACAGGGGATAGGCAGCCAACTCCGGCTGTAGTAGTGGGAGTTTTCCTGGAGGGGGTGAGACAGTGACCACTGTGATTACAGAAGACGACCAGGGTCTTCTATAGCTTTGATCCCCTCTCCACTCCCATCCATGAGATGTGTGGATTTTCCCATGCCTTTCAGAAGAGGATTGTTGCCTCTGGTACTTTGATATTAGTGGTGGTCGTTTCTAAGGGGACGGGATGAGAGGGATGGGTTCCTGCCGGGGATAAAAGGGTTGTTCCTCCATCCTAACCCAGTCACACTGAGTAGGGACTACCTATTTCACTGATAGCCATGGCTCCTAAGAATTTTGGGGGTACCTCTGTTCACTGCAGCCTGACCAAAAATTCCTCCCCACCTCACTGCAGGTTATAAGACCCTTCTCAAGTGCCTCTCAGGTAAATTCTGCCGCCGGGAGCTGATTGGCATCATGGGCCCCTCAGGGGCTGGCAAGTCTACATTCATGAACATCTTGGCAGGATACAGGTAAGGATGAGACCGGGGTGGAATGGAGGCAGGACTCAGGAAGAAGTATCCCTTGGGGAACATAGAAAGTATTCTGAAATGGCATTGACCCCCATCCTCAACCCACATCCCTGCAGGGAGTCTGGAATGAAGGGGCAGATCCTGGTTAATGGAAGGCCACGGGAACTGAGGACCTTCCGCAAGATGTCCTGCTACATCATGCAAGATGACATGCTGCTGCCACACCTCACGGTGTTGGAAGCCATGATGGTGAGGGCTGGATAGTTACCCCTCCTCCCAGCAACCCCTTCTGCCTGCTGTTGCCACCTTCACCATTGGCAGAGGGTTCAAGGCAGAGCTCCCTCCCACACATACTTTTCTCACTTACTCTCTGGGCCCCAGGTCTCTGCTAACCTGAAGCTGAGTGAGAAGCAGGAGGTGAAGAAGGAGCTGGTGAGTGGGGAAGGGAGGCAGTGGGACCACTCCCTTTTGTGGTGTTGCTGAGCTCAAGGCCCCCAGCTGGGGGTGGGAGAGTGGTGGCCTAGGCCGAGACAATGGACTTAAGGGAGATGCTTTTTGAAGCTGGGGTGGTGCCTGGGGGAAGCAGAGACTCCGAAGCTGACCTGGCATGGGTGGGGTGGGGCCAGGTGACAGAGATCCTGACGGCACTGGGCCTGATGTCGTGCTCCCACACGAGGACAGCCCTGCTCTCTGGCGGGCAGAGGAAGCGTCTGGCCATCGCCCTGGAGCTGGTCAACAACCCGCCTGTCATGTTCTTTGATGAGCCCACCAGGTAGTTCTCTCCACCCTTTCCCACCAGGATACCCCTCTCCTCTCGGCCCTGAGCCAGGGCTGGAGCCTGCATCTTCTCCATGATCCAGAGCCTCTGTTCACAGCCTCCTGGGGCCAAGATAAGGGATTCTTCCTCATCTCCACCCTTGCCAATTCTGTTGCTGTGAGCGGCCCCATCCTTCGCCCGGGCAGAGATCTAGATGTCCTCCTTGATTGACACCTCCGTCTCCAGTCACCCTCAGCCATCAGTCACCAAGTCCTGTTGATTCTGCCTCCTTTTGATATCTCTCAGATTTGCCCTGCCCCATCTCTAATGTTGATGTTAAGTTCAGGACAGCAACAGATTCTTATCTGCTTGTCTCCGGTGTCTCCCAGTCAATCATTTCTCCAAACTGCAGCTAGAGTGAACTTTCTTTTATTTTTTTAAGATGGAGTCTCGCTCTGTCACCCAGGCTGGAGTGCAGTGGCACGATCTCGGCTCACTGCAACCTCTGACTCCCTGGTTCAAGCGATTCTCCTCCCTCAGCCTCTCGAGTAGCTGGAATTACAGGCGCATACCACCATGCCCGGCTAATTTTTGTATTTTTAATAGAGACGGGGTTTCACCATGTTGGTCAGGCTGGTCTTGAACTTCTGACCTCGTGATCCACCCGCCTTGGCCTCCCAAAGTGTTGGGATTATAGGCGTAAGCCACCGTGCCCGGCCAGAGTGAACTTTCTAAAGACAAGTCTGCAGTGCTCACTCCCCTGCTTAAAACATGCCGTGTTTCCTTTCCAACTTGTCCTCGAAATAAAGTCAGGTGACTTACAAGGGCCTGGTCTGAACCTACTTCTCCAGCCTCATGTCATGTACTTTATGCTCTAATAATACTGAGTTGCTTATAATTCCCTGGTCAAGCCACGTGTTTCATGCCTCTAAGCTTTGCCCATGCTGTGTCTTCTGCTGGAATGCCCTTCACCACTGTGCCTCCCCTCTCCCCTTCACCTGCTTAGCTCTTACTCTTGGGCTCACTCAGGAACCTTCTCTGACTACCCTCCAACACCTGCTACAGCTGAGCTGAATCCACCCCCTCTTTCACCCAGTGTTGCTACAGCACTTTCCACATTACCCAGAATCATCTGTGTGCTTGTCTCTCTCTCCTTCCAGACCAGAGTCTATGTCTTATTTATGCATCATTGTAATCCCAGTGCCTGGCATACAACAGGTCCTCAATATATGCTTATTAAACTGAACAGTGCTCTTGGCTTCTGGGTATCCCTCCAAGTGCCTGAACCATAAAGGATACAGATGTGGCCAGAGTGCCGTCTTCCTGCCAGCTTCATCCCCTTCACAGCAGCTGCCCCGCCCCAGACACTCCCTTCTTTTGGCCTCACCCACCTCACGTGGCCCCCGGTGGCCTCTCTCTGGACAGTGGTCTGGATAGCGCCTCTTGTTTCCAAGTGGTGTCCCTCATGAAGTCCCTGGCACAGGGGGGCCGCACCATCATCTGCACCATCCACCAGCCCAGTGCCAAGCTCTTTGAGATGTTTGACAAGGTGAGTGTTTCCAGGCCTCAAGGAGGATTGGCCTGAGATGGAGGGATGGAAGGGGGTCAGTAGGGGTGCCTGGCCCGCTGTTCCTTCCTTACCCTTCTCTTTCTGCTGCAGCTCTACATCCTGAGCCAGGGTCAGTGCATCTTCAAAGGCGTGGTAACCAACCTGATCCCCTATCTAAAGGGACTCGGCTTGCATTGCCCCACCTACCACAACCCGGCTGACTTCAGTGAGTGGCAGTCTGTTGGTAGGGGCTGGGAAACAGCAGTGGGCCGAAACTGGGGGCTCTGGTCTTGCACTCAGGCCTTCTAGGGGTAGAGATCTCACCGTTGCCTGCCTTCCCCACACACCCAGAGCGGGACTGACTTGCCCTTGGGAAGTGAGTATGAATCTAAACTGAGCTCTCCACTCTGTGTCCCCAGTCATCGAGGTGGCCTCTGGCGAGTATGGAGACCTGAACCCCATGTTGTTCAGGGCTGTGCAAAATGGGCTGTGCGCCATGGCTGAGAAGAAGAGCAGCCCTGAGAAGAACGAGGTCCCTGCCCCCTGCCCCCCTTGTCCTCCGGTGAGTAGGGGTGGAGAGGGCATAGTTGGGGAGGGGAGACTGGACCATGGACAGTGGCCCTGCCAAAGAGGCTGTTCCCCGGAGGCATTGCAACCATTGGTTGCTGGGAAGAACCTAGGACTTGGAATCAACCTACTATGAACAGCACTGTGACCTTAGGCACATTATTTAACCTCCTTGAGCTCCAGTTTCCTCACTGACTTATTCATTCAGCAAGTTCTTGTTGAGCAGCTACAGTGTGCTGTCCTTGGTCCTGGCATAGTGCCCATCTGGTAAGCAAGATCAACATGGTCCCCAGCTTGGTGGCCAGTGTGGCTTACTGTTCTCTCTAACTTAGAGATGATGATACTTACCTCACAGGGTGATTGGGAGGACTAATTAGATAATCACATAAAGCTCTTAGCACTGTAGCTGGTACAGCAGGTGTCTGCCCAGTGCTAGTTCTCTTCCTTAAATGAGACACTATAACCCCTGAAAACCAGATTGGTTAGTTTTTGTTGTTATTGTTGTCATTATCATCATTATTAAATAACATTACTGTAAAATTGGTGGCATAAAGGAATTATACCCGGCTGGATGCAGTGGCTCACGCCTGTAATCCCAGCACTTTGGGAGGCCGAGGTGGGTGGGTCAGGAGATGGAGACCATCCTGGCTAACATGGTGAAACCCCATCTCTACTAAAAATACAAAAATTAGCCAGGCGTGGTGGCAGGCGCCTGTAGTCCCAGCTCCTCGGGAGGCTGACGCAGGAGAATGGTGTGAACCAGGGAGGCGGAGCTTGCAGTGAGCTGAGATTGCGCCACTGCACTCCAGACTGGGCGACAGAGTGAGACTCCATCTCAAAAAAAAAAAAAAAAAAAAAAAAAAAACCAAACCAAAACAAAAAAGGAATTATACCCTTAGAGTTCATGTGTTTTGATGGATTAAAAAAGTAACCGATCTATTATTAGCCACCACAGGTGTCCATTACTTTCTTTCCATCTCCTCCCTCCCAAGTTTTTGCCCCCTCTTTGTGTCTGAATCTCGCTCTGATTCATACCCCTAAGCCTAGCTTTCAGGGACACAACTTAATGGTGGAAGATTCTCTGTAGACTTGGAGGACCCCTGCCCTGGGGAAGAGCTCTGAGGTTTTTCATTCACTGAGCTGGGTGTTCTGTGGGTGAATGGGGTAGGCTCACCTGATCCCGATCCAATTTCTTCTTCCCAGGAAGTGGATCCCATTGAAAGCCACACCTTTGCTACCAGCACCCTCACACAGTTCTGCATCCTCTTCAAGAGGACCTTCCTGTCCATCCTCAGGGACACGGTGAGGCGTCAGGCTGGGGGAGAGGAGGTTGGCACAGGCCTGACTTTTTGGGCTGTAGGATCCCAGCAGCTGAGATGGGAATGGGGACCCTCCCTCACAGCCCTGCAATGTGCCTGTGGGTCTCTGTGCCTGTGAGGGCAGCTCCGAGTTCCTACTCCAGGCTTACTCTGAGGCTTGCCCTGGCCTGTAACACATCCCTCTCCTGGTGATGACCCCTCCCAAGGTCCTGACCCACCTACGGTTCATGTCCCACGTGGTTATTGGCGTGCTCATCGGCCTCCTCTACCTGCATATTGGCGACGATGCCAGCAAGGTCTTCAACAACACCGGCTGCCTCTTCTTCTCCATGCTGTTCCTCATGTTCGCCGCCCTCATGCCAACTGTGCTCACCTGTGAGCTGAGCTGCCCTGGGCATGGGGCAAGGGCGTGGGTGCTGGGGCTTGGGGCAGGGGCCAGGGTGTCGGCCGGGTGTGCCTAAGCAGCCTGTGTCCTCAGTCCCCTTAGAGATGGCAGTCTTCATGAGGGAGCACCTCAACTACTGGTACAGCCTCAAAGCGTATTACCTGGCCAAGACCATGGCTGACGTGCCCTTTCAGGTGGGCCTCTTCCTCACCTGCCTGCTGCCTCCATCTTGTCTTGCTCCTTCTATCCTTGCTTTCTTGCCTCCCTCAAACTTGTCACTTTCCTTCCTTTGCTGTCCTTCTACTCACTTAGCAAATAGATGGTGAGTACCTGTCATAGCCGAGGCTCTGTACCAGGCCCTAGGGATATAGCAATGAACCAGACTGATGTAGTCTTGACCACGTGGAACTTATGTTTTAGTGAGGACAACTGACAACAAACAGAAAATGATGAAAATAACCCTATAGGGCCGGGCGCGGTGGCTTGCGCCTGTAATCCCAGCACTTTGGGAGGCCAAGACTGGAGGATCACTTGAGCTCAGGAGTTTGAGACCAGCCTGGGCAACATGGCGAAATCCCATCTCTACTAAAAATACAAAAATTAGCCAGGCGTGGTGTTGTGCACCTGTAGTCCCAGCTACTGGGGGAAATAACCCTACAAATGACTCTGTAACTCTTATTAGGGGCGGTAGAAAATGGTGTACTCTCTGGCTCTTATTGCCACTTGCTACCTGCAAGATCTTGGGCAAATCACTCTCTTTGCTAAAATGTCCCCATCTAAAAAATGGAATGACAATAGTATCTACCTCAGGATTGTTAGAATTGAATGAGTTAATGTATATAAAGTACTTAGAATAGTGCTTGGCACATACAAAGTGCCCAAGAAATGTTAGCTGGTTGTTGTCACCGCCAATACCACCCTGTTCCAAGCATCAGGGCCACCAGCAATCCATAGGACACATCTGTGCAAATTAGAAAAAGGTGCCCCTTCCTCAGGGTGGACACCGTAACAGGATGCTTGGCTTAATAAGAAGAGCACAAGCTGGACCTTTGGGCTTTGGTTGGCTCTTGGTTGGATACCCTTGAGTAGTGGATGACTGTACTTAGTAGGCTCAGACCCTGCCCCCTAGGAGCTGGTAGCTCATGGGGGAACAAAATGGCTCTCCTATGGAGAGTTAATTAATTAACAATATGATGAATAAGCTGGTCCAGGTGGGAAGGACTTTAGGTGCTCAGGGAAGGGAAAAGTCACCGTGCCTGAAGCAGTCAGGGTGGACCCATCGGAAGACGTGAGATGAGATAAGTGACAGTCATATGGCCAGGCAGAAAGGGGACGTGTGTCAATCTGGGGGACAGCTTGAACAAGAGTGTGGAGGCAGGATGGGCACCCTGGGAATAGGTATTCTAGAGGCCCAGGCTTGGGTGGAGTGGAGGTCTTGGCTGCTGTGCCCCTGGCTTGAAGTCCACTGCCCAGCCCGTGCCCACTCCCCAGGTGGTGTGTCCGGTGGTGTACTGCAGCATTGTGTACTGGATGACGGGCCAGCCCGCTGAGACCAGCCGCTTCCTGCTCTTCTCAGCCCTGGCCACCGCCACCGCCTTGGTGGCCCAATCTTTGGGGCTGCTGATCGGAGCTGCTTCCAACTCCCTACAGGTGGGAGGGCTGGCAGTTGGGAATTCCCAAGGTGGGATGAGCTCTTGTGGGAGGAAGCAGGGCCTGGTGCAAGGGGTAGGGTGGAGCTCTAGGAAACCTGGGTTTGTCCTGGTCACCCCTATGATGGCCTGGCCCCCTCCCCTCCCCTCTAGGTGGCCACTTTTGTGGGCCCAGTTACCGCCATCCCTGTCCTCTTGTTCTCCGGCTTCTTTGTCAGCTTCAAGACCATCCCTACTTACCTGCAATGGAGCTCCTATCTCTCCTATGTCAGGTCAGTACCCCTGCCCTCCTCATTGGCCTCTGCTCCTCCCTGGAGGAGTCCATACCCAGGGCTTCCTGGGTTGTGCCAAGTCTGCTGCCTGCCCCATTATCCTTTGGACAGGGGCACCCTGGCTGCACCCCAGGGATGAGAGCATTGCAGCTGGGCTCTGGCAATTTTCTCAGAGAGCTGGGACCCTGTGTGCTGTGTCCTATCTGACATCCCTGCCTGCCTAGGTATGGCTTTGAGGGTGTGATCCTGACGATCTATGGCATGGAGCGAGGAGACCTGACATGTTTAGAGGAACGCTGCCCGTTCCGGGAGCCACAGAGCATCCTCCGAGCGCTGGATGTGGAGGATGCCAAGCTCTACATGGACTTCCTGGTCTTGGGCATCTTCTTCCTAGCCCTGCGGCTGCTGGCCTACCTTGTGCTCCGTTACCGGGTCAAGTCAGAGAGATAGAGGCTGGCCCCAGCCTGTACCCTAGCCCCTGCAGCAGGAAGCCCCCAGCCCCAGCCCTTTGGGACTGTTTTAACCTTATAGACTTGGGCACTGGTTCCTGGCGGGGCTACCCTCTCCTCCCTTGGCTCCTCCACAGGCTGGCTGTCGGACTGCGCTCCCAGCCTGGGCTCTGGGAGTGGGGGCTCCAGCCCTCCCCACTATGCCCAGGAGTCTTCCCAAGTTGATGCGGTTTGTAGCTTCCTCCCTACTCTCTCCAACAGCTGCATGCAAAGACCACTGGGAGGCTGCTCCCTCCTTCCTGCTGTCTGCCTGGGAGCCCCAGGCTCTCTAGGGCCCCACTTACAACTGACCAAAGTGGCCCCCTCTGGGGGTCCCCACCACACAAATGTTTGTAAACTGGGCTGCTGTAAGGTTGGAGTTCCAGGGCTGGGCCCTGGTGGAGTCCCCTGGAAGTCCCATTATGGATGTTGAAATGGACAGGGAAGGACTCTGGAAGTCTCTTCCTCTTCCTCCTCCTCCTCTTCTCTCCACCCCTAGACCCTGGCTGACTTGGACAATCTGCCAGGACAGAAGCTGGATTTTCTGTCTAGATCACCACTCCCAATCCTGGGGATTGGAGAGGCCTGGGGCTGTGGGATGCCCCGTCCCCCTCCCCATCACCTTTGGTGGGGGTAGGGCCTGGTGGCACCTGTGCAATAATGTCTGTGTTTCTCTCCCACCTGCCACTGGAACTGGAGAATGCACTTTACTCTGGCCGGGGGGTGAGTGGGGGAAAACCCAGCCCTCCTTTCTCACTGCCCCTGACGCATGCACGGTCTCGTGATGCTCCCTCCCTCTCCGGAGTGACAGGCACACACATGCGAACAGGCCATCTCAGCCCTACACACTTGCCATCCCCTACAGCTCAGAGGAAGAGTGATGGTGGCATGCTGGTGGTGGCGGGTGCTGGTGGGAGGACAGTGCCAACCTCCTCCTGGGGATCCCATGTTGGAGACTCTAAGGATAAGGCTGGTGCTGCCCAGGGTGTCTACAGAACCTGCAGGTGTCTACCCCCAAGTCTTCCCTCCTCCCAAGCCAGGGGTGGCACAGGGCACTAGATCCCTGGAGTTCAGGAACCAACATAAGCACAAGCACGGGCATAAGTTGGCCTTGGCCACTGCCACCCATGGCCCTCCTTTTGTGCTCCATGCTGGCATCTTCCCTACCCCTTCCCCAGCCACTGTTGCTCATTCAAGCTCCTGTCCATGTCCCTCCACTGTTCCTATCAGCAGGTGGCCCCTGGGCATCAGAACAGCCTGCCTGGGCACCAGGTGGCAGACACACTCAGAGCATGTCTGGCTTTCCTGGTGGGTCCAGGCTCATTCTGCTTCTGATTTCCCCTCCCCCAGGGCTCATTTTCCCCCTTTTTCCTGTACACATCCCCGTCTACCTCCTCTCACCCTGCCACAGATTCTTCCTATCACACACGGATGCCAGTTGTATTTGTGGGATTTCACCCATTATTAATAAAACCTATATTTATACAGTATGCAATGTGTAAATGTGTGTGGATCTGCCACCTGGTACTGTGCCCTGCAAGGGGGTCTTCAAAGCATTTGGCAAGATGCCTGTCAGCTGTAGGGAGTCTGTGGCAGGGGATGGTAGGTCCTAGGTATAGGTCAAGCTAGTGAACATGTAGCTTAAGAAATATTTGTGTCACCGGGCATGGTGGCTCATGCCTGTAATCCCAGCACTTCGGGAGGCCGAGGCGGGTGGATCACGAGGTCAGGAGATCAAGACAATCTTGGCTAACACGATGAAACCCCATCTCCACTGAAGATACAAAAAATTAGCCGGGCGTGGTGGCGGGTGCCTGTAGTCCCAGCTACTCGGGAGGCTGAGTCAGGAAAATGGCGTGAACCCGGGAGGCGGAGGTTACAGTGAGCCGAGATCACGCCACTGCACTCCAGCCTGGGCCACAGAGCAAGACTCCGTCTCAAAAAAAAAAAAAAGAAATATTTGCGTCATGCTTTCCATCTCACAGAGGCTTCACATTCATTATCTCAAGGGAGTCCCATGCTGACCCTGCACCATCGTTCATGACAACCCGTTTTGTAGATGAGAGAACTGAGACTTCGGTTAAGCAACCTACCCAAGGGCCCTCAATGAGTGGAAGAGGAGCCAGGCCTGGAGACCAGGTCTTCTGCCTCCAAAGTCTTCTTTCTTGGCACTGGTCAATGACACTTGTTCATGGTGGATTCACATGCTGTGTGGGGGAGCTGCGTGTCTGTTGTATGGGTGAATTCTTGCCCAAATGATGCCTGCCTCTGTCTTCAGGACTCACTGAGCCCTGGGTGTGCCTGCAGGGGTGGGGTGTGTTAATGGTTATGGAGGGCAGTGAGAAGCAGGAAAGACCCTGGAGCCCCATCCCTAGGATGGGAGTGGTGGGGACCTCAGTGGGCTTACTCGCCTTTCCCCTTTGCTTCTCCTCTTCTTTCCACCCAGCCACGCTTACCGGGGCTGAACGGTCAGCCACCCGGAATACAAATGGGTTTGGTGGCTGGGGGTTTGGAGCAGGCAAGTGTCCAGAAGTTCTTGAGGACTGGGGGCGGGACAACCCAAGAAGCAGCGCACTGCCTCACCCTCTTCTCTCCTGGGCCTGAGGCTTGGGGACTGAAGGAAATGACTGGCATCAACCTGCCAGCTGCCTGGAACACCCTAGTTGTGCCACATGTAGACTTAAGTGACCCAAACTAAACTAGGATCCAATTTATGAGTGGTTGGGTGCTCGCCTGGAGGTGAATGACTTTTTTTTTCTTATGGAGTTTTGTGATGGGAGTGGAAAGCATGAAGAAGTCTGAGTTCAAACTCCTGGAATTCTAGTTAGATTTAGAGGGCATTCTGGGTGCCACCTTCTCCCTGGAGTGATGCCAAGAGATGGCTTTTGACGTATCAAAGGGCATGAAATCCCACCATTAAAGTATCTGTCTTAAGATTCTTATTTTACTCTCTCTCTCTCTGTTTCTTTTTTAGACAGGGTCTCACTCTGTCACCCAGGCTGTAGTGCAGTGGTACAAACATAGCTCATTGCAGCCTTGAACTCCAGGGTTCAAGGGATCCTCCTCCCTCAGCCTCCTGAGTAGCTGGGACGATAGGTGTATGCCACTATGCCCAGATAAATTTTAATTTTTTTTTTGAAACAGAGTTTCACTTTTGTTGCCTGGGCTTGAGTGCAACGGCGCGATCTCGGCTCACCGCAACCTCTGCCTCCCAGGTTCAAGCGTTTCTCCTGCCTCAGCCTCCCGAGTAGCTGGGATTACAGGCATGCACCACCACGCCCAGCTAATTTTGTATTTTTAGTAGAGATGGGGTTTCTCCATGTTGGTCAGGCTGGTCTTGAACTCATAACCTCAGGCTTAATTTTTAAATTTTTTAAAATGTAGAGATGGGGTCTCATCATGTTGCCCAGGCTGGTCTCCAACTCCTGGGCTGAAACATTCCTCTCAGCTCAGCCTCCAAAAGTGTTAGGATTACAGGCATGAGCCACCATGCCCGGCCCTCTTTCTCTTTTTAAAACCTAAATACTAGGGCATGGCATGGTAGCTCACATCTATAATTCCAGGACTTTGGGAGGCCAGCCTGGGCAACACAGTGAGGCCCCATCACTACAAGTCTCTATAAAAACAAACAAACAAACAAACAATTAGCTGGGCATGGTGGCAGTGCTTGTAGTCCTAGTTACTTGGGAGGCTGAGGTGAGAGGATCACTTGAGCCCAGGAGTTTGAGATTACAGTGAGCTATGATTGTGCCACTGCACCCCAGCCTGGGTGACAGAGTGACACCCCGTTCAAAAAAAAAAAAAACCCAGTAAACACTTCTTCTTTTTTTTTTTTTTTGAGACGGAGTCTCGCTCTGTCGCCCAGGCTGGAGTGCAGTGGCATGATCTCGGCTCACTATAAGCTCCGCCTCCCGGGTTCACGCCATTCTCCTGCCTCAGCCTCTGGAGTACCTGGGACTACAGGCGCCTGCCACCATGCCTGGCTAATTTTTTATATTTTTAGTAGAGACGAGGTTTCACCGTGTTAGCCAGAATGGTCTCAATCTCCTGACCTCGTGATCAGCCCGCCTCGGGCTCCCAAAGTGCTGGGATTACAGACGTGAGCCACCACGCCCGGCCACCAGTAAATACTTCTGAAAGGGTTAAACGCTTATAGATTCACACATTTACAAGTTCCTGTGGGAGCTAATGAAGGCCATTGGCCTTCCAGAGCCAGCAAAGGCCATGCAGGCACAGATAACATTTGTAGAGTGGCTCACATATTTGCTAAGATAGCTCTTTTGATTCCCACAGCAACCCCATGAGACTGCTAGGATGAGCACTATCATTTCCTCCTTTTATAGAAAAGGAGGCCGCGTGCAGTGGCTCATGCCTGTAATCCCAGCACTTTGGGAGGCCAAGGCGGGCAGATCACCTGAGGCCGGAGTTTGAGCCCAGCCTGACCAACATGGAGAAACCCCGTCTCTACTAAAAATACAAAAATTAGCCAGGCATGATGGTGCATGTCTGTAATCCCAGCTACTGAGGAGGCTGAGGCAGGAGAATCTCTCGAACCTGGGAGGCGGAGGTTGCGGTGAGCTGAGATCGTACCATTGCACCCCAGCCTGTGCAACAAGAGTGAAACTCCATCTCAAAATAAATAAATAAATAAAAATAAATTTAAAAAAAAAAGAAAAGGAAACCTAGGCTTGAAGAAATGACTTGAGCAAGCTCTTGAGATACCGTATTCTTTTTTTTTTTGAGATGGAGTCTCTCTCTGTCGCCCAGGCTGGAGTGCAGTGGTGCCATCTCAGCTCTCTGCAAGCAAGCTCAAGCTCTGTCTCCCGGGTTCACGCCATTCTCCTGACTCAGCCTCCCGAGTAGCTGGGACTACAGGTGCCCGCCACTACGCCTGGCTAATTTTTTTGTATTTTTAGTAGAGACGGGGTTTCACCGTGTTAGCCAGGATGGTCTCGATCTCCTGACCTCGTGATCCACCCGTCTCGGCCTCCCAAAGTGCTGGGATTACAGGGGTGAGCCACTGCGCCCGGCAAGATACTTTACTCTTGCCACTGTACCCTACCCTATGTTCCTCCCACCAGTCCCAGTAACCTGCTGAGTTGGAGCACAAATGCTCCCTGCCCATCTAAGTATGTTTTGAAATGGGCCCTCTCTCCCTAAGTGCCAAAGTACCTAAGTACCTGGGCTTACAGATCACCTTTTTTTTTTTTTTGAGACGGAGTCTCACTCTGTAGCCCAAGCTGGAGTGCAGTGGCACGATCTTGGCTCACTGCAACCTTCGCCTCTGGGGCTCAAGCAATTCTCCTGCCTCAGCCTCCCAAGTAGCTGGGACTAGAGGCGTGCACCACCACACCTGGTTAATTTTTTTGTATTTTTAGTAGAGACTGGGTTTCACCATGTAGCCCTGATGGTCTCGAACTCCTGAGCTCAGGCAATCCACCCACATTGGCCTCCCAAAGTGCTGGGATTACAGGCGTGAGCCACCACGCCCGGCTGATATCATCTTCTTTAACACAGTCACCTTCTCTGTGTCCAAACCTGTGCAAAGTGGTGAAGACCAGAGTTGACTAAGACAGTTGTCCACGCAATAATTCTTTTTTTTTTTTTTTTTTTTTTTTTTGAGACAGGGTCTCGCTCTGTCACCCATGCTAGAGTACAGGGTGCAATCATGGCTTACTGCAGCCTCAATTTCCTGGACTCAAGCGATCCTCCCATCTCAGCCTCTAGAGTAGCTGGGACTGCAGGTGCGTGCCACCATGCCTAGCTAATTTTTTTTAAGTTATTTTTTGTGGAGTCAGGGTTTTATTATGTTGCCCAAGCTGGTCTCAAACTCCTGGGCTCAAGTGATCCTTCTGCCTTAGCCTCCCAAAGTGCTGGGATTACAGGTGTGAGCGACCACACCCCGGCCTCATGCTATAATTTTTTTTTTTTTTTTTTTTTTTAAGACAGAGTCTCACTCTGTAGCCAAGGCTGGAGTGTGCAGTGGCATGATCTTGGCTCACTGCAACCTCTGCCTCCCAGGTTCAAGCGATTCTCCTGCCTCAGCCTCCTGAATAGCTGGGACTACAGGTGCCTGCCACCATGCCAGGCTAATTTTTTTGTATTTTTAGTAGAGACGGGGTTTCACCATGTTGGTCAGGCTGGTCTCGAACTACTGACCTCAGGTGATCCACCCACCTCAGCCTCCCAAAGTGCTGGGATTATAGAGTGAGCCACTGCACTGCATCCTAGGTCAGACAACAGAGGACATGCCCACGGCATGACTCAGTACTTCTGTCTGCAAGAGGCCAGTCAAAGTATATGTTATTAATAAAACCTACATGGTTGTCATACCCATGGGGAAGGTGACAGGGGAGGAAAACAGATTGCTCTGAGCTGTGTCCAGGAACTGCTGCCAGGTGACTGCCTTGCATGGCTAGGTAAGAGGAATGAAGCTAGAGGAGATTACCAGGCCCAAACTGTCACCCCTGAGACTACATTCATCGGGTTCCTATACTTTCTCTCCCACATCCTATTCTACTCCCCTTGAAGAACCTCTTTTAAAATGCAAATGTGTTGTTCACCCTGCTGCTGGGAAGCCCTGACCTTCCTTTCTCTGATTTATTTATTTATTGAGACAGGGTCTCTCTCTGTTGCCCAGATTGGAGTGCAGTGGTGCAATCTTGGCTCACTGCGACCTCCGCCTCCCAGGTTCAAGCAATTCTCCTGCTTCAGTCTCCTGAGTAGCTGCAATTATGGGCATGTGCCACCACGCCCAGCTAATTTTTTGTGTTTTATTTTTGAGACACGATTTCACTTTATCTCCCAGGCTAGAGTGCAGTGGCCATGATCTCGGCTTACTGCAACCTCTGCCTCCCAAGTTCAAGCAATTCTTGTGCCTCAGCCTCCTGAGTAGCTGGTACTACAGGCCCATGCCACCACGCCTGGTTGATTTTTTTTTTTTTTTTTTTTTTTTTTTGATACGGAGTCTTGCTCTGTCTCCCAGGCTGGAGTGCAGTGGCGTGATCTTGGCTCACGGCGACCTCCGCCTCCTGGATTCAAGCGATTCTCCTGCCTCAGCCTCCTGGGTAGCTGGGACTGCAGGCATGCACCACCCAGCCTGGCTAATTTTTGTATTTTTAGTAGAGATGAGGTTTCACCATGTTGCTCAGGTTGGTGGTGAACTTCTGAGCTCAGGCAATCTGCCTGCCTTGGCCTCCCAAAGTGCTAGGATTACAGGCATGAGCCATCATGCCTGGCCAATTTTTGTATTTTTAGTAGAGACGGGGTTTCACCAGGTTGGCCATGGTGACCAGTTTGAGCTGGTCTCAAACTCCTGGCCTCAGGAGATCTGCCCTCACCCCCAGCCTTCCAAAGTGCTGAGATTACAGGTGTGAGCCACCGCGCCTGGCCCTCTGATTTATTTTTTCAGATCCAGTACAAATGTTACCTCCTCTGCACTCCCTTTTCCAGACTCTCCTAATGCTTTGCCTCTGCCACTGAAGTACATCATTTGTTTGTCTGTTTTTTATATTTTTATTTTCTATTTTCATTTTAAATAGAGACAGGGTCTCACTATGTCACCCAGGCTGGTCTCAAACTCCTGGTCTCAGGTGATCCTCCTGCCTCAGCCTTGAAGTACATCATTTGTAAATGTGGTAGTTGGTTCCATTAAAGTGAGGTGCCTGCCTTGCTCTGGTTGGCAGCCCAGGGCCTAGTGCTGGACTTGGCTCGTGGGGGTGAGGTGCTCAGTACTACCCAATACCACACTACAATGAATGAACAAATGTCTAAATGAAACATCCACATTGTTTTCAGTAAGTCCTCTTCCCAGCCCTGCCCTAGAGAGCCTCTCTGTGGGTGCCCTAGTGCACAGCTCTGTTGTGTGAACATCGTACACTCATGCATGCATAGGAAGGCGTGCCCCGGCTGTGGGTGGTGGGTGGCTCCTCCTTCTGGGCTACGTGAGCCCAGGGTGTGGAAGTGTGTGGAAGTGCAGGGATAAGGGTGAGGGCTTTGGGAACTGGGAAGCCCCAGGGCTAGGCCATGAATGGGTGTCAGACCCGAAGAGCAGGTTGGGGTGCAAGCTGTCCTTCAGCCCCCATTCTTCCTTCTTTCTTAACCAAGGTTACCAGCGGCCACACACATAGGTCTGGGCTCTGAAGAGGACCAGATACATAAGGCAGAACCCAAGGAAGCCTTAGGCTCAGGTCTCTGCCTGAAGGTAGGCTGGGGAGGTGGAGAGGGACAGAGGGAAGAATCCCCTGGACACCGGCGCCTCACGGAGGCCCAGGGGTAAGGTAGGAAGACTCAGGCCCGGGATTTTGTTCTGGCTCATCCACTTCCTAACTGAATCAATCTGCACGAGTCATTTCACCCTTCTGAGTATGAGTTTCTGCATCTGTAAAATGGGCCTAACAAGCAGCCCAGCCTGGGAGGTGGTTAGTGAGGTCACTGGGTGTCACTGGCGCTTGGGAACCTGCAGAGGGCAGTACTAGCGGCAGTGCCCGCGGGGATGGAGGCAGGGAGGGGGGGCGATGGCGGGAAGGGTGGCGCCGGAGTGCCAGCCCTGCGCCTGCTCCGGGGCACCGGGCCCCTCTCGCTGACCCCCTCGTTCCAGGACCCCGCAGGCCCGAGTGCCTGGGCTCGTCCTCTTTCGCGCCCGCTGCCAGGTGCCAGGGCCGCGCAGGCGGGCGGAAGTGGGCAGGAAGCGCCACGCCGAGGAGCCGGGGACTCTGGGAGCTAGCGGGAGACGCCGGCGTCCGCCCAGCCGACCCCTCCGGGCCGCGGCCTACGGCTCCCGGAACTGGGCAGCCGCGGGTAAAGGCCTAGCGGGCTTAATCGCCCCTGCGCCCCTGGCTGGGAGGCCGCGCTAAGCGAGGGGGCAGGGCGGGCCGGGGGAAGAGGCTGTGCAAGGGCCGCGGGGAGATCCCGGCCGGGAACGAGAGGGACGGAGCTGGGCGCTGAATGGCGGGCATTCTGGCAAGTCTTCCCCTGGGTTCCCGAGGCCACCCGAAAGTAGGAGAGCTGTTTGGGGCCCAGTTTGGTGGAGGAGCTCTGGACCTGTGGGAACACCGCCGCTGTACGTTTCCTGCAGTGCCCCTTCCTTTTCTCACCGCCCTGGAGACCTGGGTGATCACCAGAGAACTGCCCTCGGCCCCGCAACTCCCGTCTTGACTCAGTGGCCCTAGATCCGAGGTTAACCCGGAACCTAGGCTTTCTCAGGCTTCTGGAGCCCTCTCTTAATCCTTCCCCATCCCCTGGGACGGGCCAGCACCCAGCCAGCTCCTCCGCTGGTTGGCCCTGCTAAGGCAGGTGGCCCAGTGCAGCCAGTTCTCCTTAAGCGTGCCCTGCCCAAGAAGTCCCGATCTCAGTGGAGGAGACCAGGTGCCAAATAGGGGCACATTCCATTTAAGTGAGTTCAGAGGCCTCAGAAAAGACTTTGCAGGGACGGAGACTTTTTTGAGCAGGATCTTAAAAGATTGGTTGGGGCCCGAGTGGTGGCTCGTGCCTGCAGTCCCCGCACTTTGGGACGCCAAGGAGGGCGAATCACTTGAGCCCAGGAGTTCGAGACCACCCTGGGCAGCAATGGTGAAAACCCCATCTCTACAAAAACAGAAACCAACAATTAGCCAGGTGTGGTGGCACACCACTGTAGTCCTGGCTACTCAGGAGGCTGAAGCAGGAGAATGGCTTGAGCCCAGGAGGTAGAGGTTGCTGTGAGCTGACAGCAAAAGACCCTGTCTCAGAAAAAAAAAAAAAAAAAAAAAAAAAAAAAAAAAAAAAAAAGATTGGTTGGGACTCTAACAGAGGAGAAAGGTCATTCCAAACTGAGAAGAGTGTATGAACAAATTTAGGACAGCAAGAGCAAGAAACCGGTGAGCCTGAGGAATAAGGTACAGGCTGGGACAAACTCAGAAAAATAGCTTGTGGGAGCCTGGTGTTTGGACTCTATAAGTAACCTCGGACTTTTGGGAGGTGCTTGGTGCCTGGGGTGAGGGATTAGAATGGGATGAGACTGAAGGCAGAAAGGCTGGTGAGGAGATCGGGTCCAATAAATGCTAGTCGGGGCAGCAACTGTCTGGCAAAGCAGTGGGGAGGAATTGTTAGGACTCTTCACACTGCCTGAAGGAGCAGGGGAAGAAAGATTTGAAGACAGAGGTCAGGTTTCAAGTGTAAGGCGTGGGTGGGAAGATTTGCAGCAAGGTAAATGACACGAGGAGGGGAATGATGAGTTCAGTTTTACATGGGAGAAGTTTGAAGCAGTGGCAGGTTGTCCATCTGGAGATGTCAAGTGAGAAGTTCATTCATTTATTTATTATTTATGTCAGCCTCAAAGGCTGCTTACATAAAAGTCACAGAGAACATAAAATGATAAAGCCATTAAAACTCAGCTAAAAGGATCTGATATCTGTGGAAGAAAGGCAGAGCGGGGTGGATAATTATTACTGGAAAATCTAGGCACAGAAAAGCCACTGAAAATGAACACAGTACTCCTATCTGAGCTTGCTGGTGGCCAAGAAGGAAAAAGGACACCTAAATAAAGCAGTTTCCCAAGGTGGAACTCAGGGAAAGGTGTTCGTGAAGCTTCAGGGGAGAGGCAAGACATGGTAGGAAGGCCGGGTGTGATGGCTCACGCTTGTAATCCCAGCACTTTGCAAGGCCAAGGCAGGCAGATTGCCTGAGGTCAGAAGTTTGAGACCAGCTTAACCAACATGGTAAACCCCGTCTCTACTAAAAATACAAAAATTAGCTCAGTGTGGTGGTGGGTGCCTGTAATCCCAGCTACCTGGGAGGCTGAGGCAGGAGAATCGCTTGAGCCCGGGAGGCATAGGCTTCAATGAGCCACAATCATGCTTGGGCAACAGAGGGGCACGCCATCTCAAAAAAAAAAAAAAAAAAAAAAGGGTGGTAGGAGATAAAATGGGATCCCTCAAGCTGGAGTTTGGGAGAGGGACAAGAGCTGAAAACCAGGCCAGGGCTTCAGCAGGGCCAACATTTGAGGAAGGGCTGATCCTCTCCGGGGAGGAAGATCCCTCCTTGGCTGGAATGGGGTTAGGGGTGCAGGGGAGGAGTGGTGGCAGTGATCCATTCATATGCCATTCTTCTTGCAGGAGAGAAGTCGGTCCTAGGCCCCCCAGGCTCTGACCTTCTCTTCCAGGATGAGGTGGGGCCACCATTTGCCCAGGGCCTCTTGGGGCTCTGGTTTTAGAAGAGTACTCCAGCGACCAGGTGAGCAGGAAGCAGGGGTTTCTGTTTTTACCTCTTTCTTGCTTTCCAGGGTCCACATGATGCCTCCACGACAGCAGGGATCCAGACACCAGGTGCACTAGTCTCAGCTCTGTGGTTCTCTAGCTGTTGACCTTGAGCATGTCGTCTCACCTTCCTCAGCTGCCTTTTTCCCATCCTAAAATAAGGGAGTTGGACTTGGCCAGGTGCGGTGGCTCATGCCTGTAATCCTAGCACTTTGGGAGGCCGAGGCAGGCGGATCACAAGATCAGGAGTTTGAGCAAGCCTGGCAACAGGGTGAAACCCTGTCTTTATTAAAACTACAAAAAAAATTTAGTCAGGCGTAGTGGTGCACACCTGTAATCCCAGCTAGACGGGAGGCTGAGGCAGGAGAATCATTTGAACCTGGGAGGCAGAAGTTGCAGTGAGCTGCGATCGAACCATTGCACTCCAGCCTGGACAATAGAGTAAGACTCCATCTCAAAAAAAAAAAAAGGGAGTTGGACTAGATCGTCTTTGAGAGTCTCTTGTAGCTACATAAGTCTAGGAACTTGTCTGATTTTACTTTACATACAACAGAGATTTACTGAGTGCCTGCCGTACCGCAGACCTGGTATTAAGCTCTAAGTAAATAATTGTGAACAAAAACAGATGTAAGGGGGACAAAAAAATTTTTAAAACATCCAAATGTGATCCCTCTCATGGAGGAGAGAGGAATGAATGTTAATCGAATAATCACACAATGAAATATAAAATTGCAAAATAACTGCTGCAAAGGGGCAGTACATGCTGCTATGAGAGCAAATACTGGGGGGTTTGATGTACACATGGGTTCTGTGTATTGGATGGGATCTGCAGATGCTATTCTTCCTTCTCTCTGTAGATGAACGTATCCCCTTCCTGATCCACTGGAGTTGGCCCCTTCAAGGGGAGCGTCCTCTTGGGCCCCCTAGGTGAGGCCTGGCTGTCATACCTTAGGACTAATCTGGGCACAACAGAGCAGACTGGGAAGGGTCAGGACTTGGGGCTAGCTTGATCTCTTGGGGACCTTGGGAAGGGGCTTTGTCCTTTGGGGGTGGGAGGATACAGTGGCAGCTCCAAGGCCTGAGAGGAAGTTGGCTTAGAACATCTGTGGTAGAAGGCATAGTAGTCAGTGGAGGGAGGACCCTGTGGGAAGTGGGTGGAGCCTCGCATGGCCAGCCTGAGTTCCAGGCGGACAGTCAGCAGTGGGGTCTGGAGGGCTAGGGCTAAGGCCTCAGCAGCTGGGAAGGGTGTGAGAGTCAGACAAGCCTCTAAACTTGGGGGTCCAGTGTGGGGCCTGTATCTCAGGAAACCAGAAGTCTAGCAGTGCAGACAGGCTTGGACCCAGAGCCCGTGAAGGGGCTGATCCAAGATCCAAGTCCCAGCTCATCCCCTCTCCTTGTTCCCAGGGCCTTTATACGCCACCACGGAAGCTCGGCAGACAGTGCTCCCCCGTCTGGGAGGCATGGACGGCTGTTCCCCAGCACCTCTGCAACTGGTAAAGGGACTGGCTGAGACCCTGGTTGGGGGGTGTGGTGGGGAGATGGGGCTGGAAGGAGAAGCAGGGTGAGGGAGGCATAGAGGATCCACTGCCATCTTCCATTGGTGATCCCTCCTCTTCTCTCTCCCTCCCTCCCATCCGTCTATGTATCCCTTCCTGCAATACTCTTGCATTGCACACTTATATGTACAAAGCACTAGGAGAGCCGTACCATCCCTATGCTCAACAAAGCTGGGTCAAGCAGTTAAGACGGCACATAGGTCACTGTGAAACCAGTCGGTCCAGGCTCAGCATTACTTGTCCAGTGGCTCCCCACTTTCTGACACAGGGGTCCCAGACTTTCTGGACAGTCTATATTTTCTCAGGGAGTCTTGTGTGCCCACCATTGTGGGCCCCAGCGTCTATGCCTTGATGTCCCAGCCTGACCTCACCACCACCCTGATTGGCCCTAAGCTACATCTCCAGGCCCCTTTCCCTGACACATTTCCCTTGTCTTCGCACTCAGAAGCTATACAGCGGCACCGCCGGAACCTGGCTGAGTGGTTCAGCCGGCTGCCCAGGGAGGAGCGCCAGTTTGGCCCGACCTTTGCCCTAGACACGGTCCACGTTGACCCTGTGATCCGCGAGAGCACCCCCGATGAGCTACTTCGCCCACCTGCGGAGCTGGCCCTGGAGCATCAGCCACCCCAGGCCGGGCACCCCCCACTGGCCCTGTCTCAGCTCTTTAACCCAGATGCCTGTGGGCGCCAGGTGCAGACAGTGGTGCTGTATGGGACAGTGGGCACAGGCAAGAGCACGCTGGTGCGCAAGATGGTTCTGGACTGGTGTTACGGGCGGCTGCCGGCCTTCGAGCTGCTCATCCCCTTCTCCTGTGAGGACCTGTCATCCCTGGGCCCTGCCCCAGCCTCCTTGTGCCAACTTGTGGCCCAGCACTACACGCCCCTGAAGGAGGTTCTGCCCCTGATGGCTGCTGCTGGGTCCCACCTCCTCTTTGTGCTCCATGGCTTAGAGCATCTCAACCTCGACTTCCGGCTGGCAGGCACAGGACTTTGTAGTGACCCGGAGGAACCACAGGAACCAGCTGCTATCATCGTCAACCTGCTGCGCAAATACATGCTGCCTCAGGTGGGTGGCCCTTTACCCCAGGCTATTACTGCTGCCCCTTGACTCGCCCCCTAGGTCCTGGGTTACTTTAACTCCTGGTCCCTTCACTTCCCAGTGGTGCGACCCTAAGCAAGTCAGTAACTTCCCCAGGCTTCTGTTCCTTTCTTCTTGAGTTGCTCTGATCAAATGGGATACTGCACATAACATTAGCACAGCAGCTTGGATCACAGCAGGTGTTCAGTAATTGCTAGTTGTAACTGTTATCCTCATCAGTGTCTTCATCCTTGGACACTCAGTCTTCAGGGGTCCCCTGGGAATAGAGGCAGTCAGCAGGACACTAAGGTCTTTCTTAACTCTCAACCGTGCTCTTCCCAGGCCAGCATTCTGGTGACCACTCGGCCCTCTGCCATTGGCCGTATCCCCAGCAAGTACGTGGGCCGCTATGGTGAGATCTGTGGTTTCTCTGATACCAACCTGCAGAAGCTCTACTTCCAGCTCCGCCTCAACCAGCCGGACTGCGGGTGTGCCGCTGGGGGTTCAGGTGTTTCCGCCACACCAGCTCAGCGCGACAACCTGGTGCAGATGCTCTCCCGGAACCTGGAGGGGCACCACCAGATAGCCGCTGCCTGCTTCCTGCCGTCCTACTGCTGGCTCGTTTGTGCCACCTTGCACTTCCTGCATGCCCCCACGCCTGCTGGGCAGACCCTTACAAGCATCTATACCAGCTTCCTGCGCCTCAACTTCAGCGGGGAAACCCTGGACAGCACTGACCCCTCCAATTTGTCCCTGATGGCCTATGCAGCCCGAACCATGGGCAAGTTGGCCTATGAGGGGGTGTCCTCCCGCAAGACCTACTTCTCTGAAGAGGATGTCTGTGGCTGCCTGGAGGCTGGCATCAAGACGGAGGAGGAGTTTCAGCTGCTGCACATCTTCCGCCGGGATGCCCTGAGGTTTTTCCTGGCCCCATGTGTGGAGCCGGGACGCGCGGGCACCTTTGTGTTCACCGTGCCCGCCATGCAGGAATACCTGGCTGCCCTCTACATTGTGCTGGGTTTGCGCAAGACGACCCTGCAAAAGGTGGGCAAGGAAGTGGCTGACCTCGTGGGCCGTGTGGGGGAGGATGTCAGCCTGGTACTGGGCATCATGGCCAAGCTGCTGCCTCTGCGGGCTCTGCCTCTGCTCTTCAACCTGATCAAGGTAACATCCCTGAGACTCCCCACCTGCTCCTTCCCTCCCCAGCACCCCAAGCTGCCCATGCCCCCACATGGTTCCCTGTTCACCCCTTGCTTCTCTCCCAGCAGGAAACTGCTGCTTCCTGCACAGGTATGAATCTTCTCCCTGGATCTGATTTCAGCTCTGGGCATTTTGGCTTTTAGTGGGATTGCGGAGAGAGAAGCCATAAGGCTGGGGAAGGCTTGGTGGCTGGGGAGGGGAATCTGGGGACGTGGGGACTTTAATAACAATGCTACATGGATTCCTAAAAATGGTTTCCTTTTTGTGTCTTTCCTCCTAGGAGGCAGGCCTGTCCTCTGCTTTGCAGGTCCAGAAACTCGATTGTGTCTGTTCCTCCAGAGGTGATTAGGCTCTGAGAGTGATGACTCATCCTAACTAAATCACCAGAGACGGGTTTATAAAGCAGATGCCATTTTATTCATTTATACCAGGAAGATAAATGGCATTGGTAATTGGCTTAGGGGAGTCATCCTGAGGGCAGGTCCACTCCAGAAACCAAATTACAGACTTGAGGACTGCGCTGTGAGCGGCACAGCTGAGCGAGGTCTTTGAGGGCTGGAAGGAGCCACTCTGTGTGATGTGTGCCAGGAGCGTTATCAGTGTTCATCCTTTTGTTTTTCACATCACTCCTGGAAAGGAAATACTATTATGTTCCCTTTTATAGATGAATAAACTGAGGCTCAGAGAGGTAAAGTAACTTGTCCAAGATCACTCAAATAGTAAGTTTAAAAAGCCGGGATAGGAGCCCAGGGCTTTGTGATTCTGAATCCTGTGCTCTTTCTGCCAAACTATACTGGTGCATTACGGATATTTCTGTCGAGCTGCGGGACCTTGCTAGGTAACCTTCGTTTTCTCTAGGAATGTTTCAGCAACCCATTTTGAGGAGGCAGAGTGCTGGTTAGTGCTGGCAGAATTTCAACACTTTTTAAAAATTTAAATGTATTTTTATTTTTATTTTTTGAGACAGAGTCTTACTCTGTTGCCCAGGCCTAGAGTGCAGTGTGCAGTGACAGCTCACTGCAGCTTCAACCTCCTGAGCTCAAGCAATCCTCCCACCTCAACTTCACTGAGTAGCTGGGACCTCAGGCACGTGCCACCATCCCCAGCTAATTTTTAAAATTTTAATTTCGTAGCCAGCTGCAGTGGCCCACGCCTGTAATCCCAGCACTTTGGGAGGCGAGGCAGGTGGATCACTTGAGGTCAGGAGTTTGAGACCAACCTGGTCAACATGGTTAACCAAGTGTGGTGCCAGGTGCCTGTAATCCCAGCTACTTGGGAGGCTGAGACAGGAGAATTGCTTGAGCCTGGGAGGCGGAGGTTGCAGTGAGCCGAGATTGTGCCACTACACTCCAGCCTGAGCGACAGAGTGACACTCCCTCTCAAAAACAAAAGAAAAATAATAAAATTAAATTAAATTAAAAAATAAAAAATTTTTAATTTCGTAGAGATGGGGTCTCACTAGTGATCCTCTCACTTTGGCCTCCCAAAGTTCTGGGCTACAGGTGTGAACCACTGTGCCCAGCCAACTTTTTATTTTTATAGGCACCAAAGCATAAGGGCTAAGAACAGGGATTTAGTAACTCAGCTATTTGAGTTCAAATCCAGGCTGTGCTCCTTATTAGCTGTGAGACTTTGGACAGGTTACTTAGTTCTGTGCCTCAGATTCCTTATCTGTGAAATGGAGATAATACTAGAACTTATATCACTGGCCTTATATGAAGATTAAATGAACTCATCCTCAGGGTCTAGGACATGGTAAGTGCTATTTAATTGTTTTTTGTTTGGTTTTTTTTTTTTAGATGGAGTCTCGCTCTGTCGCCCAGGCTGGAGTGCAGTGGCACCATCTCTGCTCACTGCAACCTCCACCTCCTGGATTTAAGTGATTCTCCCAGCTCAGCCTCCCAAGTAGCTGGGACTACAGGCACCTGCCACCATGCCTGGTTTATTTTTGTATTTTTAGTAGAGACAGGGTTTCACCATGTTGGCCAGACTGGTCTTGAACTCCTGACCTCAGGTGATCCACCCACCTCAGCTTCCCAAAGTGCTGGGATTACAGGAGTGAGCCACCATGCCCTGCCTATGCTGTTTAATTGTTTGTCACACATAGAAACAGACTTAGTTCGAGACCAGCCTGGCCAACATGGTGAAACCCCATCTCTACTAAAAATACAAAAATTAGCCGGGTGTGGTAGCACATGTCTGTAATCCCAGCTACTCGGGAGACTGAGGCAGGAGAATCTCTTGAGCCCAGGAAGTGGAGGTTGCAGTGAGCTGAGATCGCACCACTGTACTCCAGCCTGGGTGACAGAGCGAGACTCTGTCTCAAAAAAAAAAAAAAAAAAAAAAAAGAAAGAAACAAAGAAACAGGCTCGGGCAGCCCACCCCTTCTCACACCATCACCTCCGACAGGAGGTCACAGCTGCTGCTGAGGCCCCCCCTGCTTTGAGGATGTGCCTGCTGGACCTGAGTTGCAACGAAAGGCTGCAGTCTCCCGAGGGGATTCAGAAAGCCCCCAGTTATTGAAAACCCAGCAGAACTGTCAGCCCCGCACCCCCAAGCCCTCTTGGAGGGAGGGTTGCCCTGGCAGAGCACTGAGCCCATCTGTTTATTCACCATCCTGTGGATTCAGCTTCACAGGGTGACATATTCTGTCACAGGTTAGCGTTGGAGAAGGGGCGCTATCACCTCTATGAGAGTAACCTCGCATATAAACATGAAAACAAGCCAGGTGCAGTGGTGCACACCTGTAGTCACAGCTCTCAGGAGGCCAAGGTAGGAGGATCACTTGAGCCCAAGAGTTAAAGGCTACAGTGAGCTATGATCACACCACTGCACTCCAGCCTAGGTGACACAGCAAGACCGTGTCTCTAAACAAATAAAAATTAAAAAATTTAAAAGTAAAAAAACCCAGATGTTAAAGGAGGTGCCACAAAACAATGTCGTGGTTTGTTGCCAGAGGAATGACCCTTCTTCCCTTTCAGAACCATTGCAGGGATGGGGGAAGATATCACAAACCCCCAACATTTATTTCTTTGTCAGATATTTGAGTGCCTGCTAAGTGCCAGGCAATGTGTTAGAATCTGAGGAAACGTCAGTTAACAAAACTACAGGTTTCTGCCCTTTCTGATCTAGGCTGAGCTCCTCTCCCAGAAGGAAACTGCTACTTCCTGCACAGTTTGAGCACAAAAATATCAATGTAACCATATAAGGAAAAATTACGGCAAATGCCTGGGAAGAAGGAGCCCCAGATGCCATGAAAGTGTGTAGTGGGGGAACTGGTCTGAGGGGTCAGGAGAGCCTCTTTGTGGAAGGGCATGTCATCTGACCCTTGTAGCATTAGCCAAGGGAAGAAGCTGGGGGGGGGGGGAATGCCCCAGGAAGGGGCAGCACCCTGGAGGTTTTTTGTTTTTTTTTTCTCTTGAGACAGCGTCTTGCCCTGTTGCCCAGGCTGGAGTTCAGTGGTGTGATCTCAGCTCACTGCATCCCCGACCTCCAGTGCTCAAGGGACTACAGGCACATGCCACCATGCCTGGCTAATTTATTTTTAATTAAAAAAATTTTTAAAATAGAGATAGCGTCTTGCTACATTGCCCAGGCTGGTCTAGAACTCCTGGGCTCAAGTGATCCTCCCGCCTTGGCCTCCCTAAGTGCTGGGATTTGGGCATGAGCCACTGCACCCGGCCTATGGAGGCTTTGAAGGAGGAAAAACCTTGGCACTGTTAAGATGAAAAAAGCCGAAAGGGCAGGAGCATAGTGAGTGGGGCCAAGAGGCTTGTGATGAAGGCATCGTAGTCAGCAGGGCCCAGATCACACAGGCCCTTAAATCAGTAGGAACTGCATGTTGAAGATGGGGATGTATTTGTGACACCTAGCCCGGTCCCAAACTAAGTGTGTAATACGTGCTAATTCCTTCTCACCACCTCCTGGGTTTGAAAATGTATCAGGGTGTTTGGGAAAGAGAAAGAAGTTCCTAATGTCTGCAGCACATGAGACAGGTGTTGAGAGATGACCCTGGAAAGGTCAAATTAGGGCCAAATTATGAAAAGTTTTGGGCCATGTGCAGTGGCTTATGCCTGTAATCCTAGCACTTTGGGGGGCCTAGGCTAGGGAGCCCAGGAGTTCAAGACCAGCTTAGGTGACCCAGCAAGACCCCATCTCTAGTTTTAAGAAACGTTTCATATTCCAGGCTAAGTGCTCGGAGTTTGCCACAAGGGCAGTAGGGAGCCACGGAAGGTGTCGCATCAGGGGAGTAGCATGATCAGACAAATTATGCTAAGTTCAAGGGGTGATCACAGGGCTGGAGCAGTCATGGAGGTGTACCTGAAGCTGAGCCTTGAAGGCTGAACAGGCACATGGAAGGCCACAGTGACCCTCTCCTGCTTCTTTTTCAGGTGGTTCCACGAGTGTTTGGGCGCATGGTGGGTAAAAGCCGGGAGGCGGTGGCCCAGGCCATGGTGCTGGAGATGTTTCGAGAGGAGGACTACTACAACGATGATGTTCTGGACCAGATGGGCGCCAGTATCCTGGGCGTGGAGGGCCCCCGGCGCCACCCAGATGAGCCCCCTGAGGATGAAGTCTTCGAGCTCTTCCCCATGTTCATAGGGGGGCTTCTCTCTGCCCACAACCGAGCTGTGCTAGCTCAGCTTGGCTGCCCCATCAAGAACCTGGATGCCCTGGAGAATGCCCAGGCCATCAAGAAGAAGCTGGGCAAGCTGGGTCGGCAGGTGCTGCCCCCCTCGGAGCTCCTTGACCACCTCTTCTTCCACTATGAGTTCCAGAACCAGCGCTTCTCCGCCGAGGTGCTCAGCTCCCTGCGTCAGCTCAACCTGGCAGGTGTGCGCATGACGCCTGTCAAGTGCACAGTGGTGGCAGCTGTGCTGGGCAGCGGAAGGCATGCCCTGGATGAGGTGAACTTGGCTTCCTGCCAGCTAGATCCTGCTGGGCTGCGCACACTCACGCCTGTCTTCCTGCGTGCCCGGAAGCTGGGGTGAGGACCTATCCTCATGCACAGGCATGAAGAGGGAAGAGGGTTGGAGGTAAAGAAATGGGAAAAGGAAGTGCCAGGGAAACCGGAGGTACTGATGAGTGACCAGAAGGTGGGATGAAGAAGTCTAGTTTAGGGGCCAGGTGCGGTGGCTCACGCCTGTAATCCCAGCACTTTGGGAGGCCAAGGCGGGCGGATCACCTGAGGTCAGGAGTTCGAGACCAGCCTCAACATGGAGAAACCTTGTCTCTACTAAAAATACAAAATTAGCCAGGCATGGTGGTGCATGCCTGTAATCCCAGCTACTCCGGAGGCTGAGGCAGGAGAATTGCTTGAACCTGGGAGGCGGAGGTTGCGGTGAGTTGAGATCACGCCATCGCACTCCAGCCTGGGCAACAACAGCAAAACTCCGTCTCAAAAAAAAAAAAAAAAAGAAGTCTAGTTTGGGTGGAGGTGACAGGAGCAACAGAAGGGAGGAGCCAGGCATGGTGGCTCCTGCCTGTAATCCCACTGCTTTGGGAGGCCAAGGCGGAAGCATCACTTGTGCCTAATAGTCTGAGACCATCCTGAGCAACATAGCAAGACCCTGTCTCTACAAAAAATTAAAAAATTAGTCAGGTGTGGTGGCACGTGGCTATCGTCCCAGTTACTCGGGAGGCTGAGGTGGGAGGATTCCTTGAGCCCAGGAGTCTGAGGCTGCAGTGAGTTGTGATCATGCCATCGTGCTCCAACCTGGGCAACAGAGTGAGACCCTGTCTCTCCAAAAAGGAGAAGCAGGTATAGATTCCCAGAGGCAGGCTGATGAAAACAGGGCTTGGTAGCTGGACAGACTGCCTGCTGAATTCCCTCCCTGTTCTCTCACCTCCCCTCTGGCCACCTTCTGCTCCAGCTTGCAACTCAACAGCCTGGGCCCTGAAGCCTGCAAGGACCTCCGAGACCTGTTGCTGCATGACCAGTGCCAAATTATCACACTGCGGTGAGTGCCCTGGGAGTGGGGCATCCTGGTGGCCAGCTAAGGTCAAGGGTGAGCTCCCTGCTTCCTGGCATACTTGGCACAGGCCCACCCAAGGGATAGTAAATGGAGGAGAGTCTAGGCCCTAACCTGTCCCCTCCACTTCCCCCAGGACCACCGCAAGCAGCAGGGCAGCAGGGAAAGATGCCACCTGTAATGGGTGCTAAGAAACCTCTCATGTGGCTAAAATCAGCCTGGGGGAGGTGGGGAGAGAGGGTGGAATAATACCTAGGCCGATTGCCTGGTGACAGTGCCACTGATCCCCTTCCAGGATTTTTCCTGCAGCCTCCCGAGGAGGACCCTAATGCTGGGCACTCAGTAGACGCCCCTTAAGTGTTGACTGATATGTGGGGAAACCAAGCACCTGAGTTTCCAGTTTCTGATTGGTGTAAGGGGAGGCAAATGAGGAGAGAAAAAGGAAGAGCAGGTAGAAGGATAGGGGAGTCAGAGGGGAGGGAGAAGCAGAGGCTGTGGAGGGGGTGAAAAAGGCAGAAGAAGGGCAACAGAAATGGTGAAGAGGAAGGGAATAGATAAGAAGGGAGTCAGGGGAAGAGGGAAGGAAAGGCCAGCTCCCCTACTCTGACTCCTCTGCCAGGCGCCACATCCCCTACTGCTCCAGCCTTTCTCCTGGGCCTGCATTTCTATGTCCAGGTTCCTCTTGCCCCATGCAGGGCCCTCTTTGGCCCAAGTCCTGACACCCAGCATAGGGCTGCCCCATCAAGGCTTTCAGCACCACCCCCAACCTTGCCTCCCCCTCCTCTCAATAAGCCCTCATAACCTTGGGTTGCATGTGGCCGTAGGCTGTCCAACAACCCGCTGACGGCGGCAGGTGTTGCCCTGCTAATGGAGGGGCTGGCAAGAAACACCTCAGTGACGCACCTGTCCCTGCTGCACACGGGCCTTGGGGACGAAGGCCTGGAGCTGCTGGCTGCCCAGCTGGACCGCAACCGGCAGCTGCAGGAGCTGAACGTGGCTTACAACGGTGCTGGTGACACAGCGGCCCTGGCCCTGGCCAGAGCTGCCCAGGAGCACCCTTCCCTGGAACTGCTACAGTGAGTCCTGTCCCTGGTTCCATTGCCCCCAGGCCTTCAGACTACTTCCCTCTCTCGACTGTGCTCCTCCAATCCTAGGGAGTGCTTCTGGGCCTGGGCCTGGTGCCTGTCCTCTATTCCTGGTTTCTGACTGATCCTTGTCAACCTAGCTCTGAGCCAACCCACCCGCTCTGTGACTGGCACTTAAACTGCCCCAATTCCCTACCACCATTTCTCCTAAAGGCCTACTGTCTCTGGTCCCACTGAATTCTAGTATCAGGGTCGGGTGTGGTGGCTCACGTCTGTAATCCCAGCACTTCGGGAGGCCGAGGCAGGCACATCACTTGAGGTCAGGAGTTCAAGACCAGTCTGGCCAACATGGTGAAACCCCGTCTCTACTAAAAATGCAAAAATTATCTGGGTGTGGTGGTGCGCACCTGTAATCCCAGCTACTTGGGTGGCTGAGGCAGGAGAATCGCCTGAACCTGGCAGGTGGAGGTTGCAGTAAGCTGAGATCGTGCCACTGCACTCCAGCCTGGGTGACAGAGGAAGCCTCTGTCTCAAAAAAAACAAAAACAAAAACAACAACAAAAAAGAATTTAGTATTAGTCCCTGCCTCCCACTGGCCAGCACCCTCCATCTCTGGCTCATTGCAGATACCTGATCGCACTCTGCAGCCAGGAGATGAGTTGTGAGGCCCCCTGACTTTCCGTCCGTCTACCCTCGGGCCCTTCTTCTCAGAGCTCTACTGAATGGCATCGACTTTCTCTCTCCTGCCAGCCTCTACTTCAATGAGCTGAGCTCAGAGGGCCGCCAGGTCTTGCGAGACTTGGGGGGTGCTGCTGAAGGTGGTGCCCGGGTGGTGGTGTCACTGACAGAGGGGACGGCGGTGTCGGAATACTGGTCAGTGATCCTCAGTGAAGTCCAGCGGAACCTCAATAGCTGGGATCGGGCCCGGGTTCAGCGACACCTTGAGCTCCTACTGCGGGATCTGGAAGATAGCCGGGGTGCCACCCTTAATCCTTGGCGCAAGGCCCAGCTGCTGCGAGTGGAGGGCGAGGTCAGGGGCCTCCTGGAGCAGCTGGGAGGCTCTGGAAGCTGAGACACTGGCGGCAGGCACCTAGCTATGTGACCACTGGCCCTAAACCTCTTCCCTCTGTGGCCTCCTGGCTTGCACTGCTCCCTCTAGAAAGATTCCTTCAGGTCTGGAGGCAAAGGAATGGACACAGCTGTGCCAGTTGCCCTCCTAGGGCATGTTCGACCAGGACCAAGTCTGGAATCTCCAAGTTAAAGATGGTGAATCGATGCTTCGGGCTTGGAGTTGGAACATGCCTCCTCTCCATTCAGCTAGAAGGACCAAAGCATGTGGCATTTGGATGGCCAGAGTGCCCTGAAGCACCGCTACCAACATTGCCTCCCCCTCCTCTCAAGGAGCCTCTGATTGTGCCACCAAGGGGCTCACATCTTATGTCTGCCATGCCAGGGGTGTCGCCATCCAGATGTGTTGGAAGCTTCCCCTCCTGCCTTATGCTCACCTGTGGACACTGAGGATGCCCTCACAATTGGTGCTTTCTCCTCATCCTCATGCCCCCTTTGCCACAATGGTACGATGGCTGGGTAGCCCCTCGAGGCAGATGCACCTGACTTGCTGCTATTAAAAAGCCGTGTGCCTTCCACTGATTGTGGCTCTTCTTTATTGCCTGGTGCTTCCAAGAAAGGGCATTGTTCTTGGTCTTTCTGGTTAAATTACCAACCATGATCTATTACAAGTGGTTCTTGGGCACTAGGTTCAGAGGCACTGGAGGCTGGAGGGGCCCATGAACAAGATATTGGCATGGGGGTTGGCCATGCTGGGCTGTATTAGTCTGATCTCACGCTGCTAATAAAGACATACCCAAGACGGGGTAAGTAATTTATAAAGGAGGCCGGGCATGGTGGCTCATGCCCGTAATCCCAGCACTTTGGCAGGCCGAAGTGAGCAGATCACCTGAGGTCAGGAGTTTGAGACCAGCCTGACCAACATGGAGAAACCTCATCTCTACTAAAAATACAAAATTAGCTGGGTGTGGTGGCACATGCTTGTAATCCCAGCTACTCGAGAGGCTGAAGCAAGAGAATTGCTGGAACCCAGGAGGTGGAGGTTGTGGTGAGCCGAGATAGTGCCACTGCACTCCAGCCTGGAGAACAAGAGTGAAACTCTGTCAAAAAAAAAAAATTTATAAAGGAAAGAGGTTTAATTGACTCACAGTTCCACATAGCTGGGGAGGCCTCACAATCGTGGCAGAAGGCAAATGAGGAGCAAAGTCACATCTTACATGGCAGCAGGCAAGAGAGTGTGTGCTGGGGAGCTCCCCTTTATAAAACCATTAAATCTCATGAGACTTATTCACTATCGTGAAAACAGCACGGGAAAACCTGCCCCTGTGATTTAATTACCTCCCACCGGGTACCTCCCATGACATGAGGGAGTTATGGGAGCTGCAATTCAAAATGAGATTTGGGTAGGGACACAGCCAAACCATACTATTGGCCATACAATTCTTATCACCCTTTTCACACCCCCCAGGCTTGGAGTTAGTGACCAGCAATCTGCCTTTCTCTGCACAGAGGGGCAACTGGGTCAGATTCAGGGTCTCCTGAAAAGGTTGAGGCCCAGGGATAGAGTCAGGAGGAACCCACACAGTTTTCCAGAGGATAAGACTCTCAGCGGGGCACGGTGGCTTACGCCTGTAATCCCAGCACTTTGGGAGGCCGATGAGGACAGATCACCTGAGGTGGGGAGTTTGAGACCAGCCTGACTAATACGGAGAAACCCCGTCTCTACTAAAAATACAAAATTAGCCAGCTGTGGTGGTGCATGCCTTTAATCCCAGCTACTCGGGAGGTTGAGGCAGGAGAATTGCTTGAACCTGGGAGGCAGAGGTTGTGATGAGCCAAGATCATGCCATTGCACTCCAGCCTGGGCAACAAGAGCTAAACTCCGTCTCAAAAAAAAAAAAAAAAAAGACTCTCACTCCCGTTAACCATTACCCCACTGCTTCCACAGCGTCTTCAAGGAGGCGGGACCTGGGAGGGGATGGGTGGGAGGATCAGTGGCTGTGATGAACCTTGTCCCTACCCCGAGCACTGGGTTGCTGATCCAGCTATGGAGAAAGCCGCAGGTAGGAGGCCAGGAGAAATCCTCTGCAGGGGACTTTGGGACAGGCAAGGGGCCGACTTGGAGGCTGAAGCTTTGGGACCAGGGCACACTTGATTTTGGGGCTTGGAGCCCTGAGGCAGGTAAACAAGTCAGGAGAAAAGTAATGAGTTGCTATGTGTGTCTTCCTGGTCCACACCCTGTACTGATATGCTCAGATTTATGTGCCAAGGACTTGGGGGGAGGGAAAGGGAGGGGACCGCACAATAGTCCTGTGTGTATGGCAGTGAGAAGAGAAGACCCCTGTGGAGCAGAATGGAGGGGGCATGCCCTGAGTTTGGGGGTTCCTCTGAGTCCTTTTAGTTTATGCCAATGGAAGAGGCACATCTGGGGAGAAGAATGTGACTCTCCTCCTCTCACCCACTTCTTTGCCCAGTAGATCTGCAGGACACAGCCTCGTTAACTCTGTAAGTGCCATGAGGGTTGGGGCAAGGGAAGGAAAGAATTGGAGGCAGGGAAGCGCTTCACTGCCATTAGCACCTAAACGAGATCCTGGGACCCAAGTCCAGCTGCCAGCTTGTAACTGCTTCCCCTGCCTCCTTGCAGGAAGTTTAAGTTTAACCCAAAGCTGGGCATTGATAATCCTGTCCTCTCCCTGGCCGAAGACCACAACCCCTATGGTAACTCCCTCACCCCCTGGCAACCATTCCCTTTCCCTGGAGGCACCACAGCTCCACACGGCCTCCGATCTCCTTGGTAACCACTTGCTCGGTCTCCCTCTGATAACAGCCTTGGTTGGGGGTAGAGATAGGAGGGGCCAGGCGTTTTCTCCTGTTCCAGTCCCTCTGTCCACGAACCCCACCACCCAACACCCAACCAGGCAGAAACTGCCCAGCGCCCTATCAGGACACAGGGTCTGCCAGGCACATGGCGAACCTGTACTTGGGCTGTGCCCTCTCCTCCCCCTTTTCCGCTGCCCACCTCACCCTCCAGATCCCTGGAGCCTGGAGCGGCCTCGCTTCTGTTTACTGAGCAAAGAGGAGGGCAAGAGTTTTGGCTTCCACCTGCAGCAGGAGCTGGGCAGGGCTGGGCATGTGGTGTGCAGGGTGGACCCAGGCACCTCTGCCCAGCGCCAGGGTCTTCAGGAAGGAGACAGGATCCTGGCGGTGAACAACGATGTTGTGGAACACGAAGACTATGCGGTGGTAAGGCTGTGGTCCAGGAGAGCATGCTAGCACCTCAGAAAGAGAAGCGGGTTGCCCAGTCCCCTGGGCACTATGGCAGCAGGGCACAAGCCTCACTCCCCTACACCCCAGGATTTAGAAGTGCCCAAGTCAGAAGGGTTGGGGAAGGCATCTAGAAAGCCGATTCCTGCCGGGTGCAGTGGCTCACGCCTGTAATCCCAACACTTTGGGAGGCCGAGGCGGGAGGATCACCCAAGGTCAGGAGCTCAAGACCAGCCTGGCCAACATGGCAAGACCCTGTCTCTACTAAAAATACAAAAATTAGCCAGGTGTGGTGGCAGATGCCTGTAATCCCAGCTACTCGGGAGGCTGAGGCAGGAGAATCACTTGAACCCGGGAGGCGGAGGTTGCGGTGAACTAAGATGGCACCATTGCACTCCAGCCTGGGCGACAAGAGCGAAACTCCGTCTCAAAAAAAAGAAAAAGAAAAAGAAAAAAAGCCGATTCCCTTGGCAAAAAAAATATGGATTCCAGGGAGGTCCTGGGGGTTGGCAAGAGGGTCTAGACCAAACCCACGCCCACGTGCCCTCTGTCCAGGTGGTACGCCGCATCCGGGCCAGCAGCCCTCGTGTGTTGCTGACAGTATTGGCACGGCATGCACATGATGTGGCCCGAGCTCAGCTGGGAGAAGATGCCCACCTCTGTCCCACCCTAGGCCCAGGGGTCCGGCCCCGGCTGTGCCACATAGTGAAAGATGAGGGTGGTTTTGGCTTCAGTGTCACCCATGGTGAGCCCAGAGGGTGCGAGGGGGCGGCAAGGATGAGGGATCTCAGCCCCTATTCAGGGCAGGCAGGCAACAGACTGGACCTTGCTTTTTTTTTTCATTTCTAGGCAATCAGGGTCTTTTCTGGTTGGTGCTAAGTACCGGAGGAGCAGCTGAGCGGGCAGGGGTGCCCCCCGGGGCCCGGCTGCTGGAAGTGAATGGGGTCAGTGTGGAGAAGTTCACTCACAACCAACTCACCAGGAAGGTGTGGCTGCCTGTCTCCCACTCTCCTCCCCCAATCCGGGCCTGGGCCCCACCTCGGGAAGATGCCTCCTCCCCCATGTGCCTAACCTCCTTATCTGGTCTCCTACCTTTATCACCATCCTCCCCCTCTACAGTCTGTGCCAGGCTCCACTTAGTGCCTGGGAGGAGGGGCTGTGGGGGGAGCATGCCTCTTCTCTCCCTGCCCAGGTGTTATACTGATGCCTTGCTGGGTCCCCACAGCTTTGGCAGAGTGGACAGCAGGTGACCTTGCTGGTGGCAGGGCCAGAGGTGGAGGAACAGTGTCGCCAGCTGGGATTGCCCCTGGCTGCACCCCTGGCAGAGGGCTGGGCACTGCCCACCAAGCCCCGCTGTCTGCACCTAGAGAAAGGGCCCCAGGGTTTTGGGTTCCTGCTCCGGGAGGAAAAGGGCCTTGACGGTCGCCCTGGTGAGTGGGAGCCCTGGGGGTGGTGGGGGAAGGTGGGCCTTGAGGTGGGTACACAAGTGTATATACACCTTTCAGTGCACCGAAGAGGTGTCCCTGTCTGAGCTCTGGCCCTGGGCCACCTCTTCCTGTTCACTCTGGGGTCAGTCCCCTGGTGTGCACACAGTGGCCTAGGATAGTTGGAGAGGAGCAGTGAGGATGTCTATGCCCCAGGACAGTTCCTGTGGGAGGTGGACCCGGGACTGCCAGCCAAGAAGGCTGGGATGCAGGCTGGGGACCGGCTGGTGGCTGTGGCTGGGGAGAGCGTGGAGGGGCTGGGCCACGAGGAGACAGTGTCCAGGATCCAGGCGCAGGGCTCCTGTGTCTCCCTCACTGTCGTCGACCCTGAGGCTGACCGCTTCTTTAGCATGGTGCGTGCTGAGGGGCAGGGGCTAGGGTTGGGGCAGGAGTGGGGCAGGGCTTGGGTCCAACAGATTTGCTCTACCTGCCACCTTCCAGGTTCGCCTATCCCCACTCCTCTTCTCGGAGAACACAGAGGCTCCCGCCTCGCCCCAGGGCAGCAGCTCAACCTCACTGGTTGAGACAGAGAACCCTTCACTTGAAGACACAAGCGTGCCTTCTGTCCCTCTTGGCTCCCGACAGTGCTTCCTGTACCCTGGGCCTGGTGGCAGCTATGGCTTCCGACTCAGTTGTGTGGCCAGTGGGCCTCGTCTCTTTATCTCCCAGGTGACTGATGCCCCATGGATCTTGAATCCCTTCGATCCTTTGCTGCCCGATCAGTCTTCCTCTGCTTCCCTCCCAGAGCCTTAAGCCAGAAACTTTCCCCTGGTGTCCCCTGTTCTGCATGATCCCACACCACCAGGTGACTCCAGGAGGCTCAGCTGCCCGGGCTGGGTTGCAAGTGGGAGATGTGATTCTGGAAGTGAACGGGTATCCTGTTGGGGGACAGAATGACCTGGACAGGCTTCAGCAGCTGCCTGAGGCTGAGCCACCCCTCTGCCTGAAGCTGGCAGTCAGGTCTCTGTGGGGCTTGGAAGCCTGGATTCCCCCTGGGGCTGCAGAGGTGAGGAAGAAGAAACAGATGGCACTGTGAGTAGCTACAGAAGGGCAGGGAGGAGTGAGAAAGAAGGGCAGAGTGGGCGAGGTACAAGATGAAGCCATGTGGGGTATGCAGGTTGTGACTTCAGGTCATGGTAGGTGGGGACAGAAGGACTCATGAAAAAAAACCCCATTCCTGGGCATTCCAGTGCAGGGCGGGGCAAGAAAAAGGAACTCTTCTGGGTCCCACCTGGAATGACCTTCTACCTCCTTTCTCTGTATAGGACTGGGCTCTGGCCTCGGATCAGCTGTAGAGCACCCCTGCTTGGTACAGACATACTCAGGGGCTACCGTGTCTTCACTCTCCAGCCCGAGGTGGTGAAGGCAGGATGCTCTCTCTAAGCCAGACCAGAGGGACTCAGACACCACCGATCACAGGCTGGCCCAGGTGCTCCCTCCCTTCCCGCAGGCCCAACTCCCAGCAGAGGGTGTGGTTGGAGTCCCTGAAGGAGTCTGAGGCTCCAGAGGATGTCATATGGGAGCTTTGGAGAACTGTGTCCCAAGGATGAAGGTGTGGCTGTGGGTCTGGCTAGGATTGAAGCCATCTGGACCTTTTCTAGATATGACTCCAGGACCCTTGAGTGTAATGCAAAAATTTGGAGCCCAGCTATGCCTGCCCTCTGTGGGTGCCTTAGCATTGCGGGAGGGTGGTGCTTGGTCACCGTTGCATTTGTTATAGAAATGGCCGTTCCCCATAAATCTGACTGCCTGTGTTTGTGTTGGTGGGGGTAAGGGGCAGTGGCGTGAAGGGACAAAAAGGGCCTCAGGCTCAAGGGGTGGGATGCGGCTCCTGCAGGAGAGAGGTTGAGACCTGGTCAAATTTCTTTCCTATCACTGAATCTCAGGGATAATGGGCCAACCCAGAACTGAGATGTCTGCATGAGAGCCACTCCTAAAAATAAACAACAACAACAACAAAAAAAAAAAAAAAAAAGAAGAAAACTAAATAAAAATAAAAATAAAAAAGATCCACTCCTCTCTGCCAAAAGGCCAGAGCCCACAGCTCTATTGAGTTCTACATCAAGACACTTTATTGCTGGGGCCTCAGAGAACACTAGAGACTAGGGGCTGGTGGCCTCAAAGATCCAGGGGGGTGAGTCCAAACTGGCGTAGCTGCTCCTTGTGCCTGGCGTGGAGTCTCAGTGCCGCCCCATCCCACTGCAGCTTGATGGCTCTCAGCTTGGCCAAGAGCCTGTCCAGACTGTCCTGCAGACATCAATATTTCAGCCCCCAGGAAGAGAGGGAAGGAGTGAGTGCTGCCCCAGGTTGGTTCGTAAACTTTCCTTGCCTAGTAGACATGGTTGTATCCCCTCTGTCTGCCCTCAGGATAGAGCAGGGCTCCCTTGGAGATGCTTCTTCTCCTTACCCCTGGGTTGTCAGTCATCACATGAGCTGGGGTTCGTGGGCACGGGGGAGTCCTGGGTACTGGGACGGCTGGGATCCAGGGGGTGGTGCTTACGTGTAAGATTTCCTCATACTTCGCCTCCATGTCTGCCACGTGGGCCCGAAGCTGAGCCAGGGCCTGGTCCCGCTCTCCGAGAGCTTGTTCAGCCTCTTCCTGGGCAGCTGCAGCCTCCCTTTGGCATGCCTCTGGGGGTAGGCAGGATGAAAGAGAGCAGGATGGTGACACTCTATCCTTGACCAGTCTCCAAAGGTATCTGGAAAGGAGACCTCAAATGGGCTCATTCCAGACTCCCCCAGCATCACCAAATTTCCCGCAGTCCCTGTAAAAGCTGAAGCTCCTCTGAGGTATAGCAGAGAGTGGTGGGCTTGAGACAGAAGGCTCCAAAGTCGGATTACTACCTAGGGGACCACAGGCATGTCTCTTTGTGAGCCTCGATGTCGTCATGTTTTTTTTTTTTTTAGAGGGAATCTCACTCTCTCGCCAGGCTAGAGTGCAGTGGTACGATCTCGGCTCACTGCAACTGCTGCCTCCTGGGTTCAAGCAATTCTCCTGCCTCAGCCTCCCGAGTAGCTGGGACTACAGGCACATGCCACCACGCCCAGATAATCTTTGAATTTTTAGTAGAGATGGGGTTTCACCATGTTGGCCAGGATGGTCCCTATCTCTTGACTTTGTGATCCGCTCGCCTCGGCCTCCCAAAGTGGTGGGATTACAAGCGTGAGCCACTGCGGCTGGCTGGTGTCTTCATCTTTAAAGAGAGAATGACACATCCCTCAGGGGCATGCTGTGACCTTTAAACATGATAAATGGGTGACAAAGCACCTAGCTAGTATACAGGAGGTGCTCAGTAAACATTGATTCATTGGCCGGGCGTGATGCGGATTACCTGAGGTCAGGAGTCTGAAACGAGCCTGGCCAACATGGTGAAACTCCATCTGTACTAAAAATACAAAAATTAGCCAGGCATGGTGGCGCACACCTGTAATCCCAGCTACTCGGGAGGCTGAGGCAGGAGAATTGCTTGAACGTGGGAGGCAGAGGTTGCAGTGAGCCGAGATTGTGCCATTGCACTCCAGAATGAGCGACCAGAGTGAAACTCCATCTCAAAACAAAAAACAAAAAAACCCCAAAACAACAACAAAAACAAAAACAATTGAGTGATTGATTGACTTGGAATTTGAGGTAAAGCAAAGATTAGGAAAGGAACCCAGGGTCTGAATGGCAGATAAGCAGCTCCTGGCCAACGATAGGTAAACCGAAGGCTATTTTTTTTTTTTTTAGTTGGAATCGTACTCTGTTGCCGAGGCTGGAGTGTAGTGGTGTGATCTCAGCTCACTGCAGCCTCCACCTCCTGGATTCAAGTGATTCTCCTGACTCAGCCTCCCAAGTAGCTGAGATTACAGGCACACACCACCATGTTTGGCTAATTTTTGTAATTTTAGTAGAGATGGCATTTCACCATATTGGCCAGCCTGGTCTTGAACTCTTGGCCTCAAGCAATCCTCTCGCCTTGGCCTCCCAAAGTGCTAGGATTACAGGGGTGAGCCACTGCACCCGGTTGAAGGCATTTTTAAGGTATGAAAGCTTTGAGACCAAAATTGTGAAAGAGCTCATGTGTCATGCTGAGATATTTCAACATTATTTTGTAAGCAAGAGACAAGAGAAGAGAAGCAAAGGCTTCCTGGTTTTTAAAAATATTTTTGCTTATTAGCAATGTTTATTCATTTATTTGGTGAACAGTTATTTAGGATCTACCAGGTGCTAGGTCTTGAAGATACAGAAGTAAGTAAGTCAAACATTTTCCCTTAGTTTCATTGTAGAAATCAGCTAAACTAAAAGGGAATATGTTTTGCTCACAAGAGACATGGCAGTGGTGGGGAGTTAGGGCTGGACTTGAGAGGAGGAAATGGGGTGTGAGGCCTACCTCTTCTTTTTTATTTTTATTATTATTTTTTGAGACAGAGTCTTGCTCTGTCACCCAGGCTGGAGTGCAATGGTGTGATCATAGCTCACTGCAACCTCTGCCTCCCAGGTTCAAGCGATTCTCCTGCCTCAGCCTCCCGAGTAGCTGGGATTACAGGTGTGCGCCACCACATCCGGCTAATTTTTAGATTTTTAGTAGAGATGGGGTTTCGTCATTTGGCCAGGCTGTTCTTGAACTCCTGACCTCAGGTGATCCGCCTGCCTTGGCCTCCCAAAGTGCTGGGATTAGAGGCCTGAGCCACCGCGCCTGGCGCCTCTTCTTTACTTACAACAGAGATTCTTGGCATCCTGAACCCTCTGCTCCAGTCCTCAGTGGTGGAGGGTCAGTGAAAGTGGGGAAAGTGATCCCAGAGCCCAGACGGCAGCTTTCTGGAGCAGAGACTTTGAAGTCTACCCCTTCATGCTGCAACTATTGGAGAGAAGGGGTTTGGAGGGTGGGGAAACCTACCTAGCTGCCCCTGAAGGCCTTTGACTTCTTCCTCCAGCTGCTTGCTGCGGGTTTGCATATCCTCTTGCAGGGCATGGCACTGGCGACTCATCTCTGGGGTGGGGGCAGTGGGCCACCAGGGACCCAGGTTGGAGATGGAGGGATGGAGAAAGGAAATGAAGTTGTGGGTGGGGAAGACTCTACTTGGTCTAGTGGAACAGGAGCACAAAGGCCTTCTTGGTTCTTTTTGTGATTCTGAGAAGCTGCAGACCATGAAAACCTGAGGAAGGGACAGGAAGCCCGACCTACCTCCCCAAGTCCAGCTTTGGATGGGGATGCTAGCCCTTCTCCCCTCCCATGGGATGATTGAGATGATGGCTATGACTGCATGTGTATCCTACACAGCATCAAGCACATGGCACCAGGCATCCTGGAAGGCCCCTGCCTGGGATCGAGGAACTTACATGCCTTTGGTTCCTGCAGGATCCTTCCTGATTTGTACTGTTCGGGAAAGACCAAGACCAGGCCTGGCAGTCGGAAGCCCTCCTTGTTTCCCTTCCTTGCATGAACTGACCCTGTTGGTTGTCCTCCTCCACGCCCCTGTCTCCTGCCCACCTGCTTAACCGACCACACACCTGCATATATGGCCTTCCCTTCACTTCAGGCCCCTTCCAGCTCAGCCTCCACCCCTTGCAGCCTCTGCCTCAGCTGGTCTTCGGAAGCCTTGGCTCGACGGGCTTCATCCCTCCGTAGAGCTGTGAGCAGTCCCAGAGCTGCTGTTAGGACTGGCTGGGGCCCACTAAATCAGCCCCCATGAACTTGATGGACTTTGCCCACCTCTAGAAATCTGGTGGTGGGGTGTCCAGCCTCTTATTCTCTCTCTGGGTTTTGTTGTTTTTGTTTTTTATCCCTAGAGTCTCACAGGTTCCTCATTATTAAGAAGTAAAAACTCCCTCCATGTTCTGGCTATAAAAAATAGCTTTCCAGATAGTCTGGCATGGTGGCTCATGCCTGTAATCACAATATTTTGGGAGGCTTAGGTGGGAGAATTGCTTGAGGCCAGGAGTTTGAGACCTGCCTGGGCAACAGAGTGAGACCTTGTCTCTATAAAATAAATAGGGCCAGGTGCAGTGGCTCACGCCTGTAATCCCAGCACTTCGGGAGGCCAAGGCTGGTGGGACACAAGGTCAAGAATTCAAGACCAGCCTGGCCAACATGGTGAAAACCCATCTCTACTAAGAATACAAAAATTAGCTGGGTGTGGTGGCCGCGTGCCTGTAATCCCAGCTACTGGGGAGGCTGAGGCTGGAGAATCACTTGAACCTGGGAGGCAGAGGTTGCAGTGAGCCGAGATCGCGCCACTGCACTCCAGCCTGGGCGACAGAGTGCAAGACTCTGTCTCAAAAAAAAAAAAGAAAAAAAAAACTAAATAAATAAAGTAGCCAGGCATGGTGGTGTGCACCTATAATGCCAGCTACTCGGGAGGCCGAGGCGGGAAGATTGTTGGGGCCCAGGAGTTAGAGATTACAGTGAACTATGACCATACCACTGCACTCCAGCCTGGGCAATAGATCAAGATTCTGTCAAAAACAAAACAAAACAAAACAAAAAAACAAACAAAAAAAAACACCTTCCTTTATCAACTCTCACTGCCCACCTCTCTCTCATCGTTTTTCCACTAGGGGATGGTTAGGGTCAACTTAACCCCCCACCATACCTCCAACTCTCCAATCCCCCAGGATACAGAAATGCCCCATTTCACTTCCCCTTTTGCCCACCCATGCCAGCTTCTACCCTCCTTACCCAAGTGGTCTCGGAGCAGCTCCTTCTCCAATACCACCAGCCTGTGCCTGGACTCGGCCTCCACATCTGCACCTGCCGTGGCAAGTGGCAGAGCCTCAGCTCTTCATGATCTCAGCATTCCTCACTCTGTTTGCATCCTCACCCCACACCCTGCACTTTTGCTACAGGAGACCCGAGGACCACTAAATGAGGTATCCACAGTGGCAGAGTCTACTGAAGTCAGCACCGTGTCCTCACCGACCAGCACATAACAGATATGCAAAATACACATGACAAATATATTAGGAAGGCAGAGAGCTAGATGGGGCTTAAAGGAGAGCGTGGGTGACCATCTCCCCACTTCCTCAGCTCCCTGGATCTGGCTTTGAGGACATGAAAGAGGAAGGTCAAGAGAGCTCCATCCTGTCCTGCAGAAGGCTGAATTCTCTCTGGAGGAGCTCTGCGTGGTCTTCATGGCAGAACATGGAGAAGCAGGGGGCACCTCCACCCACCATAACTCACCCCAGTTCATTTTCTTCTTCTGTGCCCCAGATTTCTTCCCTTTTTCTTTGTTTTTAGGTGGCATCTCCTTGTTGTCCTGGGAGAAGGAGGGGACCTTATGTTTAGGTCTGGACACAGGGATGCTTTCCTGAGCTTTAGACTGAACCAGGAGTCTCAAGAGAGTCTCCTGGTTCTACTCCAAATTTTCTCTCATATCCTTCAGAAAAGTCAGTTCACAGTCTCTTCGGAACCTCAGACAGGGTTGGGGTCAGTGGGGAGGATGGAGTTTTTTCTCTCAACCAGGCTGACTCTGTACAGAAGTCATTCCTCGCAACTCTCTTTTAGAGAAACGAAATCCCTGTACCTGCTCCCCACCCTCTTCCCGTCATCCTCAACCCTCTCTTCCTACCTGTAGGATCCTCTCCTGCCAGTGTTGGGGCTCCCCGTGGAGTGACCCACTCGTGGGGAGTGGCAGAGAGAAGGCCCAACTAGCGAGGAGTCCGAGGCGGGGCCTGGGTCCTGGGAGCCAATCCTTGGTGGCAAATTTCTCTTGAGGGCAGGACTGAGGGCTGGAAGGTTGGGTTTCGGGAGGCTGTATGTTGTCCAGGCAACTGGGAAACATGGAGTTCATAGGAAGGTGGAATGGGCTAAATCAGCTCACAAAGTTTAAAATATCAAGGTCTCAAAGGGTCAGTTCTTTCCTTATCCCCAAATCCTAAGTATAGTTTGAAAAGAAAGGGCTTTGGAGGCCGATTAGTTATGATTCATTGCCATGTAGACATGGCCTGCAATTTGGAGACTTCCAAATTCAGATGTACATACCTGAGATAATATGTTGTGCTGATAGAGGAAAAGGACTGACAGTAGCCATGTTGGACGACTGACATCCCAAGGTCCCACCAGCAAAATGACATTAGTAGGCTTAAAACTGAAGATCTAAGCTGGGGGCGGTAGCTCATGCCTATAATCCCAGCATTTTGAGAAGCTGAGGCAGGAGGATTACTTGAGGCCAGGAGTTCGAGACCATCCTGGACAACACAGTGAGACCTCATTTCTACAAAAAAATTAAAAAATTAGCCTGGTGTGGTGGTGCACACCTGTAGTCTCAGCTACTTGGGAGGCTGAAGCAGGAGAATCACTTGAGCCTGGGAGGTTGAGGCAGCAGTGAGCTATGATTGCACCACTGCACTCCACCCTGAATGACAGAGGGAGACCCTGTCTCAAACAAACAAAACCCCCAGACCACTGAAGATCCTCTTCAGTACACTGTAGAATGAGGGTAATAAGTGCAGGAATAGGTAGTCCAGGGAGTTTCCCACTTCAGAGAAATGAGACGCAGAGGAATAGTGGACCCATGGACTCTAGGGTACTGACCTAGAGGGATGCAAGTATGGAGGAAAGTGCTCAGGTTAGAGACAAGACATGTGAGTTTGAGTCCCAACTGTGGATATGTAAACTGAGGCGAACCATTTGACTTTGCTCAGCATCAGTTTGCTGATCTTTAATTGTTTGATTTTGTAGCTCTTGAAAAGCCTGTGTTTTAGCTGCGTGTTTACATGGCTATCTTCTCTCCTAGTGACTTAATCTATTGCTACATTTCCCCATTCCCTTGTGTGTTGATTTTCAGACAGGTGTTGAGACATTGCTTTGTGAGGCTCCCTGCAGCATAGAGTTGGTTGGGGCTCCCTCTAGTGGACTTGTTTGACCTTCTCCTGAGTTTCCTACATTTTTGCTTTTAAATTATTTACAGGGCAATAGTGGGGGTGACTCCCTTTGGGGATACTTCTTAGTGTCCTGCTTGAGCCAGGAGTGGCTGGAAGAATTAACGTTGGGGAGAGAGTATGATGGGTGGCCCTCCCTTGTCAGGCAGCCCTCACTTTCCCTCCAGCTCTGTGCTATCCTGGAGGCTTGCCATCTATCTGCCACTTGGATCTCTGGGCACCATACTGGTTAGAGTGAAAATAGCAGAAACTTCAGGACTTTTTTCCTTTTGGATTAGGGGACCTGCAGACCCTTTCTTTTCTTTAGGTTTCGTTTGATTTTTTTTTTTTCAGTGTCTCTCTCTGTCACCCAGGCTGGAGTGCAGTGGCATGATCACGGCTCACTACAGCCTCAGCCTCCCTGGGCCCTGGTGATCTTCCCACCTCAACCTCCTGAGTAGCTGGGACTACAGGCGCATGCCACCACACCTGGCTAATTTTTGTATTTTTTGTAGAGATGGGGTTTTACCATGTTGTCCAGCATGGTCTCGAACTCCTGGCCTCAAGCGATCCACCTGCCTCGGCCTCCCAGGGTTCTTGGATTACAGGCGTGAGCCACTGCGCCAGGCTATCTTTTTTTTTTTTTTTCCTCAGACAGGGTCTCGCTCTTGTTGCCCAGGCTGGAGTACAGTGACGTGATCTCGGCTCACTGCAACCTCCACCTCCCAGGTTCAAGCAATTCTCTGCCTCAGCCTCCCGAGTAGCTGGGAATACAGGCACCCACCACCACGCCTGGCTAATTTTTGTATTTTTAGTAGAGATGGGGTTTCATCATCTTGGCCAGGCTGGTCTTGAACTCCTGACCTCGTGATCCACCCGCCTCAGCCTCCCAAAGTGCTGGGATTACAGGCGTGAGCCACTGCACCCGGCCTTCTTTCTTTAGGTACTTCTCTTCAACTCTGTCACCCTCAATATTTTTGGTCCATTGCCTATTGTCAGGAGCAGATCCATAGAAATAGCCACAAGAGGCTGGGCGTGGTGACTCACGCCTGTAATCCCAGCACTTTGGGAGGCTGAGGCAGGCAGATCATGAGGTCAGGAGTTCGACACCAGCCTGGCCAACATTATTAAACCCTGTCTCTACTAAAAAATACAAATATTAGCTGGGCATGGTGGCACGTGCCTGTAATCCCAGCTACTGGGGAGGCTGAGGCAGCAGAATCGCTTGAACCCAGGGAGCGGAGGTTGCAGTAAACCGAGATTGCGCCACTGCACTCCAGCCTGGGCAGCAGAGCAAGACTCCATCTCAAAAAAAAAAAAAAAAAAAAAAAAAAAAGCCCCAAGATCTGGAATTGAAAAGTCCTTCTTCTGGGTAGTGGGTAACTTCAGGCAGAGGCTGGTTCATGCTTGTCACCTTGGTGGCTGCACGGCACTTACATGAACTTCTGGGCATTTTACAGAGCAAAGAGAGGAGCCAGTCTTGACTTCCCAAGTGCTTATAGCTCCTGTAACTCAGAGTCAACTAATCTTGTGGACATCTCCCAAATCTGGAGGATATTTTTCTTCTAATCTTTTATTTATTTATTTTTGAAGCCAGTGGAATTTAGTAGTGGGGTCCTGTATACCAACTTTAGTGACTATAAACCAAAAATAAAATTCTAAGCCTGCCAGCCATCTGAGTGGACCCCTCCTCTAGGCCAAGGGCTTTCCAAAGTGAACCTGAAGAACTAGTTCAGGCTGTGATGAGAAGGGGGAGCCGGACATGCCTCAACATACCCTCCTCCCTTTTAGAATTACTGATAGAACACACTCTTTAAATCTGGTAAGAAACATTTACAGGCCTGGTGGCTCATGCCTGTAATTTCAGCACTTTGGGAGGCTGAGGCGGGCAGATCACTTGAGGCCAGAAGGTTGAGACTAGCCTGGGCAATGTGGTGAAACCCCATCTACACAAAAAATACAAAAGTTAGCCCAGTATGGTGGTGTGCATATGTAGTCCCAGCTACTTGGGAGGCGGAGGTGGGAGGATCACCTGAGCCTGGGAAGGTTGAGGTTGCAGTGAGCCATGATCACGCCACTGCACTCCAGTCTGGGCAATGCAGTGGCATCCTGTCTCAAAAAATAAAAAGAAAAAAGATAAGAAGAAAAAACATTTACAATCAATTCTCTCTGAGGCCTGCTACCTGGATGCTTCATCTACATGATAAAACCTTGGTCTCTTGCCAGGCACAGTGGCTCACGCCTGTAATCCCAACACTTTGGGAGGCCAAGGCAGGCGGATTCACCTGAGGTCAGGAGTTTGAGACCAGCCTGCCCAACGTGGCGAAACCCTGTCTCTACTAAAAATACAACAAATTAGCTGGGTGTGGAGGCGGGTGCCTGTAATCCCAGCTACTTGGGAGGCTGAGGCAGGAGAATCACTTGAACCCGGGAGGTGGAGGCTGCGGTGAGCCGAGATCGCACCACTGCACTCCAGCCTGAGCAACAAGAGCAAAACTCTGTCAAAAATACAAAAACAAAAACAAAAAACCCTTGGTCTCTGCAACCCCTTATTGTAACCCAGACATTCCTTTCTATTGATTCCAGGTCTTTAGATAATAACTCTTACAAGCAATTGTCAATTGGAAAATCTTTGAATCCATGTATGACCTGGAACCCTAACTCTAACCCTAATTCCCTTGCCCGCTTCTTCGCTTCCAGTTGTCCTGCCTTTCTAGACTGAACCAATGTACAACTTACATATATTGATTGATGTCTTATGTTTTCTTAAAATGTATATATAAAGCAAGATGGTGCAGTGGCTCACACCTGTCATCCCAGCACTTTGGGAGGCCGAGGCAGGTGGATCACCTGAGGTCAGGAGTTCAAGACTAGCCTACCCAACATGGTGAAACCCCGTCTCTACTAAAAATATAAAAAATTAGCTGAGCATTGTGGTGGGCGCCCGTAATCTCAGCTACTTGGGAGGCTGAGGCAGTAGAACCTCTTGAACCTGGGAGGCGGAGGTTGCAGTGAGCCGAGATCACGCCATTGCCCTCCAGCCTGGGCAACAAGAGTGAAATTCTGTCTGAAAAAAAAATGTATAAAGTCAAATTGTAGCTTGTTCACCTTTGGCACTTGTCCTCAGGGTCTCCTGAGAGTTGTGTCACGGGCCATTGGTCACTCATATTTGGCTCAGAATAAATCTCTTCAATATTTTACAGAGTTTGACTCTTTTCTTTGACATGACACTAATGTTAATAAGTTCTGATAACCCACTACCATCAGACCAGCTTCTTCTAATCTTGAGCATGTTTTTCATTTATTCTCCCTCTACCACCTCCTTCTCCTGTGCTGTAATGCAGTGGGGGTTCCTGTCCCTGTCCTCCTCATCTAGAAGCCTATTTGGGAGGTTTTTCTTTCTTCTTCTTTTTTTTTTTTTTTTTTGAGACAGAGTCTCACTCTGTGGCCCAGGCTGGAGTACAGTGGCGCGATCTCGACTCACTGCAGCCTCAATCTCCTTGGCTCAGGTGATCCTCCCACCTCAGCCTCCTGAGTAGCTGGGACTACAGGAGCACACACTGCTCCTAGCTAATTTTTTGTTTGTTTGTTGTTGTTTTTTGAGATAGAGTCTCACTCTTGTTGCCCAGGCTGGAGTGCAGTGGCGTGATCTTGGCTCACTGCAACCTCCACCTCCCAGGTTCAAGCGATTCTCCTGCCTCAGCCTCCCCAAGTAGCTGAGACTACAGGCGCTTGCCACCACGCCTGGCTAATTTTTGTATTTTTAGGAGAGACAGGGTTTTGCCATGTTGGCCAGGCTGGTCTCAAACTACTGACCTCAGGTGATCTGCTTGCCTCAGCCTCCCAAAGTGTTGGGATTACAGCCATGAGCCACTGCGCCTGGCCTATTTGTTTTTTTGAGACAGTCTCATTCTGTTGCCCTGGAGTGCAGTGGTGTGACCTCAGCTCACTGCAACATCCACCTCCCGGGTTCAAGAGATTCTTGTGCCTCAGTCTCCCGACAGCTAGGATTACAGGCATGTGCCACCACATTCAGCTAATTTTTGCATTGGTAGAGATGGGGTTTCACCATGTTGCCCAGGCTGGTCTCGAACCCCCAGTCTCAGGTGGTCTGCTCGCTTTGGTCTCCAAGTGTCAGGGGCGTGTGAACCAGAGCAACTCCACCTTGAAGAGGAGCTGGATAAAATGAGGCTGAGAACTACTGGGCTGTGTTCCCAGAAGGTTAAGGCATTCTAAGTCACAGGATGAGACAGGAGGCTGGCACAAGATACAGATCATAAAGACCTTGCTGATAAAACAGTTTGCATAGAGGAGCTGGCCAAAACCCACCAAAACCAAGATGGCGACAAGAGTGACCTCTGGTCGTCCTCACTGCTGCACTCCCACCAGCGCCATGACAGATTACAAATGCCATGGCAACATCAGGAAGTTACCCTGTATGGTGTAAAAAGGGGAGGCATGAATAATCCACTCCTTGTTTAGCATATCATCAACAAATAACCATAAAAATGGTTATGTCTATGGAGTCGCCATCCTTTTGTTCCAACACTTTCCTAATAAACTTGTTTTCACTTTACTCTATGGAGTTGCCCTGAATTCTTTCTTGTGCGAGATCCAAGAACCCGCTCTTGGGATCTGGATCAGGACCCCTTTCCTGTAACAAAAGTGCCGGGATTGCAGGCATGAGCCACTGCGCCCAGCAAATTTTTGTATTTTTTATAGAGACAGGGTTTTGCTATATTGCCCATCCTGGTCTCGAACTCCTGGGCTCAAGGAATCCATCTGCTTCAGCCTCCCGAAGTGCTGGGACTACAGGCAGGAGCTACCTTGCTTGGTCTGGGAACTTTTTTCCCATGGAAATGATTACTGTCCCCATTATACTTGTTGACATAAAGGAAACAACTGGCACAAATTTAAGTAGAGAGTTTACTTGGGCCAATTTTGAGGACAGCAATCCAGGAGCATAGATTCAAGTCGCCCTGGACAATAGGCTCAGATTATCAGATTAATAGCAGTTACAAATGTGTGTGGGTTTTTTTTTGTTTGTTTTTTTTTTTTGAGATGGAGTTTCACTCTTGTTGCCCAGGCTGGAGTGCAGTGGCGCGATCTTGGCTCACTGCAACCTCTGCCTCCTGGCTCAAGTGATTCTCCTGCCTCAGCCTCCTGAGTAGCTGAGATTACAGGCGCCCACCACCACGTCCGGCTAATTTTTTGTATTTGTAATAGAGTCAGCGTTTCACCATCTTGGCGAGGCTGGTCTTGAACTCCTGATCTCGTGATCCGCCTCCCAAAGTGCTGAGATTACAGGCGTGAGCCACCGGGCCTGGCCAACAAGTGTGTTTTTAAAGGAAAAAAGAGGCCAGGTGTGGTGGCTCACGCCTGTAATCTTAGCACTTTGGGAGGCCCAGGCAGGAGGATAGCTTGAGGCCAGGAATTTAAGATCAGCATGGGCAACCTGAGACCACCACCACCCTACCGAAAATAAATTAAATAAATAAATAAATAAATGAAAAGAAGAGGCAGTTCCTAAACTGTTTGCCAATCACTTATATTAACATAGCGTAAGGTATTTGATTGGCTGTACGTTGTTCTTTGTGTCACAGATTCCACGAACATGAAGATAATGGGTGAGGCAGCTAGTCAGGGACCAAATGCCTTTAAACCGTTGCTCCCAGGCATGGGTCGGGGATTTGTGACTGAAGTCCCATACTCATGTCTCTCTGGGCCTGATAATTTTGCATACCTCACATAGTTCAGACTGTTTTAAGCTATTTTTCTTTTCTCATCCTGATGCATAGAATGATATTAGAATAGAGACTGCAGAATACAAGCAACTATACCTCAGAAGAGAATATAGTTTACAAACACGTTCAGTCAATGGACTTTCATTTTTTTCTTTTGAGATGGAGTCTCGCTCTGTGCCCAGGCTGAAGTGGAGTGGTGCGATCTCGGATCACTGCAACCTCCGCCTCCCAGGTTCAAGGCATTCTCCTGTCTCAGCTTCCAGAGTAGCTGGGATTACAGGTGCCCACCACCACGCCTGGCTAATTTTTGTATTTTAGTAGAGGTGGGGTTTCACCGCGTTGGTCAGGTTGTTCTCAAACCCCTGACCTCAGTTGATCCGCCCGCCTCGGCCTCCCAAAGTGTTGGGATTACAGGCGTGAACCACTGTGCCCGGCCCAGTCAATGGACTTTCAGGTGCAGAATGAGGATGTGGTTTGGGGTGAAGGTGAAGTGGGATAAGAAAAAGGCTACATGTTACACGATGTGATGCAGGATGAACCAACTCTAGCATAATCCAGAACAGGAATGACATTGTGATCAACAGTCCAATCCCCTCTCTTGTACATTTTCTAAAGCAAGTGAAATAAAAATTGTGGCCGGGCGCGGCGGCTCACGCCTATAGTCCTAGCACTTTGGGAGGCCGAGGTGGGTGGATTGCCTGAGCTCAGGAGTTCGAGACCAGCCTGGGCAACACAGTGAAACCCTGTCTCTATTAAAATACAAAAAATTAGCTGGGCATGGTCTCAGCTACTCAGGAGGCTGAGGCAGGAGAATGGCTTGAACCCGAAGGTGGAGGTTGCAGTGAGCCAAGATTGCGCCACTGTACTCCAGCCTGGGCGACAGAGTGAGCCTCTGTTTCAAAGAAAAAAAACAGGTAAAAATAAAGGGCAATCTTCCTTTTCTTATTAACTTTATTTATTTATTTATGTTTTTGAGACAGAGTTTCACTCTTGTCGCCAGCCTGGAGTGCAGTGGCACAATCTCGGCTCACTGCAACCTCTGGCTCCCGGGTTCAAACGATTCTCCAGCCTCACTCTCCCGAGGAGCTGGGATTACAGGTGCCTGCCACTATGCCCAGCTAATTTTTGTATTTATTTTATTTTATTTTATTTTATTTTGAGACAGAGTCTCACTGTCCCCAGGCTGGAGTGCAGTGGCACAATCTCACCTCACTGCAACCTCTGCCTCCCGGGTTCAAGCGATTCTCCTGCCTCAGCCTCCTGAGTAGCTGGGATTACAAGCGCGCACCACCACACCCAGCTATTTTTTTTTCTATTTTTAGCAGAGATGGGGTCTCACCATGTTGGCCAAGGATGGTCTCGATCTCCTGACCTCGTGTCCCACTCGCCTCGGCCTCCCAAAGTGCTGGGACTACAGGCGTGAGCCACTGCGCCCGACCTAATTTTTTTATTTTTAGTAAAGACAAGATTTCACCATGTTGGCCAAGCTGGTCTCCAACTCCTGACCTGAGGTGATCCGCCTCCCTCGGCCTCACAAAGTGCTGGGATTACAGGTGTGAGCCACTGTGCTGGGCTGAATGGATTGGATTTTAAAGCATACTTCAGGCAGAGGGAATAAGGGAATAGTCTGAGTAATGGTGATGAAAAAAGAAAGAATTGGCCAGGTGCGGTGGCTCACGCCTATGATCTCAGCACTTTGGGAGGCCGAGGAGGGCAGATCACCTCAGGTCAGGAGTTGGAGACCAGCTTGGCCAACATGGTGAAATCTCGTCTTTACTAAAAATACAAAAATTAGTCAGGTGTGGTGGCCAGCACTTGTAATCCCAGCTACTCAGGGGGCAGAGGTTGCAGTGAGCCAAGATTGTGCCACTGCACTCCAGCCCGGGTGACAGACTCTGTCTCAAAATAAAATAAAATAAATAAATAAATAAAAAAGAAATAATTGTATTTGATGACTTGGTGAGTCAGCTAGCATAAGACATGTGTACCAGGGAGTAGTATAAAACTACAAGTTTGTTTAGCTTGGAGTTAGAGCAACTTGTCAATTTTATTCCCGAGGCAATGGGAAGTGTTTAAAGTTTTTTTGTGATGCTGTCTGAACTATACTTTAGGAAGCCTATGGTGGCAGGATGAATTGAAGGCAGAGGAAAAGGTTTCAATATTCAATAGTCCAGGGAAAAGAAACGGAGGACCTGCAACTAGGTGTTGGTACTAAGGATGGAGCTTTGCCTAGATTTTCCCTTCGTAGATTCTTCTCTTCCTGGATGGAAACTGGTAAAAGGAAATTCTTCTGATAGTAAATTATAATGTTGACTGCAAAATCAATTCTAGATAAAGGAGATTAAATTGCAAACCTAGGATGCCTGGCTGAATGGTCCCTGCATTCAAAGATATTTTCCCCTTTACAGGAGCACCTGATAAATTTAACTCCCTAATCTGTCAAGGGCTTTGTGGAAGAGCCTGGAGGGGGATCGAAGGCGGAACTGATACTGATACACCTAGGTCTGCAAACTCCCAAAACCGAGGCTCAGAATTTGTAAATTAGGGCAGGGCACTTCCCTCTTTGGAAGGGAAGTTCCTATTTTCAAAGTTCTTCCAACGGAACTTTTACATTAGAGAAGTGTAATTGACTGAGAAGTGGAAGTGACCGGGAACAGCATTTCTGTTCCCTGCGCGGGAGAGAGAACCCCCTCGGGCAGAGCCAGCAGCAGGTCAGCTTCTGAGGGGGCCCTCATGCTGGCGGCGCCGACCTGTGGTGCAAGGCTCTGAGTAGGAGAATCTTAAATACATGTTTGAGATTCAATTCCCAGAAACGTAACTAGTCTTCACAAGCCAAAAAAATAAAAATAAAAAATAAAAAAAAGGAAGTGATTTCTTTTCAAGAGGTCAAAGGGCCTGGAAGAAGAGCTCCTGGCTTGAGTGTCTCAAGCCTTTCTGGGGCCTAATCCGGCTGGAATGGGCCGCAGCATTCATATTCCTGTCCTTGGTCGTGTCTTAATGAAGAATTGAAAATAATAAGGGGTGGAGAAATAACTTTCCTTTTTCTCCCACCATCCTCCCACAGTGTAAATAAATAACTCTAAGCTCGATTTCCTCATTTGTCAGGCGTGGGTAAAGACTTGACATCAGGACTCTTCCACTCCATCGCCACCTGTCTTAATTTAAACATTCCCATGACCCACCCCAGAAGCGCCAACCTCCCGCCCACAAGGAGCATGGAAGTCTCGGTTTCTGGCTACTGCGCAGACTCCACCTTGGACCTACTCCCCCAACCCCCCGCCGCTCCTTTCCCCGTTTCTCCAGCAGAGGGCGCAGGCCCGAAGGTTCCGCCGGCCCCGCCCCAGCCTGGCCCCGCCCCGCCCCGGCGTAGGGGCGGGGGAGACGGGCACGGAAACCTGGCCGCGGCTTTCTGGGAGCTGTGGGCAGGCGAGCTGCTCGAAACCGGTGGCCCGGGGGTCGTCGCTGCCCAGTCCGGCCGCGGCCGGCCGCTTCCCCGAGCTTACCAGTAAGCCGGTCCGCCTCCGAGACGCGCCCCGTCCGCCCCGGGCTCGCGCGCTCTGAAGGGGCGCGTCCCGCGCACTCCCGGCGCCGCCCACTCCCCTCCCCACGGCCGCTCCTCCCTCCGCCCCGATAGCCGGCGGCGGCGGCGGCGGCGGCGGCGGCGGCGGCCGGGAGAGGCCCCTCCTTCACGCCCTGCTTCTCTCCCTCGCTCGCAGTCGAGCCGAGCCGGCGGACCCGCCTGGGCTCCGACCCTGCCCAGGCCATGGCCGGCAACGTGAAGAAGAGCTCTGGGGCCGGGGGCGGCAGCGGCTCCGGGGGCTCGGGTTCGGGTGGCCTGATTGGGCTCATGAAGGACGCCTTCCAGCCGCACCACCACCACCACCACCTCAGCCCCCACCCGCCGGGGACGGTGGACAAGAAGATGGTGGAGAAGTGCTGGAAGCTCATGGACAAGGTGAAAGGCCGGCCGAGCGCCCGCTGTTGCAGGGTGGGCGTGGGCGGAGGGCCGCGGGGAGGGGAACGAGCGGACGGAGGAAGCGGGGGAGGGGACGGGTCTGGTGAAGCCGGGGAGGCGCCGAGCCCCGGTGACCGGCCGGTGGCCGGGGGGCGTGGGGGCAGGGACGAGGCCGGGGGGGTGGGGGGCGGCGTGGGGGAGGGGCTGCCGTTGGGAGTCGGGGAACGCTGGGGTGCCGCGTTTGGGGTAGTCAGACAAAGATGGAGTGGGGGCTGGGGCGAAGGTTAACTGGGAAGCCAGTGGGGCGGAAGTATAATGGGGGGTGCGGAGTTTGGGGCTCTGTGCAGGGTGTAGGGATGTAGGTCACGGAATTGGCCTGGGAGGTTAGCAGGGAGGGGGTGAGGAAGAGTGATTTACCGGCTGGGGCTCTTGGCTGGGTGAGATCTGACTAGGGAATTAGGTTCATGGGCTCTGATTGAGGAACCTGGCTGGGGTCAGGACAGCTCCGCAGGGAAGCTGTGCTCTGGGTGAGAGTATAGTCCTTTCTCATTAAGATGTAACACGAAGATAAAAGACATATTGATGTTTAAGTGAGGCAAGGAAAGAACTTTCCTCCACATCTAGCGCCGGCTCAAGTTTTTTGTTACCCTCAGAAACACTGGATGTGATCCATTGCTGGTGCTGAGATATGCACTGATTAAACCACAAGTTCTGGTTAGAACTATTATCTTCTGAAAGATGGACTGGCTGAGCCTGTTAAGCAGCAGCAGATTCTGACTTCTTAATAACTTCCTCCCTACTACGCCGCTTGAGCTGGGTTCTTTTTTTCTGTTAACGGTTCTGACTCCTTATTACAGGTCCTGACTTTAAAATTGTTCGTTGAGCTTCTTTGATTACGCTTTTTTGTTTGTTTGCTTTTTGCAAGTGCGAACAAAAATAACTCCTTTATATTTAGCCACTAAGTTTGTCATTTAGGAGAATTTTACTTCCTTATAATTGTGTCTATATGATGAAATGTAGTTAGTCTCAAGTACTTAAGTGTTTAAGCAGTCGGACGCTTTGTTAGGATTCAATACGTTTTCTTGGTATTTTTCATATTCATTAATTAATTACCTTGGCAGAATTCATATTGCGTATGAAAAGTGATTAGAAGTATCTTGCACGTTCTAACAGAATGGTGTTATTTCCTCCAGGGTAAAATTTGGTTTTCTTTGGTTCCTCCCTGAGCCTCGGTTCCTCTTCTGTAAAGTTCTTCATGGGTTGTTTTGGACTAGAAACCGCTAATAAAATGATTATGAAGCACTTAGCCAATGTAATGTGCAATTTAAATGCTTAATAAGTCCTGTGTGTGAATTAACACTCCTGTAGTGCATGCCAGTGGTTTCACAGCCACCTGTTTAGGGCTGGTTTTTCTCATGTTAAATAATTGGTATTGTAATTAATGACACAAGTATTTGTGTGTTGATTATATTGGTGGTGTAGTACTAATTTTATTATTAGAAATTATAATAAAATCCTTACAGAAAGTTTAGGTGTGTAAAGGAAACTTTAAATGTGTCGACTCCTTTAAAAAAAAACACATCGAACATATTCAAATGCTAAAGTTTGTTAGTTTGCTTTTTAGGGATTTATCGTTAAGGACTAAAAAATTTACTCTGGCATAGAAAAAATACTTTTCTAATGAGTGTCTCGTATCAGACATGTGGGTGCAGTACAATCAAAATTGTGTTGATTAGTGGCCTCTGCTTAAGAATAATCTGTTTACTAAAGAGTTTCTGTATTCTGTATTCTTTTTCTTCTGAGACGGAGTTTACGCTCTTGTTACCCAGGCTGGAGTGCATGGTGCGATCTCGGCTCACGGCAACCTCCGCCTCCTAGGTTCAAGAGATTCTCGTGCCTCAGCCTCCCGAGTAGCTGGGATTACAAGTGCGTGCCACCATGCCCAGCTAATTTTTTGTATTTTTAATAGAGACTGGGTTTCATCATGTTGACCAGGCTGGTCTCGAACTCCTGACCTCAGGTGATCCATGCGCCTTGGCCTCCCAAAGTGCTGGGATTACAGGCGTGAGCCACTGGGCCCGGCCCTGTATTCTTAAAGAATAAGAGTATTCTGTATTCTTATTAAAGTGTTTCTGTAAATACAGAGTAAGTTATAGATAGTCCTATTCTACAAGGTAGCCCAAATAAAATCCTCGTTTAAGTCTTACTCTTTCATCTATTTAAAGTATGTGTATTGAATTTTGATTTATTCTGCAGAATGTTTAATTATTTGGGAAGAATAAAGAGGACTCAAAGTTTAGACTCAAATTACTTTTCAGGTTTGATAGTTTCACGGAAAGTAGGCTTCTAGCTTTTCCATTCCAGTGTAGGGAGAGGGATATTTTATTTTTGTATTACTTGCCTTGGAAGTTGGTTTTAGTACTGCTGTTCCCCCCTTATCACGTATTTCTAGTTGCTCTGAAAACGCAGTACTTTCTGATGTGTTAGTCTGATAGGTTTATATTGCTTTCCAGATTTTCTGAATACCTGTGTGATGTTACTAGATTGCACCATCTCTTTTATATGTTTTGAGCATAAGGTGTCCTCTTTTTTCACTTTATTTTTATTGTTGAAAGTCTTAAATGTGTCACCACACCTTGACTTCATGTGCTATAAGTGGTGAAGAACCTACTGTCAAATCCACAGATGTCCCACACATTTAATTCTTTTTAACAAAATTTCTGGGCCGGGCCCCGTGGCTCATGCCTGTAATCCCAGCACTTTGGGAGGCCGAGGTGGGCGGCTCACTTGAGGTCAGGAGCTCCAGACCAGCCCTGCCAACATGGTGAAACGCTGCCTCTACTAAAAAATACAAAAATTAGCTGGGCGTGGTGGCGGACGCCTGTAATCCCAGCTACTTGGGAGGCTGAGACAGGAGAATCCCTTGAACCTGGGGCAGAGGTTGCAGTGAGCCAAGATCGCACCACTGCACTCTAGCCTGAGCGACGGAGCGAGACTCCATCTCAAAAAAAAAAAAAAGTCTGTTTAATTCCTTTAAATGACACACATTTAGTTCTAAGTCACCATCTCATACCTGCTTTATCTTTGTTGTTGAAGCTGGATGAGTATTATTCCAGCCAACTCTTAATTAGTTTATTAAATTAGCACTGGGAACTGTTAGTCTCTTTCCTTCCTCCAATATTGGATATATACAGATGGAAAAGTTGGCATAAGTCATGAGTTCTGGTTAACATAGGCCCGATTTACTAATCCATTATGGAACTTAAACTTACTGTTGGAAAAATGTTTGTGCTAGAATGCTTGTTATTAAACAAAAGTTAGACCCTCTGGTTTTCTTTTTGCCACCCCAGGATATTGTAATAAACATGCGCATAAATACTTGTATGTGAAGTGGCTTGTAAGCCAAAAGACAATTGGGCAGGGAGGAGAGGAGTGGGAAGTGGAGAGAAAAGAGAAAAAGTCACCTAAATTGGCCTTAAGTGTATGCCGGGCTCACACCTGTAATCCCAACACTTTGGGAGGATGAGGTAGGCAGATCATTTGATCCCAGCTTCAGCCCAGGAATTCCAGACCAGCCTGGGCAACATGGCGAAACCCTGTCTCTACAAAAAATACACATATTAGCCAGGCGTGGTGGTGCCTTCCTCTAAGTTCGAGCTGCTAGGGAGGATCACTTGAGCCTGGGAGATCGAGGCTGCAGTGAGCTGTTGAGCAAGCCACTGCACTCCAGCCTGGGCAACAGAGTGACACCCTGTCTCAAAAACAAATAAATTGCTTTAAATGTAAATTTAAAAGTATCAAGGTGTTTAATTTAGTAAGAGACTTTATTTATTTATTTATTTGCTCTGTCACCCAGGCTGGAATGCAGTGGCATGATCTCGGCTCACTGTTTCCTCTACCTCCCAGGTTCAAATGATTTTCGTGCCTCAGCCACCAAGTAGCTGGGATTCTAGGCATGCGCCACCACACCTGGCTAATTTTTCTTTTTTTTTTTTTTTTTTTTTTTTTACTAGAGACGGATTTTCACCATGTTGGCCAGGCTGCTCTCGAACTCCTGGCCTCAATTGATCTGCCCACCTCAGCCTCCCAAAGTGCTGAGGTGGGATAACAGGCATGAGCCACCGCGCCTGGCTCAATTTAGTAAGAGACTTTAAATTCCATTATGAAATAGAACACAGGTTGGCAAACTTTTTCTGTAAAGGGAGGTTTCAGGGCCACTGTAAGTACAGTAATCCTCCACTATTCTGGGGGATATGTTCAAGACACCCAGTGGATGCCTGAAAACCCCCGATAGTACTGAACCCTGTACATATACTATGTTTTTCCTATACATACATACCTGTGATAAAGCTTAATTTATAAATTAGTCACAGTAAGAGATTAACAACAATAATGAAAGAATACAATTACAAAATATACTATAGTAAAAGTTATATAAATGTAGTCTTCCAAAATATCTTATTGTAGGCTGGGTGCGGTGGCTCATGCCTGTAATCCCAGCACTTTGGGAGGCCGAGGCAAGCGGATCACCTGAGGTCAGGAGTTTGAGACCAGTCTGGCCAAAAAGGTGAAACCCTGTCTCTACTAAAAATACAAAAATTAGCCGGGCATGGTGGTGGGTGCCTGTAATCCCACCTACTTGAGAGACTGAGGCAGGAGAATCGCTTGAACCCGGGAGGCAGAGGTTGCAGTGAGCTGAGACTGCTCCATTGCACTCCAGCCTGGGCAACAAGAGTGAAACTCTGTCTCAAAAACAACAACAAAAAATCTTATTGTATGGTACTGCAGGTAATGGAAACCTCAGATACGGGGAGATACTGTATTTTAGGCTTTGCTGGGCACACACTAAGTCTCATATTCTTTGTTGTTATTGTTACAACTCTTTTTATTTTTTATTTTTTGAGGTAGAGGCTCCCTCTGTCGCCCAGGCTGGAGTGCAATGGCATGATCTCAGCTCACTGCAACCTCTCCCTCCTGGGTTCAAGCAATTCTCTTGCCTCAACCTCCCAAGTAGCTGGGATTACAGGTGCCTGCCAGCACACCCAGCTAATTTTTGTGTTTTTAGTAGAAATGGGGTTTTGCCATGTTGGCTAGGCTGGTCTCGAACTCCTGACCTCAAGTGATCTGCCTGCCTCAGCCTCCCAAAGTGCTGGAACTACAAGCATGAGCCACCGCGCCCGGTGGTTGTTGTTACTCTTTAAAAATGTGAAAGCCACAAAAAAAGGATGCAGGTGATAATTTGCCCACTCCTGAAGTAGAGCATCTATTTTAGGTTTGAATTTTCTTTTTCTTTTATTTTATTATTATTTTTGAGATGGAGTTCCACTCTTGTTGCCCAGGCTGGAGTGCAGTGGCACGATCTCGGCTCACCGCAGCCCCTGCCTCCCAGGTTCAAGTGATTCTCCTGCCTCAGCCTCCCCAGTAGCTGGGATTACAGGCATGTGTCACCATGCCCGGCTAATTTTGTATTTTTAGTAGAGATGGGGTTTCTCCATGTTGGGCAGGCTGGTCTCGACCTCCTGACCTCAGGTGATCTGCCCACCTCGGTCTTCCAAAGTGAGCCACTGCGCCCGGCCCTTATTTTTAATTAGCTTATATAATTGAAACATTTAGGTATTGATGATTTTTAAATTGGATATAGTGTATTAGAAAAATACATTTAAAAGCATGAGCTTAAAAAAATTACATTTTTTTGGATTAAAAAAATATTTTATTGGCTGGGTGTGTGGTGGCTCACACTTATAATCCCAGCACTTTGGGAGCCGAGGCGGGTGGATCACCTGAGGTCAGGAGTTCGAGACCAGCCTGACCAACATGGAGAAACCCTGTCTCTACTAAAAATACAAAAAATTTGCTGGGTGTAGTGGTGCATTCCTATAATCCCAGCTATTCCGGAGGCTGAGGCAGGAGAATCGCTTGAACCCGGGAAGTGGAGGCTGCGGCGAGCCGAGATCGCACCATTGCACTCCAGCCTGGGCAAGAAGAGCAAAACTCCATCTCAAAAAAAGAAATATATGTATATATTTTTATTCATTATTATTAACTAGTAGTATTTTTAAAAATAGAGACGGGGTCAGGCCGGGCATGGTGGCTCACGCCTGTAATCCCAGCACTTTGGGAGGCTGAGGCTGGGGGATCACCTGAAGTCAGGAGTTTGAGACCAGCCTGGCCAACATGGTGAAACCCTGTTTCTACCAAAATACCAAAATTAGCTGAGCATGATGGCGGGTGCCTGTAATCCCGGCTACGGGAGGCAGAGGTTGCAGTGAGCCAAGATCGTGCTACTGCCCTCCAGCCTGAGTGACAGAGCAAAACGCCGTCTCAAAAAAAAAAAAAAAGAAAAAAAATAGAGAAGGAGTCTGACAGTGTTGCCCAGGCTGGTCTCAAACTCTTGAGCTCAAATAATTCTCCCACCTCAGCCTTCCACAGTGTTGGGATTACAGGCGTGAGCCACTGCGCCCAGCCAAGAAAGTATTTTTAAAAGATGATTATTTCCTTCCTTCTAACTTTTCCTGCCTTACCCTATCCACCTTGCCTGCCTTGTGCCTCCTAAAGGCACCTCAGGAAACTTTCTGTATTTTGGAAGTGAGATACACTTAGAATTTGCAAATTAGTATATAGCATTTAATTGGACTACTACTTCACTCCCTCCCTTCCTTCTTAGCTTCCTGTGTTTGCGTACACAAGCATAGTGGTAGGTATTAAGTTTTTACACTCTAGGAGATTACATTATAAATGGTATATAAGTGATGTGACTATAGGAGAAATATGTCTGAAGTGATGAGGATCTCTTAAGTTTAAACATCTTTCTTCTGTGTGTGAAATGTGTCAGTATTTTTTCTGTATTTATCTCAACCTCTCAGGATTGTAAAGTCCTTGAGGGTAGCACCTGTAACCTGCTTATCTCCTGCAATATCCAGTTATGGAGCCTTCTGTAATAGTAGATACTTTGTAAGTTTTTTGGTTTTGTTTTTTTAAAAAAGAGATTTATTTATTTATTTTTTAGTACACTTGGAAGAGGGCCAAGTGGGTGACTTGAGACCAAGTGCCTATTTTTATTTTTATTTATTTTTTACTTAAGAGACAGAGTCTTGCTCTGATGCCCAGGCTGGAGTGCAGTGTCACAATCATAGCTCACTGCATCCTTAAGCGTCTGGGCTCAAGCCATCCTCCCGCCTTGGCCTTCCAAAGTGCTGGGATTATAGTCACAAGCCACTGCACCCAGCTAGTAGTTGGCTTTGTGTGCCCGCAAGGAATAACTGCATGGAAAAGGTATGGAGGGGGGCATCCATCTTTTCTTTTCTTTTTTTTTTTTTTTTGAGACGGAGTCTCACTCTGTTGCCTCAGGCTGGAGTGCAGTTGCGTAGTCTTGGCTCACTGCAACCTCTACCTCCTGGATTCACGCAATTCTCTTGCCTCAGCCTCCTGAGTAGCTGGGACTACAGGTGTGTGCTGCTACCACAGCTGGCTAATTTTTGTATTTTTAGTAGAGACAGGGTTTCACTATGTTGGCCAGGCTGGTCTCAAACTCCTGACCTTGTGATCTGCCCTCTTTGGCCTCCCAAAGTGCTGGGATTACAGGCATGAGCCACCGTGTCCGGCTGGGGGCATCTATCTTAGTTACATTAAACTTATTTATTTTTTGCAGTAGCCTGTTGGTATCATCCCTGTTTTATATATGAAGACATTTAGGCTCAGAGTGGTTAAGTAACTTAGTTAATGGTGGAGCCTGACTTGGAATGGTGGATTACCCACTTTGGAATGGTGGATTACCCACTTTCCTAAAACTTAGTTCTTCCATGCACTACCTTCTCAGGTATACAACAAAGTGTCAATCACTAAAGCCATTTATTTAGAAAGTGACCTGTTCAGGTCACCTTCTGTATAGACCTCTGAATTATACAGCATTTCCCCCCATTCAAGGGAAGTAGACATTCTCTGTTTCATTATTATTATTATTTAATTTTTAATTTTATTTATATTTTTTGAGATGGAGTCTCGCTCTGTCGCCCAGGCTGGAGTGCAGTGGTGCGATCTTGGCTCACTGCAAGCTCCACCTCCCGGGTTCATGCCATTCTCCTGCCTCAGCCTCCCGAGTAGCTGGGGCTACAGGTGCCCACCACCACACCCGGCTAATTTTTTGTATTTTTAGTAGAGATGGGGTTTCACCGTGTTAGCCAGGATGGTCTCGATCTCCTGACCTTGTGATCCGCCTGCCTCAGCCTCCCAAAGTGCTGAGATTACAGGTGTGAGCCACCGCGCTCAGTCCTGGCCGGCTAATTTTTGTATTTTTAGTAGAGATGGGATTTCATCATATTGGTCAGGCTTGTCTCAAACTGCTGACCTCAGGTGATCCGTCTGCCTCAGCCTCCCAAAGTGCTGGGATTACAGGCATGAGCCACCCTACCCGGACTTTTTTTTTTTTTTTTAAAGACAGAGTCTCGCTCTGTCACCCAGGCTGGCATATAGTCTCGGCTCAATGCAGTGAGTGGCGTGATCTCACCTCTGCCTCCCGGGTTTAAGCAATTCTCGTGCCTCAGCCTCCCAAGTAGTTGGGATTACAGGCATGCGCCACCACACCGGTTAATTTTCGTACTTTCGGTAGAGATGGGGTTTTACCATGTTGACCAGGCTGGTCTCGAACTCCTGGCCTCAAGTGACTCGCCTACTGCAACCTCCCAAAGTACTGGGATTACAGGTGTGAGCCACCGTGCCCGGCCAGTAGACATTCTCTTGAATGATACTAAGGTAGTGTTTAACTAGTATTATTCAATGAAATATCTGTTGTCTACTTAAAGGTTGGTGTTTCTTCAAATTATGTGTGCTAGTTACTTTGTGTGGTGATCATAGAGGCTTTTGTATACTTTTCCAGTTATGCTTAATTTATATTGTCCACTTCATTTTTTATTTTTTTCTGATCAGATAGTTCAGAGTGTAGTTTACTTTTTAGCTTCAGTTTATTAACGTGTCTCTCTCTCGCCCATTAGAGCTCCTTAGGACCAAAGCTTTGTCTTAACATAGTCCCTCATTTCCTGTCTAATTAATTGAGGGGATCTGGTAGGGAATTTTTTTGTTGTTGTTTTTAGCGAGTGCTCATTAAGGTAACGTTTACTAAAAGAGGTTTTACCTTATAAAGGTAGTATATAATTATTGTAAAACATGGTTTGTGTTTTATGCCTATGAAAAGCTCACCCAAAGGATGTAAGATTCTTCATAATTCCTTAATGTAAAACATGAGAGAGACAGTTGAGTATTTCATGTAATCAGCAATAGGATTTTGAAAGGCATGTAGAATAAAAGTAGGGTTAGACCAGGGAAGAAGATTGTATGCTCTCTCTGTTTTGTGAGTTTGGTTGAAGTTTTTGCTGACTCTTGCTATAGGAAAAACCTATTTTTAATATGTTTTCAGCCAGCAGTATACATATAATGAACCTGATAAATCATGGTCAAATTGGTCCTGGAGTCTTCGTCTTCAGCAGAGTTCAATGTTATATTCAAACATACAATAATATTTATACTGTGATAAGTAATTTCCCTAATGATTAACCTAGAGTGCTAAAAGCAAAATGGACTAAATGTTCGTTTGAAAACAGCCTAAATTTTTTTTTTTTTTTGAGGTGGCGTCTTGCTGTGTTGCCCAGGCTGACCAACATGGTGAGCTCTGTCTCTACTAAAAATACAAAAATTAGCTGGGCTTGGTGGTGCATGTCTGTAATCCCAGCTCCTCGGGAGGCTGAGGCAGGAGAATCGTTTAAACCTGGGAGGTGGAGGTTGCAGTGAGCCGAGATCACGCCATTGCACTCCATCCTGGGCAACAAGAGTGAAACAGTCTCAAAAAAAAAGCCGGGGGTTGTGGCATGGGCCTGTAATCCCAGCTACTTGGGAGGCTGAGGCACAAGAATTGCTTGAACTTGGGAGATGGAGGCTACAGTGAGCTGAGTTTGTGTCACTGCACTGCAGCCTGAGTGACAGAGCTAGACTCTGTCTCAAAAAAGAAAAAAAAAGAAAAGATTTGTTAGAAGAGGGGCATTTAACAAGTCACTATGAAATATTTTCATGATTAGCAAATTTTGTGCTGGAAGAAAATAGGTGGGAGTAGGCAACCACCTGGAAGCCAGCGTCAGCTTTGTCCCCACAGTGCTCCTTCCTGCAGCAGCTTCCGCAAGGAGGGAGAGGGGGTGCTAATGATGGCACTGGTGGTGCACATACACTGGGGATCCAAGCACTGGGGAGATGTGATGCCGCTATCATAGATGCACCTGTGGTTCTCTCACAAGAAATAAGCAGCCCCTCTGGGTCCCCTCTCTGCTGTTTTTGGAATGGCTAATAAGTCGTGCATAACAGCCTCCACTGCCTGGGCACCTTCTCACAAGTACCACTGTTTGCTGCTTTCCCTGTGGCTTGGATCTGCCGTGGAGGAAGGACTAAAATGAGGCCAATTCATTGGTGCTTCATTGAGTGGGGATGGGATCCTAACTCCTGCCTCCTCCTCTCTTGGACTTATTGTATTTTATTTATTTATTTATTTATTTATTTTTTGAGATGGAGTCTTGCTCTGTCGCCAGGCTGGAGTGCAGTGGTGCGATCTTGGCTTACTGCAACCTCCGCCTCCTGGGTTCAAGTGATTGTCCTGCCTCAGTCTCCCTTGTAGCTGGGACTACAGGTACCCGCCACCACACCCAGCTATTTTTGCATTTTTAGTAGAGACGGGGTTTCACCATGTTGGCCAGGATGGTCTCGGTCTCTTGACCTTGTGATCCACCTGCTTCGGCCTCCCAAAGTGCTGGGATTACAGGCTTGAGCCACTGCGACCAGCCTCTTGGACTTATTTTAAACAGCAGCACATAACTGTAGCAATCTTTGAGAAAACCAAAAACAATTTATGAATCATAAAAGATACAGAACGAAATGTAAAAGTCTCCTTTTACCCCCATACCCCCAAATAACTACCCGCCCAAGAGGTATCTACTATGTGTAGTTTGGGGTCCATTCCCTCCCATCTCCCTACCTGTCTTATCCTCGGTGACTCCGAGAAGGTTGGAGGAATAGCATTGATTGCCCTGGAATTACTTATATACTTAAGCAAGTAGTTGACTTTTCAGCATGTCATCATGTTAAGACTGACAACTAAGAACTAATAATTTGTTATATTGTAGAGCAGTTTACAATTTTACATCTGCAGATAAGTTAAATCTCAAAATAATGCGTCTTATTACAGTTAAACTGAGATTCAGATAGATTAAGCAAGCTACTTAAGTCACCTAGCTTGTATCTTTTTTTCTGAGACATAGTTTCACTCTTGTTGCCCAGGCTGGAGTGCAGTGGTGCAGTATTGGCTCACCGCAACCTCTACCTCCTGGGTTCAAGCAATTCTCCTGCCTCAGCCTCCCAAGTAGCTGGGGTTACAGTCATGTACCACAGGCCTGGCTAATTTTGTATTTTTAGTAGAGACGGGGTTTCTCCATGTTGGTCAGGTTGGTCTCGAACTCCTGACCTCAGGTGATCCGCCTGCCTTGGCCTCCCAAAGTGCTGGGATTACAGCTGTGAGCTACCATGTGCAGCCCATATTTTTGTTTTTTATGTGGATCTGAACTGATGTTCAGACTGTGTCAGGTGATTTCCTACAAACCAGTACTTCTCAGATTTTATCATGAATTCAGATCAGTTCAGGGGATCTTGTTAAAATACTGACTTTGAATAGGTCTGGAGTGGGGCCTGAGAGATTTTGCATTCCTAATCAGCTCTCAGGGGATGTCATTGCAGCAGGTCCAGGTACCAGACTTGATATAGGAAGGCTGTATGCCACGGTTGCTTTTATTTTGGATAAGCTTGGCGGATTTTTTTTTTTAAATAAATGGAAGTTGGGGATCTTATTTAAGATTTTAATTATGATGTTCTTCAACTATGAAGGTAATACTTACTTTAAAATATAAATTTTTGGGTGGATGTGGTGGCTCACACCTGTAATCCCAGCACTTTGAGAGGCTGAGGCAGGAAGATTGCTTGAAGCCAAGAGTTCAAGACCAGCCTAGTCAATATAGTTAGAACCCCATCTCTACAAAAATAAAAAATAAAAAAAGTAGTTGGGCGTGGTGGTGAGTTCCTTTAGTTCCAGATACTCAGGAGGCTGAGGTGGGAAGATCACCCAGGAGTTTGAGGCTGCAGTGAGCTATGATCCTGCTACTGTGCATCAACCTGGGCAACAGAGTGAGACCCTGTCTCTAAATAAAGGAAAGGAAAAAGGAAAAGAAACAGCTGATTCTTAGTTACCTCAAGTGAAAATTATGTTGACCCTTTTCCACAGTCACACTTAACATAAATGTAGTAGTTGCTGGGGAGTTAAAGATGACCCGGCACTCACACTTACAATTTGTGTGATACAACTGAAGGTACGTAGAGGGCTTTGGGAACCCTCTATGCTGTAAAGTCAATGGGGCTCATGAGGCAAACCATTAATCTCTGAGGAGACAAAAAGGGAATGGGGAGGAACTTTAGACCAGTCAGGCTCTTCGGTAATACCCTCATCCACAATTGTGTCTTAATTAGTGTATGGCATCTAAAAGTGATACTAAAACAGTTACAGTAGTCCCTTCATATCCATAGTTTCGCTTCCTGCAGTTTCAGTTACCTGTGGTCTGAAAATATTAAATGGAAAATTCCAGAAATAAACAATCCAGAAGTTTTAAATTGTATGCTGTTCTGAGTAACGAGGTGAAATCTTGCAATCTCGCGCTGCTTCTGTCCTGGGCATGAATCATCCCTTTATGCAGTGTAGATACATACTGTGGATATAGTAGTGTATCCACACCGTCTTCACTACCCACCGGTTAGTCACCTAGCATCTTGATTCTCAAATCAACTGTTGCAGTTTTGCAGTGCTTGTATTTGAGTCACCCTTATTTTACTTAATGACCCCCAAAGCATAAGAGTAATGATGCTGGCATTTTAAATATCCAAAGAAAAGCCAGAAAATGCCTCCTTTAAGTGAACAGGTGAAAGTTGTTAAGAAAAGAAAAAAATCATATTCCGAGGTTACTAAGATGTACAGTAAGAATGAATCTTCTACTCATGAAATTCTGAAGAAAGGTCTGGGCTCAGTGGCTCATGCCTGTAATCCCAGCACTTTGGGAGGCTAAGGTGGGTGTATCACTTGTGTCCAGGAGTTCAAGACCAGCCTGGGCACATGGTGAAACCCTTCTTTATTTAAAAAAAAAATTTTGAAGAAGCAAAAAGAAATTTATACTAGGGCCGGGCGTGGTGGCTCACACCTGTAATCTCAGCACTGAGGGAGGCTGAGGCTGGTGGATCACTTGAGGTCAGGAGTTGGAGACCAGCCTGGCCAACATGATGATACCCTGTCTCTACTAAAAAATACAGAAATTAGCTGGGTATGGAGGTGGGCTCCTGTAGTCCCATCTATGTGGGAGGAGACTAAGGAGAATTGTTTGAACCCGGGAGGCAGTGGTGGCAGTGAGCCGAGATAGTGTCGCTGCACTCCAGCCTGGGCACAGAGTGAGACTCTGTCTCCAAAAAAAAAAAAAAAGAAAGAAAGAAATCATACTAGGCTTGCTGTCATACTTCATGGCCCTGGTATATGATAAGTGCTTCGTTAAGATGGAAAAGGTGTTAAATTTGTGGATGGAAGACATGCACAGAAACGTGCTCTGATTGGCACAATTGGGTTTGGTACTATCCTCAGTTTGAGGCAACCACTGAGAGTCTTGGAATGCATCCCCCTAAGATAAAGGGGGACCACTGTAATCTCTAGTTCATGCTAAGTATTTGAAGTTTCATCGATAACTCTGGACAAAGAACCATTTTTGCCTTTTTTTTTTTTTTTGAGATAGAGTCTCACTCTGTCGTCCAGGCTGGAGTGCAGTGGTGCGATTTCGGCTTGCTGCGACCTCTGCCTCCTGGGTTCAAGTGATTCTCCTGCCTCAGCCTCCCAAGTAGCTGGGATTATAGGCGGGCACCACCACGCCTGGCTTTTTTTTTTTTTTTTTGAGTTGGAGTCTCGCTCTCTCACCCAGGCTGTAGTGCAATGGTGCGATCTCGGCTCACTGCAACCTCCGCCTCCCGGGTTCAAGCCATTCTCCTGCCTCAGCCACCTGAGTAGCTGGGATTACAGGCATGCGCCACCACGCCTGGCTAATTTTTGTATTTTTAGTAGAGACGGGGTTTCACCATGTTGGCCAGGCTGGTCTTGAACTCCTGACCTTGTGATCCACCCACTTTGACCTCCCAAAGTGTAGGGATTACAGGCGTGAGCCACTGCACCCGGCCATGCCTGGCTAATTTTTGTATATTTAGTAGAGATGGGGTTTCACCATGTTGTGCAGGCTGGTCTTGAACTCCTGACCTCAGGTGATCCGCCTGCCTCGGCCTCCCAAAGTGTTGGTATTACAGGCGTGAGCCACTGCGCCCGGCCCATTTTTGCCTTTTAAAAGTAGAACTGGGTGGGTGCAGTGGCTCATTCCTGTAATCCCAGCACTTTGAGATATTATGGTGGGAGGATCACTTGAGGCCAGGAATTTAAGACCAGCCTGGATAACATAGCGAGACCCAGTGTCTAAAAAAAATTAGCCAGGTGTGGCACATGCCTGTAGTCCCAGCTGCTGGGGAGGCTGAGGGAGGAGCATCACTTGAGCCTAGAAGGTCGAGGCTGAAGTGAGCTGTGATGACGCCACTGCACTCCAATGTGGGCGACAGAGTGAGACCCTGTCTCAAAAAAATAAAAATAAAATCCATATATAAAAACTGCATGGTTAAGCTGTCAGAACATACATTGTATTGAATGTATTTTTTTTGCAGTTGATGTGGTAAGTGAAAATAATGAGATTGGTAATGAATTATAAGTGGCATGGTGTTTTTGATAAATGCTGTTGGGTGGTATTTGAGAAGTATTCTGTAGTAACTACAATTGAAGAACCTGAATGGGGTTTTGAGAAATCAAAAATTGAGAATAGTAATTACAAGTAAGGCGTTTTTCAAATTATTGTCTAATGATGGGGCTATTGTCTAGTGATGACACTTTTTTTTTTCCCTATAATCAGTTGACTTTAAAATATGTTTGTTAAAAAAAAGTATAGGTGGCCGGATGCAGCGGCTTATGCCTGTAATCCCAGCACTTTGGGAGGCCAGGGTGGGCGATCATTTGAGGCCAGGAGTTCGAGACCAGCTTGTCCAACATGCGAAACCCTGTCTCTACTAAAAATACAAAAATTAGCCAGGTGTGGTAGTGCGCGCCTGTAGTCTCTGCTACTTGGGAGACTGAGGCAGAGAATTGCTTGAACCTGGGAGATGGAGGCTGCAGTGAGCTGACATCACACCGCTGCACTCCAGCCTGGGCGACAGAGTGAGACTCCATCTCAGAAAAAAAAAAAAAAAGTGTAGGTTTCCGGCTGGGCACCGTGGCACATCCTGTAATGCCAGCACTTTGCAAGGTTGAGGTGGGCGGATTGCTTGAGCCTAGGAGTTCAAGACCAGTCTAGGCAACATAGTGAGACCCCATCTCTATTTTTATTTAAAAATTAAACCAAAAACAAAAAAGGATAGGTTTCTGATTTGTCTTTGAAAAGCAGTCATGAGTTTTCGTTTAAAAAAACTTCACTATAAGCTGGGCGCAGTGGCTCACGTCTGTAATCCCAGCACTTTGGGAGGCCAATACGGATGGATTGCGAGGTCAGGAATTCGACACCAGCCTGACCAATATGGTGAAACCCACCCCGTCTCTACTAAAAATACAAAAAAATTAGCCAGGTGTGGTGGTGCATGCCTGTAATTTCAGTTACTCAGGAGGCTGAGGCAGGAAAATTGCTTGAACCCGGGAGGTGGAGGTTGCAGTGAGCCAAGTCGCGCCACTGCACTCCAGCCTGGGCGACAGAGAGAGACTCTGTCTCAAAAAAAAAAAAAAAAAAGCTTCAGTATATATTTATATCTGTTAAACTTCTTCAAGTTTCTGAGATGGAGTTTTTAAAATTTGAAGCTTTAAGAGACTTTAGAAATAAATTGATCTAACTTTTTCATTTACAGAGACAGAAATTGAGACCCAGAAGGGCAAATAACTTGCTTGAGGTTGTATAGCCAGTTAATGTCAGTCACCAGACTAGAGCCCACGTCTCTGGACTTGTTCTCTAGTGTCCTCCCCTTTTCTTGACAGGAGGTTAATATTCATCCTTTTAAATTATAATGAAATTTTACACGTGTAGCTCCACATACTGAATACTTATTTTTGTAGCATAAAACTATTCATTTTTAACATGGGAAAACATTGAAATGAAAATGAAAAAAGCTTCTATCAATAAGTTGGAGTCTTTAGAGATAAAAAATGTTTAAGTTATTTTAGTCTTATATGCTTATGGTTTTCTGCCTAATTAGAAATGCAGATTCCTTAGTTTAGAAAAGATTATGTATTCACAACAGCATTAGGCTTAGGCATTGTTGTTCTCTATAACTTTTTGCTTTTTAAAAGTTTAGCAATTTTCAAGCATAGTTTTATTCCTCTTTATTGTGATCATAACACTTTCCAAATTTTTTCTATTGACCATTAAGTCTTGGCAGAAGCAAAGGGAGGAGCTAGGCCAGTGAGAAAGCTATTATGAATGGAGTGCATGGCAGCTGTACAAGGATACTGTTGGTTTCCCGGAGCTAAGCACGTTTCTTTTTAACATTGTTCTGAGTGATGCTGTAAATGTACAGGCAGAAGTAAACAAAAGGCAGCCATTTTTGCCACTGCAGGATTTGGAATGCAAAATAAAGTTGGCCAAATGGAGGACAGACTAATCAGGAAAATATTTGTATCTTTCAGAAATTTTTTGGTGAATTTTTTTAAGCTTGAGGTTCATGTTTGTTTTTTGAAGGTTAACTGTGACTGCCAGTTTAAAATTCACTAAATAATATAGGCAGATTGTTTGGGTTTTTGATGTTTGTTAACTATCGACTTGAATTATTCACACAGGGCCTTTAGGAACCATTTTTTTAAAGAGGTTATACGTAATAAGGACTTTTTTTCCTTTCCAAAGAATATTAATATTGAGAGTATCAAGAGCATGGCCAAGCATGGTGGCTCTTGCCTGTATATATTCCCAGCATTTTGGGATGCCAGGAGGCAGGATCACTTGAGGCCGGGAGTTTGAGACCAGCCTTGGTAACATAGTGAGGCCCTATCGCTGCAAAAAATAGTTTAAAAAATATTATCCAGGTGTGGTGGCGTGTACCTGTAGTCCCCGCTACTTGGGAGGTCTAGTTGGGAATGTCTCTTGAGTCCAGGAGTTCAAAGCATTTAAGGTATGATCGTGCCACTGTGCTCCAGCCTGGGTGACAGAGCAAACCACCCCCCACACCCTTCCTTTTTTTTTTTTTTTTTTTTTTTTTAAGAGACAGGTCTTGCCGTCTTGCCCAGCTGGTCTCAAACTCCTAGGTTCAAGCCATCCTCCCTCCCGTCTCAGCCTTTCAAAGTGCTGGGATTACAGGCATGAGCCACCATGCCTGGCCTTTTTAAAATTTTTGGGTTTTATTTTATTTTACTTTATTTTATTTTGTTTTGTTTTATATTTTATTTTGCGTTATGTTATGTTATTTTATTTTAAGACAGAGTCTTGCTCTGTCACCCAGGCCAGAGTACAGTGGCCTGATCTCCGCTCACTGCAAACTCTATCTCCCAGGTTCAAGCAATTCTGCTGTCTCAGCCTCCCAAGTAGCTGGGACTACAGGCGCCTGCCACCACGCCCAGCTAAATTTTTTTTTATTATTTATTTATTTATTTCATTATTTATTTATTTTGAGACAGAGTCTCTCTCTGTCGCCAGGCTGGAGTGCAGTGGCGTGATCTCAGCTCACTGCAACCTCTGCCTCTCAGGTTCAAGTGATTTTCCTGCCTCAGCCTCCTGAGTAGCTGGGATTACAGGCACGTGCCACCACACTCAGCTAATTTTTATATTTTTAGTAGAGACGGGGTTTCACCATGTTGGCTAGGCTGTTCTCGATCTCCTGACCTCGTGAGCTGCCTGCTGCAGCCTCCCGAAGTGCTGGGATTACAGATGTGAGCTACCGCGCCTGGCAATTTTTTTTTTTGAGACTCTATCTCTTAAGAGATGAAGAAAAAAAAAGAGTAGACCTACCTGTATATTCTTTGAGGTCTGTGTTAGTGTTCCATAGTTGAAGACTTAAGAGTTAGTGCAGTGCTGATTTCCCTGGTCATGATGATTCATTTTCAAAAGATCTTGAGAAAAACAGACATTTAGTATACAAATGAACTTTAAGAGGTTACATGCTAAAGAAGGACAAATAACACTTGTGGAAGGCACATGGTACTAGTTTAAAAATACTAATTCATGAAATGTTTTGGAAACATTTTGTGGTACATTGTGAGGGCTGATACGTTGTCATGAACATTTATTGATTGCATATGATATAGGTTTTAGTTTAGTTTTTTGTTGTTGTTGAAGGGATGTGCGGTTGACCCTAGAACAGCTAGGAGGTTAGGGGCACAGACCACCCCACGTCCCATCCCCCTCAGTCCCTATCCCCCTCATTACCTCCAGCCACTGCCCCCCATCGAAAGTCACACATAACTTTTGACTCCCTGCCAAAAGTTAACCAGTAATAGCCTACTGTTGACCAGAAGCCTTACTGATAACAAACCGCTCATTAACATGTTATTTTGTACATATATGTATTGTATCCTGTGTTCTTACAATAAAGTAAGCCAGATTAAAGAAAACATTATTTTTTGTATTTTTTGTTTGTTTGAGATGGAGTCTCGCTCTGTCGCCAGGCTGGAGTGCAGTGGCGTGACCTTGGCTCACTGCAACCTCCGCCTCCCGGGTTCAAGCGATTTTCCTGCCTCAGCCTCCTGAGTAGCTGGGACTACAGAAGAAAACATTGAAAAAATCATAAGGAAGATAAAATATTTACGATTCATTAAGTGGAAGTGGATCTTCATCCTCTTTGTCTTCATGTCGAGCAGGAGGAGGAGGGGTTGGCTGCTGTCTCGGGTGGCAGAGACGGAATAAATGGAAGAGGTGGAGCGGGAGGCAAGGGGGCAGGCACACTTGGTATAACTTTTATTGGAAAAAAACTTCGTATAAGCAGACCCACGCTTTCAGACCCATGTTGTTGAAGGGTCAACTGTATACCTTTTTTTCAGAGATATTAGGCAAGTAGTCTGTTTTATCCTAAACTCTTTGGGGTGTGTGTGTGTGTGTGCGCGCGCTTGTATGTATGTATGTATTTATTTATTTGAGACAGAGTCTTGCTCTGTTGCCCAGGCTGGAGTGCAGTGGCGTGATCTCGGCTCACTGCAACCTCCACCTCCTGGGTTCATGCAATTCTCCTGTCTCAGCCTCCCCAGTAGCTGGGACTACAGGTGCATGCCACCACGCCTGGCTAATTTTTGTGTTTTTAGTAGAAACGGGGTTTCACCATGTTGGTCAGGCTGGTCTCCATCTCCTGACGTCAGGTGATCCACCCGCCTTGGCCTCCCAAAGTGCTGGGATTACAGGTGTGAGCTACTGTGCCTGGCCTTATGTTTTGTTTTTGTTTTGAGACAGGGTCTCATTCTGTCCTACAGGCTGGAGTGTGGTGATGCAATCTTAGTTCACTGCAGCCTCAGCCTCCTAGGCTCAATTGATCTTTTCACCTCAGCATCCCAAGTAGTTGGGACTACAGGCATGTGCACCACATCCAGTTAATTTTTTGTATTTTTTGTAGAGATGGGGTTTTGCCATGTTGTCCAGGCTAGTCTTGAACTCCTAGGCTGAAGCGATCTGCCCACCTGAGCGTCAGCCTCAGCCTCCGAAAGTTCTGGGATTACAGATGTAAGACACCATATCCAGCCAATATAAATATTTTCTTTTTTTTTTTTTGAGACAGAGTTTCGTTCTTGTTGCCCGTGCTAGAGTGCAAAGGTGCTATCTCAGCTCGCTGCAACCTCCACCTCCCGGGTTCAACCGATTCTTCTGCCTCAGTCTCCCAAGTAGCTAGGATTACCGGCATGTGCCACCGTGCCTGGCTAATTTTTTGTGTTTTTAGTAGAGACTGGTTTTCACCATGTCGGCCAGGCTGGTCCCAAACTCCTGACCTCAGGTAATCCACCTGTCTCGGCCTCCCAAAGTGCTGGGATTACAGGCGTGAGCCTAAATATTTTCATTGGGAGCTGTATTTGGTACTTGGTACTTGGTTTGAACCTTTGAAGGGGTGGATTCTGTAGCTTTCGCAGATTGTTGGTCACCCACTTCTTGTGTTACCTGCTGCGTTTTCTCTATTTCTTGGTTATCAGAGACCATGCAGGACTGGGAAAGTAGTTGTGTTATGGGCCCAAATGATAGGACTATGCTGCCAGATTCTGGGAATCATCAAAGGATGATATGAGGTCCACCATTCTGTCTTCAGTAGGCAATTCTTGCCTCCCCTGCATATAAGCCAGTCAGATGGTGTGGAAGTGAGGAGGGGAGCTAACACTTATTGAATGCGATTTTTTTGGAAACTGTGCAATCTTTTTATGCAAATTTTATTGTGAGGCATTATCTTTGATTTTGTGGTTAAAAGAACTAAGGCTCAGAGGTTAAGAAATTTACTCAACTTAAATAACTGAAACGGGACATTTTTTTTTTTTTGAGATGGGGTCTGTGGCATATCTCGGCTCACTGCAACCTCCTCCTTCTGGGTTCAAGCAATTCTCCTGCCTCAGCCTCCCGAGTAGCTGGGACTCCAGGTGTGTGCCACCATGCCTGGCTAATTTTCGCATTTTTAGTAGAGATGGAGTTTCACCATGTTGGCCAGGCTGGTCTTGAACTCCTGACCTCAAGTGATCTGCCTGCCTCAGCCTCCCAAAGTGCTGGGATTACCGGCATGAGCCACCACGCCCCGCCTGAAGCAAGACATTTTGATATGGCTATTTGATTCAATCTGGTCAAGATACTAAAACATTATTTAGTCCTTTAAAAATTTAATTGAAAACTTAAAAACGTACAGTTTAGGCTTTAGCATAATGTCTCTTTGGCGACTTCCTTACCTGTTCCACAAATCTCTCTCATTACCTTCTCCACCTTGTTCACTATGCTTTAATCTCACTGACCTTTCTATTCTTCAAACAAATCTCAACCTCTTTCCACTTTAAGACCATTGAAGGACAATGGTTTGATGGTACAGTGGTTTGATTTGGGATTTTTCGACTTCATGATGGTGCAAAAGTGATAGCTATTCAGTGGAAACTGCACTTTGAATATCCATATAACCATTCTGCCATTCTGTTTTCACTTTTAGTACAGTATTCAGTAAATTACATGAGTTATTCAGCATTGGATAATAAAGTAGGCTTTGTGTTAGATGATTTTGCCCAACTCTAGGCTACTGTGTTATGAGCATGTTTAAGGTAGGCTAGGCTAAGCTATGATGTTTGGTAGGCTAAGTATATTAAATATACTATTGACTTGTGATATCTTCAACTTAGGATAGGTTTATTGGAATGTAACTCCATTGTAAATTGAGGAACATCTGTAGTTGTTCCTTCTTTTTGGGCTACTCTTCTGCTGTAGCTGCCTTTTTTCTCTAATTTCAACTCTTAGCCTAAATGTCGCATCAGAAAAGCTTTATCTACTGGTCACCAGCACTTTCTTATCATATTAGCCTATTTTAATTCTATAGCAAACCTTTTAATTTTCTTTTTGTTTTTTTAAAGACAGAGTTTTGCTCTCGTTGCCCAGGCTGGAGTGCAATGGTGCAATCTTGGCTCCACGCAACCTCTGCCTCCCGGGTTCAAGCGATTCTCCTGCCTCAGCCTCCCAAGTAGCTGGGATTACAGGCATGGGCCACCACGCCTGGCTAATTTTGTATTTTTATTACGGACGGGATTTCTCCATGTTGGTCAGGCTGGTCTCGAACTCCTGACCTCAGGTGATCCACCTGCCTTGGCCTCCCAAAGTGCTGGGATTACAGGCGTGAGCCACCGCCGCCCTGCAAACCTTATAATTTTCTTGTTGACTTCATTTTTATTGTTTTATTGCTTGAGTCCTCTCACATTCAGATACCTTGTCTTTTTACTTCTGTGTCCCTGTGCCTGACACATATTTGTTGAATGAATATGTTGAGAAAAATAAAAACTGGTACAACCTTTAACTTACAGCCTCCATATGTACAAATTGGTCTCTGTCTGAACCTATGCTCACTCTTTTTTTTTTTTTTTTTTCCTATTCTAGGAGGCGTCCTCTTCTTTTAAAATATATATTTTTTAATATATTCTTTTTTTTTTTTTTGAGATAGAGTCTCATTCTGTCACCCAGGCTAGAATATGGTGGTGTGATCTTGGCTGACTGCAACCTCCGCCTCAAGCGGTACTCCCACCTCAGCCTCCTGAGTGACTGGGACTACAGGTGCCCACCACCATGCCTACCTAATTTTTTTAATATGTTTTTGTAGAGATGGGGTTTCGCAATGTTGCCCAGGCTGAATTTTAATTTTTTAGAAATAGACACAAAGCATTTTGGGAGGTCGAGGCGGGCGGATCACCTGAGTTCAGGAGTTTGAGACCAGCCTGGCCAACATGGTGAAACCCTGTCTCTACTAAAACTACAAAAATTAGCCGGGCATGGTGGCGCATGCCAGTAATCCCAGCTACTTGGGAGGCTGAGCCAGAAGAATCACTTGAACTCGGGAAGTGGAGGTTGCAGTGAGCTGAGATCGCACCATTGCATTCCAGCCTGGGGAACAAGAGCAAAACTCCATCTCAAAAGAAAAGGGAAATAGGGACAAGGTCTTGCCGTGTGGCCCAGGCTGGAGTGCAGTGGCTGTTCACAGGCGTGATCATAGTACACTGCAGCTTCAGACTCTTGGACTCACTCAAGCAATCCTTCTGCTTCAGCCTCTGGAGTAGCTGAGACTTACGCCCATACCACCACCACCACTCCTAATTCCTTCTCTCTCTCTTTTTTTTTTTTGGAGACATGGTTTCGCTCTTGTCCCCCAGGCTGGAGTGCAGTGGCGTGGTCTTGGCTCACTGCAACCTTTGCTTCCTGGGTTCAAGTGATTATCCTGCCTCAGCCTCCCGAGTAGCCGGGATTACAGGTGCCTGCCACCATACCTGGCTAATTTTTTTGTATTTTTTAGTAGAGACAGGGTTTCACCATGTTGGCCAGTTGTCACTTATCTCCTTTTCTCTTCTGGATCTTTCTTAATATAAAGCATGTTTGGTTTTCAGTTTTTGCTGGATCTTAATCTCTAGTTACAGTGTCAGTCTTCCCCACTTCCTTCCACAGACTAACATAGGAAACTACAATTTTAATATTTTTATTGTAAAATATAGTCTGTTTATAAATACCTGACTTACTTTTGGAATGTAGCACTTGTAAACTGGGAACTGTCTGTATTTGTTTTATTAATATGAGTTATTAACTCTGTTGTACTTAGAATATAATTATCATCTGAGGTGGAGTCTTTTTTCCCTGGGCATGTTCTTCCCTTTTGACTTGAACACTTGATAAGAATGAAGAGCTTTCTAAAATGCTGTGAAAATGTTCATGAACCGAATGTTTTTGTTGATTCAGCTTGTCTTTGTTTGCTAGGCTTATATATGAGGCTAGCTGGATGTGGTGGCATGAGCCTTTAATCCCGGCTGTTCAGGCAGCTTAGGCAGGAGGGTTGCTTGAATCCAGGAGTTCGAGGTTGCGGTGAGGTATGATTGAGCTCCAGCCTGAGTGACAGAGTGAGTCTTTTTCTCAAAAAACAACAACAACAACAAAAAAAACCCAAAAACTTAAGAAAACAAGAGTCCAAGAAATGTTGTATTGAGAATGACATATTTAGTTTTACAATTTTCATATTATCATTTGAAGAGTTGTGTTTTTTTGTTTGTTTGTTTTGTTTTTTTGAGACAGAATCTTGCTGTTGCCCAGGCTGGAGTGCAGTGGCATGATCTTGGCTCACTGCAACTTCCACTTCCTGGGTTCAAGTGATTCTCCTGCCTCAGCCTCCCGAGTGGCTGGAATTTCAGGCGTGTGCCACCATGTCCGGCTAATTTTTGAAGAATTCTTGATCATTAGTCATTAAACGGGAATTTATCCTAAGGAAATGATCTGATGTATAGAAGAATGAAATACCCAAGCATGTTCATCACTGTGATGTTGCAGTAGTAAAGACTTGAAAACAAAAGAAATGTTAAAACAAAGTTGGGGGGAGATGGTTAAGATATGTTATTGTCTATCCATAGACTAGAATTATTTAAATATCTCAAAAAAGTTTATAATGAGCTTTCAGTGACATAAGAAAATAGGTATTTTTAAATGTGAAATAAAAAGGAGAATGTCAGGCTTATGCTTCCATGAATGTTAGCTTAGGTTGTTTTGAACCAAATATACTGCTAATAGCTAGAAAAGCTAGAAGACATAGATAGAATTGTGATCAAGACAGTGAGAAATTATGCCAAATTTGGGAAGTTGAGGAGAGCTGTGAGAAATTTATTTTCATGTAATGTGTAAGGGATCTAGTTTTATTTTTTCCCATATGGATAACAAAGTTTTCAATAGTTTTTCTCTTGTATTCTTGATTTGCAGTGTCACCGCCGATACTGAATTTCCTTATGTGCATGTGTGAGTCTGTTTCTGGACTTTCTGTTCCGCTAGTTTGTCTTTTCCAGACACAGAAAAGTCCATGTAAATAGAAAGCACAAACAAGTTGTTAGGAATAAATCCAATTTTATTTGTATGACAAACACAAAATGGACTAAACTTACCAGTTAGGAAACAATGATTGTTACATTGGATTTTTAAATTCTATCTATATGATCTTTAAAAGAAACACTTAAAACATAACTCAGAAAAGTTGAAAGTGAAAAATGGGACAAAGAATTACCAGACAAATTCTGAGAGTCCAAATGTAGGACTCTCAGCTCCATGCTTTACTGGGTCCAAGGCCTCTCTGTTCCTGTTCCTCAACCGGTTGTTAAAACTCAAACCCCAGGTTGGGTGCGGTGGCTCATGTCTGTAATCCCAGCACTTTGGAAGGCTGAGGCTGGCGGATCACCTAAGGTCAGGCATTCAAGACCAGCCTGGCCAACATGGCGAAACCCCATCTCTACTAAAAATACTAAAATTAGCTGGGTGTGTGGCGGGCGCCTGTAATCTCAGCTACTTGGGAGGCTGAGACAGGAGAATTGCTTGAACCTGGGAGGCGGCAGCTGCAGTGAGCTGAGATTGCACCATTGCACTCCAGCCTGGGCAAAAAGAGCAAAACTCCATCTCAAAACCAAAAAACAAACAAAGGGCCGGGTGCAGTGGCTCACGCCTGTAATCCCAGCAGTTTGGGAGGCTGAGGCCAGTGGATCATGAGGTCAGGAGTTCGAGACCAGCCTGACCAACATGGAGAAACCCTGTCTCTACCAAAAATACAAAATTAGCCAGGCATGGTGGTGCATGCCTATAATCCCAGCTACTCAGGAGGCTGAGGCAGGAGAATTGCTTGAACCTAGGAGGCGGAGGTTGCGGTGAGCCAAGATCACACCATTGCACTCCAGCCTGGGCAGCAAGAGTGAAACTCTGTCTCAAAAAACAAACAAACAGACAAACAAACAAACAAACAAAGCTCAAGACCCTAGATTACAGAGATTTTCCTCCCAGGGCAGTCATGTCCTTTATTTCTGTCCCTGGGAATTTTTTTTAGTCTATTATAGGGGTCAGGCTGGACACAGTGGCTCGTGGCTATAATCCCAGCATTTTGGGAGGCTGAGGCAGGTGGCATTGTTTGAGCTCAGGAGTTTGGGACTAGCCTGGGCAACATGTCTCTACAAAAAGAAAAAAAAAACCAATTAGTTGGGTGTGGTTACGCATGGCTGTAGTCCCAGCTACCCAGGAGGTTGAAGTGGGAGGATCACCTGAGTCTGGGGGTTTGAGGCTGCACTGAGCCGTGGTTACTCCACTCCACTCCAACCGTGAGACCGTGTCTCAAAAAAAAAAATAAATAAATAAATAAAAATATTGTGGGGATCAGTAGTATATTTAAAAGTAATTTGCCATATTTCATCTAGCATGTTTTAGGCATTTATGTGGTTGTTTTCCCCTAGTTGTTTGTTCTGTGTGTTATCTGTACTATTAGTCTCTCAAAGGGATTTAAAAACACATTCTTCTGGAGGACCACTAAAAATTTTAAAATGATTGCCCGTGGGCAATGGGGTTATGGATCTGCTTCTTATATTCTCATGTATTTTTCATATTTTGCAAAAGAGCACATATTTCATAACTTTCTTAAACCTAAAAAAGGGAGCTGTCCTTAAAATTCTCCAAGTAATAGCCCTTCTTTTTCATTTGTTGCAGGTGGTGCGGTTGTGTCAGAACCCAAAGCTGGCGCTAAAGAATAGCCCACCTTATATCTTAGACCTGCTACCAGATACCTACCAGCATCTCCGTACTATCTTGTCAAGATATGAGGGGAAGATGGAGACACTTGGAGAAAATGAGTATTTTAGGGTGTTTATGGAGAATTTGATGAAGAAAACTAAGCAAACCATAAGCCTCTTCAAGGAGGGAAAAGAAAGAATGTATGAGGAGAATTCTCAGCCTAGGTAATGGAGAAATACTACACAAATAATAATGCAGGTCTGTGACTGCCTGAATGGGTAACACATAGAAGTAGTTGAGTTGGTTTTAATTTTATGTTAGTAGGAATGGAAAGTTGACATTTGATTTAAAGGTATAGTTTATATAAAAGGTTGCCATGGATGACATTGTAGTATCCCTAACTCTGATTGATTTGCTTACCTCTGAAAAATCATTTACTGATAGTAATGAAAATGAGTTGGAGGCAGTAGGTCCTTTGGAGAACCTGAAGATCATGAAAGTTTGTGGGTAGGTGGGAGTTTGGAAGAAAGAAGATTGGGGTTAAGTGAAGTTTGGGAGTAAATAAGGGGCAGATCTTGCCGAAAGCTGTAGCATATTAGGTAAATTTATGTGTGGGATATATAGGGGAAAAAGCCACTAGTTTAACTTTTTAAAACATGAAGCAAAGTGAAATGACATTTTCTTTATAGGTAAAAGTAACTTTTCAAATAAAATAGGTAGAGGTGAATGCAGTTAATTCAATAAATATTTGAAGGATCACTATTATTCTTTTGTATTAATTTTATTATTATCATTATTTTTTTGAGACAGAGTCTGACTCTGTCGCCCAGGCTGGAGTGCAGTGGTGCGATCTTGGCCTCCAGGTTCAAGCGATTCTCCTGTCTCAGCTTCCTGACTAGCTGGGATTATAGATGTGCACCACCATGCCTGGCTAATTTTTGTGTTTTTAGTAGAGATGGGGTTTCACTGTGTTGGCCAGGCTGGTCTAGAACTCCTGACTTCAGGTGATCTGCCCGCTTTGGCTCACAAGGTTCTGGGATTACAGATGTGAACCATTGCGCCTGACCCTCTTTTGTATTAATTACATACCAGAAACTATAGGCTATCCTGCATGTTGTTAGCTTAGCTGTCGTGAATTACATACTGGGAGAGAAATAAGTAAACTGTATGTGTGGATGTAATTGTGTTTTATTTTGTTCAATTGGAACTAAATATTAACTCATCTAGAATGAGTAATAAAATAATTCCACTAGAATTTTTTAGTGAGTAAATTATTCTTGAGGAGTGACTTGAATTAGAAGGAACACTATTTCTGAAGTCATCTGGTTACCATGCATGACTCTAGCAGTAACATACTAAATGGTGTCCTTGTTGTCTGCCTTTCCTTTAGGCCTGTTGGCCTAGATTCTGGCAACCCTAGCTCTCAATTAAAATTTTATGCACATGATTATCCATATTATCATTATTGCAACAAATTACTCAGGTGTAGTCTGAGTAATGGACTGAAAATGTCCATCTTTTCTTTCTTTCTTTTTTTTTTTTGTTTGTTTGAGACAGAGTCTTGCTCTTGCCACCCAGGCTGGATTGCAGTGGCGTGATCTTGGCTCATTGCAACCTCCGCCTCTTGGGTTCAAGTGATTCTCCTGTCTCAGCCTCCTTAGTAGCTGGGATTACAAGCATGCACCACTGTGCCTGGCTAATTTTTGTATTTTTAGTAGAGATGGAGTTTTGCCATATTAGCAAGCTGGTGTCGAACTCCTGACCTCAGGGGATCCACCCGTCTCAGCCTCCCAAAGTGTTGGGATTACAGTTGAGAGCCACTTCAGCTGGCCTGTCCCTCTTTTCTTAAAAAGATTCTGATGAGTGAATTCAATCCTTAAGAGCCTTTGTAACTTCTAGTTTATCTGGAAGTGGACTTTGTTGCTTTTAAATATTCAAACTTTGTAACTTTTGTTAAAACCTCGACTGTATGGACCTTTTGGCTAACTAGTCATTTTATATTTTATTGCTGAGTTTCTAAAAAATAATTTTAATTCATGAGGTACTAAAACTTAAAAATTTTATTTACCATGTACTGTGAACTAGGTTCTGGTTCTAGGAGGTGAAATGGAAAGTTCAGCATTCATATTTGAGGTAATATGACAAATGCAATTATAGAGATATGTACAAAATGCTATTGGGAGCTGGGCACAGTGACATGTACCTGTAATTCTAGCTACTCAGAAGACTGAGGTGGGAGGATTACTTCAGCACAAGAAATTGAGACCAGCCTGGGCAACACAGCGAGACCTCTTCTTAAAATAAATGAAACATTTAAAAAGTGTTGTGCAAATACAGTTTTGTCCAGTGGCATTAGAGAAGGTGGCGTAGAGGACTTGTAATTTGAATTAGAGTTTGAAGGATAAATAGGAATTTTCTAGGCAGAGAAGTCAAGAAAAGTCTTTTAACACAGTGGCATGAAAATGGAGGCTCTGGTATGTTTAAAATGAGAACTTTGGTTTGGTTAGAATTGTGGGAGATAGATATGCTGGAAATACGGGTTGAAGTCAGATTGTAAAGGGCTGTTTTTTGACCTCTAGACTTTTTCCTATAGTTGATAGGCTGTCATAGAACAGGTTTATTTTAAAGAGCATTTCTTTTTTCTATTTTTTTTTTTTTTTTTTGAGATGGAGTCTCACTCTGTTTCCCAGGCTGGAGTGCAATGGCGCAATATTGGCTCGCTGCAAACTCTGCCTCCCGCATTCAAACAATTCTCTTGCCTCATCCTCCCGAGTAGCTGGGATTACAGGTGTGTGCATCACGCTGGGCTAATTTTTTTGTATTTTTAGTAGTGACAGGGTTTCACCATATTGGCTTGGCTGGTCTCAAACTCCTGGCCTCAAGTGATCCGCCCGCCTTGGCCTCTATTTTATATGTATTCTCACAATAAAGTGTGCTAGAGAAAAGAAAATGTTACTAAAATCATAAGGAAGATAAAACATATTTATTATTCAGTAAGTGGAAATGGATCCTCATAAAGGTCTTCATCCTCATTGTCTTCATGTTGAATAGGCTGAGGAGGAGGAGTAGGAAGAGGAGGGGTTGGCTGCTGTCTTGGTACTGAAGATTCCAGTACTGGTGTTTCTGTGGTAGAGGCAGAATAGGTGGAGGAGGTGGAAGGGGAGGCAGGAGAGGCAGGCACACTTGGTGTGACTTATATTGAAAAAATAGTCTGTGTATAAGTGAATCCACACAGTTAAACCCATGTTGTTAAGGCTCAACTATGTCTAATTTGCCGTTACGAAATGACTTCATTATGTGTTGACAAGTTCTTTTGCCTCTTTTTAAACCTCACTGTCAGTGTGCCTGTCTATATCAGTATTATTCCCCCTAACATGAGGCTTTTAATATTTTATGGACTTTGAACCCAGATTTGTACAAATTATATGTAAAATGAGAGTAAACATATTTCAAGTGAGAATCAAGGAGTTCATTTTTTCAATCAACTTTCTCAGGTTGAAAGGGTTTTTGTAAACAGGGAAAAATGTATAGGCTTTTTGCGTATGATCTTTGTGGTCTTTTTGATTACTTAGAGGTTTTTTTTTTTTCCTATTCAGTTTTTAAATTGAGATATAATTCACATACCATAAAATTCGCCCTTTTAAAGTGTACAATTTAGTGGTTTTTAGTGTATTCACAAAGTCAGGCAACCATCACCCCTCTGTAATTCCAGAACATTTTCATCCGCCACAGGAAACCCCACTCCCATTAGCAGTCACCTTTGTTCCTCTCTCTGGATCTCCCCTGGCCCTTGGTAATCACTAATACCTGCTTTCTGTCTATGTGGATTTGCCTGCTCTGGACATTTCGTGTAAGTGGAATCACATAACGGTGGCCTTCTGTGGTTTTTTTTTGTGTGTCTTCTTTCGCTTAGAATGTTTTTACAATGCACCCATATTGTAGCATGTATCAGTACCTCATTCCTTTTTATGGCTAAATCATATTTCAATGTATGGATATACCATATTTTGTTTATGATATTTTTGTCATTTCTACTTTTTGGCTATTACTGAATAATGTTGCTATGAGTATTTATGTGGCAGTTTTTGTATGGCTATAGCCATATAAACATATATACATATATGTTTTCACTTCTTTTGAGTATATATATATACACATAGGAGTGGAATTGCTGAGTCATATGGTAATTCTGTGTTCAACTTTTTGAGTAACCTCCAAACTATTTCCACAGTAGCTGTACCATTTTTCGTTCCCCTAGCGATGTATGTGGGTTCTGATTTTTTGCTAACACTTGCTATTGACTTTTTTTATTATAGCCATTCTACTAGGGGTAAAGTGTCTTGAGGTTTTGAAATGCATGTGAATACTTTTTCATGTGCCTATTGGATGTTTGTATATAGTTGTCCCCCTTTATCCTCAGTTTAACCTTCCTTGGATTCGGTTACTTGCAGTCAACCATGGTTTGAAAATATTAAATGGAAAATTCTAGAAATAATTCATAAATTTTGAATTGCATGCCCTTCAGAGTAGTGTGATGTAATCTCGCAATGTTCTACTCTATCCCAGCCGGGATGTAAAGCATCCCTTTGTACAGCATCTCCATGCTGTATACACTAGCACCTGTTAGTCACCTAGTAGCTATCTTAGTTATCAGATTGAAAAAACATAATATACACAGGGTTCAGTACTATCTGTGGTTTCAGGCATCTGCACATCTTGGAATGCAAAGGGGGACTATTATATCTTCTTTGGAGAAACATCTATTCAAATCCTTTGCCCATTTTAAAGTTGCATTATTTGTCTTTTCATTGTTGAGTTGTAAGATTTTTCTTCATATTCTGGATGCTAGACCAGATACATGATTTGCAAAACTTTACTCCCATTCTGTGGGTCATCTTTTCACTTTCTTAGTAGTATTCCTTGAAGCACAGAAGTTTTTAATTATGGGGAAGACCAGTATTTATTTGGTTTTTGTACTTTTAAGAAATTACTGCCTAATTCAAGGTCATGAGGCCTGTTTTTTCCTATTTTATAGTTTTACTCTTGTATTTAGGTCTTTGATCCATTTTTGAGTTAATTTTTGTATATGGTATGAGGTAGAGGTCCAACTTTATTCTCTTGCATGTGGATATCCCTTTGTCTCAGCACCATCTGTTGAAAAGACTGTCCTTTTTAATTGCATGGACTTGTTGCCCTTTTAGGAAGGAAGGAAGTGTAAGGGTTTATTTCTGGACTCTTCAATTTCATTTCATTAATCTACATATCTATCTTAATGCTAGTACCACACCATCTTGATTACTGTAGCTTTGTACTAAAGCTTTGGAATCAAGAAGTGTGAGTTCCTCAGCTTTGTTTTTCAAGATTGTTTTGGCTGCTATTCTGGGTCCATTGTATTTCTTTTTTTTGAGATGAAGTCTCACTCTGTCACCCAGGCTGGAGTGCAGTGGCGCCATCTTGGCTCACTGCAACCTCTTCTTGCCAGGTTCAAGCGAGTCTCCTGCCTCAGCCTCCCGAGTAGCTGGGATTACAGGTGCACACCAACAATCCCAGCTAATTTTTGCATTTTTACTAGAGACAGGGTTTCACCATGTTGGCCGGGCTGGTCTCGAACTCCTGACCTCAAGTGGTCTGCCCATTGCAGCCTCCCAAAATGCTGGCAGGTGTGAGCCACTGTGCCCAACCTCCCTTGAATTTCTGCATGAATTTAGAATCAGCCTGTCAATTTGATCCCAAATACAATTTTTTTTTTTTTTTTTTTTTTTTAGTAGATAGAGTCTTGCTCTGTCACCCAGGCTGGAGTACAGTGGCATGACCTTGGCTCCGCCTCCCGGGTTCAAGCGATTCTCCTGCCTCAGCCTCCTGAGTAGCTGGGATTGCAGATGTACACCACAACCCCTGGCTAATTTTTCTATTTTTACTAGAGATGGGGCTTTACCATGTTGGCCAGGCTGGTCTCGAACTCCTGGCCTCATGTGACCCGCCCGCCTTGGCCTCCCAAAGTGCTGGGATTGCAGGAGTGAGCCACTGTGCCCGACCCCTAATGTTTTCTTATCAAAAAGAGCAGCAGGGGCTGGGTGTGGTGGTTCACACCTGTAATGCCAGCACTTTGGGAGGCCAAGGTGGGTGGATCACCTGAGGTCAGGAGTTTGAGACCAGCCTGGCCAATGTGGTGAAATCCCATCTCTATAAAAAATTAGTGTGCTGGCAGGTACCTCTAATTTCAGCTACTCTGGAGGCTGAGGCAGGAGAATCTCTTGAACCCAGGAGGCGGAGGATGCAGTGAGCCGAGATCGAGCCACTGCACTCCAGGCTGGGCAACGGAGCGAGAGTTCATCTCAAATAAACAAGAGCAGCAGGAATTTTGGTAGATATTGTATTAGATCTGCCGGTCATTTTGGGGATTACTGCCATCTTAACAATACTGTTTTCCACTAAATGAATACTGGATATATTTCCACTTACATTTTTATTCATTTTTGTTGTTGTTGTTTTAGACAGAGTCTCACTCTGTTGTTGCCCAGGCTGGAGTACAGTGGCTCAATCTCAGCTCACTGCAACCTCCACCTCCCAAGCTCAGGTGATCCTCCCACCTCAGCCTCTCTAGTAGCTGGGACCATAGGTGCGCACCATCATGCCTGGCTAATTTTTGTATTTTTTTGTAGACACGAGGTTTCGTCGTGTTGCTCATGCTGGTCTCAAACTCCTGGGCTCAAGCAATCTGCCCATCTCCACGTCACAAAGTGCTGGGATTACAAGCATGAGCCACCTTGCCTGGCCTTACTTATATCTTCTTTAATATCTTCTTTAACGTATTTCAGTAATGTTTTGTAGTTTTCAGTGTTCAAGTTTTTTTGCCTTCTTAGTTAAGTTTATTCCTATTTTGTTCGTTTTGATGCTATTGTAAATGGAATCGTTAATTTTAGGTTCATATATAGAAACATAGTTGACTTCTGTATATTGATCTGGTACTCCACAACTTTGCAGAACTTACTTATTGGCTCTAGTAGCTTTTTAGTAGGTTCCTTAGGCTTTCCTAGATACCAAATCACGTCCCATGCAATTAGAGGTAGTTTTACTTCTTCCTTTTCTTTCTGGATGCATTTTATCTCTTTTTCTTGCCTAATTATTCTTGGCTGTATTGAATAGGAATATCAGGAGTGGCCATCTTTGTCTTTTTGGTATTGAGGAGGAAAATGTTCAGCCTTTCACCATTGAGTATATAAGCTGTGAGATTTTTGTAAAGGCTTTTCATCAGGTTAAAGAAGTTTCCTTACATGTCTTGTTTTTCAGTTTTTTTTTTTTTTGCTTGTTTTTTGTTTTATCATAAACAGATGTTAGAGACCTTTTATGTTTCATTCGTGGTTTTTCTTTTTTTGATAGGTGAGTTGTGGACAGCTGAGTGCTAGTTAAATATAGTACATAGAAAGAATCTTGAAAAGAAAACTAGTTTGAATAAGCCAGAGTAGAAACTTGTTGACTCATAAAATTCTAGAAAAAATGAGTATCTTAAATTGCACTAAAGAGGCTGGGCATGGTGGCTCATGCCTGTAATGCCAGCACTTTGGGAGGGTGAGGTGGGCGGATCACTTGAGGTCAGGAGTTGGAGACCAGCCTGGCCAACATAGTGAAACCCCATATCTACTAAAAAATGCAAAACAGTTAGCTGGACATGGTGGCATATACCTGTAATTCCAGCTGCTTGGGAGGCTAAGGCACAAGAATCGCTTGAACTCGGTTGGTGGAGGTTTGCAGTGAGCTGAGATCACGCCCCTGCACTCCAGCCTGGGTGACAGGGCGAGACTGTTACCAATAAAAAAAAAATAAAATAAAAAACAGAAAGAAAAAGAAAAATTGCACTAAAGGCAAGAATGCAGGTAAACCTCAGGAACAACTGAAACCAGGATTGAAATGTTGCCAGGACTCTGTCTGTTCTCTTTGATTCTTCTGGTGTTACTTCCATACTCAGTGCAGATTAATGTGTAAATTGCAGAAAAGTTTGGTCTCTATTACACTCAAGTTTTATATCTTAAGAGTTTCTGCTGTAGCAGAAGATCTGACTCTTAGTTGCAGTTTTCACTTTGGCTTGGTATGGAGCATTTGATTGTCCCTGGACCAGTCTCTGGAAGGAGAAGTTAAGTACTGGGATTAGTACAGCAGAGGCCAGTTGCAGACCTCTAGACTAATCGACTGTGGCTTGGGAGACATATGTGTTACTTCATAGTCATGTTAATGGGGGAGTTTGTTCCTAGTTTTTTGGGCGTTGAGGAGCCAGTCTCTTAAATATTCTCTATGAGTGTACATAATTGGCTGGGCGCAGTGGGTCATGCCTGTAGTGCCAACACTTGGGGAGGCTGAGGCGGGTGGATCACCTGAGGTCAGGAATTCAAGACCAGCCTGGCCAACATGGTGAAACCCCGTCTCTACTAAAAATACAAAAATTAGGCGGGTGTGGTAGCGGGCACCTGTAATCCCAGCTACTCGGGAGGCTGAGGCAGGAGAATCACTTGAACCTGGGAGGTGGAGGTTGCAGAGCCGAGATTGTGCCACTGCACTCTAGCCTGGGAGACAGAGTTAGACTCCATCTCAAAAAAAATGAAAAAAAAAAAAGAATGTACATAATTCTATCTATTATTGTATAGTATTGTTGCTTCATGATTTTATTTTAGTTATTATTTGCTGATTTAAGTTCTCCAAAGATAAATTTGCCCTCATTTTTCTTAGACTTTATAAAAAATGAATTAAGTAAAACCATAAGCCTCTGTTTTGCCTTTGATCTTTCTGGGTTTTGCACCTGTTTTCATTTGTGTACAGGAAGTTACAGTAGAAGCCGAATGGGATTATACAGTGCAGTTAATTTTAAAAACTTGATTGTATTCATTGTGCAAGTAGGATTAAGCTTTTCTAATGTAATTCTGCCTTCTTAGAGGTAGGAAAAGGAAAAAAAAATTAGTATTGAGTATTTTGTCTATGGTAGGCACTACTCCTGAATAGCACATAGTCCCTTCTTTTCGTGAAGCTTATAAGCTTATATTATCTCTTTTTCCATTAGTTTCCAAAGCATAACCTCCATATTATCATCCAGTGGAACAGTATTTAACAAGCTAGGCAAAAGTGTTTGTGCAGCTATAACCTTTTCCTAGCACCCTGAAAATAGGTTTCAATAAGTGTGCCAAATTCTTCTGGTAGGTAATGGCAGCTTAGATCTTTGTGTTCAGGAATTTGGGCTTGGTGGGAAGAGATTTTCACTTAGGTTAAAAATGTCCTTGCATTTAGGAAAGGGACAGCAACATGGGTCCTGAAAAAGATTTTCAGTCCACGAGAGAGACAATGATGGCTTGGACCAAAGTGGTGGGTGTAGATATGGAAAGAAGTGGGCAGAATTTGATGTATTTAAAGCTAACATACCAGGACTTGCTAATGAATTGGATAGATTTCTAGTTTGAGCAACTGGATAAATAGTGCAATGGGAAGCCACTGAACTTTTGAACAGGTGAAGGATGTGATCCACTTGTATTTTACAGTGATAGTATTGGTTGCTGTCTGGAAAATAGGTAAGGTCTTGTGGCAATGATGGAAATAGATGGATAGGTTACTAGGTTATTACTCTAGGCCAGGTTAGATTGGTTAGACTAGGGAGGAGGAATTTAAAATGAAGAGAAGTGAGCAAATAAGAAATAGATTGGGGCTAGGCATGGTGTAATTCCTGTAATCCCAGTGATTTGGGAGACTAAGACAGGAGGATCACTTGAGGCCAAGAGTTTAAGACCTGCCTGAAACTGGGCACGGTGGCTCACGATTGTAATCCCAGCACTTTGGGAGGCCAAGGCGGTGGATCACCTGAGGTCAGGAGTTCGAGACCAGCGTGAACATGGTGAAACCCCCTCTCTTCTAAAAATATAAAATCAGCCGGGTGTGGTGGCAGGTACCTCTAATCCAAGCTACTCAGGAGGCTGAGGCAGGAGAATTGCTTGAACCCAGGAGGTGGAGATTGCAGTGAGCCAAGATTGCACCACTGCACTCCAGCCTGAGTGACAGAGTGAGACTCCATCAAAAAAAAAAAAAAAAAAAAAAAGACCAGCACGGCACCATAGAGAGACCCTGTCTCTACAAAAAATTTAAAAAAGAAAAATTAGCTGGGTGTGGTGGCATGCATACCTGAAGTCCCAGCTACTCAGGAGGCAGCTGAGGTAGGGAGGATCACTTGAGCCGCTGCACTATAGCCTTGGTGACTGAATAAGGCCCTGACTCTTTAAAAAAAAAAAAAAGAAAGAAAGAAAGAAAGAAACCAGTTTGCTAGGCCTAAAATAATTGTTTCTTTTGGCTTGCAAAAGTGGCAAAAATGGCAAATCTACTTTTTTTAAAAAAATTTTTCTCTCAAATCTATTTATGATGAGTATTCCAAAAGAGGATGCAGGGACATGAGTATTGCCATACCAGGTCGCATTAGGGGTGAAATTGGTTTAACCTTTCTGGGGTGGTGGTTATATCAAAAGATTCAGAATTTTCAGCCAGGCGCGGTGGCTCATGCCTGTAATCCCAGCACTTTGGGAGGCGGAGGCAGGCAGATTACCTGAGGTCAGGAGTTCGAGAACAGTCTGGCCAATGTAGTGAAACCTCGTCTCTACTAAAAATACAAAAATTAGCTGTGTGTGGCGGTGCACGCCTGTAATCCCAGCTACTTGGGAAGCTGAGGCAGCAGAATCGCTAGAATCCAGGAGGTGGAAGTTGCAGTGACACGAGATCATGCCATTGCACTCCAGCCTGGACGACAGAGCAAGACTCAATCTCAAAAAGAAGATAAGATTTAGAATTTTGCTTAATAAGTTCACTGGTAGGATATTTATTTATTTATTTATTTTTAAAGAGAGATGTTTTCCAGGCTGGTCTCAAGTGATATGCCCACTTCACCCTCCCAAAGTGCTGGGATTATAGGCATGAGCCACTGCGCCCAGCCTACTGTTAGGAATTTATCAAAAAAGAATTGATCAAGGATGTGAGACCCGTCTCAAAAAAAAATTTTTTTTTTTTTGCTGATGAAGAGTAATGATATGACAATATATTAACTAGGCTATAGAATTGTATGTTTAATGATATTCCATTTTTGTAGAAAGTATTTTAAAATACGAAAACAACACCGAGAAAGAATGATACCAAGATAACAACGGTAAGTATTAGAATTAGAGGTGGTTTAAATTTTCTACAATGAATATGCAATTGATCAAAAAAACTTTTTTTTTTTTTCTTTTGGGAGGCAGGGTCTCTTGTCACCCAGGCAGGAATGCAGAGGTGTGATCACAGCTCATTGCAGCCTCAGCCGCCCAGGTTCGAGCAATTCTCTTGCCTTAGCCTCCTGAGTAGCTGTGACTACAGGCGTGTACCACCATGCCTGGCTCGTTTTTAAATTTTTTGTGGACATAGGGTCTCACTGTGTTGCCCAGGCTGGTCTCAAACTCCTGTGCTTAAGTGATCCTTTTGCCTTGGCCTCCCAAAGTATTGGGATTACAGATATGAGCCACTACTCCTGACCTCAGATTCTTTTTAGAAGAAGAAAAAAATGTGGTAACTTCTTAGGTAACAGCACAGATTCACAGGAACAGTTCTGAAAATTTTCCCTTTTATTGTAGTAATATGATCACTAGATTATGGTGAAGTTCAGTGAACCTAGCTAGAGAGGGTGCAAAGTTCCTAGCTAGAAAGACTGGAAAACGGTTAGAATCACCAAGGTGAAGTTTATGAAGGTGAAAAGTCACAGTTAGTTCTCACCATCATCCTGTACAAGGTAATAGTGCTTGCAGAGCAGTAATTAAATTACTATGGTTTGTTTAATTATGAAAACCTGATAATCAGATCATCTGTTTTCTTAGAAATTCTAATGTAGTGGTAGGTTATATTAGTGCTTCAAGCATGGTTTGCTTTTTATTTTTAATTAAAAATTTTTTTTTGAGATAAGGTCTCACTCTGCCGTGCAGGCTGGAGTACAGTGGTGCAGTCTTGGCTCACTGCAGCCTCAACCTCCAGGGCTCATGTGATTCTCCCACCTCAGCCTCCTGAGTAGCTGGAACAAGTGCATGCTACCACGCCCGGCTAATTTTTTTTTTTTTTTTTTGAGACGGAGTCTCGCTCTGTCGCCCAGGCTGGAGTGCAGTGGCGCGATCTCGGCTCACTGCAAGCACCGCCTCCCGGGTTCATGCCATTCTCCTGCCTCAACCTGCCTAGTAGCTGAATTTTTGTATTTTTTGTAGAGATGAGATTTTGCCATATTGCCTAGGCTGGTCTTGAACTCCTGAGTTCAAGCAATCCGCCCCACCTTACCTTACCATAGTGCTGGAATTATAGGTGTGCGCCAGCATGCTTGGCCTATTTATTTTTGTGAGATAGGGTCTTGCTTTGTCACACAAGACTGGAGTCCAGTGACACAATCATAGCTTACTGCTGCCTCTTCCAGGATAATCAATTTACCTGCTTCAGCCTCCCAAGTAGCTGGGACTACAGGCAACACCACCATGCCTGGGTAGTTTTTTAATCTTTTGTAGAGATGGGGTCCCACTTTGTTGCCCAGACTGGTCTCGAATGCCTGGCCTCAAGTGATTCTCCCGCCTTGGACTCCAAAAGTGCTGGGATTACAGGTGTGAGCCACCTTGCCCGACCAGTTTTTTTTTTTTTAAACCAGATATCTGCCTGCTTGTCTAGAGCTTTTTTTTATTAATGCAGTTTTTCTCTCAGCCTTTTGGTTTGAGGACCCCTTTACATTCTAAAAAATTTTTGAGGACCTCAAAGAGCTTTTGTATATATGGGTCATATTGATCAACATTTACCATATTTGATACTAAAACCGAGAGATTTTAAAATATTTAGGTTTTTAACCTTTAAACACTTAACAATAATAAGCCTATTACATGTTAACATAAAAAGTTTTAATGGACCAGGTGCAGTGGCTCATGCCTGTAATCCCAGCACTTTGGGAGGCCGAGGCGGGTGGATCACTTGAGGTCAGGAGTTCGAGACCAGCCTGGCCAACATGGTGAAACCCCATCTCTACTAAAAATACAAAAATTACCCGGGCATGGTGGTGGGTACCTGTAATCCCAGCTACTCGGGAGGCTGAGGCAGGAGAATCACTTGAACTTGGGAGGTGGAGGTTGCAGTGAGCTGAGATCGTGCCATTGCGCTCCAGCCTGGGTGCCAAGAGCAAAACTCCATCTCAGCAAACAAACAAAAAAGAAATAGAGACAAGGTCTTGCTCAACCTTCTTCATAACTGGGACTGTAGGTCTGTATCACCATGCCTGGCTAATTTTTAAATTTTTGTGTAGAGATGGGATCTCACTATGTTGCCCGGGCTGGAATTTTTGTTGTTATAAATTAACCGGTCTTTGGTATTTTGTTAATAGCAGCCCAAACTAAGACAGACGCATTCTTTTACATTTTTTGCAAATCTTTTTTTTTTTTTGGGACGGAGTCTCTCTTTGTCACCAGGTTGGAGTGCAGGGGCGCGATCTCAGCTCACTGCAGCCTCCGCCTCCTGGGTTCAAGCAATTCTTCTGCCTCAGTCTCCCAAGTAGCTGGGACTACAGGCGCGCGCCACCATGCCCAGCTAATTTTTGTACTTGTAGTAGAGACGGTTTCACCATGTTGGCCAGGATAGTCTTGATCTCTTGACCTCGTGATCCACCTGCCTCGGCCTCCCAAAGTGCTGGGATTGCAGGTGTGAACCACCGCACCCGGCCTTACAAATCTTTTTAATACGTAGTTTAAGAGAATACAACTGGAGTTTCATATCTGCTGCATTCAGTGTGTTACAGTGTGATGTTTTGGTTGAAGTTTATGAAGAAAATTCAGCTACCCACAAATATGTAGTTGGAAAGGGGGAGGGGTATTCATGCTTTACCAAAACTGAACAAGTGTTAGTTTCTTTTTTCTTTTCTTTTTTTTTTTTTTTGAGATGGAGTCTTGCTCTGTCGCCCAGGCTGGAGTGCAATGGCACAATCTCAGCTCACCGCAACCTCCGCCTCCCGGGTTCAAGCAATTCTCCTGCCTCAGCCTCCCGAGTAGCTGGGACTACAGACGTGTGCCACCACACCTGGCTAATTTTTGTATTTTTAGTAGAGATGGGGTTTCACCATGTTGGCCAGGCTGGTCTCGAACTCCTGACTTCAAGTGATCCGCCCACTTCGGCCTCCCAAAGTGTTGGGATTACAGGTGTGAGCCAATGTGCCCAGGTGAGTATTAGTTTCTTAAAAGGTTAGTTGCAGTGTGCAACTGCTTCAATTAACATTTTGTACTTTAAGATTCATGCTATCTTGTAATTGGAATGATTATTTTACTCGTGCATGATTTCGTAACATACATTGGTCACTTGGAAAATATTGATTCAGTAGGTTATAGAGATTTTTCCATATATTGATATATCATTATATCATATCAAAACATTAAATTCATTAATTAAATCTCATTAGAAAAGTTTGGTATTGGGAAGCTGTTGCTTATAGTTGTGGATAGAAGTTTGAAAAATGAAATTTTGCTTAAAAGCTTGAGTTTCATTATTGACAATGAAAACTGCCAGTTTATCATCAGGTGACAGGGCACTTCATTTTGGAGAAACACTCTGCCAGTTATACAAGTCTGAATAGCCATAGTTAGTCTATTTGTCATTCTTTCAAGTAAAAATGATATTCCATACCGTACATGAAAACATAGCTAATACTTGATGGTGAAAGACTGAAAGCTTTCCTTTTAAGATCATGAAGCAGACAAGATAGCCTACTTTTGCCACATCTCATCAACATGGTACCAGAAGTTCCAGCCAGAGCAATTAGGCAAGAAAAAGAAAAGAAGCCTAATTGCTTTGGCTGCAACTTCTAAGAAAAGATAGGAAAAAGAGCCATTTCCATTTGCATGTGACATAATTCTGTATGTAGAAAATTCTGAAGAATCCATTAAGAAAACACTAAAGCCAATAAATGAGTTCTACAAAGTTGCAGGACACAAGATCAATATACAGAAATCAGTTGCCCGGTGTGGTGGCTCACGCCTGTAATCCCAGCACTATGGGAGGCCGAGGCAGACGGATCACTTGAGGTCAAGAGTTCAAGACTAGCCTGGCCAACATGGTGAAAACCTGTCTCTACTAAAAATACAAAAATTAGCTGGGTGTGGTGGCGGGGGCCTGTAATCCCAGCTATTTGGGAGGCTAAGGCAGGAGAATTGCTTGAAACCCGGCAGGCAGGGGTTGCAGTGAGTTGAGATCATGCCACTGCACTTCAACTTGGGTGACAGAGCAAGGGTCCGTCTCAAAAAAAAAAATTATAGTTTTATACATAAGGAATGAACAATCCAAAAATAAAATTAAGAAAATTCCATTTGCAGTAGTATCAAAAATAATAAAATACTTAGGAATAAAATTAAGGCGGCAAAAGACTTGTACACTGGAAACTACAAAATGTTGCTGAAAGAAACTAAAGAAGACCTAAATAAATGGAGAGACATTCTGTGTTCATGGATTATAACTTAGAATTGTTAAGGTTGCAGTATTCCCCAAGTTGATACACAATCATTGCAATACCTATCAAAATTCCAGTAGTACTTTTTTCAGAAGTTGACTAGTGGATTCTAAAAGTTGTAAAAAATCTCAAGGGACCTCAGATAGCCAAAACAATCTTGAACAAGAGTAAAGTTGGAAGACTTGTACTTCTGATTTCAAAGCTTTACTGCAAAGCTACAATAATCAAAACATTGTGGTACTGCTATAAGGATAGACATACAGACCAGTAGACTAGAATTGAGAGCCCAGAAATAAACCCTCATACATATGGTCAATCGATACTTTTTTGACAAGGTTCTCAATGGAGAAACTACAGTCTTTTCAACAAATGGTGCTGGGAAAACTAAATTATCATATTAAAAAGAATGAAGTTGGACCCTTTCCTTATGTTGCATATAAAAATCCTGCAGAAAGATGGGCCAAAAAAACAAAAACAAACAACCCTCAAAATGTATCAAAGACCTAAATTTAAGAACTAAAATACAAAATTCGTAGAAGAAACATAAGTGAAAATATTCATGAATCTTGGATTAGGCAATGATTTCTTAAGTATGACACCAAAAGCATAAACATAGATAAATTAGACTTCATGAAAATTAAGAACTTTGTTCATCAAAGGAAATATTAAGGAAGTGAAAAGGCAGCACACAGAATGGGTCAAAATATTTACAAGTTATATATTTGATAACGGATCAACATCCAGAACATGTAAAGAACTGCAAAACAACAACAAAACAAACCAATTCAAAAATGCTCAAAAGTTTTGAATAGATTTTTCTTCAGAGAAGACATACAGCTGTCCAATAAGCTCATGAAAGGATGCTCAACATCATTAAATCATTAAGGAAATGCAAATCAAAACCACAATGAGATACCACTTCACAGCTGTTAGATGGATATTATTTTAAGAATAAAACCCTCATGCATTGCTGATAGGAATAGAAAATGGTACAGCCACTGTGGAAAACAGTTTGGCAGTTCTTTAGAAAGCTGAACATAGAATTACCATAGGATCTAGCAGTTCTTCTAGGTACATACCCCAGAGAATTCAAAGCAAGGACTTGAACAGATATTTGTACACCCATGTTCATAGCAGCAGTTTTCACAACAGCCAAAAAGTAGAAACAGCTCAAGTGTTCAGCAGATGAGTGGGTGAACCAAATGTGTTATAGCCATATGGTGGAATATTATTCACTCATAAAAAATGAAATTTTCGGCTGGGCGTGGAGGTTCACGCCTGTAATCCCAGCACTTTGGGAGGCCAAGCAGGGCAGAACACTTGAAGTCAGGAGTTTGAGACCAGCCTGGCCAACATGGTAAAACCCCATCTCTACTGAAATATAAAAATTAGCCGGGCGTGGTGGCACATGCCTGTAATCCCAGCTACTTGGGAGGCTGAGGCAGGAGAACCGCTTGAATCCAGGAAGCAGAGTTTGCAGTGAGGTGAGACATGCCACTGCACTCCGGCGTGGGTGACAGAATGAGACTCGGTCTCAAAAAAAAAAAAAAAAAAAAAAGCTGTAGGCACATTATAGAGAATTGAAATCAAATAACAAAAGGGAAAGGAAAGTGACTAATACTGCTGTTATTTTGGTAAAGTTTCTTTCTTTCTTTTTTTTTTTTTTAATTGAGACAGGGTCTCCCTTTATCTCCCAGGTGGTGTGAACATGACTCACTGCAGTCTCGACCTCCTGGGCTCAAGTATCGATCCTCCCACCTCAGCTTCCCAAGTAGCTGAGAATACAGGCACACGCTACCATGCAGACTAACTTATTTTTTTGTACAGATAGAGCCTCATTATGTTGCCCAGGCTGGTCTCAAACTCCTGGGCTCAAGTGATCCTCCTACCTTACTCAGCTTCCCAGAGTGCTGGGATTTTAGATGTGAGCCACTGTGCCTGGCTTTTGTCTGCTAATTCTGTCATCTTTGTCACTCATAGATTTAATTCTATTGGTTTATTTTTATCCTCAGTAAGAGTCATATTTTTCTGCTTCAGTCCATGCTGGGCAATTTTTGAGTGGATGCCAGACATCGTTAATTTTACCTTGTTCTATGCTGGATTCTTTCATATTATGAATACTCCTAAGCTGTGTTCTGGGACACAGCTATGTTATGTGGAATAGTTTGATCCTTTTAAACCTTGTGAGGCAGGACCAAAACGACCTTTAATCTAGGGTAAATTTCCCCTGATGTCCATTGAATTGTAAGATTTTTTTCCTCTCTTGTCCTTGTGTGAGATCTAGGGATTATTCCCTCTACCCCTTTCAGGTGGTTCTTTCCCTAGCTTCAGGTATTTTCCTGTGTTGATCAGTGCTTAGCTGAAGACGCAGAAGGTCCCCTCTGTAGCTCTTCAAAGCTGGGCTTTCTCTATGCATCTCTCTCCTCTCTTGTATTTTGCACTGTGAACTCCAGATGCCTTGGCTTTCCCAGGCCCGAAATTCCGTCTTCTCAACCCAGAGGGACTGTCAAGTCTGCCTGAATTCCCTTTCTAGTGCTGAGACATGAGAACTCTCCAGGCAGTGAGTTAGATCAGTCACAGGGCTTGCCTTATTTGTTTTCCTTTTTCAGGGGGTCCCTGTCCTCTATTGCCTGGTGTCCAGTTTATGAAAATTATTTCAGGTGCACCAGCTCATGTCTGTAATCTCAGCACTTTCAGAGGCTGGAGGTGGGTGGATTCCTTGAGGCCAGGAGTTTGAGACCAGCCTGGCCAACATGGTAAAACCGCGTCTCTACTAAAAATACAAAAATTAGCCGGGTGTGGAGGTGTGCGCCTGTAATCCCAGCTACTCAAGAGGCTGAGGCAGGAGTATCACTTGAACTTGGGAGGCAAAGGTTACAGCTAGCCAAGATCGCACCACTGCACTCCAGCCTGAGTAACAGAGCACGACTCTGTCTCGAAAATAAAAAATTATTTTAAATATTTTGTCTAATTTTTTTAGTTCTTTCAGGTGAGAGAGTAAATCCAGTCCTTGTAGTTCCATCTTGGATGAAAGAAGTTGTCCCAGTCTAAAATTTAATTTGGGGTATTTCCAAATTTCTGGTGCAGTTAATATTTATCATGTGCTTGCCGTGTACCTGATATATTCAAAACTCAACCTATCCTTCTTCCCTTACTCCCTACCTCACTATACACGTTAGTTAAGCCCTTTCTCTGTGTCAGGTATTCTGTATTCATTGTGGAGCTAAATAACCTGGCCTTTGCCTTTATGTAAGGACAGTATTTTTCTCTTTAGAGTTGTGGACACCGAGGCTCAGAGAGTTAGATTAACATACGTTTACCAGCCTCTCTTCCTTTGAAACACACAATAATTCAACCCAAAAAAAAGACAAGATAAGCCTGCCTTTACCCAAGGTCTCCAAAATGTTAATGAGCAGTTCTGTTTTGTTTGAATGTAAAGGAATGCTGACTGTTTCATTTCATATTACAGAAGTGATTCTTTGGAGGCCATACTTCAAACATCATATAAAGTAGTAAACTACATAAATTTAGAGAAGTTACACATGTCTTGATAACCTAATAACCATGCTTTTGGACACAAAAGTATTCAGTAGTGTGATTTACAGCAGGATTATATGTTCACATAACAAGAGAATTTCACTCCTGAAATTTCTAATGGGACATAGGCTAGATGATGCAGAGAGAGGAATTATAAAGAAACCCTCCTGCACCCATCCCCAAGAATCAGTGAATAACTTTTGTAAAACTAGGGTATTATAGAGAAGTAGGCTATGAATGTCAAGTAGAAAGTGCAGAAGCTTTTTCCAATCACTTTACTTTAATATTGCCAACCAAGACTTGCTCTAAAACCATAATACGTGTGAAATCTACAACTGCATTTAAATTAGGACATCTTAAAGAACAAGCCCCAAAACTGGCTACAAGAACGTCTTTCCTGCCAGGCTTTAGTATACAAAGCCAGCAAATGCCTGCTAGAGATACCTAGTAGTGTGAAAATGTTAGCAGCATTGTAAACTTCAATCCTGGCAGCTTATTTTTTTTTACACTTATTTGTTGTGATTTGAATTTAATAATACATTTTCTTCAGAAAGCTTAAATCCTATGTGTTAAATTTGTTAAAGAAACGGAAAAAAAAAAACAACCTTTTGTTAACATTTTTTTCTCGCTTTCCGTAAACCCTCCCCCTACTCCATTGACATGCAGAACAGAACACTTATCCAGTCTAGTGTCTAATATATTTAGGTGGTTGAAATCAAAGTTAAGTATTTAGATTTAGTGTTTCTTAACTTGTTTCCTTATATTTATGGTATTTTTTTCAGGGTATTTACATTTAAAATAATTAGTTGAATATTTTCTTTCTAAAGTTGAACCAGATAGTAGTGATTCCTTTCCTCCTATTCTTTTACTTCATTGAGTATGATTAAAAAGCCACTTAGGGAAAGAAAATCTTCCATTGTGCTTTCTGTTAAATAGTAATGTAAGTGCTATTGACATCAACCATTGTGCAGGGCTTTTTAGGCCTACATATGACTGAATATTAGATACTCTTAAAATCACTAGATTGAGTCCAGGCGTGGCGGCTCACGCCTATAATCCCAGCACTTTGGGAGGCCGAGGCGGGTGGATCACCTGAGGTCAGGAGTTCTAGACCAGCCTGGCCAACCAACATGGTGAAACCCCCATCTCTACCAAAAATACAAAAAAAAAAAACAAAAAAAAAACTTAGCTGGGCGTGGTGGCGGGCGCCTGTAATCTCAGCTACTTGGGAGGCTGAGGCAGGAGAATTGCTTTAACACAAGAGGTGGAGGTTTCAGTCAGCCGAGGTCACGCCATTGCACTCCAGCCTGGTCAGTAAGAGTGAAACTCCATCTCAAGAAAAAAAAAAAAAAAAGAAAGAAAGATTAAAAAAAATAAAATCACTAGGTTGAGGTTTTATAAATTATCTTCCTTGCAGATCCTAAATGATTAACATATTGTTGGTAGCATAGTTTCTTAGTCATTTTACCAGATGGCACATTTATGTGTCAGTAGATACAAAGTGTTTAGCAGTGAGGTGAAGGCAGTGTAGAATAACGTTACATGCACAGGTCATGGAGCTGGAAACAAGTTACTTTAAAAAATTCAGATTTCTCATTTTAAGTGTTCTCATAGTTTAATCATTTCAAAGTATAAACATGTATCAAAACATCACATTGTACCCCATGAATATAGACAATTATTTGTCATTCGAAAAAAAATTTTTTTTAAGTATTCTCATAAGATTGTTACAGAGTACTTAGAATAATGCCTGGTTCACAGAAAACAGGACATGGTATTTGATTAAAAGAAAATTAGAGCCATGCGCAGTGGCATATGCCTGTAGTCCCAGCTATTCAGGAGGCTGAGGTGGGAGGATCACTTGAGCCCAGGAGTTCAATCCAGCCTGCTCAATATAGCAGGCTGATCACCTGAGGTCAGGAGTTCAAGACCAGCCTGGCCAACATGGTGAAATCCCGTCTCTACTAAAAATACAAAATTAGCCGGGTGTGGTGGTACATGCCTGTAATCTCACCTACTCGGGAGGCTGAGGCAGGAGAATTGCTTGAACCTGGGAGGTGGAAGTTGCAGTGAACCAAGATCGTACCATTGCACTCCAGCCTGGGCAACAGGAGCTAAACTCTGTCTTAATAATAATAATAATAAAAATAAAATTATCTGGGTGTGGTGGCGCATACCTGTGGTCCAAGCTATTCTGGAGGCTGATTTGGGAAGATGCTTGAGTGTGGGAGGTTGAGGCTGCAGTGATCTGTGATCATGCCACTGGAGTCTAGCCTGGGCAACACAGTGAGACCCCATCTAAAAACAAAAACAAAACCAAAAAAATCATCAGCCAGTCTTGTTGGCTCACATTTGTAAGTAAGCCCAGCACTTTTGGAGACTGAGGCGAGATCATTTGAGACCAGGAGTTTGAGTACAACCTAGTCAACAGAGTGAGACCTTGACTCAAAAAAAAAAAAAAGGACATATACTGATTGATGAAAAATTATAGAAAGGGGAAAGTGTTATCAAAAGGCAGCTGGTCTTGGTGCCTAACACCTGTAATTCTAGCACTTTTGGAGATCGAGGCAAGAGGATCACTTGAGGCCAGGAGTTTGAGACTAGCCTGTGTAACAGCAAGACCTCGTCTCTATAAAAAAGAAAAGTCATGTTCACTGAATTATATACTTAAAAATGCTTAAAATAGTAAATTTTGGTAAGTATATTTCACCACAATATTTAAAAAAGAAATGTCACAATTTAAAGGCCATTGAAATTTTCTTTTATGTAAGTGCAACCATGTATTGCTAACGACAGGATGCATTCTGAGAAATGTATTGCTGCCTGATTTAGTTGTTGTGTGAACGTCATAGAGTGTACTTACAGAAACCTGGATGATACAGCCTCCCACACAGCTAGACTATATGGTAGAGCTTATTGCCCATAGGCTACCAACCTGTACAGCATGTTACTGTACACAGTTGTAACACAATGGTAAGTATATATCTTAACATGTAAACATAGAAAAGGTGCAGTAAAAATGTGGTATTATAATCTTTTTTTATCTTTTTTTTTTGAGTCGGAGTCTCGTCCTGTCACCCAGGCTGGAATGCAGTGGTGCCATCTTGGCTCATGGCAGCCTCCGCCTCCCGGGTTCAAGCAATTCTCCTGCCTCCGACTCCTGAGTAGCTGGGATTACAGGTGTGCACCACCACGCCCAGCTAATTTTTGTGTTTTTAGTAGATACAGGGTTTTGCCATGTTGGCCAGGCTGGTCTCAAACTCCTGACCTCAGGTGATCCTCCCGCCTCAGCCTCCCAAAGTGCTGGGATTACAGGCTTGAGCCACCACGTCTGGCTGCGAGTATTTTTTGAGAACTTGTTCTCAGTAGATTCATGGTGAGCATCAGTGACATCATTTAGACTGGAATTCATGGGTAGAAGTAGGAGCAGGTACACAGTTCTCCTATTCTCTTGGTGTCCTGTGGAGTGGCGTGCTTGGATTGGGGCATAGGTGGATGTACCATTAGACTGGGCTCCATGAAAGAATTCTGCCTGCCTTCCCCTAACCTTCTTTATGGGATTGAGTGTGATAAGTGAGGTTAAAAAGCGTGAGTTTAGGTACTGACTTTACAGGAGTTGCTGACAATTAGTGCCCTGGTACCTAGAGACTGTGTGGGCCTTCGGGAAGGTGCTTTGGAGAAACTCCTGGCCAGAGGGAGGGAGGAGCCAGGAGCCCCAGATCCTAATTAGCTCTTCCCTAAGCAATCCAGAAAGAACAAAAAGATCATTTAGCCAGATTTGGTAATCCAGGTGAGATCATGATGGCTTGGACTAAGGTAACAACTCGACTAAGACAGAGATAAAAAGCTGTTGGCACTATGAGGTGATTATATGTTTTTTCCCTGTATTATGTTACTGCAGTGAATTGTTCATAAATTTGCAAAGTTAAACCATCCTTGCATAAATTCTAGTCTGTAATTATATATTTATAATTATATAAAAATACATTTTTATGATTTCTCTGGATTCTAGTAATCATTTAGGACTTTTTCCATCTATATTGGTAAGTCAAGCTAGTACATATAAATTTTTCATGGTCTTTGTCTCATTATGGAAGTAATCAAAATGAGTTATTTATCTTCCTGTATTTGTGAACAGTTTGTAAAAGAGTTTGCTTTTGCAGGGTGCATTTAGCAAAATTCTGTAATATATTCACAGCTTAATGTTTGTACTTATGCACACATGAATGTATGTCTATATATGAATGATGGAGAATGGATTTTGATACCTATTCTATTTAATGGTTATTGTTTTATTCAGGGTTTAAAATGACCCATTTTCCCTTAATTTATACTTAAAAAAAAAAGGTAGAGACAGGGTTTTACTGTGTTGCCCAGGCTGGTCTTGAACTCCTGGTCTCAAGCAGTCCTCCTGCCTCGGCCTCGCACAGTGCTGGGATTACAGGCATGAGCCACTGCACCTGGCCAATACATTTAAAAATAATGCCTGCCATTTAGTAGGCACTCAGTATTTATGGAGTGAATAAATTAATGAACGTTATTGAAATAGAATCCATTGCATTTTGTTGTTGCAGTACCGTCTATATGTTAAGCCTCCATTCTACTTGATAGTATTTGTACATTCTTTTTTTTTTTTTTTTTTTTTAGGTGGAGTCTTGCACTGTCGCCCGGGCTGGAGTGCAGTGGTGCGATCTCGACTCACTGCAACCTCCGCCTCCTGGGAGGCAATTCTCCTGCCTCAGCCTCCCGAGTAGCTGGGATTACAGGCATCCGCCGCTACGCCCAGCTAATTTTTGTTTTTTACAGTAGAGAGAGAGTTTCACCATGTTGGCCAGGCTGGTCTTGAACTCCTGACCTCAGGTGATCCACCTGCCTTGGACTCCCAGAGTGCTGGGATTATAGGTGTGAGCCACCATGCCTGACCATATTTGTACATTTTGAAGATTTTTACTGATTTATCATGATAGATTTAAGTTGATGCTCTTTTTTTTAGATTTTTCTGTTTAAAAATTTCAGTAACTTTAGGGATACAGATGGGTTTTGATTATATGAATGAATTATATAGTGAAGTCTGAGATTTTGGTGCACCCATTACCCGAGTAGTGTACATTGTACCCAGTATGTAGTTTTGTTTTTTTTTAAAATCCCTCGCTGCCCTCCCACCTCCCTGCTTCTGAGTCTCTAAAGTCCATTATACCAGTCTGTATGTGTTTATGTACCCAGAGCTTAGCTCCCACTTATAAATGAGAACCTGTGATATTTTGTTTTCCATTCCTGAGTTACTTCACTTAGAATAATGGCCTCCAGCTCCATCCAAGTTGCTGCAAAAGACATTATTTCATTTTTTTCTATGGCTGAGCAGTATTCCATGGTGTATATATTAATGTATCACATTTTCTTTATCCACTCATTGGTTGGCAGGCACTTAGGTTGGTTCCATATCTTAGAGTTGTGCATTGTGCTGTGATTAACATATACGTGCAGGTCCTTTTCATATAATGACTTATTTTCCTTTAGGTGGATACCCAGTGGTGGGATTGCTGGATTAAATTGGCAGACCTACATTTAGTTCTTTGAGAAATCTTCATACTATTTTCCACAGAGGTTGTGCTAATTTACTTCACCACCAGCAGTGTATAAGCATTCCCTATTCAAATGAACAAATAACTAAATGAAGCATTCCCTTTCACTATGTACACATCAGCATCTATTGTTCTTTTGATTTTTTAAATAATGGCCACTCTGGCTGGGGTAAGGTGGTATCTCATTGTGGTTTTAATTTGTATTTCCCTGATGATTAGTGACATTGATAATTTTTTCATTTGTTTGTGGCCATTTGTATATCTTCTTTAGAGAAATGTCTATTTATGTTATTTGCCCACTTTTTGATGGGATTATTTGTTGTTGTTGTTTTCCTTGCTGATTTGAGTTCCTCGTAGATTCTGGATATTAGACCTTTGTTGGATGCATTGCTTGAAAATATTTTCTCCCATTCTGTGGGTTCCATTTATTTTTGTTTTTGTTGCATTTGCTTTTGGGGTTTTAGTTATAAATTCTTTGCCTAGGTCAATGTCCGGAAGAGTTTTTCCTAGGTTTTCTTCTAGAATTTTTGTGGTTTCAGGTCTTAGATTTAAGTCTTTAATACATCTTGAGTTGATTTTTCTATGTAGCGAAAGATAGGGATTCATTTTCATTCTTCTACATGTGGCTATCCAGTTTTCCCAGCACCATTTATTGAATAGGGTGTGTCCTTCCCTAATTCATGTTTTTGTATGCTTTGTCAAAGATCAGTTGGTTTTAAGTATTTGGCTTTATTTCTGGGTTCTCTATTCTGTTCCATTGGTGTATTAGTCCATTCTTGAACTGCTATAAAGAAATACTTGTGGCTGGGTGCTGTGGCTCATGCCCGTAATCTCAGCACTTTTGGAGGCCAAGGCAGGCGGGTCACTTGAGGTCAGGAGTTTGAGACCACCCTGGCCAAAATGGTGAAACCCCTTCTCTACCAAAAATATGAAAAATTAGCCAGGTGTGGTTGTGCACGCTTGTAATCCCAGCTGCTCGGGAGGCTGAGGCAGGAGAATCGCTTGAACCTGGGAAGCGGAGGTTGCAGTGAGCCGAGATTGCGCCATTGCACTCCAGCCTGGGCGACAGGTGAGACTACGTCTCAAAAAAACAAAACAAAACAAAAAACAAAAAGACTTGAGACTGTAATTTATAAAGAAAGAGATTTAACTGGCTCATGTTTCTACAGGCAGTACAGGAAGCATAGTGGCTTCTGCTTCTGGGGACGCCTCAGGAAACTGACAGTCATGGTGGAAGGTGAAGGCAGAGCAGGCACCATGGCCCGAGCAGGAGGAAGAATGAGGGAGGAGGTGCTACACACTTTCAAAGGACCAGATCTCCTGAGAACTCTATCACTGTATAGTACCAAGGGGGGATAGTGCTAAACCATTCATGAGAACTCTGCCCTCATGATCCGGTCACCTCCCACCAGGCCCCATCTCCAGCACTGGGGATTACATTTCAACATGAGATTTAGGTGGGGACAGATCCAAACCATTCAATTGGTCTATGTATCTTTATACCTGTACCATACTATTTTGGTTACTATAGCCTTTATAGTATAATTTGATGTTGGGTAATGTCATGCCTTTAGATTTGTTATTTCTGTTTAGGATTGCTTTGGCTTTTCAGGCTCTTTTTTGGTTCCATATGAATTTTAGGATTGTTGCTTTTAATTCTGTAAAAAATGATATGGGTATTTTGTTAAGAATTGCATTGAATCTATCGATTGCTTTGGGCAGTATGGTCATTTTCACGATACTAATTCTTCCAATCCCTGAGCACGCGATGTGTTTCCATTTGTTTGTGTATTCTGTGATTTCTTTCAGCAGTGTTTTGTCATTCTCCTTGTAGAGATCTTTCATCTCCTTGGTTAAATATATTCCTGGGTTTTTATGTGCTGTTTTCTTTCAGCTATTGTAAAAGGGATTGAGTTCTTGATTTGATTCTCAGGTTGGTCATTGTTGATGTGTAGCAGTGCTGCTGACTTGTGTACGTTGATTTCGTAACCTGAGACTTAACTGAATTCACTTATCTAGTTGTCTTTTGGAGGAGTCTTCGGGTTTTTTTTAGATTTGTGGTGATATTATTGGCAAAACAGAGATAGCTTGACTTCCTCTTCCAATTTGGATGCCCTTTTTTTCTCTTGCCCAATTGCTGTGCCTGGGTAAGTTGATAGTCTTATGTGGCTTTAAGTTTCTTGTATTCTGCTTAAGATACATTTGTGGTTTTTCTCCCATTTATTATTTATTCTTATGTTTTTCCCCATTTATTGAATACATCTCTGCTCATTTGACAATACTGAAATTTTGTGTATTTACTTATATATTAGAGCCACTATGCAAAAGTAAACAGTATTTACTGAATTTATGTGAATTTAGTAACCACAGTAAATACTATTTACTTTTGCATAGGGGCTCTAATGTTCAAGTTCCATATAAATATAAATATTTCTGGTGGGCGAATTATGATAGATACCACTGAATGGGTGTTAGAACTCCCCAAAATTGAGAATTTTTGAGGTGCTAAGATACTAAATGTGTTTTTATCAAGCCTATACAAAAGATACTGAGAAACAAAGATAGGGTCTCAAAGAGATGGCATTAGTTTCTGCCTTAGGTGAGAACAACTAAAAAATTGGCATCATTTTCTTATAAATATAGCTCATTTGGGACATGGATTGTATTTCCAAATACCTGTCACATGGATTTATTCTGCCTTTTATAGGAGAAACCTGTAATATTGTTCTTTTGTATCCTTCCGATTCTATCTCACTTACTTCCACACTCTTCTCAAAGGGGGAAACTCAGTTTCAGCTTGATTATCTTGTACAAGGGAACTAGCAAATGGACTGTTCCATTCCCAGAGATGCCAACAGTCTTACACAGATTATTCACAAATCTGTTTTCCCAAGCTGCCTGCTAGTTATACTCATGTTAGTATCTTCCCACACTCAAAATACCTGAACACTGAATGTATCCTCTTCATCAGCAAACCAACTTCCTCTTTCATGTCCCGTTACTGAGTTAGTACTGTATAATGTAGTGAGTAGTGATGATGAGCTTGGATTGATTATTGGCTTAGCTTCTTTTTTTTTTTTTCTTTTTTTCTTTTCTTTTTTTTTTGAGATGGAGTGTCGCTCTGTCGTTCAGGCTGGATTTAGTGGTGCGATCTCGGCTCACTGCAACCTCCACCTCCTGAGTTCAATCAATTCTCCTGCCTCAGCCTCCTGAGTAGCTGCGACTACAGGCACGTGCCATCACGCCTGGCTAATTTTTGTATTTTTAGTAGAGATGGGGTTTTACCATGTTGACCAGGCTGGTCGGCTCAGCTTCTTTATGCCTAAATTGTCTCATCTGTAAAATGGGGATAATATTGGAATCTGATGGGATTGTAAGTGAGAATTAGTTAAATAACAAAATATGTAAAGTGCCTGGTACTTAGTAAGCCCTTAAAAAACATTAGCTTTTACATTATTACCAATATATTATATTATTGGTAATACCCTAGGTTTATCTCCTCCCTTATTCAATCATACTCTTGATTTTACTGCTGCAGTCTCTCTCAAATCTGTCTTAATTTTACTGCCCCTGTTACTTTTCTATCTCAGGCTCCCATTACTTTTCTGCTGCACTACTATGCTGATTGATCTCTCTGCTTTTGCAGTTTCCTCTCTCATTCACCTTGTACATTGCTGTTATTTTCGGTCTTAAAATGATCAGATATCACTCCCCAGTCCCAGATCCTTAATGACTCCCCACTGCACTGCATTTGTATTTTCTTTCACTTTGGCAGTTAAGTCTCTACTTTTTTTTTTTTTAATGGAGGCAAAGTCTCCAGGCTGGACACTGCAACCTCTGCTTCCCAGGTTCAAGCGATTCTGATGCCTCAGCTCTCCGAGTAGCTGGGATTACAGGTGTGCACCACCACGCCTGGCTAATTTTTTGTATTTTTAGTAGAGATGGGGTTTTGCCATGTTGGCCAGGCTGGTCTCGAACTCCTGACCTCAGGTGAGCCGTCCGCCTTGGCCTCCCAAAGTGCTAGAATTACAGGCGTGAGCCACCGCGCCCGGCCTCTAGATTCTTTTCCATGGAACATTTATTGAAGATTTCTCTAATTTTTGTCCCTTTTAATAGTCTTATATTCAAACAGAGAACATTCCATGTTCTTTCTCAAGTTTTGCAAAGCTTAGTATTAGCTACCCTGTTTATTTGTTGAGGGAAATGCTATGTTTAAATGGAAATCGATGTCTAAGTTACATACTCAAGAGTTAAATAATTAATGGTAACTAGATATAGACTTTCTACATATTTGATTAGATTCTATTAGTGCTGTCTCAGTATAATTTGTATCTGTATATTTTAAGTTGATTACGTTAGCTTTCTAAAAGGTGCTTGGTGGTGGTTGTCATTTGTTGAGGGAGAGGGTATGAGAAGTTTTGAAGATTTCAGGATTATCTTACTGATATGTTTGTATATGTCTTTAAGGAACTGGTGTAGAGAAGTAGTAACCAGTACTGAGGGTTAATATGCTTTCAATTGTGGGCAAATGCTCCAGTGCATGTAATTCTACTTATTAAAGTTGTCTTTCAGAGCTCGGGTTAAGTGAACTCAAAAGTTATTTTGAAATACAGACAAATCTGATTAAACAGGACCATGGAGTAATATAGCTAGTGAACACTTGCCAAATGTTCACAATGATTGTTTTGAACTATTTTTGTTTTTTCTAACCACACTGAAAACTAAAGATACTAATGTAAAATATTTGTGCTTTAATGAGAATGTATTACAATCATTTAAAAATATTATCGACTCTTGTATAAGTGATTTTTTTAAAAAAGATCTAAGAAAGAAGGTGTGGAGAAGTACATATTTTTCACTAATAGCTTCACCTGCAGAATCATGGCATGCAAACACTAAGTGATCGTGTTGAACATTTTCAGTGATACCATGTAGATATTATGACTTGATGTGTTGAGAAGGGCACTTCACCTCTGTGTTATTCTTTCCATAAACTCGTAACTCCAGTCAAAATATCAGAAAAACAGACAGACACACTGAGAGACATCCTTTAAAATACTTGACCAGTGCTCAGAACTATTGTCATGAAAAACAAGGAAAGACTAAGAAATGATTACAGACCAGAGGAGACTAAGGAGATAGGATGAGTAAATGTAAAGTGGTATCCTTGATTGGATCCTGGAATAGATAAAAACATTAGTGGAAAAAACTGGTGAAGCCTGGATATAGCCTGGGATTCAGTTAGTACTACCATACTGATGTTGGTTTCTTAGTTTTGAAGAATGTCCCACAGTAATATAAGATGGTAACATTAGGGGAAACTGAAACTGGATTTGGGGTTTATGGGAACTCCCTGCATGGTCTTTATAACTTTTCTGTAGATGTAGAATTATTCTAAAATTAAAAATTTGTCAAAAGTAGGTAATATTTTCCAGTTCAGTTCTACAAATGTATTGAATGCCTGTTATGTGCCCAGTGTGACCAGGGTTGCAGGGGATAAAGTGTGTAAGAGATACTTTCCCTGCCTCTGCCCTTAAGGAGTTGTCTTCCAGATTGGGGAGTAAGACAATTAATATGAAGCAGAACGTGATGGAACCTGTGAAAAACTGTGAGCAAGTTGCTGTAGGGAGTTCAGAAGCTGAGAGTAGACGTTAAATGTAGACTGGTGAGTCCTCCCCAAGGAGGCAGTGTTTGAGAACTTTGAAGAATGGGCAGGATTTAGTAAGCATAGTCATTGGAAAGGAAATGTGTCATAACCGAAGAGCCCTGGCTCTTGAATTTCATAGACCTACGCTGCCCTTACTAGCTTTGTGACCCTGGGCAAATTATTTAATGTCACTAAGTCTTTGTTTCTCATTTGTAAGATACGGTTAGTAATTCCTATTTCAAAGCATTATGAGAATTAAATGCACTTTATTTAGCTTAGTAAAGCATCTAATCCCTAGTAAACTCTTAGTGTTAACTGCTAGAGATGGAGAGAAGCATATATTGTTGATGCAGTACCAATACCACAGGCACAGAGCCTGGAAAGTGTAGAGTGTTTGATGGAACATTGACTGGTATTGTTTAGAAAGGTGAATTAGGACTACATTGTGAGTGCTTTGATGTATCAGGTCAGCAGTTTGAACTTTTTAAATGGTAATTGAGAAGTCATTAAAGATTTTCATGTAGGGGGAGTAAGGAGATTGAGTCTGTTTTAGGATTAATTTGATAGAAATATGAGGGGAGTGTTGGAGGCTCTCATGTGAGTTGCTGCCTTCCCATTTACTTGGTGAGTTAGATGTGTCCCCTTTAGCTTTAGAATTCAATGAAACAGTTAGCTTGAAATGCTCTGAATGATTAGTGGTAATCTGTTACTGTGTAACTTGGGAATTTCAAAAGCAGGACCATGAGTATGTAGTATCAAATACACTTAATATGTGTTTAGTAAAAAAGGCCATTGCTATTTTTAGATGTATTGGCTGAGAACTCCTTTTGTAGGTGATGGTTTTCGTTTTGTTTTGTTTTGTTTTTTAACAGCTTAAGTCGATGATAAGAGTTAAACAGTACTTCACTGACTTCCTGTGAGGCTTTGTGGAAAGCAGTTCCGTTGTATCTATTTTTAAAGCTGATTACTGTGAGCAGAGGATGTTGCTATTGAGTTACAAATGTCATCTCAGTATGTTCTCACTCAGCATTCTTTAGATGACACTAGTGTTTGGATATAAGGTTTCTGGAGTTTATCTGATAGGAAAAGCAGCAGTTATCACTGAAATAGTACCAGTAAATGAAATACTTAAAAGCAGTGATCATGTTACCCTTCAGCAGTATAATTATCATCATCTATATGAGTCTTAAGCCTATACCATCACTGAATGGCAAAAAATTGTAACCTTATTTTGGGAATATTTTGCAACCCTGTAATGGTATTGTATAATGTTTTGCAGCTTTTTTGTTAATCATTGTATTAAAAGTATTAAATCATCTTGGAATTTTCCTCTTGGGAACGATAGGATCATTTGATTTACAAATATTGTTAAAATACACTTACTTGTAAATTATTGGGGGTTTTCTTCAGTGGATTTTTTGTTTGTTTTTAGAGACAGTCTCGCTATGTTGCCCAGGCTGGTACGAAACTCCTGGCCTTCAGCCATCTTCCCATCTTGGCCTCCCAAAGAGCTGGGATTACAGGTGTAAATCCCTATGCCTGACCTCCAGTCTTTTATTATGATTTTTCTTTCTTTCTTTTTTTTTTTTTTTTTTTTTTTTGAGACAGGGTCTCTCTCTGTTTGCCCGGGCCGGAATGCAGCAGCATGATCTCTGCTGACTGTATCTCCACCTCCAGGGCTCAAGCCATCCTCCCACCTCAGCATCCCGAGTAGCTGAGACTACAGGCCCATGCCACCATGCCCAGCTGATTTTTGTATTTTTTGTAGGGACGGACTTGCACCATGTTGCCCAGGCTGGTCTCGAATTTGTGAGCTCAAGTGATCTGCCTGTCTTGGCCTCCCATAAGTGCTGGGATTACAGGCATGAGCCACCACGCCCAACCTATAAGGAAATTTTTCAGTCCTACAGAAGAGTTGAAAGAATTTTATAACCACTATATACCAATCTACAATTAGCTAAATTACTTTTCTTTGTTTTTTATTATTATTACTTTTTGAGACAGTCTTGCTTCGTCACCCAGGCTGGAGTGCCGTGGTGCGCTCTGCCCACTGCAACCTCCACTTGCCAGGTTCAAGCTATCATCCCACCTCAGCAACCCTAGTAGCTGGGACTACAGCTGTGCACCACCATACCTGGCTAATTTTTGTATTTTTAGTATAGACAGTGGGTCTCACTATATTGCCCAGGCTGGTCTCAAACTCCTGAGTTCAAGCAATCTGCCAGCCTCAGCCTCTCAAAGAGCTAGGATTACAAGTGTGAGCTGCTGTGCCCAGCCTAAATTACTGTTTTTAAAATGAAAGTTTTGTTTCCTTCTCTTTTTAAATATCATATAAACTTTTTTGAGTCTTTAAACCATTTTTAAGAGACTTTTGAAGTAGGTGAGATGATTTTTGATGTTTCTGTGTTAATTCTTCAGAACAATAATACTCAAGTAAAATAATTCTAATAGTTTGAGATTTGGCAAATCTCTGTTTTAGAATAAATAATACTAGTTTAGTAGATTAATTTTTCTGGCCCTGTATAGGGTTTATACAGTTAACTGTTCATTTAAATTCCATAAGACATAAATTCATTTAAATTATCTGCAGACAGAAAATATACATTAAAAAGTTATTTCTGCTAAGGTGTGAGGAGCCCAGGAGTTGGAGACCAGCCTGGGCAATATAGTGAGACCCCCATCATACAAAAAATAGAAAAAGTGGCTGGGCGTGGTAGCTCACACCTGTAATCCCAGCACTTTGGGAAGCCAAGGCAGGTGGATCACCTGAGATCAGGAGTTCGAGACCAGCCTGACCAATATGGTGAAACCCTGTCTCTACTAAAAATACAAAAATTAGGCCGGGCGCAGTGGCTCACACCTGTAATCCCAACACTTTGGGAGGTCCAGGCGGGTGGATCACCTAAGGTCGGAAGTTTGAGACCAGCCTGACCAACATGGAGAAACTCCGTCTCTACTAAAAATACAAAATTAGCTGGGCATGGTGGTGTGTGCCTGTAGTCCCAGCTACTTGGGAGGCTGAGACAGGAGAATTGCTTGAACCCAGGAGGCAGAGGTTGCAGTGAGCCAAGACGTGACACTGCACACCAGCCTGGGCAACAGAGCAAGACTCCGTCTCAAAAAAAAAAAAAAAAAAAAGAAGAAGAAGAAGAGTTAGCCAGGCATAGTGGCCTGTAGGTCCAGCTATTCAGGAGGCTGAGGTGAGAGGATCGCTTGAGTCTGGGAGGTCGAGGCTGCAGTTTCCTTGTCTTAAATGTTAATAAATGCATTTTTAATAGAAGGAGTTAATTTATCTCCTCATACTGTGTTTGTTTTCCTGTTTCCTCTTTCTCTTCAAAGTACCTTATGAGCAAGAGTTACAAGATAACTTTTTCAGTATTCTATATAGTAGTGACTGTACTGGATAAAATAGTTTCAGAGATTTTTCTGTTTACCTCATCATTCATGTAAAGGCCACTTTTCAACTCCTGTCTTGCTTAAGATGGTGATTGTGATTCCTATGAAATTGTATTTATATTTTTACTTTTGAAGCTAAAACAATAGCTATAATTGCTCATTTAATTTTTAATATACTTATGTATTGGTGATATGTAAATCTTAGTTTTTTAGTATGTGAAATTGTACACAGGAAAATGCATAACATTGCTTTGGGCCTGAGGCATGACGGTACATTGGCTTTGAAGGTAGGCCCTGAAGTAGAGAGAAAAGAAATGACACCAGTCTTGAATTAAAAAAAAAAAAAAAAAAAAAGATGCATACAGAATCAGCATTTGATTATGAGGAAGTTGTGAGAGGAAAAGAGAAGAGGAAGATGGAAGCTGTAGAGTAGAATTTGCAGTTATGTAGATTTAGATGGTTAGAGCTGAAGGCGAAGGTTAGAGTAGAAGGTGAATGACCACCTTCCTCAGCACTGTGTTACTGTGTTAAAGAAAAGCCAGTACTGTTTGCTGCTACTAGAACTGAAGAAAGAAAAGTTCTGTCTTCAGGGCATTTACAAAAAATTGAACAGTTGTGTTCCTTTGTGGATCTTTGGAGAATCGTTAGAACTCATTGTATGAGTTAAAGTAACTGCTGACAGAATTTTTTAAAGTATTGCTGACCATGTAAACTCAAATGTCTATATCATGCCTTATTCTTTTTACATGTTAAGACAGATTCTGCTGATTACATTCTGCCCCATATACTGTAGACACTGAACCATAAGCTTCAGATTGATTACAAAATGCTCTGACCCATGGACTTTTATAAATTCATTATTTCCTTTTAAGAAGTATGATGCTTACAGTGTATATCTCTGGTGGTTTTAAGTAATGTAAGCAGGCTTTTTGGAGGGATGCATTCTTGAGTAGGAAAATGTCTTAAATTGATTTCTCGTAACTGTTTCAGTCAGCACTTTGAACTGCTCTTAGGTACCTGGTGCCATTACATCTTTGTGGTCAATAACTTTTTGTGTGTGTGTGGCTTACTTCACAAAATAAAAATGCTTTCTGTGTCTTGTTATTTTGGTATGCATATTTTATCTTTGATCCAACATAGTGCTAGGTACCTTTTAGATTTTCGGTAGAAAATTATTTTAAGAGCCAAAGATAACCAGCATGGTCCAGTTATTCCAAGACCCACTCCCTGTATTCACTTCAGACTCAGCTTAAAAAGCAACACTCGATAAGGTCTCTAAGACTACCTTCCCTAAACAGCAATCCTGCATGGCTTCTCATACTCTGTGTTATTCTTCCTCACAGCACTTTTCTCCTACCATCTGATAACACTCTGGTGGGAATGCACATGTCATAAAAGCAAGAATTTTATTTTGTTCGTTGCCGTATTCGCCCCAAGCCTAGCACATAGTAGGCACTCAAATGTTTTCTGAAGGTATATTGATCATTAGAAATTTCTGCCATTCGCTTGGCCCAGAGGGATATAAATACAAGTCAGAAATAGATTTAGCCGTTGTGTACACAAATAGCTATAGTGCAAAATGGGTTCAGATGATCTAAGAGAACTGCAGAGAAAACGCTGGGATTGTTGAGCGTTTTATTATGTCTAGCTGGCTCCTAAAGAAATGACATTTCAACTGGGTCTTATTTCAGACCAGAGAGACAGATAGGCAAAGGCCGAGAAACAAAGAAGAGAGGCAGGTGTAAGAAAAGGTGAAGTACTTCGTTTGGCTAGAACATACTAGTGAAGAACTAAGAAGTTAGTTAGAAAGATAGGTTAGATCCAGGTCAATGGAAAGCCTTAAAATCCAAGCTGAGTTTGGATTTTATCCCATTGGCTGTGAAAATTGATTGTTTATTTTTTTCCCTTCTTCAAAAGGCAGTTTAATGTCATAAAAATTGGACCTGCATAGAAAGGGACACTGAAGACCAAGACTGGAATTTTAATTTTAATTATTACCAACGAGTTTGCATTAGGCCAATACCACATAAATCGAAGGTAGGAATGACCACAGATTGGCAACAAATTGACTAATCAGATATGGAGAACAAGGTAAATGAAAGAAGCTGAGAAGATTCTTCAGGTTTTGAACTTGTGGGAAGTAAGATGGTGTTGTCATTAAATACAGAAGTAAAGTACATGAAGAAAGAGCAGATTTAAGAAAGATTAGTTTAATTCTGAACATGTTGCTTTGAGGTGCTAGCATTCTAGTGGAGGAAATGTGGTACAGTAGATAGTTGGAAAAACTACCAAGGCCTAAGATTTGGGCATTGTTTGCTAAGTAGTTTTTAAAGCCCTGAGATTGCGAAGGAAGAGGAGAGAGTATACGGAGAAACAACTGAAAATAGCAGAGAGCAGATTCTTGGGAAATACTGCTTAAGACGATGGGGGAGAAAAGCCAAGAAAGAACAAAAGGAAGTAGGAGAACCAAGAGAAGACAACACTGCAAAACCCAAGGCAAGATCATGTTCATGAAGTAAAATTCAAACCTGTTTGCTTCAGAAAGAGCTCTGGTATAACCTCAGAAGCGTGACACGTATTTTTTCTATCATCTCATTCATTGTCCTGCTATACTGTTTAGCGTAGTTCTTCACACACACAGTAGGTTCTCAATAATCTAGTTTAAGGACTACTACTTGACAGAATGTTAATTGTAGATGTAGATGTCTGAGCCTCAGGCTGCTGATTGTGCAGTCTAAGGTCCTGCGGAACACTGGAAAGTAAATTCATTGGGATTAACTTGTGCTTTGTAGGGTTTCTTTCAAGTTACCTATTTCATACTCCATTTGTGATATATTCTTGATCTTGTCTATTTTCTCTTTGGTAAATGGTAGAAATTCTATTAAACAATAAAGGATCTCAAGGTGCTAGGAAAAAAACAGTTAATGGACTTTAAAGACTGGATAAGTGCTTTTTTTTTTTTTTTTTTTTGGGGGGACCGAGTCTCACTCTGTCGTCCAGGCTAGAGTGCAGTGGCGCGATCTCAGCTCACTGCAACCTCTGCCTCAGCCTCTTCAGTAGCTGGGATTAAAGGCATGCACCACCATGCCCGCCTAATTTTTGTATTTTTAGTAGAAATGGCCAGGCTAGTCTCAAACTCCTGACCTCAAGTGATCCATCCGCCTCGACCTCCCCAAATTTTGGGATTACAGGCGTGAACCACCGCACCCGGCCAAAAAAAGATTTCAATAGCATTTTTCGAACAAGTCATGGATATAAAGACTTGGATAATTTGGTGTTGCATTTTATCCATGAAAGACAAAGATAGCACTGATGGTGACCTTCCAGTATAGCATTAAAAAAGAAAAATCTGTTCCTAATAGAGGATTGTTAGGCAGTCAGTAATTGATCACGATTTGACTTGAAATTTTATAATACATTTATGCCGGGCGCTGTGGCTCACACCTGTAATCCCAGCACTTGGGGAGGCCAAGGTGGGCAGATCACGAGGTCAGGAGATCAAGACCGTCCTGGCTAACACGGTGAAACCCCATCTCTGCTAAAAATACAAAAAAATTAGCTGGGCGTGGTGGCGGGCGCCTGTAGTCCCAGCTACTCGGGAGGCTGAGGCAGGAGAATGGCGTGAACCCAGGAGGCGGAGCTTGCAGTGAGCCGAGATCACGCCACTGCACTCCAGCCCGGGCGACAGAGCGAGACTCCATCTCAAAATAAATAAATAAATAAATATAGTACATTTATATGACAAGAATAAACTTTTGAATACATAAATACAAATTACTGGGTCAAAGGAAAATAGACACGTATTCAGTAGCTTGTTTAGTGTAATAGTATCTATATCATCTGTATCCTGTTTCTGTGGCAATAGCATTAAAGAGAACAAAGGTAATCTGATCAAAGGACACATGGAAAAGTAGAGACTACATCTGGTATGTTAAATGGTACTGTGTGACATCTTTTTTTTTTTTTTTTTTTTTTTGAGGTGGAGTTTCGCTCTGTCGCCCAGGCTGAAGTGCAGTGACACAAACTCAGCTCACTGCAACCTCTGCCTCCCGGGTTCAAGGGATTCTCCTGCCTCAGCCAGCCCAAGTAGCTGAGGTTACAGGCGCACACCACCATGCTCAGCTTATTTTTATATTTTTTAGTAGAGACAGGGTTTTGCCATGTTGGCCAGGCTGGTCTTGAACTCCTGACTGCAAGTGATTGCCTGCTTCGGCGTCCTGTAGTGCTGGGATTACAGGCGTGAGGCACCACTCTCCACCTGTGTGACATCTTTATAATCATATCCATTAAACAGGTTGTGAGAACAAAATTAACTAATTGTTAACAGTAGCATATGCACTTACGTAGAAATTTTTGTGTGGTTTGGATGTTAGCATCTCATTTTTGGTAAAGGAAGAGGAGTTTGGGTAAAATTTATCTCTTTAAGTCTGATTTAGTGAAAGAAATATTAGGTCTGGATACTTAAAAATTCTTTTTATTAAGACTTTTTATTTATCTTTTATTTAGATATGTTATATGATGATAAATATACTTGATAAATACACCTGCAAAGCAGGAAATAATACATCGGTTTCCTAACATTTTTTTCTTTTGTGATAGAGTGATTATAGCAGTACATAAGTTCTTCCACTTATTTGTTGAATTCTCTTACCTGTCATCCTAAAAAAGTAAATTTGTCCATGTTCATGCTTAGCTATTAAGCTTTATTAATTCAAGATTAAAAGCTTTAAAATATATGACTAAATTTTTTCTCGTTTACTTCATAATATCTATTTGAATGGAGGAGATAAAAGTGGAGGCAGTGAATGCAAAGTATTTCTTCATTGTATTTGTATCTTTCATATGATCTTAGAGCAAAAAGTTTCTAAAACCCTTCTTTAAATAAAGACAACAATATCACTGAATATGTAACATCCTCAACAGCACATTTCTTTTCTCTTCTCTACTTTTTTATATCCTTGAATAATACTGGTCAGAAAGAATATTTGAAGAGGTTCTTTCTAAATGTATTTTAATATTCATGTTAATTATACATCTTGTATGGTGAATTTGGTGCATTTAAAATAAAAATAATTGTATGTGTTTAATTATTGCGTTCTGATCATTTGTAGGCGAAACCTAACCAAACTGTCCCTCATCTTCAGCCACATGCTGGCAGAACTAAAAGGAATCTTTCCAAGTGGACTCTTTCAGGGAGACACATTTAGGATTACTAAAGCAGATGCTGCGGAATTTTGGAGAAAAGCTTTTGGGGAAAAGTAAGTCTCAGAATAATGAATTTGAACTATGAAAAACTAAAGCTTACGAGTTTTTTCTTTACTTTTTTACTAATGAAATATTTAAAATTTGGGAACTCTCTGAGAAAAGTAATATGTGTACGTATTTCCTAGCTTTGGTTAAATATTTTTTGCTCTGTTCATTGTTTTTAAAAAATAGTTTTGCAGATTAAATTGAAACCCATGCTCTTTGAATACTCTTCCCTTTCTCTCCCCATCCATTGTCCCCTTTTTTTTTTTTTTTTTTTTTTAAGACGGAGTCTTGCTCTGTTGGCCAGGCTGGAGTGCAATGGTGCAATCTCCACTTACTGCAAGCTCTGCCTCCCGGGTTCACGCCATTCTCCTGCCTCAGCCTCCCAAGTCGCTGGGACTATAGGTGCCTGCCACCACGCCCGGCTAACTTTTTGCATTTTTAATAGAGACAGGGTTTCACCGTGTCAGCCAGGATGGTCTCGACTTCTGACTTCGTGATCCACCCACCTCGGCCTCCCAAAGTGCTGGGATTACAGGCGTGAGCCACCACGCCCAGCCCCATTCTGCTCTTAATGGACATGTACATTTCACATTATTTGCTATCAGCAGTGAACAATATCTAAATTGTCTTCATATGTAAGAAATTGTCTTTATTTACATACATAGGAGTGGAATTGCTAAGTCTTGGGGTTTTACATCTTCTGCTTTGCTAAGTATTGTCCAGTTTCTTTCCAAAATGGTGTACCAGTTCATATTTTACAGTAGTCTCGCAATTTGGCTAATGCTGGCGATGTGAATTGGTGTAATATTTTGCTTTATATTCCCTGATGAGAAGGGAGATTGAGCTTCTCACCTTTATGACCAGTCAAGATTCTTATTCTTACTTGCCTGTTCCTATTTCCTATTTCCTAAGGAACCATTTTCTTATTGAGTGGTTTATCTTTCTCTTATTATAGGTTACTAGTTCTTTGTTAGTTACTTACATTACAAATATCTTCTCCCAGTCTGTGGCTTACCTTTTCCATTTTGCTGTATTGTCTATATATATATTATATAGGTTGATTTATGCGTCAAGCTTGTATTTTTAAGTATAAATATAAATATCCTGGGTTTTGTCGTGTTATTTTTTTTTTGAGACAGGATGTCACTCTGTTGCCCAGTCTGGTGTGCACTGGTACAATCGATCATAGCTCATTGCAACCTCAAACTCTTGGACGCAAGCAGTTCTCCCAAGTAGCTGGGACTATACGTGTGTGCTGCCAGGCCCAGCTAATTTGCAGACAGGATTTTGCTGTGTTACCCAGGCTGGTCTCGAGATCCTGGCCTCAAATAATCCTTCCCCCTGGCCTCTCAAAGTACTAGGATTACAAGCATGAGCCACTGTGCTAGGCCCAAGTTTCTCTTTAAAGGCCTTCATTTTTGGCCAGGCACAGTGGCTCACTCCTGTAGTCCCAGCACTTTAGGAGGCCAAGGCAGGAGGATTGCTTGAGGCCAGAAGTTTGAGACTACTACCCTGGATGACATTACAAGACCCAGTCTTTATTTGTAAATTATTTTTTCTTTTTCTTTTCTTTTTTTGCAGCAAGGTTTCACCCTGTTGCCCAGGCCGTAGTGCAGTGGCACGATCTCACTTGCAACCTCCGCCTCCTAAGTTCAAGTGATTTTCCCACCTCAGCCTCCAGAGTAGCTGGAACTAATTAGTCCAGCTAATTTTGTTTGTTTGTTTTTGTAGAGACAAGGTTTCACCATATTGCCCAGGCTGGGCTCAAGCAATCTGCCCACTTTGGCCTTCCAAAGTGCTGGTCCTCCCAAAGGCATGCGCCATGGCGCTTGGTCCCCTTCTTTCTGTTCTTAAAGAAGCTGAACTGTATTTTGAATTAAGAGAATTGAAATTGGTGAGAGAGCTTAATGTGGCTCTCCTTCCTTTCCTTGGTTATGGCGATGCCTGGAATTATCTCTGTTATTTCATTTTGTGCCTCCTCTCCACCCCTGCCCCAGGACAATAGTCCCTTGGAAGAGCTTTCGACAGGCTTTACATGAAGTGCATCCCATCAGTTCTGGGCTGGAGGCCATGGCTCTGAAATCCACTATTGATCTGACCTGCAATGATTATATTTCGGTTTTTGAATTTGACATCTTCACCCGACTCTTTCAGGTAGGATACTAAAAAAGTTGACTAAGCTGGTTACTGCTACTTTTCTGAAGAGAAAGCTTTTTTTTTTTTTAAATAACGTTTGGGGTTTTTGTCTGTATGAAAGTATTTTAATTCATTTTAGGAACTATGCCAAAAAAAAGATTAAAACTACCTCATATTACAAATATATGTATGTGTGTGTATGTATATATAGTGAAAATGACAGCTATACCACCTGCTTTCTTCTCTTCACATCTTTCCTTGTTATTGAATATTCTTCTTTTGTATCATTTTAATGTTTGTGGAATAGCCAGAATATGGATATATTAGTTTTCTGATATTGGATATTTGTGTATGTTTGCAACTTTTTCTCCTGTTTTATTTAAATTGACTGTTAATATTGAGATGTTTGGATGCTTCAAAAACAACTCCTTTCTTTTTCTCTAAAAATAATGCTTTTTCTGGTGTTCTTTGTGCCAATTTGCATACGCATTTATTTGGAACTTATTAGTTGCACCTGTAGGCCCTATCCTTGTTTTCAGTTTGTTGTTGTTCAACCCCACTACTGTTAATTAGAGCTTTACAAATTCTAGAATTTTCATTTTGTATTGTTAAGTTTCTCCCTATAAGCATATATTCTTTTTTTCATAGCTTTTCGAGTTTTTAATCTCCTGAACACATGTGTCTTCCCTCTGAGTGATGGTATAATTAAAAATTTCTGACAATGAATTGAGAGTTGGTGTTGTTTTTTTTTTTGTTTCTCATTGCCCTCTGAGTTGGTTGTACGTCTTACCTGAATAGTCTGTGATTGATCTTGTTTCTTTAGCCCTGGTCCTCTTTGCTCAGGAATTGGAACAGCCTCGCTGTAACTCATCCTGGCTACATGGCTTTTTTGACGTATGACGAAGTGAAAGCTCGGCTCCAGAAATTCATTCACAAACCTGGCAGGTCAGTGCAGTGAAGCAAAGAGATTTATTTTTTTGAATTTTGTTATCTTGAGACTTCTGCTAGTATAGAAGAAACATGACCTTTATTAGTTTTGCAATAGCCAAGATTCTGCAATAGGATTTTGATATCTGTTTATCAGACGTATTGACTTAATTCAGAACCTACAATTTGATAAATGTTTTCAGGCCACTTAAGAATTGAGTTTATGGCCAGGCACAGTGGCTCACGCCTGTCATCCCAGCCCTTTGGGAGGCCGAGGCGGGCGGATCACGAGGTCAGGAGTTTGAGACTAGCCTGGCCAAAGTGGTAAAACCCTGTCTCTACTAAAAATACAAAAATTATCCAGGCATGGTGGAGGTTCCTGTAATCCCAGCTACTCAGGAGGCTGAGGCAGGAGAATCACTTGCACCTGGGAGGTAGAAGTTGCAGTGAGCTAAGATCACACCATTGCACTCTAGCCTGGGCTACAAGAGCGAAACCCCATCTCAAAAACAAAAACAAAAAAGAATTGAGTTTTTGTGTCTTTTTCTTCTGGTGTGGAGTCATGGAAGAAGTTACTCTCTTTTTAAAAATATTTTCTTTCTTTTTTCTTGTCACGGACTTGAAGCTCAGAAGAAGTTATTCTTGGTTGGGTGTGGTGGCTCACGCCTATAATCCCAGCACTTTAGGAGGCCAAGGTGGGCAGATACTTGAGATCAGAAGTTCAAGACTGGCCTGGCCAACATGGCGAAACCCCATCTCTACTAAAAATATAAAAATTAGCCAGGCGTGGTGGCACATGCTGTAGTCTCAGCTACTCGGGAGGCTGAGGCAGGAGAATCACTTGACCCAGGAGGCGGAGGCTGCAGTGAGCTGAGATTGTGCCACTGCACTCCAGCCTGGGTGACAGAGCCAGACTCCATCTAAAAAAAAAGAAAGAAAGATATTGTTATTCTTGACGGTCCTTTTGATTTTTGTCTGTATCTTGCCTTGCCTTCCACCCTAATACCAGCGTAATCTACTAAAGCTTCTGTTTATGTCTGTTCATAGTTATATCTTCCGGCTGAGCTGTACTCGTCTGGGTCAGTGGGCTATTGGGTATGTTACTGCTGATGGGAACATTCTCCAGACAATCCCTCACAATAAACCTCTCTTCCAAGCACTGATTGATGGCTTCAGGGAAGGCTTGTGAGTACCTACTGCATACCATCTGTTAGAGTCTAGGAACTTAGGGGCTGTACAACCTCATCATTAATGACTTTATTCCAGGTTTCTTAAACTGCAGACCAAGATTCAGGAAAATATTAACAGATGATATTGATTTGACCTTCAGGTCCTGGAAGATTTTTGTTTTTCTTTTTTAGGGATTCCATCAGTGAAATTATTCTCTACCTACCGCTTCAGTTATTACCGTAAATAAACTTTATCTTTCTTTTTTCCAAATGTTAACTTATTTTCAAGCCTATGTTAGGTTTTAAAATATACCAATTAGCAGAAAATTTGACCAGTTATTTAACTAGCCGGCATTCAAGTGATTCAATATTCCTAATGGCCATAGGCCTCAGTGGCCTTCATCTGCTTTCATCCTCACTTCACTTTTGTTCAGCAGCATTTTGTCAGGCCTTGGGCTTTTGTAACCTATGCTGCTATTTATAACTAAGTCCTTATTTATTCCAGAATTGCTATTCCTTTGAGAATTCAAATTAATTATCAGTTGGTAAACACTTAAAAATACTAACAGTTGACCAGATGGCAGAAAACTAGCTTGTGTTTTAAAGTGATTAGGAAAATACATTTTATATTATACATTATCTTTTACTTACAATAGCATTGGGTTGGAAAGAAGTGCTGCCCCAAATGTCAGAACAGTTTGATGCTAGAAACTGTGGATCTCCCTGGCAAATGATCTCAGTAGCTTAATTTGCATCTTGTTACATTGCCTTTAAATTGGTGTCTCTCATTTTCTTAAACTTGTAAATAAAGGTATTTCAGGTCTTTGATCAAAAGCAAATGCAGTTTAAGTTAAGGATTTAAGCCGGGTGCAGTGGTTCACACCTGTGATCCCAGCACTTTGGGAGGCTGAGACGGGCGGATCACCTGAGGTCAGGAGTTCAAGACCAGCCTGGCCAACATGGCAAAACCCTGTCTGTACTAAAAGTACAAAAAGTTAGCCGGACGTGGTGGTGGGTGTCTGTAATCCCAGCTACTTGGGAGGCTGAGGCAGGAGAATCACTTGAATCCAGGAGGCAGAGCTTGCAGTGAGCCAAGATCACTCACTGCAACTTCAAAAAAAGTAAAAAGAATCTGTCACACACACACACACACACACACACACACACACACACAAAGAATTTCTATCTGGTGGCTATCCATTGATTAAAAATGGGTTGGTAAACTGTGACCCATGGGCCACCTGTTTGTTCCCCGGATGAGCCAAGATAGTTTTTCCTAAGAGTCGTTTTGAAAAAAACAATCAGAGAAGAATATGTGACACAGACTAATGTGGCCTACAAATCCTAAATGATTTTCTATCTGGCCCTTTACAGAAAAGCTTTGCTAACCAACCCCTCGATTAAAAGATAGAGCCTATGGCATTGTTACCTGGAGAAGGAATAACAGTTTTTGGAGAATATCTTTGAACTGTTCTGTGTTATTTATTTTTTTGAAGTATTATTTTTTGGAAGTATTTATTTTTTTGAAGTAAGATTTATCTTTATACTTACACCACGTTGCCCTTTTAGAATGGAGAAACTCTCAGATTCCATTTGTCTATATTAGCAAGCACTGGTAAATTGGCTTCAATAAAACCCAAGGTTGGTTACTCTTTACAGCTATTTGTTTCCTGATGGACGAAATCAGAATCCTGATCTGACTGGCTTATGTGAACCAACTCCCCAAGACCATATCAAAGTGACCCAGGTGAGTTGTGTTTCACATTATAACCATATCACTGGACACAAGCTTTAGTATATTCCTTATAGAACTGATGGCATAATTGAACTAGTGAATTTGGTGACTAGATTAGTGAATTTGTGTGTATGTGGTTTCACTTTAAACCCTGGAGCTTAAAATAGGACCCAGACTAGATGCTTTCTGGTTTAAGAGAAAATAAACCACTATTGTGACATTTTTATATAAGCAAAATTTGTATAGGAAACAAGTCTTCACTTTTTCTGTTAACATTTATAATTGCAGTTATTTATTCAACTAATAGTCTCTTAATTTTTTTTAATCAAAGGAACAATATGAATTATACTGTGAGATGGGCTCCACATTCCAACTGTGTAAAATATGTGCTGAAAATGATAAGGATGTAAAGATTGAGCCCTGTGGACACCTCATGTGCACATCCTGTCTTACATCCTGGCAGGTACGGATCTAAACAGTGACTTTTTTCAGCTATGTAATCACCTTGGAAAATTCGGTATTATATAGCCTTTACTGATATAAGGGGTGGCCTGGCTTTTGGGGTTAGGTTTAAACTTTTTTTTAATCTCTAGGAAATGTGTTTTCTAGTAGATTAATATTTTAAGTATTTTCAGATGCATCTGTTACTGTCTTTTGCTTCTTCTGCAGGAATCAGAAGGTCAGGGCTGTCCTTTCTGCCGATGTGAAATTAAAGGTACTGAACCCATCGTGGTAGATCCGTTTGATCCTAGAGGGAGTGGCAGCCTATTGAGGCAAGGAGCAGAGGGAGCTCCCTCCCCAAATTATGATGATGATGATGATGAACGAGCTGATGATACTCTCTTCATGATGAAGGAATTGGCTGGTGCCAAGGTAAGATGGCAGTTTAGGAGACTGGCAAAATCCATTATGAGTTGTGTTCTAAAGCCGTAAAACACTTAACGATATCCAAACTACAATGATAGGTAGTATTAATAGCTAATATTTATTGAGCATTTACTATATGACAGATACTGTGTTAAGCACTTTACTTGTTTTTTACTCAGATAATCTTTACTACAACCCTATGAGTACATACTACTATTATCCTTATTTAACAGAATAAGAAACTGAAGCACAAAGAGATTAAGGAATTTGCCGAAGATCACACAGCTAGTAGGTTGAAGCATCTGTGACCAGGCATTCCAGCTTAAGGCCCATGTTCTTACTGTCTGTATTTTAGGACTAAGACTTTATTCATATCTCTTGGTGGAGAATGTGAGGGAGAAATAAAAGAACTGGACCCTCTTTTGCTAATGCAACTAGAATAAGTTCTGTTCCCTTTTTTTTTTTATTTTAATGGAGTCTTGGCATTAGAAGATTGGGGCTGGGCATGCCTATAGCTCATGCCTATAATCCCAGTACTTTGGGAGGCTGAGGCTGGAGGATCAGTTGAGCCCAGTTTGAGGCCAGCCTTGGCAATATAACGAGACCCTATCTCTACCCCCGACTCCAAAAAAAAAAAAAAAAAAAAAGCTGGGTATGGTGTTGTGCACCTGTAGTTCTAACTACTCTGGAGGCCAAGGCTGGAGGATCAGTTGAGCCCAGCAATTCGACATAGCAAGACCGTATCTTTACCATCACTGCCCTCATGCCCCCCTAAAAAAAAAAATAGCTGGGCATGATGGCGTACGCCTGTAGTTCTAACTAATCTGGAGACTGAGATGGGAGGATTGCTTGATCCCAGGAATTCAAGGCGGGAGTGAGTTGTGATTGTACCACTGCACTCTAGGTTGGGTGACAGAGCGAGACCCTGTCTCATAAATAAATAGTAATTGTATACAATGTGTAGTGTGACTTATTTCTGTAAAAAAATTTTTTTAAGCATATACATAGAAAAATTGGATGACTACATACCAAACTAATCACTGTTATTTCTGAGGATAGGAATTCAGAGCACTTAAATTCTGTGGAATATTTGAATTTTTTACAATTAATGCATATTACTTTTTCAAAGTGTTTGTTGTGCTAGATGGTTGACTGCTATATGGGATAAGAAGTCTAAGACAAGGCTTTCAAGGAGGTAATCGTTTTACTTAGGAAGAGGACATATGTGCAGGTGAAACGCTTCAACACAAGGCAGACAGTGAACATTGTTCCAAATTGTTGGGTACACTATAAGTCGGATAGGAGTTTAGAGGAAAGAAGTAAAGGAACACACTTTCCCTAGCCATGTAGAAATGCAAACAGAAAAAAAAAAACAGCCTCATATATTTTGTCATTTGGCCATTCCATAATTTATTTTGTTTTCCTTTTAATGAACATTCATATTGTTTGCAGGCTTACATATATTGGCCTGCTTTTACAAGTCTGTCTAGGCTAGCAGTGGGATTGCTGCATAAGGGAGTGTGTATTTCAACTGTGATAGAGGGGAGGGTTATAATTAACAGAGGGGCTTATGGGAATATCACAGTGATAATGGTATTTTGTTTTTTAGCTGGATGGTAGGTAAGTACATGGATGTTTTATTCCTTGTACTTTATAGTTCATTATATATTTTGTATGAATAAAATAATTTGAGTGAAAATATTTTAACTTTTGGATAGTTATTAAAGTTTATCCCCCTTTTTTGATCTTGAAATCACTCTTGAAGGTATGGAAAAGAATGAGAATGCCTGTTTCTTCACATCCTGGTAGATGTTGTTTGTTGTTTTATTTTGATTTGTTTTTAATATACTGAATCTACTTATAGTTGGTGAATGCACATGGATTTTTTTTAAGGTTTAAAAGAATTGCTAAAAAACCTACAAAAACATTGGTTCCCTGCCTCTGCCCCCTCCAGCACTTCTCTGTCCCCTCGTTCAGAGTTTTAATTCTTGAAACTGTTTACTACCTCTGTGTTTCTTAACCATATGCTTATACTGCTTTTTCTGGATTCTTGATCTCTTCACCTCAGATGTTGTGGGAGAGGGTTTAGGTCTCTTATTATCTCCCTCCTCCCTACTCCATATCCTCCCACTACAGTTACTTGAATTTGGCTTAGTACTCAGTGTTTACATAATTTCACTCCTTACTGTGCCAAGTAACATACTATATAATAATTACTTTTGCTTATACAACTTTCTGCTTTTCCTGGTATAATTATTTTTATTTTCTTAGTTTTCAGTTTGTACCTGTCACTGCCAGATCATACCGTACTCTCAAACATCCTCTCAATATAGTTTCTATGAAATAAAATCTGTTAGTATAGTAGTATGTGATACCATGTACTGCTGTGTAGGAAACAGGAGTCATCTGTGTTCCGCTCCAGTCTGCTCCAGTTATTCTCTATGCCACACTACTTGTCACCCTGAGGTGTCCCCTCGCCATCCTCATGGGACTTCATTGCCTCTCCTTTGTTGGAGTACCTTGGTTCCCGTGTTTTCCTCTTTTTTGCTTTACTTCTTTGTTTATGTCCTTAAAGTAGCTTTCTGTGAAAGGGTGAGAGAGAAACTTCTTGAGATCTTTGGTATCTTAAAATGCCTTTATTCAACCCTCAAACGTGAATTGACTAGTTACAGAATTCTAGGTTAATAAATATTCTGCTCTAAATTGTTAAGGCTTCACTGACTTCTGGCTTCTAATGTATTTTTGCTTTTCAGTGCTTCCTTTCCCTCTGTCACCAAAAGCCTTTTTTTTTATTTTTTGAGACGGAGTCTTGCTCTGTCACCCAGGCTGGAATGCAGTGGCGCAATCTTGGCTCACTGCAACCTCTGCCTCCCGGGTTCACGCCATTCTCCTGCCTCAGCCTCCTGAGTAGCTGGGACTACAGGTGCCTGCCACCAGGCCTGGCTAATTTTTTTTGTATTTTTAGTAGAAATAGGGTTTCACCATGTTAGCCAGGATGGTCTTGATCTCCCGACCTTGTGATCCGCCTGCCTCGGCCTCCGAAAGTGCTGGGATTACAGGTGTGAGCCACTGCACCTGGCCTACCAGAAGCTTTTCAGATATTTTCCTTATCCTTGATTTGATGAAAAATGTAAGGGTATTTTTGGTTTGTTTGTTGTGGGTTTCCTTTTCTTTATTGAGCTAGATATGTAATAAACCCTTTCTAGTTGGATATTTATGTCCTTTAAGTCTTGAAGTCTTGGAAATGTTTATTTCTCTGATCACTTATTTTCCATTTATAAATTTATAAAGGTTCCACCTTTTCTGGAGCCTTACATGCTATGATAAAAGAATATTGAGGCCGGGTGCGGTGGCTCACGCCTGTAATCCCAGCACTTTGGAAGGCCGAAGCGGGCAGATCACCTGAGATCAGAAGTTCCATACCAGCCTGGCCAGTGTGGTGAAACCCTGTCTCTACTAAAAATACGAAAATTAGCTGGGCATGGTGGCGCATGCCTATAATCCCAGTTACTTGGGAGGCTGAGGCCGGAAAATGGCTTGAACCTGGGAGGCAGAGGTTGCAGTGAGTCGATATCGCGCTATTGCACTCCAGCCTGGGCAACAAGAGTGAGACTCCATCTCAAAAAAAAAAAAGACTATTGCAAGGATCCATTATGATGTTGAGACATGAATTTAAAAATATGATTAGTTCAACCCTCTGTGCTTAAGGAATGAGAGAAAGATTGATGATCGGCAGAGAGGGCCTTCCAGAATGGGGAAAGGATTTAAAGAATGATACAGAAGTCGAAATAATCATTAGAATGTGCAGGAAACACTGAGGAGATGAGCCTGAATAGAGCAGCGTTGATGCTTGTTAGGGAGTTGTGGGAAATACCTTTCTTTGGTTGCAGAGACCAGATTAGAAAGACCTTTGAAAGCTGGGCAGGAGGGTGAGATTTTGTAACAGGGCAAATTGGGAGTTACTGGTGGTTTTTGAGTTGGTGAGTGTTTGAGAATGGCTAAGCTGATAGTGGTAAGCAGAAGGATGTGGTGAGATAAACTACAAGTTGGGAAATTCACTAGATTGTTTTAATAAATCACGGCCAGCCGCGGTGGCTCACGCCTGTAATGCCAGCACTTTGGGAGGCCAAAGCAAGGAGGATCACTTTAGCCCAGAGGTTTGAGTCCACCCTGGGCAACATGACAAGACCCCGTCTACCCGTGCCCCCCCCCCCCCCCCAAAAAAAACCACATGTGGTGGCGCACAGCTTGTCCCAGCTACTTGAGAGGCTGAGGCAGGAGGATGGCTTGAGCCCAGGAGGTCAAGGCTGCAGTGCACCATGTTTGTGCCACTGCAGTCCAGCCTGGGCTACAGAGCAATACTCTGTCTCCCATAGATAAATAAGGTCTGGGGTTGGTAAGTAGAATGAAATGGAATATACAGGTATGAGAATCTTTTAGGGAAAAATCAGCAGGATATAGCTACTGACAAAATAATTATGATGAAGTGAGAGGAGGCTTGACTAGTAACTTTGACTTTTGTCATTGAGCTATTTAGCTGCTCATGCTACATTGTCAGCTAATTGGGAGCCCGTTATCTTAAGCATGTGGATAAAGCAAAGAGCTAAAGATGAGAGCTTTTCTGTCATCCACCACCCAACACTAATAACAGGACTAAATATGGCTGTTTCTCTGTCAGTGTTGCTTTGCTGTTGGGGAATTTAAATGTAGAGTAGCATTTTTTTTTTTTAATGAATTACTGTATATCTCTTGACAGCTTACTTTGACAAGCTTATCAGCTATTCCTAAGCCTGCTATAGGCAGGGAAATGGAAAAGGTTATATATGTGTTCTGTCTTCTAATTTGGTACCTCATTTTTTAGAGCTCAAATTGGCGGAAAATATTAATCCCTTTTAATTCTTTTTTTTTTTTTTTTTTTGAGACAGAGTCTCGCTCTTTCGCCCAGGCTGGAGTGCAGTGGCGCTGTCTCCGCTCACTGCAAGCTCCGCCTCCCGGGTTCATGCCATTCTCCTGCCTCAGCCTCCCAAATAGCTGGGACTACAGGCACCCGCCACCATGCCTGGCTAATTTTTTGTATTTTTAGTAGAGACAGGGTTTCACCATGTTAGCCAAGATGGTTTTGATCTCCTGACCTCCTGATCCGCCCTCCTCGGCCTCCCAAAGTGCTGAGATTACAGGCGTGAGCCACCACGCCCAGCCTTAATTCTTGAATTGAAATAATTTATTTCTTTGGAAGGGTTCAAGATGCTTTTTAGTGATATTCTTGATCATTTTTCTTTACAAATTCACCTTAAAAAAATTTTTAGTTAAAAAAAGTTTTTTAAGGAGGGATCTCACTGTGTTGACCAGGCTGGTCTTGAACTCCTGGCCTCAAGCAATCCTCCTGCCTCCCAAAATGCAGGATTATAGGTGTGAACCACTGTACCGACTCTCATCTTCTTTCTTATCTTAATAACCCACAGAGAATTCACCGTCATTGATCTCTTTCTTTATTATGTCCCTTAAACATTGTTTTCCCAGGTACTTTGTTGAGAGGTTAATATCAGTACCCCCTCCACCGCCATCCTTTTTTTAATTTTTGTCGAGACAGGCTCTTGCTCTGTTGCCCAGGCTGGAGTACAGTGGCAAGATTATGGTTCACTGCAGTCTCAAACTCCTAGGCTCAAGCAGTTTTCCTGCTTTAGCCTCCCAAATAGCTGTGTGCCACTATGGCCCAGCTAATTTTTTATTTTATTTTTTGTAGAGACGGGTTCTCATTATGTTGCCCATACTGGTCTCGAACTCCTGCCTCCCAAAATGTTAGTATTACAGGTGTGGGCTACTATGCATGGCCTGCCCCTTTCTTTTTATATGGATTCCTATTTTTAATCTTGAAAAGATTTTTTTCTTTTTCCAAAGATGAGGGGGTAGAAAACTGTAGTAATTTTTAAAATTGTAAGCTAGGAAACTTTTTGTAGCCCTGTCCTTTCTAAATAGATTACCTGTAGCTTGCAATGGGTATGGTGTTTCTGTGATTGAGAGTGCCCTCTTATGGTGACACAAAAATTATTCAGGAAGTGCTGGAGTCTCTGGAAGTTTTTTAAGAGGGTGTGTGCGACCTCAAACCTAAGTCTGGCCCATTTGTAGTTGCAAGTGTTCCCATGGTATTTGCCATCCACAGCTTTAGGAGAGTTGAAAGGTGCCATTTCCCCAAACGAAAGTAACCTGTTAAATTTTTTATGTACCCTAGGTGGAACGGCCGCCTTCTCCATTCTCCATGGCCCCACAAGCTTCCCTTCCCCCAGTGCCACCACGACTTGACCTTCTGCCGCAGCGAGTATGTGTTCCCTCAAGTGCTTCTGCTCTTGGAACTGCTTCTAAGGTAAAGCATTTTCCATTACTGCAGTTTTTGGATTCTTTGCTGTGTACTAGTGGGTTTTTATTGATTTGCTTTCACCCTGCTTCCACAGGCTGCTTCTGGCTCCCTTCATAAAGACAAACCATTGCCAGTACCTCCCACACTTCGAGATCTTCCACCACCACCACCTCCAGACCGGCCATATTCCGTTGGAGCAGAATCCCGACCTCAAAGACGCCCCTTGCCTTGTACACCAGGCGATTGTCCATCCAGAGACAAACTGCCCCCTGTCCCCTCTAGCCGCCTTGGAGATTCATGGCTGCCCCGGCCAATCCCCAAAGTACCAGTATCTGCCCCAAGTTCCAGTGATGCCTGGACAGGAAGAGAATTAACCAACCGGCACTCACTTCCATTTTCATTGCCCTCACAAATGGAGCCCAGACCAGATGTGCCTAGGCTCGGAAGCACATTCAGTCTGGATACCTCCATGGTGAGTCTTAATTTTGAAACTATCTAACCTGTTAAGAAATATGTGTGGGCCAGGCACAGTGGCTCATGTCTGTAATCCCAGCACTTTGGGAGGCCAAGGTGGGTGGATCGCTTGAGCTGAGGATTTCGAGACCAGCCTGGGCAACATGGTGAAACCCTGTCTCTACAAAAATTACAAAAATTAGCTGGGCGTGGTGGCACATGCCTGTAATTCCAGCTACTCGGGAGGCTGAGGTGGGAATATTGCTTAGGCCCAGGAGGCCAAGCTTTCAGTGAGCCATGATTGCACTACTGCACTCCAGCCTAGGCAATAGAGTAAGACCCTGTCTTGAAAAAAAAGAAGAAAGAAAAAGAAATATGTGTGGATAGAAGTTTATGGGTTGAAATTTTGTGATGGGTTTTATATGGAATTCAGAGATGCTATAACATAATTCCTACCCTCAAGAAGTATGGCTGGGCGTGGTGGCTCACACCTGCAATCGCAGCACTTTAGGAGGCCGAAGCAGGTGGATCACCTGAGGTCAGGAGTTTGAGACCACCCTGGGTAACATGATGAAACCCCATCTCTACTAAAAATACAAAAAAGTAACTGGGCCTGGTGGCGGGTGTCTGTAATTCCAACTACTCAGGAAGCTGAGGCAGGAGAATCACTTGAATCGGGAGGCAGAGGTTGCAGTGAGCTGAGATCAGGCGATTGCACTCCAGCCTTGGCAACAAGAGTGAAACTTTGTTTCAAAAAAAAAAAAAAAAAGTGTATATTCATAGACTAGATGAGGCAGTTTGTAAATATTGCAGTAAATGTCCTTTTATAAATTCCATTTGTAATCTAACTAGAAAACACTTAAGTTTTAGAGAAATAAGAGGTTATTCCCAGATACGGCAATCATGAGGACCTTATAGAAGGAGTGGCATCTGAATCTGAAGTATTTCTTTGGAAAGTGGATACGGTTTTCAGATTGATAACAGCCACACTGACAGAAATGCTGAAGATGTATTGTGGAATGATGATTAGGTTATTTTAAGTAGAGCAGAAATTTTGTCAGTAGGAGAAAGAACTGGAAAGGAACATCACACTAGATTAGAGAGAGTTGAATACCCTCTCCCAAAAGAATTTTAATTTATGTGGTAGGAAATGAAGAGCATTTGAAGGAGGTAGGTTATTGGTCCTTTGTCTAAATATGCAAGAAAGGGTCCAGAACTGGGAGGTGGGGGAGGAATATTTGATGTTTTGTTCATTTATGCACTCAACAAAAAGTCTTGCCCTCACAAAGTTTATATTCTAATGGGAGGAAGATGGAATATGAACATGTTAATTGAATAACATAGTATGTTCACAGTCACAAGTGCTATGGAGAAAAATAGCCCAAAGAAGGGTATAGAGAAAGCTGGCATAGGAGTGGGAGGTATGTGGAGTTATAGAGTACAATTCTGAGCAGAAACCTGTAGCAGTAGGGAGGATGTGCCATGCTGATCCAGGGGAGATTATTCCAGGATGAAGGAAAAAGCAAGTGAGTTTGGGAGAGACTGTTTGAAGAATAACAAAGGGGTTTAATATAGCCAGTACTAAATGAGCAAGAGAGAGAATCATTGTTTATGAGCAGAGTGGGCAGCCAGATTAGGTTGAAGCCTTTCGAGAGCATGAAATAAAGACTTGTTAAGGCTTGAAAAGCAGTCAGTGGGTGGAAAAAAAGATAAGAAGTACCACATGTGTACCGCATGCGCATAGAAACGAAGCTTTTACCTGGCTGACTGTTGAATTTGAAATGAGCAGTTGATGGAAGCATCAGCAAGTAGGCAGTCAGAAATCTAAGGAGGTAGAATGGGAAGAGTGAAGTTGAGAAATGTTGTGGCACTAAGTGAATGGCGTCTCTTGGTTGCAGAGAAAGGGTAACACTCAAGTGGTAGCTGTGGGGTGGATAGCCTAATTAGTGAGTGTGGATTAGGTTTGACTTTCTGGCAGCATCAGTATAGAATGACCGTTTTGCGTTTGGATATAGATTATTTAAGATACTAATGGTATTTGTGTAGATAGCCAATTTACTCAAATCTTTTTAGAATAAAACCAAAAAGTTCATTTCCCTGGCTCTTTCTAGATCTCCACCTCCCTAATCTTTACATCTGAAGGTTCTTCGGAGCCTTAAGGCCCCTAAGCGTTTGGTCAGATGTGATAACCCCTGGGCATGGCATTGAGGGTTAGATTTGTATCTGTTACTGTTATTTTGAAAAGGTTCAATAAGAGCAGAGGCTCAGCTGTGGTAAGAAAGTTGTTTTTCAACACTTTTCTTTACTTTCCAGAGTGTGAATAGCAGCCCATTAGTAGGTCCAGAGTGTGACCACCCCAAAATCAAACCTTCCTCATCTGCCAATGCCATTTATTCTCTGGCTGCCAGGTAAGTCTGCTAAAGCTATATTTTGTACAGTGCAGTTGTTACTTGTAAAAAGCTTACTTGCAGAAAATTGAGAAAACCGAGAAAAGTGTAAAAAAGAAAATAAAAATCTCTGTTTGCACCATGTAAAAATGATTATATTTTATGTTTTAGAGTATTTCCTTCTTTTCCTTTTTCTGCATACATGTACCTAGATCTGTGTTGCTGGGGCCTGTCAATTTTATTAATATTTTCAAGGAAGTAATTTTGGATATCTGCCATCTGTTTCATTGCTCTGTGCTCTTTATTCTTCCAGCTTTCTTTACGTTTAATTTGCTGTTTTTCTAGCTTCATGAAATGGATGCTCTGTTGATCTGCCCAGGCTGCCATGACAAAATACCACATATTGGGTGGTTTAAATAGCAGAAATTTATTTTCCCTCAGTTCTGGAGGCTGGAAGTCTGAGATCAGGGTGCCTGCATGGTGGCTTTCCGATGAGGGCTCTCTTCCTGCATCTCACTATGTCCTTACATGGCCATCCTCAGTGTTTGCACAGATAGAGAGAGAGAGAGAGAGAGCGCGAGCGCACGCACAAGCTCTCTGGGGTCTCTTCCTATAAGGACACCAATGCTGCTGGATCTGGGTCCTCCTATCCTTATGACTTCATCCAACCTTAATTACATCCTTAGAGGCCCCATCTCCAAATACAGCCACCCCTCAGTATATATGCATGCAGGGGATTAGTTCCAAGACCCCAGGATATACCAGAACGCACATGGTTGGGTCCCACACTTGGCCCTGTGGAACCACATATATGAAAAGTTGGTCCTCCCTGTATGTGGGCTCTAATGAATACTGTATTTTTGAGCCAAACTTGGTTGCAATCAGAGAACCCAAGGATACAGAAGCCTGACTGTGTTTATTGATGAAAATCTATGCGCACACTGAGAATAAGGGCTTCAACAGATGATTTTAGGGGGCACACAAACAGATGTTTTACGGTATTCCACCCATTTTGATATGTCATATTTTCATTAAGTTCAAAATACATACTTTTTCTATTTGTGATTTCTTCTTTAATTTATGAGTTATTCATATGTTGCCTGATTTTCATACATGTGAAAATTTTCTAGTTATCCTTCTGTTACTGCTGGCTTTATTCCAATGTGGTCAGAAACCATACTGTCAACTAATTTATGGTAAAATTTGGTAATTTGTATCACCCTCAGTTCCTAAGAATGTGTATTTTGCAGTTTTTGTGTTGTAGCATTCTATATAAGTTAATGAGGTCAAGTTTGTTAATTGTGTTAAATCTTGTATCTCCCTAGAATCTTTTTTAAAATTTCTCTGCTATTGGATAACTGAGAGGAGAATGTTAAATTCTCCACCTATGACTGTGGTTTTTTTCTTTTCCTTTTAGTTATATTTATTTGTGTTATCTGTGTATTTAGCCTATGTAATTGGGGTACATAGAAATTTAGAATTTTTGATACTAAATAAGTTTTTATTATAATCAAATACCTCTTTTACTCTGTAGTTCTATTTCTTGCCTGCCTTAAGTCTGCTTTGCCATATATGAAAGTGGCTACATCACCTGTCTTCTAGTATTTGCATAACCTCTGTATTATACCATTTCACTCCTTCTGTTTTTTTTTGTAATATGGAACGCCTGATGGATTTGTGTCATCCTTGCGTAGACGCCGTGGTAATCATCTCTGTATCGTTCCGGTTGTAGTGTATGAGCTGCTGAAGTGAGCACAACTCCTATTCTTTAATAGTTATCAAGAGATTCTGTCATGCACTCTTGACTTACTACAGTTTCTTTTATTTATTTATTTAGAGATAGGGTCTTGATCTGTTGCCCAGGTTGGAGTGCAAAGGCTCAATCATAGCTCACTGCAGCCTCAACGTACTGGGCTCAAGAGATCCTCCCGCCTCAGTCTCCTGAGTAACTGGGATTCCAGGCATTCGCCACCATGCCTGGCTAAGTTTTTAATTTTTAATTTTTAATAGAGACAAGGTCTAGCCGTGTTGACCAGGCTGGTCTTGAGCTACTGGTGTCAAGAGATCCTCCTGTCTCAGCTTCCTGAAATGCTGGGAAATACAGATGTGAGCCATCACACCCAGCCTAGAGAGTATTTTAAATCAGCATCTCTGTTTGTTGCCCAGGCTGGAGTGCAGTGGCGCAGTCTCGGCTCACTGCAGCCTAAACTTCCCAGGCTCAAGTGATCCTCCTGCCTCGGCCTCCCAAGTAGATGGGACCCCAGATGCGCACTACCACACTCAGCTAATTTTTGCATTTTTTGTGGAGATGGGGTTTTGCCATGTTGCCCAGGCTGGTCTCGAACTTCTGGGCTCAAGTGGTTTGCCTGCCTTGGCCTCCCAGAGTGCAGGGATTATAGGCGAAAGCCACTGTGCCCAGCCCACTTTTAATTTTTTAAAAAGATAGTTGGCCGGGTGCAGTGGCTCACGCCTGTAATCCCAGCACTTTGGGAGGCCAAGGCGGGCGGATCACGTCAGGAGATTGAGACCATCCTGGCTAATGCGGTGAAACCCCATCTCTACTAAAAATACAAAAAAATTAGCCAGGCATGGTGGTGGGCGCCTGTAGTCCCAGCTACTCGGGAGGCTGAGGCAGGAGAATGGCATGAACCCAGGAGGCAGAGCTTGCAGTGAGCCGAGATCTTGCCACTGCACTCCAGCCTGGGCGACAGAGCGAGAGTCCATCTCAAAAAAAAAGAGATACTTTCACTGAATACAGCGTCTGTTTTTGTTTTGTTTTGTTTTGTATGTTTTGTTTTGAGACGGAGTCTTGCTCTGTCACCCAGGCTGGAGTCCAGTGGCACAATCTTGGCTCACTGCAACCTCCACCTCCTGGGTTCAAGCGAATCTCCTGACTCAGCCTCCCAAGTAACTGGGATTACAGGCACACACCACCATGCCCAACTAATTTTTTATTTTTTTATTTTTTAGTAGTGACAGGGTTTCACCATGTTGGCCAGGCTGGTCTTGAACTCCTGACCTCAAGTGATCTGCCCGCCTCAGCCTCCCAAAGTGCTGGGATTTATAGGTGTGAGCCACTGTGCCTGGCCCAGTGTAGCATCTGAACTGAAGTTGTTTTCTTTCAGCAGTGTAAAAATATTATTCCACTCTCTTTTGGCTTCCATTGTTTCTGTTGAGAAATTAGCTGTCAGCCTTAATGTTACTCCTTTAAAGGTAGTGTTTCTTGGCTGTGAGTGGTGGCTCATGCCTGTAATCTCAGCACTTTGGGAAGCCAAGGCAGGAGGATCACTTGAGTCTGGGAGTTTGAGACCAGTCTGGGCAACATAGTAAGACTCCCATCTTACAAAAAATAAAAAATCAGCCAGACATGGTGGCACATGCCTATAGTCCCAGCTACTGGGGAGGCTAAGTTTTGCTGGAGCCCAGGACGTTGAGGCTGCTGTGAGCTGTGATGGCACTACTTCACTCCAGCCTGGGTTACAGAGCAAGACCCTGTCTCAAAAAAAGAACATAAAATAAAATTGAAAAATAAATAAATAGGCCAGATAAGTAGGCCAGATGCAGTGGCTTATGCCTGTAATCTCAGCATTTTGGGAGGCTGAGGCAAGCGGATTGCCTAAACTCCGGGGTTTGAGATCAGCTTGAGCAACATGGCGAAACCCTATCTCTATGAAAAAGATACAAAAATGTAGCTGGGCATGGTGGTGCCCAGCTGCTCAGTGTGTGTGGTCCTAGCTGCTCAGGAGGCTGAAGTGGGTGGATTGCCTAAGCCCAGAAGGTCGAGGCTGTAGTGCGCCATGATTGTGCCACTGCACTCCACCGTGGGCAACACAGTGAGACCCTGTCTCAAAAAATAAAAATATATATTTTTTAAAAATGATAATGTTTATTTTCCTAGCTGCCTACAAAAAGTTTTCCCCCTCTCTGGGTCCCAGCAGTTTTATTATATCTTCCTTTGTGGTTTTGTTTGTATTTATCTTGTAATCCTTCGTAAGTTTTCATAAGTTTTTTTTTCTTTTTTTTTTTGAGATGGAGTCTCACTCTGTCACCCAGGCTGGAATGCAATGCTGCGATCTCAGCTCATTGCAACCTTTGCCTCCCAGGTTCAAGCAATTCTCCCACCTCAGCCAAGTAGCTGGGATTTTAGGCATGTGCCACCATGCCTGGCTAATTTTTGTATTTTTAGTAGAGATGGGGTTTCACCATTTTTGCCAGGCTGGTCTCGAACTGCTAATGTCAAGTGATCCACCCGCCTCAGCCTCCCAAAGTGCTAGGATTACAGGTATGAGCCACTGCACCCTGGCCTCCTTTTCTTTTTCAAACACTAACTAGAACCAAACCTTCGTAAGTTTGGTAAAGTTTATTTAGTTTGTGATATTTTTAATCAGTTTTAGGACATTGTCAGCCACTTTTCCTGAAAACAGACTGAATATTGCAGTCCCTCTTTGTCCTCCTCTTTTGGGACTACCTTTTCCGGAATGTTAGACCTTTTCACTATGTCTCCGAGAGCTCTTATGCTGATGTCTTTTTTTTTTCCCATTATTTTTTTCTTGGCATACTTTTTTTTTTTTTTTTTTTGAGGTGGAGTCTCGCCTCTGTCACCCAGGCTGGAGTGCAGTGGTGTGATCTCAGCTCACTGCAAGCTCTGCCTTCCGGGTTCATGCCATTCTCCTGCCTCAGCCTCCCGAGTAGCTGGGACTACAGGCGCCTGCCACCACGTCCGGCTAATTTTTTGTATTTTTTTAGTAGAGATGCGGTTTCACCATGTTAGCCAGGATGGTCTCGATCTCCTGACCTCATGATCCGCCTGCCTCGGCCTCCCAAAGTGCTGGGATTACAGGCGTGAGCCACCGCGCCCGGCCTATTTTCTTTGATTTTTTAGATTTATTCAGCCTCCCTAGTAACTGGGACTATAGGTGTGTGCCGCCACACCTAGCTAATTTTTGTTATTTTGTGTAGATATAGGGTTTTGCTGTGTTGCCCAGTTTTATTTTTCGATACAGATGCTCCTCAATTTAAGATGGGGTTATGTCCCAGTAAACCCATTGTAAGTTGAAAGTGCATTTTGACTTACAGTATTTTCGACTGGGTTTATCCAGATGTTACTCCATTGTAAGTAGAGAAGTGTATTTAATGTTTATTACTTTTGCACCATTGTAAAGTTGAAAAATCGTAAGTTGGGGACTGTCTGTGTTGTATTTTTAAGTTCTAGTGTTTCCATGTGATTTTAAAAAATGTATCGATTCCATCCTTTTTTTTTTTTTTTTTCTTTTTTGGGACGGAGTCTCACTCTGTCGCCCAGGTTGGAGTGCAGTGGTGCAGTCTCGGCTCTCTGCAACCTCTGTCTCCCAGGTTCGAGCGATTCTCCTGCCTCAGCCTCCTGAGTAGCTAGGATTACAAGCATGTGCCACCACCACGTCTGGCTAATTTTTGTATATTTAGTAGAGACAGGGTTTCACCATGTTGGCCAGGCTGGTCTTGAACTCCTGACCTCAAGTGATCCACCCACCTTTGCCTCCCAAAGGGCTGGGATTACAGATGTGAGCCATCGTGCCCATCCCATCTTCTTTTTTTATTGAACACATGAATTATTATTTTAATGGCCATATGTAACTTCAACTCTGTCCAGCTTGGCAAGACAGCCAGAATATCTAGCTTTTTTCAATTGCTGCTTTCTGCTTGTTTTCTCAAAATCTAGCCCCATGCGTAAACAGTTTAGGGATTTGCAATAGCTCTAGGGAAAATTGCCGGCATTTCAGGTATACTTCTCTGCTGTTCCCTCGTCTGTACTTTTTGGTCCCTTATACCTTGGCTGTCATTATACCTCAAAATTCCTGTCTCTTCTTAGTCTCTTTTCTGTTGTTATAACAGAATACCTGAGATTAAGTAATCTATAAAGAAAAGAAGTTTATTTAGCCCATGCTTTTGGAAGCTGGAATGTTGAAAAGCATGGTGCTGGCATGGTGAGGGCCTTCCTGCTGCCTTGTAACAAGGCATCAGCATATGAAGGTGGTAACTAAGTTTCCAACACGTGAAATTGGGGGACACATTTAAATCGTAGCATTCTCACCAGCCCATTGAGACTACTTTAAACCCCTAGTTCAAAACCCCTAATATAGGGCTTACTCTAATGTATTCTTTCTTGAATCTTAGCCTGTTAAGTCGTGGCTGCCTGGTTGCTCTCCAGTGTCTTCTTTCTTTTAAAGCATATATTGCCAACATGCTTTGTGAGAAGGAGGTTCAATTATATATTTTATGGACTTTATTAACAGAGAGTTATAATTAAAAATTTTTAAAGTTAGGCACGGTGGCTCACGCCTGTAATCCCAGCACTTTGGGAGGCCAAGGTGAGTGGATCACTTGAGGTTCGGAGATCGAGACCAGCCTGGCCAACATGGTGAAACCCTGTGTCTACTAAAAACACAAAAATTAGCTGGGTGTGGTGGCGGGCACCTGTACTCCCAGCTACTTGGGAAGCTGGGGCAGGAGAAACGCTTGAATCTGGGAAGTGGAGGTTGCAGTGAGCCGAGATCACGCCATTGCACTCCAGCCTGGACGACAGAGTGAGACTCCATCTCCAAAAAAAAAAAAAAAAAAAAATTGCCTTTTTAATGGCCCTTTTTACAAAAATAATACATGTTAACTAAAATTTAGAAAATATAGGTAAGCAGGCTGGGTGCGGTGGCTCACGCCTGTAATCCCAGCACTTTAGGAGGCCAGGGCTGGCAGATCATGAGGTCGAGATCAAGACCATCCTGGCCAATATGGTGAAACCCCGTCTCCACTAAAAATACAAAAATTAGCTGGGTGTGGTGGCATGTGCTTGTGGTCCCAGCTGCTCGGTAGGCTGAGGCAGGAGAATCGCTTGAACCTGGAAGGCAGAGGTTGCAGTGAGCCCAGATCACGCCACTGCACTCCAGCCTGGTGACAGAGTGAGACTCTGTCTCAAAGAGAAAAAAAAAAAAGAAAAAGGAAATATAGGTAAGCAACATTGAAGAAATAAATGTTATCTATAATCTTACTATCTAGAATCAGACAATAGTTAGCAATTTGATACATGTTCATTGCCATTCTTCCTTGTATGAAATCATATTGTCATTGCTGGTTTTCACTAGAAATATCTTGAACATCTTTGCATGTTATTACATATTCTATTGCAATGATTTTCAAATTATTTCACATGATTATACATCAGTGTAACTAAAGTGGAATCACAGTTTGTAAAATAGATAAGAACAGATCTATTGTAGTAGAAGCAGCAGTAGGCTTCTGTGGCTCCGGCTTGGAACCTCTAAGGCACTTGGGGACACAGTTGTGTGGTTCAATATTTATTCAGTACATTATTATTTGGTATTTAAGTTATTGCCTAATTTTCCAGCATTATAAATAATGCTGCAATGAATGTTCTTGATGGTTTCCTTAGGAGAAATTCTCAGAAATGGAATTTCTGAGACCAAGAGTATGCATGTTTGGTAAATACTTTTGTTGAATTACACAACAGAAACGTATCAATTCCTTATTTCTACAGCTGTGTAACAAAGTACCCATTCATTTCCGACTTCACTGACACCGTGTGGCCAAATACCACATTAAGAACAAACTAGGGCTGGGTGGGGTGACTCAGGCCTGTAATCCTAGCATTTTGGGAGGCTGGGGCGGGAGGGTCACTTGAACCCAAGAGTTTAAGACCAGCCTGGGCAACATAGTGAGACTCTGTCTCTACAAAAAAAAATTTTTTGTTTAATTAGCCTGGTGGTGTGGCACGTGTCTGTAGTCCCACCTACTGAGGAGGCTGAGTTGAGAGGATCACTTGAGCCCAGGACATCAAGGCTGCAGTGGGTTGTCATCATGCCACTGTGCTCCAGCGAAAAATCTAGGTGTTTCTTTCTTAATATGGATTGTCCTCCCGCCATCTCATTTTATTGTGAAAAATTACAAAGATAGTAAAGGTGAAAGAATTTTACAGTGAACACCCATATACTGATCACCTGGATTCTACTTTTAGCATTTTATTATACTTGTTTTATCAAACTATATGTCTGTCTTTTGGTGTTTTCAAAGTAAATTGTAGATACCAATACACTTCTGCCTCAGAACTTCAGCATGCGTTGCACAAATCTTAAGTGGATATTTCCCATTAATGGCAAAAAACCACAATTACTTTTGCACCAACCTAATAAAAGTAATATGTAGATATAAAAAAAAAACCTCAAGTGAGATTAAAGGGGACTTCTATGTTCTGTGTTAAGTGTCTATAGCACTTACATGTGTATTATAAATGTGTTGCTTTTATAATTAGGAGAACTAAGCATCAACAGACAAATAAATGAAAGAGATGCTCCTTGTAGCGTCTTTAGGATATGCAAAAATAATAGGAAGGGAGGAGAAACACAAATTCACACTCCAAGAAGTAGGTTTTTGTGTGTCTTTTTTTTCCCCCTACAATTTGGTGGGGTGTTTTTGTATTTCTTGGGAGTTTTTTCGTTTCATTTCATGGGGTGGCAGAAGTCTTGTTTCCAAAGTTTCTGGGTGAAAGTTACATGCGGATATAACAGCCGAATCCTTGATGTGGGAGTCGGTAGATCTGGGATCTAGCCTTAGAATTTATGCTAACGGCGGTCGCTTTATCTCTCTCTATTTTAAATTTTTCTTATATAAAACAAGGAGTTTGAGAAAGCTTTTGACAAGCTATGTATTCCTTGAAACCATAGGTAGAGTTTAGAATTGGAATTTAGTTTACAGTTCTAACATATTGTCAGAAAAAATCTTGCTGTTTCTCTAACTCTAGGGCCTGGGACTCTATAACGAAACTTCTGTAGGGGATTAGGACTAACCAGTATCTCAGGTGATTAGCCCAGTATATCACCTCTGAAGCATAAAAGCTGCACCTTTGGTCAGTTGAAAGTGACATTTTTAGTTAGTGTGCTTTTGCTAATTACTTGTCTTGGTCAGCAGAAATAATAGTTCCCTAGGTGGCATGTATTTTGCTCTGTTCAGTTTGAGTTTTGTCTGTTTTTAAGCCATTTATTTTATACTTCAAAGTTTACCGGTTTGTTACTTCTTTTTCTATTTTTTATTCTTCATCTCCCAGACCTCTTCCTGTGCCAAAACTGCCACCTGGGGAGCAATGTGAGGGTGAAGAGGACACAGAGTACATGACTCCCTCCTCCAGGCCTCTACGGCCTTTGGATACATCCCAGAGTTCACGGTAGGTTCACAACAACCCTTTTTGGGCCCTATACCTTTATGTGGGTAATTGACACCCTTCACCTGCTTGGCTTGCTACCTGCACATACTGTTATCCAGTCAGATTAAAGCAGAAAGATAAATCTAGCCGTTAATGGTTTAAGCCTTTTGTAGCTGTAGGTAATTGCACTTATGTTTTCTCAGCAACATGAGAACCTCAAAAACACACACACCTATAACTTGCCACAAGAGTCAACCTTAACAACATTTATTAGTGATATTGGCAAAACGAGAAGATGAAACTTCATAAGTTTATAGATAACAGTTCTATTTCCAAAGATCATTATGGCACTTTCCTTCTGGTTCAGAGCATGTGATTGCGACCAGCAGATTGATAGCTGTACGTATGAAGCAATGTATAATATTCAGTCCCAGGCGCCATCTGTCACCGAGAGCAGCACCTTTGGTAAGTTGCCATTCCGCTACTTTAAAAATCATTGATATGTCATAGGAATGAACATGTAATATTTGGCAATTGAGATAGCTTGATCTAAGCTGAAAATTCTTCTGTAGCTGGGACTACAGGTACATGCCACCATGCCCGGCTAATTTTTGTATTTTTAGTAGAGACAGGGTTTCACTATGTTGGCCAGGCTGGCCTTGAACTCCTGACCTCAGATGATCCACACCTCCTAAAGTGCTGAGATTACAGGCATGAGCCACTGCGCCCGGACAAAGCTGAAAATTATTTTCAGCAATCTTTGGCAAAATATCTTTGACATGGGCACACTACTCACACTGCTGGTTCCTTTTGTGCTTTTGTCCTTCCAGGGCCTAGAGACATTTGTGTTCTATACCCTGGACCTGTAAGCTCCTTTTTTTTTCTCATTGCATTGATGAAATTCTTTTATGTGGGGGTGGTGAACACTCAATTCCCATGTTAACTAGCCTACCAGATTGAAAGTTCAAGAAGCCTGCCCTCACAGGACGCTTTGCTGATCTTCCAAGGTGGAATGTGGGTAGAAATGTTTATTGAATGATCTGAGATGACACTGGAGTCATTGGCATCAGTGGCTCTTAACCTTGTCAAGAATAACCTTTGGCATGTTCAAAAATGAAAGCTGCAGTGTTGGTGCGGATTTTATTTTCTATTTTTATCTCTGTTTATGTGGTGTTTGGCCCACAGTAGACAATCAGTAACTGTTTGTTGAATGAGATAAATGATTGCAAACATGCAAAAATGAGTGGCTGCCCCGTATTGAAATGTATTAGAAGATGAAGTGTGTCAGAAGAAGATAACATCACTCATTTTTCTCCAGGTGAAGGGAATTTGGCTGCAGCCCATGCCAACACTGGTCCCGAGGAGTCAGAAAATGAGGATGATGGGTATGATGTCCCAAAGCCACCTGTGCCGGCCGTGCTGGCCCGCCGAACTCTCTCAGATATCTCTAATGCCAGCTCCTCCTTTGGCTGGTTGTCTCTGGATGGTGATCCCACAACAAGTGAGTCTCCAGGCTACTTTGGGTTTGTCCTGAATGGCAGTATGGCCTGTATGTTTATATTGAAAGGGAGATGACCTCTGGTGACAGTAAGTCCGTATGTAGGCTAAACATTATGTCTAAATGGGAGGAAAGTCCCAAGTTAGGAAGTTAGACTGTAGTCAGACTCTTTAGGATTTTTGCAGACTTAGAAAAGAGGTCGTTCCTTAAACTCTGACTCTTCTTATGTTAGGGGGGTAGGTAGGATTTATAGTTTTTCAGAGTATGCCTTATGACACTGGTAATTAGGCTTGATGGCTCAGAGCACACATTCCTTTTTCCTGGGCTCTGTTCCATTGGAAAGGAGGCGTGCTAGCTCTGGAACACACACTGAATGGGCCTGGAGCCAGCCCATGTTGGGCCTTGACTACTGGAAGCTGCTCTTCTTGCACCTGTGGCTGCCTGGTAGGGCAGCAGCCAGAGTTGCTGTCACTTTGGAAATTGAAGACAGCCTTCAGGACAGACAGCTGGTGAAAAAGAATAACAGCCTTTGGTTGCCCAGACGAGCAGTGATCCCCACTTAGCCTTGGCTAATGCTTCTTTATTGCAACTTATATCTGTCTTTTTCCTTACTTGTAGAAGGCGAAGTTTAGTATCTTCTCTGGTTCCCTCAGAATTAAAACAGACAATTACATGTACACAGACATGTTGCTTAGTGTAAAGCATGATGCAGATGTTTATGATTGCAGTGGTTATTTTTCATAGTACAGGTGCATGGTATATTTAGAAGGTTGTTTTTATTGTGATAAGGAGGAGGCTATATCTTAAAACCCTTCAACCTGTAAAACCCAGCCTCGTGACTGAAGAGCACATGTACCCAATTTACAGGAAGTCAATAATATCTTGATATTAGCACATTTTTATTGCTGTCATTAAATGAGGATTTCCCCAGATTTGCAAATATTTTCTTTGCTATTTCTTCTAGATGTCACTGAAGGTTCCCAAGTTCCCGAGAGGCCTCCTAAACCATTCCCTCGGAGAATCAACTCTGAACGGAAAGCTGGCAGCTGTCAGCAAGGTAGTGGTCCTGCCGCCTCTGCTGCCACCGCCTCGCCTCAGCTCTCCAGTGAGATCGAGAACCTCATGAGTCAGGGGTACTCCTACCAGGACATCCAGAAAGCTTTGGTCATTGCCCAGAACAACATCGAGATGGCCAAAAACATCCTCCGGGAATTTGTTTCCATTTCTTCTCCTGCCCATGTAGCTACCTAGCACACCACCTCCCTGCTGCAGGTTTAGAGGACCAGTGAGTTGGGAGTTATTACTCAAGTGGCACCTAGAAGGGCAGGAGTTCCTTTGGTGACTTCACAGTGAAGTCTTGCCCTCTCTGTGGGATATCACATCAGTGGTTCCAAGATTTCAAAGTGGTGAAATGAAAATGGAGCAGCTAGTATGTTTTATTATTTTATGGGTCTTGAGAGTGCATTTGAAGGTGTCCTTCAGTTCCCACATAGAGAGAGTGTGGATTTTATTACATGATAACCTACCTGGGGAACAGTCCAGAAAGCTGTAAAACAAGTATTTTGCTGGAAATCCTAATTGAGGACTTGAGACTTCCTGGGTTAAGGATGTGGCCGTGTGTGTGTCTGCCTGCCTGTGGTTGTGTGTGTCCTTATGATTATAAGATTAACCTGCTGTGTGTGTTAATTCCAGGCAGGGAATTAGCACAAAAGGTTTAGGAAGGAATCTTTTTTAAAGACTTCCATCTACTGTGGTATTATACCCAAGCCTAGTGTGTATTACAACTTCAACACTCCCCTTTGGCTTATATTACCATGTGCATAGCTAAAGTCTTCTATTTTTAGAACACCCTCCGTCTGTTCTTTCCCCATCAACTCCTTCCTCATCCTTCTTGGTGTTCTGTCATGGGCCATGGGCTTGCTATGGCCAGCCTTACTGAGGCCAGGCAGCTTATGGGATGTTCTTTATTGTGTGTGATGGTATTGGTTTGTTTGGTAGATAAGTGAGAGGAAAAGTACTGTTGCTACACTATTATAGGCATGTTTGATACTAGCAGCTAACACTGGTCACTCCAAAGCACTGTTTCTATAGGAACATTGAATCTATTAAGATGTTTTGATTATCCTAATTACATAATGACCGATTTGAGATAGAGGCCTTTAAATACATTCCATGCCCTCCCCAGAAAATAGTCTGTGGGAGTCAGTTGCCTTGGTGCCAGGTATGTGTTCTGATGTAGGTCATGAGTCTTTCTACTTAATGGGAAGGGAAGAACATTTGTTTCCAGGATGACTTTCTGGCCAGAATACCGGAAAGCTTTTAGGAAGCTTCATTCACGTGCTATTTGAATGCACAAAATAGACAGTAAGGATTTATCTGTTCAGTTTTTCTTCCCAGTGAATTAATTTCAGCTTATATGGGTGTCTTCATTTGAACATGAGGAATATTAGGTTGGGTTTTCAGCAGTGGTTTTTTCCTTTGCCCTTTAAGGAGTGGGGTGATGTCCATGGTGGCCCAGCCTCTTGCTGATGGCACTTCCCTGCATTGCTGCCTCCCGACGACGTGGTATTCTTCTTGTGCCTGTGGCTTCGGGAATGTAACATCTTTGCTCGTTTCTTTCCCTTTTCTTCTTCACCTGAGGTCCTAAATACTCTCTGTAATTACTGTGTTCTTCATGGTAATTAGACATCATTCAGTGAATAAATTACTGTAGTCAAAGACAACATGGGCTGGCAGTTTGTGTAATTGCCAGTTCATAAAGAAGATTGAGGGTCCAGTTTGGAGAACCATTAGTTCCTTTATATGCTGATAAATGATCCCTCGAGTTCAGTTAGTATTCTGTCCAGAGTGTTTTGCTGACTTTCTTAGCAGTGTATAACCTTTCTCCATGTCAGAAGCAAGCCTGCTGTTTGATAATCTGTCTTCCTGAAAATCTAAATCATGCTTTTGTCTTTAGATCTACACAGAAATGACCCTCCTTGGATCAGTTTACTTTCCAGTCTTATCATCTTTGGAACTAAAACTTGTTCTAACTCGTTTCTTGGCATTCAGCTACTCCTAGATCTTTTGGTTTTATCCTCTGGCCTCAGAGCCATTTATATTCCCAGAGTAGGCAGTACAGGATCTCGTGTTGATTTACTGTGGTTACCCCGTGTCTTCTCTACATGGCATACAGCGGCAAAGCCCACCGTTAGGTGAGGTGGTCCCGAGTTGAGGTGGAGTGGGAGCAGAGGAAGATGGCAGTGAATATCAAACAGTAGACTGCCATCAACTTCTAACAGCCAGTACGTATACTGTTCCATTTTGAGGTAACGTTCAGTTTTGCATTTTGTTTAAATATTGAAGGCCTAGACAAAGAACTAGAAAAAAAAAAAAACGGCAGCAGTTTCCAGGCCCATCCATATTGTAATTTTTCTTTATCTGCAGATATTGCCTGTAGTCTAAAGTTCTCTTTGGAAGACAAAGCATTGGCTGTATATCTTTTGCCTTTTCCATGCATCTAAATCTTCTCTGGAAATTATTTCCCTACTATGTAGGCTAAGGGCAGTCTCGACTTTTCCTTTTTTGAGTCCTGTGTGGCTCTTTGAATCAGCGTGAAACTGAGGCTCCAGCTCCCTGTGTTGTGCATGTGTGCCATCGATGGGCTTGGGTGTTAGTTTGTCACAGGTATCTGCCAGCATTCAAGGTTTTGGATCATTTCATGAGGATCCTTCCTTTGACTGGGTGCTCTGAGGACACACCTGGGTCTGTGCCTGAGATTGCCAGGCAAGATTAAGGAAAGTTTTCATGTGGCTTTTGTTTTGAGGTTATTCTCAAAACCTTAATTTCTTATATTTTCTGTTGACTAAGGCACCAGTAACCCATTCTTCACCCTCCATTTGTATGGCAATGTAAAATTCTTTGGCTTTGCTCTGAATTTAATTAAAACTGCCTTTTATGAACAGACTTCGAGTTTTGCCATTTTTGGCAAGCCCTTCCCCTTGTCCCTTCCTAGTGGCTGATAAAGTAAAAAAAACCCACACCACTTTGTTCTCCTTTTTCTCATATTCATTGGGCTGTTGTATTCAGCCAGTCTCATGCTTTCCCTGTGTCTTCACGGGTTGCTCTCCAAGCTGCCTTGTTGCGGGGTTGCTGCAGAGCAGCAACTGGACCTTTCCAGCTGCCCCCATGTTCCTTCCACTAAAGTAGAGGGTTCTTAAAATGGAAAAACCTGTGGGCTCTTCATATACCTCCCTTTAGTTAAGTAATAGACCAGGCAGCTTCTCGTCTCAGCATTTACCTGTTAATATTTTTGTGTATAGTGCTCTCTACCTGTGGGTGGCCGCTCTCTTCGACTTGCTCGTCTCCCCCCAACCCCACTCTACATAATCTACCATTCTTCTCGTCCCTTTCTTTTCTTACACAGACCCTCATTACTGGGGCCCAAGATGTGGGATAGTACTGTTAGTATTATTTAACTATTTTGTAGATTTAAAAGATTTCTGGTTAAGGGAGGTGGGGGTCACTGTTCATCACTCTTAAAATACATGTTTTCTCTATAGAAAAGTAAAATGTGTTTATGGTCCCAAACAGTCAACTCACAAATTTTTATAATAAAACTTCCTTGTAAAAACTAGGGACCATCTATATATTCCCTTTAAGATCTAGTTCTTTTTGTAGGTGTTCGGCAGTGGTGATAAAGCAGAATACTCTCCTACCTCACATCATGAAAGTCAGAAGATTATAGACCTTTTCAAACTATAAGTCCCTCTTCTTGCCGTTGGCCTTTCTAACTCTGGAATGACCACTGTTCATTGAAAAATAGTTTTCTGACTATTGGTCTGGCTCTAACAGTTTGTTTGTTCATCCAACAAATGTTTATGAGTGATGACCATGTGCCAGAAATGTCAGGTATGTGTCCTTCCCTTGGCACCACATAGTAGTTTACTAATGTTTGGGGGATTGTACTTGGGCTGTCATAGCCTCTGCATTTGACCTTAAAATAGCTCTTCCCAGTAAGATTGTGCAATTTTTATTCACAGCTCTTTCATGTAGACTTACCTTTCCTTACAGAGCTATCCTGGTTAATAACAGGCCAAGATTCTCCCATTATCCCCTGTTGTCTCCTATAGCTTTGATAATGCCTGGGAGATTCCTTGGTGTAAGTGTCATGGATACCGACTGTTTTTATGTTGGAATTTGTTCCAACATAATTAGAATCTGTTTGGTGAGTTGAAAGGTAAGTTGGCTCATGGTTGCACAGTAGGGCATTAAATGTTGAAGCAAAGCATCTGCCCACAGTCCCCTTTCCAATCTAGTGCCTTCCTTGAACTTTTTACTGAGCTGCTCTGTCCCTAATCCCCCTTGTTGGGAGGATTTTCATATCACCCTTCTGGGACCTGTCACCATGTCCTGTACTATTTGGAATTGGTTTTCCAGTCTTTCAACAACCGTTGCGGCTAACTCTATGTTTTAGAAGGGCTGGAGGTGTGGGCCCTGTCTTCGGTTCTCAGGACCCAGAGATCCTTTAGTCAGTTGTTGGGTCTTCCAAGAGCCAGACATTAATACAGATTGAACTCCATCAGTCCCCTAACTGTCAGCCTTTACCTCCCTCCCAGAGCAAGGAGTTTAGGGATTCTAAAGCTTAGTGTCCACACATCATTCTACCAGACCTTAGAGCTTTAGAAGCTCAATCTAAAGTACTGTAACTCAGCATAAACTATTACTATCACTCCTTTGAACTCAGTCTCCATGAGCAGTGTTTTGTTGGAAATACATAGAACAGCTTAATGCCTAGAGGGTGGTGAATAGCAAAGGACGGTCAAGGTTGTATTTTTGACTGCTTAGGGATCCTTTGGATACAAGAAACAGAAATGTTCAAGCAGAAGAAAGGAGGGAGTCATGGTAAGGATGCAGGGTATTTCGCAGAACCCAGGACGGGAAGTGCCTTTGGTTCTCGGGTGGAGCTGGAACTGCAGAGCTTTGCACCTAGTCCTTTCTCCTGCTTCACAGTCTGCTTATGGTATATGTGGCCCCCAAGTAGGCACTCCAGTCCTCAAGTCCACACCACCTTCCAACTCTGGGGATCACCATGAACAAATTCTCAATTTCCCATACTTAATTTCTTTTATTTTTTTGAGACGGAGTCTTGCTGTGTCGCCCAGGCTGGAGTGCAGTGGTGCAGTCTCAACTCACTGCAACCTCCGCCTCCCAGGTTCAAGCAGTTCTCTGCCTCAACCTCCCGAGTAGCTGGGATTACAGGCGCCTGCCACCATGCCCAGCTAATGTTCATATTTTTAGTAGAGACAGGGTTTCACCATCTTGGCTAGGCTGGTCTTGAACTCCTGACACTCGTGATCACCCGCCTCGGCCTCCCAAAGTGCTAAGATTACAGGCGTGAGCCACCGCGCCCGGCCCATACTTCGTATTCTTGAGAAAAACTACACTGAGCCCAGCACATTGATCAAGTATTTATCCCTGAGCAGTTGGCCTTGCCAGGGAGAGCAGAGATGTGGCAGACTCCTTCAGCTGGAGACAGGGAGCTTCTCAGAGAAGTGAGCAGAGACTCCCCAGACACCCTAAAAAGGCTTCTGCTCAAGGAGTAAAGCCACTACTCCTGCCTTTTTGCTAGTGGAAAGGAAGGCACGGGAGTTTGTCTGGGACATCATAGAAATTCTTAGGTTTAACTTAATTCTGGTCATTGTCTTCTTTATTTCCTGTTTTTCTTCCCTTTGTCAGTCTTGGCATCCAAGATTTCTTACCTCCCTCTTGTGGGCCAGCCTGTCCTGTTCCAGAGCTAGCCTGTTCCTGGGTGGCCTTCCTTAGCCTCCATTCAGCCTCAGGTCTTTTGTCTTCTTCCGTGTTTATTTAGAGAGCAGAATCTAATAACGGGTTCCACTGTAGCCACTATCCATGGACTTCTGGGTCCTCTTCAGGTCTGAGTGCTTGGAAATGTTCATTCTTTGGGCTTGTGGCCTGTCTCCTCCACTCTCCTCCTCACCCTCTCGCTCCTTCCTGTGTGAGGGCCGCTCTGCAGTAATGTTCTCAGGCAAGCCTTCCTAGGCATCTTAGAAACTACTTTGCCAGAGCCAGTAAGAATATATAATATTGGAGCAGTTGCCAGGATAGAAATTAAATATAGATTCCAGTTGAGGATAGAGTTTTTACTGAGAGCTCTTTAGACAGTATACCTGTGTCTTCTCTGGCAATTGCTTTCATTTTAGTCCTATATAAAAGCTTTCCTTTTCTGTTTTTTTTAAACTATGCTTTTGCTTGCCTGAATCTTTTGATCTTATATTTCTCTCATCTCAGAGCCTGTCCTGAGTTGTAAGGTATTTCATACTGCCTTACTTAAAAGTTTTTTAAACTACTAGAGTCATTTGATACACACAGAAGTTACCTAATAATCCAAAGATGTCCATCAAGGGAGGAAGGGTGGGTCATCAGACTTTGCCTTTGATGTTGTAGTCTAGGCTCCTGAGTTAAGCAGCAGAGGGACAGCAGTGCCATGTGCCTTCACCGTGTCCCAGGAAATCTGGGTTGGTTCCAGTGGGAAATACCAGTGTTTCTTGGTTCTGGAAAGTGGCAAAAGAGTAAGAGATGGGGAAATAGGGATGGGGAGAGCAAGCCCCGCATGTCCATGGCGAGTCAGGTGGGGAGCACGGGTGGAAGGGCCGGCTGTTGACAGACAGACTAAGCTGTGTGGCGCTCTTGCCGCCGCTTCCTGGGTACAGAGCTTGAGAAAAACGCAGCCGACCACTCCCTGTGTTTGTACAGAGCAAAGCCCAAAAGCCAACCTCAGATCTCCTGATCTGGCAGCTGAAGAAATCAGCAGAGTCCTGATTGCCTGATTCAGTCCCAAAAATGAATGTCAGGCCCCGCCCCGCCCCCTCCCCACCAACATTGCCTCTCCTACATTCTCCTTCTGCCCCTAAATCAGACAGGAGACCAGAGAGGAGTATTGCTCAATGCGTGCTATGTGCAACTCCTCAGGCCTTGCGCCACCTCCATGCTGAGCCCTGAAGCAGGGTGTCCTGGGTGCCTGTGTGTCAGCTCCCTCCTCTCTACCTACCTCTGACCTTGTTGTGGGTGAGGGTAGCCATGCTTGTGGCCATCTTAAAACTGGAGAGGCAGAGAACTACTTCTGAGTCTGTAGACCACGTGTTGTCTTCCATGGCCTGTCTCTCCTGCTGTCTGGGTGAGTGAGCCTGCAACGCAATGCCCATGAGAGTAAACGCCTCCTGACCTACCCTGCTCAGCACTGTTCTAGTGTCTTGGCCTTGAAAGAAAAGCCTGACTTCCTGCTGAAACATGTGGTAGGGGCATGGCAGCTATGAGGCACCTCCTACATCTGTTTTCTGGCTGTGGTGACTTGGGATTTTTAACCTTACATATCTTTTTCCTTTACTCAAAACAAAACAATTTTTAGCACACTGAAAAAAAAAAAAAGCCAAATGTTTTGTGCCTTTCTAAGGCAGCACTGTATCCCAGGCTGCATTTTAGGACTTAATATGGAAATACCAGAGTCTGAGCTCCTCTACCTTGAGTTTCGTTAGTCCTTAGTGTCTAGGAGACAGGAAAGAATGCTCTCTGTGACTGGAGAGGTGACATGCAGGTGCAGTGTGTCCGGAGTCCCTTTCCCCTGCTGTGAGACTTCAGTGGAGGAGAGAAGCATTGTACCCTGGGATCATTTGGTTGGTTCCAATCACAAGCTTAGTTATCAGGTTGCATGCCTTGTCTCCTGCAAAAGACAGAATGTTTCACAATTCCCAGGTAAACTCTGGACCATTCCAAGTGTCCTAGCCTTCTGATGACATTAATTACCCAGTTGTGTGGAGGAGTGTAGGATGGACTCTCCTGAGAAGGGGAGGTTGGTGGCTTTGTCTTTTCTTTTTGCTGGATCCTGAACTGGTCTAGACCTCCTGCGCCCACCCCCCAGCCCCCATCAGATGTGGCTGGCCTTTCATTTGAAGGCTTCAGACTTAAAGCATTAAGCAGCTAGTGCCCTCTGCAGGGCCTGGTTTCCCCAGGGAAGGGCAGCAAGGAACATGGACCAGAAGCCTGTCCTCAGTAATGTGACTATAGTGAGCTTTAGCAAAAGTTTTTCTATATAATGACATTTTACTTATCTCTTACCCTTTCCTCAGTTTTCCCCTGCCTTTAACTAATAAAGAACTGGGAGACAGAAATTTTAAAGTCCTCCTTATTCAAGATTTTGAAATTCTTAGCCTGGGGGTGCTGGAGAGAACCTGATGCTTTCTCCAGAATGAAGAGTCCCAATTTGTATATCAGTGTTAAGAAGAAAACAAAACAAACACATAGATGAGATTTTCGTGGACTATTTTAAAAATGTGTCATTAATATAAAAAATTTATATTAGCAGTATTTAATCATTCTCACCTGTAAAGAATAAGAAAAACAGAAGGTAAATATTCTTACAGAGAATAGCAGAGCTTTAAGATTCATTTTCATTTTAAGTCCATTTTATTTTGCCAGTGTATTAATGTTTAGAAGTCTGTTATACTAATGTTATTTATTAATTTTTTTCATTTCCATACACAGTTAACTAAAGAGCTTTTTCAAGCACCCATGTCTGTAAAAAAATATTTTTAAATAAAGTTTCTTTTGTTGTAGCAGACTTGAGTTCTTGCTCATTCAGGGGCTTGGGAGGCAATACTCGAGTTGCCATAGGACCAAATGCCAAGGCCCCCTTCCTCATGGCGGTGAGCCTGAGCTGCTGTCTCGAGGGCAGTTCCAAGTGGCAGGAAAGCATAGGAAGGGGACACAGCTCCTGCTAACAGCCTGCCAGGCCCTTCGTGCTGCGTCATCAGGGCAGTTTGGCTGCTGAAAAGTAGGGTGACTGTCCGCTCTGTGGTAGAACTTGAGCCATTTGCTCAGAAGCAGAGGTAACCCCTGATTGCTGCTGCCAACTGGAAACGGTTTTGTGTGCCTTTTGGTTGTAGTTTCAGAGGCCCCCAGGTTCCTGTGGTACCCATGATGAATAAAAAGCAATGTAAGATTTCTGGGACAATTAAGCTTTATTTTTCATATATATATACATATATAAAGGAAACAATTTGCAAATTTACACACCTGACAAAACCATATATACACACATATGTATGCATACACACAGACACACACACCCGAAGCTCTAGCCAGGCCCTTGTTTTCCATCCCTAAGTACCATTCTCTCATTTGGGCCCTTCTAGGGTTGGGGCCCTGAGCTTGGTTTGTAGAAGTTTGGTGCTAATATAACCATAGCTTTAATCCCCATGAAGGACAGTGTAGACCTCATCTTTGTCCACTCCCCCCGCCTTTCAGTCTTACGTGATCCATCAAGAGGGCCACGGGAGCCAAGTGAACACGGGGGATTGAGGCTAATTCACCTGAACTCAGAAACAGTGCTCAGCTTCCTCACTGCAGGCACGTATCTTTCTTTTTTTTTTTTTTTTTTCTTCTCGGGACGGAGTCTCGCTGTGTCACCCAGGTGGGAGTGCAGTGGCACGATCTCGGCTTACTGCAGGCTCCACCTCCTGGATTCACACCATTCTCCTGCTTCAGCCTTCCGAGTAGCTGGGACTATAGGTGCCAACCACTATGCCCGGCTAATTTTTTTTGTATTTTTAGTAGAGACGGGGTTTCACCGTGTTAGCCAGGATGGTCTCGATGTCCTGACCTTGTGATCCGCCCGCCTCGGCCTCCCAAAGTGCTGGGATTACAGGCGTGAGCCACCGCACCCGGCCCTGGCACATATCTTTTAAGGAATGACACCAGTTCCTGGCTTTTGACCAAAGAAAAAATGTCACAGGAGACTTTGAAGAGGCAGACAGGAGGGAGGTGGCAGCAACACTGCAGCTGCTTCTGGATGCTGCTGGGGTGCTCTCCAGAGCGGGTGTGAACAGCGCACTTCAACATGAGCAGGTGCCTGGCTCCGGTGTGTCCTCACTTCAGTGGTGCACCTGGATGATGGAAGCCAGCCTTTGGGGCAGGAAACCAGCTCAGAGAGGCTACCCAGCTCAGCTGCTGGCAGGAGCCAGGTATTTACAGCCATAATGTGTGTAAAGAAAAAACACGTTCTGCAAGAAACTCTCCTACCCGCTTGGGAGACTGGGGCTCCTTGCTTGGGATGAGCTTCACTCAACGTGGAGATGGTGGTGGACTGGTCCCTGAAAAGCGGGCCTTGCAGGGCCAGGTGAGGTCCTCAGGTCCTAACCCAGTGGCCCTCTGAAAGGGGGTGTGTAGGTGAGGGGAGCAGGAGGCTTCTCTCTAGTCCCTTTGGAGGCTTTGGCTGAGAGAAGAGTGAGCAGGGAGCTGGGAATGGTCCAGGCAGGGAAGGGTGCTGAAGTGATTCGGGGCTAATGCCTCAGATCGATGTATTTCTCTCCCTAAAAGTGGGTAGAGGAGAAGAGGGGAACACGGAGACGGTGCTGAGTTGAAGGTGTGAGCACCGAGAGGAAGGAGAGGTGGAAGCAGAAGCCGATGAACTTGGTGCGGCAGCCCTGGGGAGGAAGGCAGGCCAGGGAAGGGGGGCGGCCCCCGCCTGACTGCACTGGTGAAATGGCCACACCCAGAGCCACGGGCGTTGGTCAGGAAAAGGTGATGGGACAGGGTCTTTCTTGTCTTCCTCCAAGCTCCCTCAGCCACTTGCTTGGCCCTGCCATCTGTGAGTAGTGTTAAGAAGGCAAGATGGGGCCTGCTCCCTATCTCCGACAAAGAGGGATGAAGGATAGAGAGTTAGAACCGTTAGTCCCTACTGCCCCCGGTCCCTGAGGATGTGGGAGGCTCTGGCCACAGGAACCGCCTCCTACCTGGTCTCCCGGAGCCCTCTTGTCACCGCTGCTGCCCTGCAGGAGGCCCATCTCTTCTGGGAGCTTATCTGACTTAACTTCAACTACAAATTCACTCTTACGAGACGGGGGCAGCGTGCTGGGAGGAGGGAGGGAGGTGAGAGGTTGGTACCTCAGGGCCACAGGAAGAGAAGGGCCCGCTGTGAAGGATGTGGAATGGATGAGGGCTCCTTGCTCCAGGGCCAGCCCAGGGCAGGGAAGCAGGTCATGAGACCGTGTGGCTGATGGAAGCTGGGCAGTGGGCAGTGGAGCGGGGAGCACCCTGACCCAGGGCCCCACTCCTGCTCTCGAGGGGCAGGCGGGTGCTGGGCAGGCAGCAGGCTGGGCGGCAAAATGGGAGGGGCCGGAGGGGCCGGTGTTGGGCTTACATCTCCTGCTTCCCTGAGCGCCCGCACGGCAGCTTGCCCTTCTTATAGAGGAAATAGAGGACAGCGCCCAGCACCGCCAGGACCAGGATGCACACAATCACAGCCACGATGACCACGCCCTGGCTCTCCGGCTCTGGCAGCTTTCTCTCTGCGCCACAAAGACACTCCTCGTCACTCCCTGCCCCAGGCCACCATGTCACCATCGTTGCCCCAGCCAGTCTAGGGCCGACAAGATGGGGCTGCTACTCACCTTTCTGGACAGGGCTCTCTGAGGAGGGACAGGGCAGAAAGGATGCCCTGGCACAGCCCTGTTCTCTTGCCAGGCCTGGCTTACCTGTGGAGGTGCTGTTGGCTCTGGTATGAGGACTGGCAGTGGAAGTGCTGAGGCCAGTGGTTGTGTTGGAGTCTGGTGTGAGGGTGGTTAAATTGACTAGGAGGCAGAGGGAGGGGTGTTAGGAGAAGCGCAAGTTACTGCCCGTGCCTGGGCCTGCCCCTGCCATTCCCTGCAGGGATGCAGCCCTCACCCAGCTCCAGGAAGAGGACGCTGGTGTTTTTGCCCAGGTCGTTGGAGGCCGTGCATTCAACACCTGTCTCCAACAGCTCTGGGGTCACGAGGACATTCAGGGTGCTCAGGACTCGCTGTGGATCTTGGTGGTGTTCACTTGCCTGCGAGGAAAGGAAGGAGGCAGCTCAGGGGATGGGGAGGATCTCTGGTCCTGGCCACAAAGCCCAGGCAGGGATTAGGAGAGTGTGGCAGATGAGACACCTGCTCACCGTGCCGTTGACGTTCCAGGAGATGGTGGGCCGGGGGTGCCCTGACGCTTCACAAGACAGATTCAACACCATATTCTCTTTCACCCACACCTTCCTCTCCTTGAATGCCATCCAAGGGGGGCCTTGGGGAGGTAGGGAGAGGTGAGGCGGCAAGCCCAGCTAGCCTGCCTCCCCCTCCGCACCAGAGCTCCCCAGGGCAGCAGGTGGCTTTTTGTCAAAGAGCTTAAAAACCACCCCACTTGGGGTGACCTGGTCTCTACCCAGAGGGAGGGCCTCACCAAAAATGGCCACGTTGACCAGCTGTGTGCGGTTCAGGCCGGATATGCTGGGCACAGACGCCACGCAGCGATAGCCGCCTCCTGCCTCCCGTTTCAGGTCATGCAACTGGAGCACAGGCCCCCTTTCCAGCACCTGGCCTGTCTGGAATGAGAGACGGGTCAGAGGGTCTGGGAAAGAGCACATTCTTGTCACCCCCAGCCCCACCCACCCCATCAGCCCCTTGCCCCAGACCCGCCTGGGTACCTCTTCTCTCAGCCACTGGAACTCGAGGTCCTGGCTACTCTCTGCCTCACAGGTCAGGGTGAGGCTGCTGCCTTCCTGTCTCTCAGGGGCTGCGGGACTCACTCGGACGTCAGACACATCTGGGGGTACAGCAATCATGTCACCCAGGGCAGGGCGGGGCCAGTTCCCTATTGCCCCAGCCTGGGCCCCCTGTCCTGGGTCCCCAGCCCCTCACAGTTCACCAGTAGTTCCTGTGGTTCACTCGGCAGCGATATCATGGTGTCCAAGTCCAGGCCCTGACATTCATAGAGCCCACTGTGTTCCTTCCGGGCAGGCTCCAGCACCAGGACCCCGTTGTCGTTGGTTGTCTCTTCCTCTGCCTCCCTGGTGCTGGGGTTCTAGGGAGGACTGGGGAGGTGAGCAGAGTGCACCTCCCGCCACTCCACCTGGGTCTCTGCTTGCATCCCCACCTGCACCCAGCACAAAGCCCCCACACCTGCTTGCTGATGCTGAAGTGTGGTGGAGGGTTGCCATCAGCCAAACACCTGATTTCCACGCGGTCCCCTTCCTTCAGCATTCCCACGGGCTCCACTTCCAACCACACTTTTTCTGTCGGGTCTGCATAGGCAAAGGGGGTAGCTCTTGGCCCATGAGTCAACCCTGGGCTGAATAGGGGGAGCCAGCAGGAGTTTCCAGCAGCCCCAGCCCCAGTAAGCAGAGAGTCAGGTTAGTACTCACAGAAAACAGGGACGGTGACTTCCCTGGACTCCTTCATGTGGTTCCCACTGGGCAGCCGGTAGTTGAGCTCACAGTAAAACTGGGCATCTTTGTCTTCTTTAACCAGCTGTGCCTTCAGAATACTCTGCAAGGTGTACAAACCACTCGACTCCACAGTCTGGGACGACTGAATGTGGACCCCTGCGCAGGGAGGAAGGGGAGGAAGACTGAGCCTCAGCCCCACCTCCAACCCCACCCTAGGGTTGTCCACCGGGGTTGGCAGGGGACCATCTAAAGAGCCCCCTGTCCCCTGTAGAGGGCCAGCTACAAATGCAAGCTGGAAACCCTTCAACCCAGCACTTTTACCGCTCAGGGTCAACCCTAGAAAAACATTTACATGTCTGCTCATATCCAAGGATGTGTGCAAAGAATGCTGCAATGATAAAAACGAGCAGCCGTCTAGATGTCCACTAACTGGGGAATGGTGAACTCGACTACATGCTATGCATAGTATGGAAAACTTGGCAGTAAGCAAAACGATCAGTTGATCTAAATAGACTGACCCAGAAACGTTGTATAAAAGAAATTGTCTAACAACGTATACCATACGCCACTACTTAGATCAGGGTTTCTCAGCAGTACTGATAATTTTTTTTTTTTTTCAGACGGAGTTTCGCTCTTGTTGCCCAGGCTGGAGTGCAATGGTACAATCTTGGCTCACCGCAACCTCCACCTCCTTCCCAGGTTCAAGTGCTTCTCCTGCCTCAGCCTCCTGAGTAGCTGGGATTACAGACATGCGCCACCACGCCCGGCTACTTTTGTGTTTTCAGTAGAGATGGGGTTTCTCCGTGTTGGACAGGCTGGTCTTGAACTCCCGACCTCAGGTGATCCGCCCGCCTTGGCCTCCAAAAGTGCTGGGATTACAGGCGCGAGCCCAGCCAGCACTACTGATATTTTAGGCCACGTTGATTCTTTATTGTGGGGGCTGTCCTGTGCCCTGTAGGATGTTAGCAACATCCTTGGTCTCTCTACCTACTAGATGGCAGTAGCACCCCCTCTATGTGTGACAACCAAAAATATCTCCAGACATTGCCAAATATGTCCTAGGAGGAGGGAGTACAAAATCACCCCTGGTTAAGAATGACTGATTTAGATAATAAAAAACAAAAGCCTATATTGTTCTAGAAATGTTTCTATATATGAGCAAATACATAGAAATAGGCTTGAAAAAACACACCCCCGATAGCAGAGATTATTTCTGGGAGGGGGGGTCTCAGGCAAGAAGAAACTTCTAGATTTTTTGTCAGTTTAAATTCTCATGAAAATATTTTCAAGCACCATTTGTATAATTTTTTTAAGTTAAAAGCTTAAAGAAAACATAAGGCAGTTCCTGTGTAGTACCATAGGGACAGACAGCTCTTTTTAAGAGATGGGGTCTTGCTCTGTCACCCAGGCTGGAGTGTGGTGGCTAAATCCTAGCTCACTGTAGCCTCCATTTCCTGGGCTCATATGATCCCCCTGCCTCAGCCTCTCAAGTATCTGGGACCACAGGCACACACCACCATGCCTGGCTAATTTTTTTATTTTCTGTAGAGACAGGGTCACCCTGTGTTGTCCAAGGTGGTCTTGAACTCCTGGCCTCCAGAGATCCTCCTGCCTTGGCCTCCCAAAGCACTGAGATTACAGGTGTGAGCTACCACACCTGGCCCAAGGGTGGCTTTTGGGAGAAAGGGCTACTCACGGTTCTTCTCCTCCTTCAGAGGCCGGCCATTCTTGTACCAGATGACTTGAGGAATGGGGTACCCGTTCCTCCCTACACAGGTAGCGACCTAAAGAGCACAGGGTGTGAGTCTCCCTGCCTCCGAGCCCTATCTCAGCGGCTGCGCACCAGCTGCCCAGCCCACCTGCCACACATCTCACCTCCTCAGGCTCCTTACTGTTCACAGGGATGCCCAGGGCGTTGACCTGGATGTTTGGCTCCTCCGGAGCTTCTACAAGAAAATAGAAATGAGGGGGACATCTGACCACGTCCCACCACCCTCACTACCCAGCTGGCAGACACGGGGTCACGCACTGTAGACGCGGAGCTGGATGCGGTACTCCTGGGACCGAGGGCGCTTGCCCTGGCACAAGAAGATGCGCTCGTCGTGGGGGGTGACTTGAGTCAGGGCCAGAGTAGCCCCTCTGTCCTGGAGGCTGAGCCGCTGCTCGTACTCCCCACGTTCGCTCTGGCCCTGGCCCTGCCGCACACGGAAGATGAGCGTCCGCTTCTCCTTGTGGACCTAATAGGAGGAGAAACAGAGTAGGAGAAGGGTCCTGGGCTACAAGAGGGGCAGAGCCTCCCTCCCCGGGCTGCTCTTGCAGGAGCCCAAGCACTCACAGAAAACCAGTCGACATGGCTGAGGTCGCCTTGGGACTGGGAGAGGCCGCACTTCAGAAGGGCTGTGCTGCCCACTTCAACCTCCACCAGCTCAGGCGCAGGCTGCTCAGCCTCTCCGGGCACACCTGGGGGAGGGAGGCGGGGCCCCCGCAGCTGTGTCAGCTCCGGGTGCTGTCCGCCCCTCCCCTCGCAGCGCTGCTGCAGCTGTTTTTCCTGCCACTCAGAGGGTCTGCAGAGGGCCCTGTCCTCTGAACGCTCGACCCCCCGACCCGCGCCCCACCTGGGCCAGCCCTCTCCCCGTCCAGGAGACCCCAGGTCCTTGGAGCCGAGCAGAGATTGAGCAGAGACTGAGCACCGAACAGCTCCAGCTGAGGCTGGGAGAGGGGCAGAGAGGGGCCACCCAGGCTCGGGGCCAAGAGGAAGGCCCCTTTCCTTCCAGGCCCCCTCCTCTCCGGGTGAGCTCAGAGTGTGGGAATGCAAAGCATGTGCCAGGCTGGGGCACACAGGCCCTTTTGTGTCACCACAGCCAGGGGAAGATACCACTGCTCTACCCTCCGCCCTCCAAAATCCCTGCCCTAACTCCCCACAAGACCCAGCGGGCTAACTCTGGCGGAAGTTCCGGTCTCATGCTCCCTCAGCAGCACCTCCGTGAACACTCCGCACACACCCGCGGACCCCACCCTGGGAAGCTGCTAAGGATGGAGAGGTCAGTTTCCCCCAGGGGTCAGGGCAAGGGCCAGGCAATGGGCAGGAGTGACGTCAGTGGTGCCAGCGTGCTGCCAGCCCTGTGAGGAGGTGATGTCACTCGACACCATCTGCCTGGGCTCTGGGATGCCTGGGTTGTTGCCTTGGCTCTCGGACAAGGAGGGCAGGTGGAAAGGGGGTCTCCAACCCAGAGCCTCAGACCCCTGACTCCTCCCAGAGCTAGAAGAGCAGGGCAGGGTGGAGCTGGACCGGCTGCAACTGTGGAGCCCGATTTAGCCCTTTCCCCAGAAATAAAGTCAGCCTGGGAGGCAGTAGCCTGGAATACCCCAGGGACATGGTTGGCACTGGGCATGAGGCCAGCGAGCTGGGTATTGCCTAGCCCTCCCCTTCCCCAGCCGGACAGCGGCTGGGACGGCGGAATGGGAGCCAAGAGAAACACGCGACACCGCTGCGGGCCATACAAGGGCAGCGTGGACCCGAGAGCGCCCTGCTACCAGGCGGATCCGGAGAAACGCTCCGAGGGTGCCCGGGCGCACTTCCCACCTGAATGTGGTCCCCACAATAAGCCAGCGGGCGCTTCCAGTATGGGAATCCTCCATCCCTCATCTCTGTCCCCTATGATCCCATCACTCGGGGAGGCGCGAGGCGACCCACACCGCCCCGCAACCCCTGCCAACGCCCAGCTCGGGCGGGAGCCGCCGAACCTCCCGCTCTCGCTCACCTCCAGCCTGGCGTGATGCCCAGGCAGGAGGGGGAAGGGGTGGGTCGGCGCACCCCCTCCAGCGAAGGAAGCTGCCTTTTCCAGCAACAGGCGGGCGCGGAATTCAGGCTTTGAGGATGCGCCCCAGCTGCGCCTCCTGCCCGGCTTCAATTGCGGGCCCCCAGATTGAGCACCTCAGGGACCACCCACCCCCCAGCACCCCGAAAGGCTGGGCTCCACCCCTTCTCACTCCCAGAAGTAGCCTCCTCCCCGCCTTCCGAGTGCTGCTCCCGGGATACTCTAGAATCCCGGCTGCAAACTGGCTGCAAAGAAGAGTTGCTCGCGCGCAAGGCGCCCGGGGATCAGGGACCCAGGGAGGAGGCGCGTCCTCTCGGGCGCAACGCCCCGACCCCGCCGCGCCGCTGGCTCTGCTCCCTGGCACGCTCCACCGCAGACCCCTAGGCGGGGCGCGGCCCCCCTGCGAACTCACTCACCCGCGACGCGAGGACAGCAGCAGCAGGCGGCGAGCAAGAAGGCGCAGACCAGCCTGGGAAGCCCCATGCTTCCCGGCCGGAGGGCGAGAGCCAAGTGAGGAGCTTGAGGCTGCCGGGGGCTGACGTCAGGGGGGCGGGGGAGGGGGCCCGGAGCGCCTGGGCCTGCCCCGCCCCGCGCAGCCCCCAGCCCCCGCCCCGCGCGCTGCAGCCCTAGGGGGCGGGCCCCGGCGCCGCCAGCCCGGGAGCTGCGCCTAGGATCGCTGCCGGAGGTAGGCCAGAGCCGGACTCCAAGGCTCCTGGCTTGGGAAGGCTGAGGGTGTAGTGACAGGTGTCTCGGGGTCTGACTGGCCGAGGTGGCAGCGAGGAGAAGCTGTCCCGGATGCCCGGAGTCGCCCCGGGTCGAAGCCAGCCAGGCTCACCGCTGCTCAGCCCCTGCCAGCCAATGTAGCCCCTAGGGGGGACCTCCTGGGGGAGGAGCAGTAGCGGACCTGGTCCTCGGTGTCCCCAAGGGGCCTCCCACTTGGGCTCCCCTCCCCTGCCACAGAGAATTCAGGCCGGCCTCTGTCGCTTCCCAGAACGATTGCACCAGTGCCGCTGCTGCCGGCCTGGCACTGCCTCAGCCTCACAGTGCTGGCAGCTTTGGGAGAAGAACCCTGCACCAGTCCCACAGACCCAGAGGTACCTATATGGGGAGTGGAGACGATGCCTTCTGGGCTGTCCCTTCAAACCCAAGCTCCTGCAAGTCTAGCCTTTGACCAGAGAAAGGAAGGAGGGGGCTGAATTCACAAGCTCAAGGTGTTCACACTTGTCCAGACCTGGGCCTTGAGAATCATGTTTCTTCCCTCTTCACTCTGGAACCTACCCTGGGACTCAGTTTCCCCTCACCTAAGAGAAAGAAACAGGGAGAGAAAAGAGTTAATGGGCGAGGGTTTCCAGCCTGACCCTGCAAACCTGTTGCTGTTCCTGATGATTGAAAGGATCCCAGCAGCGCTGATCTTCCCCCACCCCATGTCTTCCCCAGCCCTGTGGATTGTGGGTCCATAGCTGAGGGAAGAATCAAATCAGACCTGCTTGGGTGGGGAGCTCTGCAGCTCCCCTTCTCCCAAAACGCCGGCTTCTCCCTGGGTCTTCTGGCCTCTTGAACTAAGGCTCTAGGGAGGGGGAGGGGCTCTTGCCTCACTCTGACCCCAGCAGCCTGGCCTCAGAAAAGGGGTCCACATCTGCTGGTGCGCCTCCACCAGGGAGTGCCAAATAGGGGCCTGGATTTGGGTAGAGGTCTGTTGCCCAGCGGGGCCACCCCTCTGCTGGCTGGGGGAGGTGGAGGGTGAGCCAGCAAACCCCGGAGATGTCCAGGTGACTTGAGAGTACGCTCCAGGGTGGCGTTTTGATGACGCAGAGATGACTGGCAAACCACACCAGCCTTGTCTTTCAGAGCCTTGCCGACCGCTCCTCCAATGCCATTAGTCTCCAGCCAGAGGCTGTGCAGAGCCCAGGCCCACCGGGCCAGGGGCCTGGAGCCTGGAGCCTGCAGGGAGAACAAGAGGAGGACCCTGGCTCCCCCTCCAGAGTGAATGTATGGACTGGCCCCAGGCCCAGAGCTGACTAGATGAGAATGTTTTGTCTGCTGGGCTGGAGTGGAAATGGCTGAAGGATGCCGTTTGCCCTGGCAGGCCCGGCTGGGCATGGAGCTGGCTTCCCCGCCCAACCCCCTTCCTTCACTTAACACCATTAACTAATCATTCGCCTCTCTGGCCTGAAAACAAAGCCAGCTAACCACCAAGGACAGTCAGTTCTGAATTCTTCTTCCGCTGGAGGAGAGCGAAGCCAGGTGGGGGTGGAGGATTCGTCTCTGCGGTGAAAGGGAAATGAGGTTAGAGCCTAGAGCCCAGGGTGACGTCCCTTCCCCTGCATGGCCCCACCAAACAAGCACAGAAGACTGTCCTTTAAGGAAGCCAGTAGCCTGGGGCTGTCTAGGCTTCTCGGGAGTGGGTCATAGCCTCAGGGGACAGATAGCTTTGGGATGGTTTCATGAGGTGGGCACTTTGGGATTCCAAACTAAAGAGGGGTCAGGACCTCGGAGAGGACTCAGGAGTGGAGGCAGGGAGCAGGGTGGAGGGAGCGGAAGGTGAAGGGGATCAGCCCTCAGCTCTTCTTAGAGGCCGGAGGCTAGCGCTCCGGCAGTGCCAGGGGAGAGAAGGTGGCTGCGGGACTTCCAGCAGGACAGGAGTGACAGCCAGCAGAAGGGAGTTGGAGGAGGAGGCCATGGCCTTCTACCCTGCAGGGACCCAGCACCTGGACTGGGTTGGAAGAGCCTGGCTCAGATATAGGCCAGGGCCAGAAGAGGCCCTGGGGGCAGAGTCTTAATTCTTCTTCTTTTTTCCCTCCTTGGGTTGCAGGCAAGAAGGCTGCTTTCCTCCAGCCCCATGGTGGACCTGGGCCCCTCACACATGAGGGGACCCTCCTGCGCATAATGCCCTCTGCGTGTCTCTGGTATAGGTCTGACCACAGGTGGAGAAACTGAGGCCAGGTGGGGCGGGGGTCCTGGTTGGGCTCCTCAGCCACAGTCTCCTGGATGGGTGGAGCTTTCAGCTCATTGTAAGGAGAAGTGGAGCCCTGGGGAGTTGGAGGTAAAAAGACAAGGATGGACCTGTCCCCAGAGGCCGCGAAGGGGCAAGACTGGAACCCAAGTGTCCTCTCTCAGCTCCAGCAAAGGGAACTTAGTGACTTCCGACCCACCCTTCTGGATCCAGGGGCCTTGACCAGGATGTGAGGATATGAGAAGGGTGGGCTGGGCCGAGGAAGGAAGCTGATAAAGAGGTGTTTGCAGCTGCTGTGAGGACATGGGGTGGGAGTCCCAACAATCTTGGCAGTTACCGAGACTGGGGAACCCCCTGGCCAGGCCAGATAATAGGATCCGGCCTGGGTCTTTGGAGGGGGTGCGGAAGTTGGAGAATTTTTCCAGAATGTGGGTGTGAGTAGGAGAAGATTATACTGAAGGAGTGAACACGGTGGAAAAGGGTAGGGGGCAGGAAACCGGATACTGTACTGGGGGGCGGATGGAAGATGTGGGGGAAGAGATTGAATCGGGGGAAGCAGCCCCGCTCCCGCCGGACGCCGTCTCACCCATGTCCTTCGCACCTGACCCAGGGCAGGAGGAAGGAGGCACAGCCGGGGTGGAGGTGCACCCCACACCACCATGGGAGAGACGGAGGGTGGCCTTCTGGGGGATGGGAGGGGCTATTTTTAAACTTGGAAAAACCCTGAGTTCATCTCCATTCTGGAGGCTGCAAAGGCCCCATTGTACAGGGGTCTAGAGAGGGGGAGCGGGGGGAGGGGGCGACGGGCACAATGGCGAGGATTATGTCGGAGCAGGCAGGGGGGTGGAGGGCGGAGAGCGGGGGAGGGGCTGTCTTCGTCACAGATGGCCTACTGAACTCTGGGGTCGAGCCAGGCTGGGGCTTGAACTGGGGGGCAGGGCCCACCCTCACAAAGATCCCTGTTGGGGAACTGGGGTCTCTGACATCCGGTGGCCCATCCTGGGGAGGGGGCTGACGGTGGGATTCCCACAGCCTGGCTTTCCCAGGGACCGCAGGGTCTGTTCCCAGGCTCCTAGCATTCCGACGACTCCCTTGAGAGCTGCTGGCCTCTTCCCTCAGCCCCTTCCCTGCCAAGGGGTGTGGGGAGAGAAGGAGAAAGAGGATGTGGATGCATCGGGACTCTTGCTGGGGATGATGGTCTCTTAAGCCAGAGGCGGAGGTTGGGTAGGCAGCAGTGGGTGGTTAGGGTAGGTTGAGCGGGATCATAGCCCTCCCATCGGAGCCCCCAACCCCGCGGACCCCTCCTCCGACCGACTGGGGACTGTCCCTCTCGTACCCCCCGGCCTCAGGAGCCTCCGCACGGGGGCCAGCCCACCTGCCGGACCTCAGGCCTCCGGCACCCAGGGCCTCCACCCAGGGGACCCGGTCGCGGCGGGAAGGCGCCGGCGCTAAGCTCCCCAGGAGCCGGCCTCGAGGTCCCGCCCGGCGGAGGCAGGGGGCGGGGATCCGGCCGCTCGCCCCAGCCCAAACATTACCATAAATGCTCAGGCGTCGGCGGGTGGATGGGCGCGCGGGGAGCCTGGGACTCTCCGGAAGCCCCAGATCCAGTCTCCAGGCCCGACCCAGATTCGGTCTGACCAGCCGTCCCCTTTACAAAGCGGTGCAGCCGGGGATGGCAGAGCTGGGGTGGGCGCGGGGACAGGGTGGAGAAAACCCAGGCCGCAGGGGGCGTCTCGGGGCTGCCTCCTGGGTAGGCAATGAGGCTGTGACCTCTGGTTAAAGAAAGAGTGGGGCCCTCTAGCCAGATGGCAGTGTCGGCGCCGCGGGGGCGCGGCTCCGTCTCCCTGCAGCTCTGCGGGCCCCGCTGCTGTCAGCGGTGACACCCTGGGTCTCGGTTCCCCGGCCCCAGCACCTAATCCCCTTCCCTCTCCTCTGCCCCCAGCCTGCACCTGGGGAATGAAGGGTGATGGGGGCGGAGGGTGGTAGCAGGATGCTGGGAGTTTACACCTCTCCCCTTCAGGGAAGTTCACATCCGCTCCCCAAAATACCACCATCCAGGGAGAGGAATGTCCCCGGAGAGCTCTTCAAATTTGACTTTGAGTCGTCACTGAGGGGAAGGCCGGCTGGTCTACAGGAGGGGGCCTGTGGGAAACCTAGGGGCGCCATGTTGCGGTCTTCTGGCCCCTCTCCTCCCTGAAGGACGCTCCTGCAGTTCCTCTTCCCTGCCACACGGGGCTGCCAGCATCCCAGGGGGAGCCCTGGAGAAGGGGAGCCTTGTTCCATCCCATCCCGGCGAGGCCTGGGACCCTCACTGCTGCTGCCAGGGCTGATCTTGGAGCCGGGAGTAGAGAGGGGAGGAAAGAGGCTGGGCGCGGTGGCTTATGCCTGTAATCCCAGCACTCTGGGAGGCCGAGGCGGGCAGATCACGAGGTCAAGAGATCGAGACCATCCTGGCCAACATGGTGAAACCCCATCTCTACTAAAAATACAAAAATTAGCTGGGCGTGGTTGCGCGCGCCTGTAGTCCCAGCCACTCGGGAGGCTGAGGCAGGAGAATTGCTTGAACCCAGGAGGCGGCGGTTGGAGTGACCCGAGATCACGCCACTGCACTCCAGCCTGGGCGACAGAGTGAGACTCCGTCTTAAAAAACAAACAAACAAACAAACAAACAAAAAACAACTGTGTTAAGATCTGGCACAGTGGTGTGTACCTGTGGTCCCAGCTACTCGAGAGGCTGAGGTAGGAGGATTGCTTGAGCCCAGTAGTTCAAGGCCAGCCTGCGCAACGTATGGAGACCCTCATCTCTAAAAATAAACAAATAAATAATTGTAAAATGCACATAACAGAATATTAACCAGTTTAAACGTCAGCGTTCCGTGGTATTAAGCACATTCACAATGTTGTGCAATTATCACCATTATCAAGTTCCAGAATTTTGTCATCACTCCAAGGAACTAAAATTTGAACCAAGTTTTACCTAACGAACTCCAAAACCTGCACAGTCTATGTGTAATAATTACAGCTGAATTAAGAGCTCAGTTGTGTGGTAAAGACAGGAAGTGCGACTGGGATTCAGAAAAGGGAGTGTTGATGTGGACTGTGCTGGCTAGGAAAGTCTTTCCGGAAATGTGAAGCCTTCAATGAAAGGTCAGGTTTAGATACGGAGGAGTGAGGAAGGATTTTTTGAGGCAGGGGAAACGACACAAGCAAAAAGAGAGAGATGGGACCCACGAAAGGGGCACGTATATGGACAACTACAGAATTTCCCTATCAGAAAGTGTCAGAGCAGCCATCCAGCTAGAAGATGGAGTTAGTGGAGAGGCTAGGTGACTTTTCTTGAGGTTATATTCACATAGCAATCCCACTACTTTTTTTTTTTTTTTTGAGACAGGGTCTTGCTCAGTTGCTCAGGCTTAAGCGCAGTGGCTCCACCTCGGCTCACTATAACCCCTGCCTCCTGGGTTCAAGCGAGTCTTCTGCCTCAGCCTCCCGAGTAGCTGGGATTACAGGCGCACCACCACGCTTGGTTAATTTTTGTATTTTTAGTAGAGGCGGGGTTTCACCATGTTGGCCAGGCTGGTCTTGAACTTCTGGCCTCAAGTGATCCGCCTGCCTCAGCCTCCCAAACTGCTGGGATTACAGGCGTGAGCCACCTTGCCCGGCCTAGTCCACTACTTCCATTTCCAGTATCCATTTACTTGGAGCGCATTGAGGATAGCTTTATTTATGTATTTATTTTTACACGGCGCCTGTCAGGGTCTGGGTTTCACTGCCACACAAGGGGCAGTGCATGGTGAGCTGAGGCCCCTGGAAGCTCTGGGCACTCGTGGCCACTGGCAAAGCCCGGGATGATTTTCATCCAACCTCGGGCTCCCCAACCACCAGAGGGATGTGGGTGGCTGACGCAGCCAGACCTACCTAAGTGGAGACGGGGCTAGCTTTAGCTACACCATTACCCCTTGGCATCACCCTTGTGAGTTACATGGCTAAGTAGAAATTCAGCACGGTAGAGGGTGCACGCACGTGGGAGCTTGGGCAGATGAGATGGGCTTAGGTTATAGGGGAACAGCTTAAGATAGGATGGGCAATGGGGAGCCACTGCAGGTTCTTGAGCAATGGAAAAACGATGTGACATTGGAATTTAGGTTTACCATGGTTTCTTGATTTCATCTTGGCCTGAGAGCGCCCCCTGGTGCCGCTAGTTTGAATTGTTTTCTCATCCTACAGAGCAGGTGGGAGGATGGGTGACTGAAAAGCGGGATTGATGAATCGCAGAAGCCAGACTCTTGGGTCCTATTTCACTTCATCCTGGGTCATGACAGCCTTGCAACAAAGCTAGGGATGATATGTGGGCAGAGAGGGCTTGAGGTCAAGGGGGGCATTGTAGTTCCCTTCTCTGTCTCATAACTCGGTGCATATGTGTATTGTGATTTGGGATACAGCACACTAGTCAGGAACTAAGCTGGGGGCTGGAGACAGGATGATAACTAAAACAAGGGCCATGTGCTTGAGAAACGTACAGTCTCGTGAGGGCGACAGACAAATAAATAATTATAACACAAAGAGCCGCGTACCAGGGTGCAAATATGCACATAAAACAGTTACTTAACCCAGCCTGAGGTGATGAAAGAAGGCTTCTTGGAAGAGTTGATGCCGAGCTTCATTTTAGGCAATGAATAGGAGGTAACCAGGTAAATGGGGGTGGGCTGTGCTGTCTGAAGTGTGACGGAGCTCGCTATGTGCAGGGGGCTGCTAGGAGTTGGTTAATATTCTGCAAGGGAAGGCTGAGGTTAGTGAAGGATGAGGCCAGATTACAAAGGATTTGTAAGCCATGGTCAATTACTCAGAGCAACAGGCTGTGTATAAATGGTGTTAAGCAGGGGAGCAACCATAAGTGACTTTAAATCCATTACAGCTCAGGCCCCAGAGGGACAGAACAAAAGGCCCCTCTTACTAAGTTTCCATTTCCCTTCTCAGATCCCTCTTTTCCCTTGGGTGATGAGGTTGAAAACAGCCAATCCCTTCTGGGGAGCCTGCCTCCTGCACACAGAGTATGGCCTTATTTTACCTCCAACAAGCCAGTTCATTTTATCATAATAGTCTCACAGTAGAGTGAGAGATAAGTGTGGGGATGGGGGCTCTTCCCTTATGTCATCCATATGTGACTGACATCCCCTTGGCAACCTCTTGGAGGTGGGATACAGCACTTCACCGAGTCCACTAAAAACAATCCTTGCACCAACTCCATGCAGTGGAGTACTATGCAGCTGTTAAAAGAATGAGGACAGGCTGGGCGCGGTGGTTCACGCCCAACACTTTGGGAGGCCGAGGCAGGCCCATCACTTGAGGTCAGGAATTCCAGACTAGCCTGGCCAACATGGTGAAACCCCCTCTCTACTAAAAATACAAAAATTAGCCAGGCATGATGGTGCGCGCCTGGGGTCCCAGCTACTCAGAAGGCTGAGGCACAAGAATTGCTTGAACCTGGGAGGTGGAGGTTGCAGTGAGCCAAGATTGTGCCACTGCACTCTAGCCCGGGCAACAGAGCAAGACTGTGTCTCAAAAAAACAAAAACAGAAACAAAAACAAAACAAAAAACAATGAGGACAATCTCTATACACTGGTGTGGACTGTAATGGAATAAAACCCATTGAATTTGAATAAAATAGGAATCTATGACTCCAAACTGGTAATAAAAAGATATCCATAAACAAATAGATGAGAAGAGAAGGCTATTCTTTACAGTCTTTACCAAACATGATTTTAAATTAAAAAGATAGGTATATGGCTGGGCAAGATGGCTCATACCTGTAATCCCAGCACTGTGGGAGGCCAAGACAGGTGGATAGCTTGAGCCCAGGAGTTTGAGACCAGCCTGGGCAACATGACAAAACCCCACCTCTACTGAAAACAAAACAAAACAAATCCAAAAATTAGCTGGGTGTGGTGGTGCACGCCTGTAATCCCAGCTATTCAGGAGGCCAAGGTGGGAGGGTCGCTGGAGCCTGGGAAGTCAAGGCTGCAGTGAGACAAGATGGTGCCACTGTACTCTAGCTTGGATGACAGAGCAAGACCTGTCTCAAAAAATAAAAAAAATAAATAAAAAACAGAAAAATAGCTACATAAAGAGGGATAGAAGGAACAGCCCTCCACCCTCATAATATCTGTGGAGATAGGGCAGGGTATAAATGAAGGCTGACATATCATATGTCTAAATATTTGAAATATTTGAAAGCTAACTAGCTGTTCGGTATGCTTTATCTTTCTACCTTGACAAATATGCCTTCTAATGACAAAACTTAAAAATATGTAAAGCTGGCCGGGTGCGATGGTTCACGCCTGTAATCCCAGCACTTTGGGAGGCCGAGGCAGGCAGATCACTTGACATCAGGAATTCGAGACCAGCCTGACCAACATGGTGAAACCCTGTCTCTACTAGAAGTACAAAAATTAGCCAGGCGTGGTGGCACCTGCCTGTAATCCTGGCTACTCAGGAGGCTGGGGCAGGAGAATCACTTGAAACCGGGAGGCAGGGGTTACAATGAGTTGAGATTATGTCATTGCACTCCAGCCTGGGCGACAGAGAGATACTTTCTCTTAAAAAAAAAACAACCAAAAAAAACCTACAAAAAAGTAAAGCTATGGTTTTTGTATGATCCAAAGTCAACAAAATATCCAAGGTAAGTTAACTTAGCTATTATTGCATATATTATTACATATATTATTGCCTGGGTATGCTTATGATGGACTAGCAATATTTACATGTGTAATAAAGTGACACACAATTCATGATTATATATTTATTCCATAAATTAATTTTCCTTGCCTTCACTTCAGGAAATTCCTTAATTATGTTGTTATAATAAAACATTTCTCATAATTCATGTTCTATTACCAGTAATGCCAAATTAATTGCCCTTTCTTGAGTCATAGTTGTTCCGAGGTCTTCAAAAAATAATTTTTTTTTTTGAGACAGTCTCGCTCTATTGCCCAGGCTGGACTGCAGTGGTGCGACCTCAGCAAACTGCACCCTCTGCCTCCCGGGTTCAAGTGATTCTCCTGCTTCAGCCTCCCAAGTAGCTGGGTTTACAGGCATGTGCCATCATGCCCAGCTAATTTTTTGTATTTTTAGTAGAGACAAGGTTTCACCATGTTGGCCAGGCTGGTCTACAGCTCCTGACCTCAAGTGATACACCTGCTTTGGCCTCCAAAACTGCTGGGATTACAGGCGTGACCTACCGTGCCCCAGCCAATTTTTTTTTTTTTTTTTTTGAGACAGGGTCTCACTCTGTCACCCAGGTTGGAGTGCGGTGGTGCCATCTCAGCTCACTGCAACATCTGCACTGCACTGCAGTGCACCCTCTGCAACATGGGCCCAAGTGAGCCTCCCACCTCAGCCTCCCAAGTAGCTGGGATCACAGACACGTGCCACCACGCTCGACTAATTTTTGTTTTTGTTTTTTTGGTAGTGATGGGGTTTTGCCATGTGGCCCAGGCTGGTCTCGAACTCCTGGGCTCAAGGGATTTGCCCACCTCTGCCTCCCAAAATGCTGGGATTACAAGTGTGAGCCACCGTGCCCTGCCTTAAAAAATTAATTTTTTTTTTTTTTTTTTTTTGGGATGGAGTCTCACTCTGTCACCCAGGATAGAGGGCAATGGCGCTATCTCGGCTCACTGCAACCTCTGCCTCCAGGGTTCAAGCGATTCTCCCACCTCAGCCTCCTGAGTAGCTGGGATTACAGGTACCCACCACCATGCCCGGCTAATTTTTGTATTTTTGTAGAGACAGGGTTTCACCATGTTGGCCAGGCTGGTCTTGAACTCCTGACCTCAGGTGATCCACCCGCCTCGGCCTCCCAAAGGGCTGGGATTACAGGCGTGAGCCACCACGCCCGGCCAACAAATTAATTTTAATATGGAGAAACTGCTCTGCTGAGGACTTAGCAAATGAAATTATTACTAATATGCTCAAGCAAGACTTAGATTCAGAAAGGAATCATAAATTTTATATGTCATGTTCAAATATTTTAAAGGGGTTCCATATAATAAATATTTGATCCCAGAAAATATTTAAAATATTTTTATTTTTTTCTTCTTATTATTATTTTTGAAACAGAGTCTCGCTCTGTCACCCATGCTGGAGTGTAGTAGTGCAGTCTTAGCTCACTGCAGCCTTGAACTTCCAGGCTCAAAGTGTTCCTCCCACCTCAGCCTCCCAAGTAGCTGGGACTTACAGGCACGCATCATCACACTTGGCTAATTTATTTATTTATTATTATAACATTTATAACAAACCTGCACATGTGTTTTATGTATGTATGTATGTATTTATTTATTTAGTAGTGACACCATGTTGCCCAGTCTGGTCTTGAACTCCTGGCCTCAAGTAATGCACCCACCTCGGCCTCCCAAAGTTCTGGGATTACAAGCTTGAGCCACTGGGGTCTACAGTTAGCTTGTACCCCTCCCCTTTTTGTGTGGCTATATTATTCTATATGAAACACAGCTGGGTTTATTTTTTTCTATTTGCATTTTGGTTTTTTTCTTTCTCATTTCTATTGATTTAATTTAATTTTTGAATATAAAGAACATTAGCATTCTTCTAAAAATCAAAATTAGGCCAGGTGTGGTGGTTCATGCCTGTAATCCCAGCACTTTGGGAGGCCGAGGCGGGTGGATCACAAGGTCAAGGAGTTCAAGACCAGCCTGGCCAAGATGGTGAAACCTCGTCTCTACTAAAACTACAAAAATTAGCCAGGCGCAGTGGCAGGCACCTGTAATCCCAGCTACTCGGGAGGCTGAGGCAGTAGAATCACTTGAACCCGGGCGGCAGAGGTTGCAGTGGGCCAAGATCGTGCCACTGCACTCCAGCCTAGGTGACAAAGTGAGACTCTGTCTCAAAAAAAAAAAAAAAAAGTCAATGTTATACAAAAATGGTATACTCAAAGGAGTGTCACTTCCTCCCCATCCCTTCCATTCCATTCCTCCAGCCCCCACCCCTTGTAGTAATTAATGTTATTTCTGGTTTAACCTTCCTGTGTTTTTATTTTTTCAAAATTAAGCAGCTATCAAGAGAATAAGAAGACAAGTCACACACTGGGAGAAAATATTTGCAATAGACACATCTGATAAAGGACTGTTATCCAAAATATACAAAGGACTCTTTTTTTTCGTTTCTTTTTAATACAGGTTCTCACTATGTTGCCCAGGCTGGAGATCAGTGGCTATTCATAGGTACAGGCCCACTACTGATCGGCACAGGATTTTTGATTTGCTCTATTTCTTTTTTCTTTTCTTTTTACTTTTTTTTTTTTTTTTTGAGGCGGAGTCTCACTCTGTCACCAAGCTAGAGTGCAGTGGCACGATCTCGGTTCACTGCAACCTCCGCCTCCCAGGTTCAAGCGATTCTCCTGCCTCAGCCTCCCAAGTAGCTGGGACTGCAAGCACGTGCCACCATGCCCAGCTAATTTTTGTATTTTTTTAGAGATGGAGTTTCACCATGTTGGCCAGGATGGTCTCTATCTCTTGACCTCGTGATCCGCCCATCTCGGCCTCCAAAAGTGCTGGGATTACAGGCGTGAGCCACCACGCCCGGCCCATCTGCTCTATTTCTGACCTGGGCTGATTCACCTTTCCTTAGGCAACCTGGTGGTCACCCACTCCTGGGAGGTTACCACATTGATGCCGAACTTAGTGCAGACACCTGATTGGCATAGTGCACTACAGCCCAGAACTCCTGGGCTGAAGTGGTCCTCCTGCCTTAGCCTTCTGAGTAGCTGGGACCGTAGGTCTGGCATAAAAGAAACTCTTAAAACCTAAAAATAAGAAAACAACCCAATCTAAAAGTGGGCCCCAAACCTTGACACCTTATTAAAGAAGATATACAGATAGAAAATAAGCATATGAAATGATGCTCCACACTATATACTGTCAGGGAAATGTAAACTAAAACAGCAATGAGATACCATTACATACTCATTAGAATGGCCAAAATCCAAAACTGACACCACAAATTGCTGAGGAAGATGTGCAGCAACAGGAATTATCATTCATTGCTGGTGGGAATGCAAGACGGTACAGCCACTTCAGAAGACAGTTTGGTGATTTCTTGCAAAACTAAAAATACTCATCCCATATTTATGATCCAGCAATTTTGTTCCTTGGTATTTACCCAAATGAGTTGAAGACTTATGTCCACCCGAATGCACATGAATGTTTATAGCAGACCTTACTCATCATTCCCAAACCTGGAAGCAACCAAGATGTCATTCAATTGATGAATGGATAAATTAGCTAGTACATCCAAACAATGGAATATTGTTTAGTGCTAAAAAGAAATGGGCTATGAAAAGATATGGAGGAAACTTAAATCCATGTTGCTAAGAGAAAGAAGCCAATCTGAAAAGGCTACATACTGTATGATTTCAACTATATGACGTTCTACAACAGGTAAAACTATGGAAACAGTAAAAAGATCAGTGGTTGCCAGGAGTCTGGGGGGAAGGAGGGATGAATAGGCACAGCACAGAGGATTTTTAGGGCAATGAAACTATTCTCTATAACACTGTTTGATGGATAAATGTCATTAAACATTTGTCAAAAGCCATAGAATGTACAACACCAAGAGTGAACCCTAAAGTAAACTATGGACTTCAGTTCATAATAAAGTATCAGTAGTGGCTCATCACTTGTTTAAAAAAATATCCAAATGAGCAGTATTTTGGTTACACTTTTATCGGTATTATTCATATTAAACAACCATCTCAAATATCTGTGGGTAGTGCACACGCAAGGGTAATTTGATTTTCCATTTGAGATCATAATTTGCTCTTTGTGAATCTTAACTCTGCTCAGTCTTCTAGTTTCCCCTTCCTTTCTTCCTTCCTTCTTTCCCTCCCTTTCCTTCCTTCCTTCTTTCTTTCCCTCCTCCTCCTCCTCTCTCTCTTTCTCTGTCTCTTCCTTCCTTCTTTCTTTCTCTTTTTCTTTCTTTCTTTCTTTCTTTCTTTCTTTCTTTCTTTCTTTCTTTCTTTTTATTTCTTTCTTTCCTTTCTTTCTCTCTGTCTCTCTTTCTTTCTCTCTCTCCCTTTTCTTTCTCTCCTTCCTTCCTCTCTCTTTCTCTCTTTCTTTCCAGGGTCTCAACCCTATTGCCCAGGCTGGGGTAAAATGGTGCCATCACAGCTCACTGCAGCCTTGACTTACCAAATTCAGGTGATTCTCCCACCTCAGCTTCCCGAGTAGCTGAGACTACAGGCACATGCCACCACTCCCAGCTAATATTTTGTATTTTTAGTAGAGACAGGGTTTCACCATGTTGCCCAGGTTGATATTGCCCTCCTGGGCTCAAGCGATCCGCCTACCTTGGCCTCCCCAAGTGCTGGAATTTCAGGTGTGAGCCATAGTGTCCAGCCCTTCTAGTTTCTTGTCTAAATTAAACCGACTTGTTTTAACAGCATTTAGCCAGCATTCCCATCATGTATCCAAGAGTAGTTGTAAGGTCAATTGTGATACAGTTTTTTCCAAGATATTTCATCTTTGGGCACATCCAGAATATTGCATATAATCTTTTTATTTTTCCAAAAATGACATTATTATCAGCACAATTAAGCTGTGTCTTCTAATAACAAGTTCAACTATGTGCCATACAGAGGACATGTCACCAAAAAAGTGCTTCTAGATTTTTGGCCAAAATCCTGGCTTGTTCATCTTTATTATCTTTACTAACCATGTCATTGCTGTTATCATAGACTTGCCCTTGACAGTCTTTTAAATCAAAGATTAAAATTGAAAGTAGGTTTTTTCCTTAGTGCAAAACTAGGGAAAACTAGTTTTTCCTTAAGTCAAAACTAGAATATAGCTAGTTAAATACACATGAGTGTTTTCTCTATATTTACATATATGCAAATTTAAAGAGAAATAGGAATTAATATTGAAAAATATTCCTCAGCCACATTGCACAAACCGCGTTAATTTCTTTTCTTCCGTCCTTCCTTCTTTCTTTTTCTTTTCTTCTTTCTTTCTTTCTTTTTTTTTTGTAAGATGTGTAGGACAGAGTCGGCACGGTGGCTCACGCCTGTAATCCCAGCACTTTGGGAGGCTGAGGTGGGCAGATCACTTGAGGCAGGAGTTCAAGACCAGCCTGGCCAACATGGTGAAACCCCGTCTCTACTAAAAATACAAAAGTTAGCCAGGTGTGGTGGTGCACGCCTGTAGTCCCAGCTACTGGGGGAGACTGAGGCACAAGAAGCACTTGAGCCTAGGAGGTGGAGGTTGCAGTAAGCTGAGCTCGTGCCACTGCACTCCAGCCTGGGTGACAGAGCGAGACTCTGTCTCAAACAAACAAGTGCAGAAAAGCTAAAGAGCTTCTTTGGGCCTGAACCGTGTTGTTTGCAGAGCTGACGTTTGGGGTTATAGGCTTTTCTGTACCAGTAACGAGCACTGGATCCTGACTGATAGAGGACCCCAGGTGCTCCTTTATGGAGACATTTTTTGGCTATGTTTGTAATACTTGGGGTCCTCTCAAGCTTGGGTGGCACTGGGAGGGAACAGGGTAGAGTGTACAAGGATGAAAGCAAACCTTCTGTGACTGTATCTTTTTATAAAGTTTTGACTTTGGGACCCTGTAAATGATTTGCATAATTAAAAAACAAAATAAAAAAACCAACCTAAAACATGGCAATAATATAGATTTTACTGAATGCTTGATGAGGAGACGATGGGGAGGGCCATAATACACACAATAGCACAAAACAAAACCCCTGAATTAGACATTCTTTTCTGGTTTTTCCAATCTCTTAATCCTCAATCCTTCATAGTCTCTAAAAATCCCTTGTATTGTCCCAGCTAGAATCTTACGCTGAGCAGAACAAAACAAAACAAAAAAACCCCTGAAGTTAGCACAACAGCAGAAACCAACTGCCACCAGAGCAGGCCTCCAGAGGGCTTTACACTACATCTTCCATTAGAAAATACTGCAAGGATAGAGCTTCTAGGTGTTCAGCTTTCTCAATATCCGGCTTATTTTCTTCTCAATCCCTGGGACTAACATTGTCAAACAATTTGAACTTCCCCCGCAAAGCCAGTTGGAGTCTTTGTCCATGCCCAAAGCAGGATTACCTCCTAGGTTTCCTGGGAGTCAAGGGTTGTGGCTCATTAAAGAGGGCTTTGGATTAGTGAGTCTCAAATCACTCAAAGGGGAGGTCTTGGTCCTAAACGAATGGAAATACTCTCTTAGAGGATCCTGCCAACTCTGAGAAGGGCTTTACATGCTTCTTGCTGTGGAAAACTGGCCAGTTAATTGCACACAGTGCAGGCACAGCACGTTTGCCAAGTTTCACTTTGGACATATTGAGTAGGAAGCACCAGTGGGATACCCATGAACCGTTCATGTCCAGGAAGCAGCTGGAGCCTGAACTTTGCAGGACAGGTTCAGGCTGAAGACACAAATTTAGAAATCATTGTGTATACAGGAGAGGAGGCTATGATGGAAACAGAAAGAATATATGAAAGGGTAATGCTTCTGAGGCCAAGGGTGGAGGAAGTGGTCAGTGGCGTCAAGTGCTGCAGGAAGATTGATTAATAACAATAGTGTTCATTGGACAAGTAAGATCCCTGAAGAGGAGATGGTACGGGTGATGGGATCAACTATCTTGAAAGGGAGGTGGGCACATTCTCCAAGATTTGACACTGGCGGGAGGATGCAAGTAGGAAAATAAAAACATCAGCAACACATCACAACACAACAAACCATAACCTGGGCAGGGCCTGAGATCAGGGAGAGGAAAAGGTAGGAAGAAGCCAGAGGAGTTTCAGCGACTGCAGTCCTTCCTCTGCACTATAGCATAGCCCCTACCACGAATCCAAGGCCTCAGTAAAGGTTTGCTGCACACCTCAGCTTCTTATCAGTGATGCTTTGGAGAATGAAGGACTCCGAGGCAGTGTTCAGGGCAGAGTGAAAGGGTACGGACACTTTCAGGAGCCCAGGAGTGGAGATGGAGAATTCAACTCAAGTAGGAAATTCAGCAAAGGTGACCAGGGGAAAGATAAGTCCACTAGGAGTCTGTTAAGCATCCTTGGAGTTAGTAGAAAACACCAGGATTCCCAATATATTTGGGATAGGGTTTCAAATATATTTTGACTATTGTTTGAGTGTTAAAGAAAAGGGCAGGGCCGGGCTTGGTGGCTCACGCCTATAATCTCAGCACTTTGGGAGGCCGAGGCGGGTAGATCACGAGGTTCAGGAGTTCGAGGCCAGCCTGGCCAACATGGTGAAACCTCGTCTCTACTAAAAATACAAAAATTAGCCGGGTGAGGTGGTGGGCCCCTGTACTACCCGGGAGGCTGAGGCAGGAGAATCGCTTGAACCCGGGAGGCAGAAGTTGCAGTGAGCCGAGATCGCGCCACTGCACTCTAGGGTAGGAAGGCCCAGGGTAGGAAGCTGAGCGGTTTCTAAATCTGTAGCCCCTTTTTCTCAATGACAATGAAGTAATCTTCCGAGATGTTGAAAAACCTGGTGAGGAAAGTTTGGAGTAGCAGTTTGGGAATCCCCTGTAATAATCTGCTTTCCCTTGTGAACCGCAGGCACTGTCTTAACATTTTTTTGTATCCTCAGTGCACTGTAGGAGCTCAATAAATGATAGAATAGATAAATAAATAGAAGAGAATGAGGAGACGGATCTGAGCAGGCTGCGAAGGCGGTGCTATTCCAAAGCCCAGTCCAGAGACAGTGACCTCCGACCCAAGCCAAAAAAAAAGCTCGCGTTCAGAGGCTGGGAGAAAGAACAGCTCCCAAATTGAGGGGAGTCCAAGGCCCTGCTCTTTTAGAGGGCGGGGCTAGGAGAGCGCATTCCGACGCTGCCCGTCAACGAACCAATCCCCGCCTCAAGGGGGAGGGGATTTAATCTGTCGCCGCTCCTTCCCTTTGGAAAGTAAATACGTTCGGGCGCCATTCAAACGGACCAATGAGTGATGGACGTTTTTGTGGTTGGCCCTCACCGATTGGCTGGAGTTTGTCGTCCCTCCCTCCTCGTCACGCCTCTGGCTCCACCCCTTTGCACACAAGATGGCGGCGCCCAGCGGAGTAGGGGCTGCGCTTGGGGTTTGTTGATGCTGGCTGCCTTTCCCACTCCCTTTTTGGGTGCAGAGCGCCGCTAGCGGGAGGACGGGGGCCGGGCGGGGACAGGGGCATCTGCGTAGCTGGACTGCGAGCCTACGCCCAGCTTGCGTCGACCCCACCCGGCCCCGGCCCGACCCGACGCGACCCGATCCGATCCGATCCCATTCCATCCGTTCCCTGTCTCCTCCGGGTCTGACCCATTGCCCGGCCGTGGTTCGCCACACCAGGCATCCAAAGCTGAGGTCGCTCCTACGGCCTGGGCTCGCCTTCGCTTTAGAGATGTTTGGCCTCTTCCCTCCCAAACAGCCCACCTTCAAAACCTGGATTCTTGGACTGGCACCTGGCCCCATTTCCCTCTACCAAGACTCCACTTCCCTCTTACCCACTTCTTCCTCAGATTCCTGGTACCCCCTGGGTTGGAGACTGCTCATTTTCCTTCCAAATTAATCCCAGACCCCCTAAATATTGACAACCTTGACAACCCCCCAACCGAGGAGCCAGACTTTGTTTTGGACTAACTTCCACAGCCCTGTCATGGAGGCAGTGTACCTGGTAGTGAATGGCGTGGGCCTGGTGCTGGACGTGCTGACCTTGGTGTTGGACCTCAACTTCCTGCTGGTGTCCTCCCTCCTGGCTTCCCTGGCCTGGCTCCTGGCCTTCGTCTACAACCTGCCGCACACGGTACTGACTAGTCTTCTGCACTTGGGCCGCGGAGTCTTGCTTTCATTGCTGGCCTTGATCGAAGCCGTGGTCCGGTTCACGTGTGGGGGCTTGCAGGCCTTGTGTACCCTGCTCTATAGCTGCTGCTCTGGCCTAGAGAGCCTAAAGCTCCTGGGGCACCTGGCCTCTCATGGGGCACTGCGGAGCAGGGAGATACTGCACCGGGGCGTCCTCAATGTGGTCTTCAATGGCCATGCTTTGCTGCGCCAGGCCTGTGACATCTGTGCCATTGCCATGAGTCTGGTGGCTTATGTGATTAACAGCCTGGTCAACATCTGCCTCATCGGCACTCAGAACCTCTTTTCCCTGGTGCTGGCCCTGTGGGATGCAGTGACCGGGCCTCTGTGGAGGATGACGGATGTAGTGGCTGCCTTCCTAGCCCACATTTCCAGCAGTGCTGTGGCCATGGCCATCCTCCTTTGGACACCCTGCCAACTAGCCCTGGAGCTGCTGGCCTCAGCTGCCCGCCTCCTGGCCAGCTTTGTGCTTGTCAATCTCACTGGCCTGGTGTTGCTAGCTTGCGTGCTGGCAGTGACGGTGACTGTGTTGCATCCGGACTTCACCCTGAGGCTGGCTACCCAGGCACTCAGCCAGCTCCATGCCCGGCCATCCTACCACCGTCTTCGAGAGGATGTCATGCGGCTCTCTCGCCTAGCACTGGGCTCGGAGGCCTGGCGCCGAGTCTGGAGCCGCAGCCTGCAGCTGGCGAGTTGGCCAAACCGGGGAGGGGCACCTGGAGCCCCCCAGGGTGACCCTGTGAGGCTGTTCTCGGTTAGGACCCGGAGACAGGACACTGTTCCTGAAGCGGGGCGCAGATCAGAGGCAGAAGAGGAGGAGGCCAGGACCATCAGAGCGACACCTGCCAGGGGCCGAGAGAGGCTCAACGAGGAGGAGCCTCCAGGTGGGCAAGACCCGTGGAAGTTGCTGAAGGAGCAAGAGGAGCGGAAGAAGTGTGTCATCTGCCAGGACCAGAGCAAGACGGTGTTGCTCCTGCCCTGCCGGCATCTGTGCCTGTGCCAGGCCTGCACTGAAATCCTGATGCGCCACCCTGTCTACCACCGCAACTGCCCGCTCTGCCGCCGGGGCATCCTGCAGACCCTCAATGTCTACCTCTGAAGACTCCTTCCCTGCCTGCCCACCCCTCCATGCTCCACGCAGACACTCACGCTAGGACAGCATTAACACCTCATCTCCGGGTCCTGGTCTGAATCCCCTCCTGCACCTGTGGCCGTCCTGCCATACATCCAGGACATTGAGATGGAAGACTATGATCTGGGTGGGGGCAGGATAACATAGCTTCTCCTTACCCAGTGGGTCCCTTCGATGCTGAGGGTGGCGAGTATGTCACTATGCAAGGACCCTGAGACTATTTGCTGTGGGCTGTCCTCCAGCCTGCCCAGGGCCCATCCACATGCCTCTGGGGTTACCCCTGTCTGCTTCTGGTTTTTCTGTTGGAGATCTGTAGGTCCTTTTCCTGCCTCCTTCACATTTCCTCCCCAGCTTTTGCGGCCACAACACATCAGTGTCATTTGGGTGTTTTGGCAACTCAGGGGCCTTCAGATGATCTTGAACCTTTGTTTTCAGCCAGAGCCCCTGTGCCCTGGTAGGCTTTGGGGTTAGTATCCCTCGGGTGCCCTCAGAGCCACCTCTGCCTGTCATCGTCTGATGAGGCTCCCTCCCAACCTGATGCAAAAGCTGGGCTCAGGAGTTTACCCCTGGGATGGGGGATGCATCTGCACCTGACTTTGGGGCCACGTGCCCTCTGGCACCCCAGCTCACTGGGAGTCTCAGGAGGGATAACCAGATTTCTGCTCATTCCCCTTTCACTCCCACATCACACAGAAAAATGGCATTCCTCTCTGTCTCTCCCTGGCATTGGAGAGGGTAGACTGTGCACATTTCACTAGGGTCCAAATACAGAAGGGGCCAAGGCCCAGGGGCTTGCAGCTTCCTGAGGGGTCTCTGGCCCAGTTTCCAATGAATAAAGTTCTCTTGACAGCTCTGACAGTCTCTGTGTGCATCCCTGCAAGGGAGCAGTTGGTCAAGGCAACAGACCCTGCATCAGGGTCCTTCAGCCCTGCCAGAGTGAGAAGTGTGGGCTGTGGGAGTACCTAGGCTTTACAGAGGGGGACAGGGAAGGAGCTAAGATAGGCTGGGAAGACTATGTCATGGGGAGAGTGCATGCCAGGCATAGCTCTGTGAGTTCTCATCCCTTCTGATTTGTCCCCTCTCGCACACATGGCTTTCGAAAAGCCTTCTGTATTTTTTCTATTTTTTCCCAAATTAAGCCCTTGTAGAGAGGAATGTGAACCATCTCACCCCTTGAGTCAACCTTCCCAGCTCTTCCTCCAGGCCAGTCTTCGTGGAAGGGAGCATGGGGTTCCTGCTGCCTGGAGTCCAGTCTACCCTCGGATCCCAGGAGGAGCTGGTGTGTGTCTCTGTGTGTCTTGGCATGGGGGTCTGGTGCAGGGCTGGGCTGGAGTGTGGCTGCGGGACCTCCTGGTGGAGGCTGCCTAAGGCCTGTCTCTAGCTCACATTTGGGGCTCAGTCCCCATTGGCTGTATCTGCCCTCACATGACCAGCAGAAGAGCAGGGGCACTCCCCCATAATTGTATGTTCTGTCTGGGACCACAGTGCCTGGGACTGCCTTCAGGAAGGGGGTGCCGGTAGCTCAGAAAGAAACTCTGAGGAGAGGCCCCCCCCGCTTCTTTGGGTTGAGGCCGTGCAGATGGGGCTGGGCAGTCCTGGTTTGTTAGTCATTGGGTTGGGGGTGGGCCCCAGGGGTGGGGGGAGCCTTGAGGGGCTTTGTGGTTAGCCTCAGACACAGTGGCTCGGCCCACCCAGGCTATGCCCAGCACAGTGGGGGAGGGCTCCTCATCTCCACCTCAGAACTGGGAGGGCTTGGCACTTGCTCTTTCCTTCCCTCAATCCCGGACAGGGAGCTGAGCAAGGAGAGGCCTGGCTCCTTCCAGTCTCTGTTTAATGTGGAGATAAACATTTTATGATAGAAGATAAACTTCCTGAGTTGGGAGTGAAGGACCCCCCCTTTTCTTCCATCCGCATCTGGAATTCCTTTGGCCGACCTCAATACCCCTCCTCCCCCTCACCCCCCATAGTCAGGAGCTCAAGCGACCCAGGATCCCTGCGGCATTCTGGGGTCAGGGCACCCCCTTGTGGTCATCTCAGAAACTGCTTATCTTTAGACGCCCGGGGACGCCACTCACTCGGGTTACAGAGCAATAGCTTTCCGGTCATCTGGGGCAGGCAAGCAGCCAGAGCAGCCATGGACGAAAGTCCTCGGCTCTTTTTTGTTGGATCAGGGCAGGGGTATGTGTGGCGCAGGCAGCCCCTACGTGGTTCAGTTGGCATCTTTGAATTAGAAAAAGGTGCCCCCTTTCTCAAGGGTGGCTGGAGCCCCACACCCGGAGGGCATCCCGCTGTCAGACACTCCCATTCACAACCTAGGTGGCGGCTCTGTGGAGCAGCCTCTCATTCCGCAGGTCCGGCTTCCTGTATATCTGCCCCATATCTCTATTTAATCCAAGAACCCTCCCTTCTGCCTGAGCACCCCCTCCACACCATGATCCCAGAAACAGGGAACCCCCACCACTAAAGAAGAAAGGCTGGAGCCAGTAGGAGGGTTCTTAGATTTATTGAGTGATCTCTGAGAAAAGGGCCGGCCCCAGGAGCAGGAGGGGGTGGAGAGGATCCAGAGAAGCAGAGGACCAGGAAGAGAGCACCCCACCGTGGGCTCCTGGACCAGAGCAACTGGAGGACTCACACTTGCCAGCACAGCACACTCGTCTGGTCTTGGGCAGAAATCCAGCCACTGCCCCATGCTGCCAGACCTGATCGCAGACAGCCACTGTCCCCATTCCTTGCCAGCAGCAGGACGGAGAGGCCCCCTACCCCACCTCCCTAGTCATTCACAATATTCCAGGGGGGCCAGCCCTCCTGGATGACCTGGTTGTCAGCGTCACACCCTCCTTCTAGGAGTGAGCGTGAGCTCACTTTGCAGTGGGCACTAAGCGAAGACTGGGGAGCTGTGCCAGTCAGAGTACACCAGAAATCCGGAGAAGGTGCTGTCTGTCTTGATGCTGGCATAGATGCCAATGTAGTCACCCACACCCACCTGCACCCACACTTGGTCCTCAGGCTCCAGCCTCACCATGGCGCCTCCCGAGAGCGAGGCTGGCTTGGGCCACCCCCCGAAAAACTGGAAGAAAGAGGCAATGGATTCGCCATTCTTCACCAGATCAAACTGCAGGCTGGCCCGGTAGACGGTGGCATGGACGGCGAAGTAGTAGACCCCAGGCACCTGGCAGGTGAACTTGCCGGTGACGGCGTCGTAATGTCCCTGCTCGTTCACCAGCACGCGGTCGAAGGGCAAGGGTGCGTCAGACGGCGGAGGCACCCGGCTCTCGGAGCGCTTGGCGCTGAAGGCGGATCGCGGAGGCACAGAGCACTCCCCGGCAGGCCCGGTGGGCCCCGCAGGTCCCGCCTCTCCTCGCGGCCCGGGCTCCCCTCGAGGTCCCGGCAGTCCTGCGGGGTAAGTGGGGCGGCAGGGTGAGAGTAGCGGCGGCTTAGCCCGCAGCGGGGCGGCGACTCTAAGGTCACTGTACCCCTCCCCGCCCCTGCCTGAGCTTCGGCCAGCGCCTTCTCCCGCACGGGTACCTCCTCCACCCCTTCCCGCAGGGCAGATCTAGGGGGCTGGCCAAGGGGGCTCCCGCCGCCTGGGCCCCTCCCCGGCTCAGGGCTGCAAAGCGCGGGGAGTGGCGCCCCCTGGCGGGAGCCCCGAGTCCCGGGCACCGAGAGCTGGAGCTGCGGCCGCGCCTGCTCGGACATCGCCACCGATAGCCGCGGCGGTGCCTTCTTACCCGGCCTCCCGCCCTCGCCTTTCTCTCCCGGAGCCCCGGGCGCGCCGTCGCGGCCGTCGCGGCCATCGCGGCCCGGCAAGCCCTGGCTGCCATGGTGGCCCGGCGTGCCTGGAAGGCCGGGGTGCCCCGGGCACAGGCTGGGGATCTTGTTGTCGTCCAGTGGGGGCGAGCCGGCCGCCAGGCCCAGGAGCAGCAGGACGAGGAGCGGCCTCATAGCGCTGGCACCGGGAGCCCGGACGCCGGGGTCCTCTCGCAGTCTGTGGACCAGGCAGGACTGGAGTTGGGACCCAGAATCCTGGGACCTGCCTCGCTCCCCACCCCGGCGCTGCCCAGTCGGTCCCCACCCCACTGCCGTGCCCCTGAGGCTGAGCGCTCGCAGGGCCGAGCACCCGGAGAGCGCAGGCAGGCGAGAGAGGGTGGGAGCGGCCAGCGCTCCCTCCCACCGCTGGCCCGCGCCAGCCTTTCCCACAGTCCCCTCCCCAGCCCCTTTCCCCTCCTCCGCCAGACTCACCCCCCCTCCCGGCTCCCCGATGGCCTCCTTCGGGGCGCTCGCTACTCCGGACCCTCCAGTTGGTGGTGCTCCAGCCCCCGCGCTTCTCCCCGGCCAGGCGCCCCCTGCCCTGCCGTCACCCCAATCCTGGTTCGCTCCCTGCCGGCTCCGCTTTCCTCCTCCCAGACTCCAAGAGGAAACCAGTTGTTCAGGGGCCAAGAGCTCCCGGACCGGGAAATAGCTGGGAAATAACTCGTGGTGTCGCCCGGCGGCCGGCCAAAGTTTGGGGGGAGAAAGGAGGGGGAGAGAGACTTGAGCAGCGCACAGAGAGGCAGAACTTCGAGAGACGGACACACAGGGCACCTCCTGTTCCCAGGGCCAGAGGAGAGGCGGGGCAGTGGCAGAGACCAAGGACCAGACTCCATTTCAGGGAGAAATACGCAGAGAGATGAGGGTGGAGAGTTCTGGAGGCAGACAGCCAGTTGGATCCCTAGGGCCTAGGACAGGACCTGCCACATGAGTAGATGCTCGGTACATTTTTGTTGAATCAAGGAAAAGGTCAGAAGGCAGGCGATGTAGAAGCTGAAAAAGCAGATGGAAAGGGGAAGAGGCCTGGATGGGAAGCGGTCTCGATTGTCCGGTGCCACAGGGTGGGGCCAGTCAGCAGCCTGGGACCGGTAAAGGGACAGGAAGGAGCAGGGAGGGTGGTAGGGTCCCATGAGCCCCAGCTGAGGACTTCTCTTCCCCCTCCCTGGGTGTCCCAGAGAAGGATGGGTAGAGACCCTGCTGGTGCCCCTTCCTTTGTTCCCCTGAGTGCCAGGCCTGACCGGCAAAAGAGGACGGGCAGGAAGAGGGCAGGGGCCGGCTTCAGGGTCAGGGCTGGGCACAAGCTTCCAGGCCAGCTGCCTCTGGCAGCCTGTTGCAGTTGAAGGGCCAGGGGGTGCCCAGTAGTGCCAGGCCAGACTGGCACTGGTGCTCTGCTTCCTGGCAGACAGAGCGGCAAGGGGGCAGAACACTGCCTAGTGGGGTGCAACGGGGCACAAGCAGCCCACACAGGAGCCTCCGGAAATTCTGGTAGCAGGGCAGGCTTGTCAGGCTCTGTGGAGGGAGAGTGGCCTTCAGGCACCTGCTCCCAGGCTCCCTCCCCTCCCAGGCCCGCCCTCCTTCCCTCCACCCAGAAGACCTTGTAACCGCTGAGGACCTCTACCACCTCCTCCTGGGTGGTCATGCCCACCCAGATGTTAGGGAAGGCCGTGGTGTTGTAGCTCAGACCGAGGCACATCTCCACCCGGACAGGCTCACAGGCCAGCTCTGCAGGGGTGGAGGGGAGGGCCACTGTGGGGACTGCTCACTGGCTGTGTGGCCTGTGGCAAGTCAGCGAATCGCTTGGTCCTGTGTGTACGTGGGTCCAGTGGGTGTGGTTGTGAGGAAGCAAGAGGATAACAAGGAGACAGGCTGTACACACTCTGAGGATCCCTGCCATCCCTGAGAGCCTGCTCCAGCATCCTTTGCCAGCCCTGGGCATCACGCAGGCACGTCTTTGATCTCAGGGAACATGGGGCACCCATGTTTGCAGGGACCATTTGGGCATCTGGAAGAAACCCCCTGCTCTGTGTAAAAGATGACTTCATCTTTGGTGTGGGCTGTGGAAAGGGGCTCTGGGTGACAGAAGGGACTGGTTCTTGAAGCCCCACCACTGATTCCCAGATTCCCATTTCCCTTGGGGTGACACTCAGTACCATTGCCACCACCAGCTGAGTATCTTCCAGGACTCTATGAAGTGGTCCCAGAGTCAGGATGGTGAGGCCAGCTGGCCCCGCCCCCTCAGGGAGGATGGGATGGGACACTATGCAGTACGGCAGCAGGGTTCTGTGAGGTGGGCACCCAGCCTGCTCAGGGTCCCCAGGGGCAGGCTTCTCACCTGGGGGTGGGAACAAGGGGCTGCTGCAGTTGTCATCGCTGCCATCGGTGCAGTCTCTCCACATGTCACACATCCACTGCACACCCTTACACCCTCCTGCCTGGCAGGAGAGCTCACTGGGCCCACAGGGGTCTGCAGGCACAAGGGGCATGGCAGTGCCCGGGACATACCTACACCCCCAGTACCCCCAGAGTGTCCTGACCAGGGTCCAGAGCCCTTCTCTGTCCCCTGGAGGTGCCTCTACTGCCCACACCCGCTTGCCCAGGGGCACCTACTCTCCGTGGCATTGAAGGCCAGGTAGGTGGCTGAGAAGCCTCCACTGCTGATGCCATGATCTGTCCTAAAGAGCACAGCCAGCTCATGGTGCGAGGAGACGAGGTGGGGGGGTGGCTCTGCTCCACAGAACCTGCCCAAAGCAGACAGGTGTTCTGGGCACCAGCCCTGGGTGACTGAGGGGGCACTGCAGCCTCCCACAGGCCTGACTCTGAGCTGGGAGCCCTGGATGATGCCAAAGGTGATGGGAGACACACGGTTAGGGTCTGGTGAGGAAGACACACATATTCAGCAGGCAAAGCATTAAACAAACTGCTTGAACTTGAGCCACTTCGAGATGGGGAAAAATCAGCGAAGCAGCCTGGCATTGTGGCTCACACCTGTAATCCCAGCATTTTGGGAGGCTGAGTCGGGAGGATCACTTGAGCCCAGGAGTTTGAAACCAGCCTGGGCAATATAGTAAGACTTTGTCTTTACAAAAAAATTAAAAAAATAAATTATCTGGGCGTGGTGGCATGTGCCTGTGATCCCAGCTACTTAGGAGGCTGAGGTGGAAGGAGCGCTTGAACCTGGGAGGTCGAGGCAGCAGTGAGCCATGATGGCGCTACCGCACTCCCGCCTGGGTGACAAAGTGAGACCCTGCTTCAAAAAAAGAAGAAAAAGAAAAATCACTGAGGGTTTGTAGGGGAGGTGGAAGTGACCCCTGCCGGTGGGGAGGAACTGGGGCAGGGAGAGGTTTGGGGAAGGACCTCCTGTGGACAGGGAGAGTGTAGGGTGAAGGTTTTGAGGTGAGAGCTGTCTTTAGGGTGATGGTGAAGAGAACTCCAGCCTGGAGTAGCAGAAGAAAATGAAGTTGGGGAATGGAATGTGCTGGGCTGACATGGAAGCCGGGGGTGGCAGACAGTGAGGATGGAGTTATCCGTGGCTCTTCCCTGGCTCCTGTACCTGCCCAGGAGGCTGAAGGCCCCTGAGCTGCTGGTCTCATACACCTCCACATAGTCAAACTTGCACTCGTCCTGAGCCTCCAGGCTGAAGTTGTGGAACTGTAGTTCTATGCTGTGTCCGGCAGGCACCGAGATATGCCAGGTGCAGAGCTGGGGGAGGGCACAGGTGGAACAATTCATGGCCCCTTCTCCTGTCTCATCCTGGGCACCCAGGCTGAGCTCCAGAAGGGTCTTCTTCCCCTACTGCCAGCTGGGGGGTGGGGTGGCGCTTTCATCATTGGTGGCTCTTAAGGGCCTTTAATTTACCTGGTTTCAGAGGTGAGTTGACCCAGTGTGGGAACATCTGGATACACATCAGGCACTTAATAATATTCTCCCATCCCCCGTCTGCTTGATCTCTGACCTTCCCAAGTAGAAGGTAGTGTCTACCATGCCGTTCCCATTACACTAACTTGGGGGCTCAGGTGCTTCTGTGTGTGCCCCTCCCCCTCTGCATGGAGCACGGCGCTTACCTGTTGGTGAGGGTACTGCTGCAGGTAGCTGGGAGTAGAGAAAGTGCCCTGGAGCCCAGTCAGATTCCCCCCACACCCTGTAGAGAGGTGGAAGGGCTCATGAGTTTGCTAGGATCTGTGCCTCCATCCAATAGGGCTGGCAGTGATTGCAGAGCAAGAGTTTTGGCCATGCCCACGGGAAACAAGTTCTGGGCCAAAGAATGACTGAGCAGGAAATGCTGGCAGAAGCCCTGGTTTGAGACTGGACCAGAGCTGGGGAGCCCAGCTTGAACCCAGATCAGACGCCTGAAGAGAGGACCCCCCCCATGCCTGGCCCGTACCTGAGAACTTGGCACTGCAATTGGTCTCATCACTGCCATCAGCACAGTTGGCAAAACCATCACACACTGAGTCAGGTAGCAGGCAGATGAGCTGGTCACAGTGGAACTCATCGTGGGCACAGCTCCCTGGATGTGGGCACCAGGAGTCAGGGAGGCCCGGAGTCTCCACCCCTTTGACAGGGCTGGGAGTGGGTGGAAGGGAAGAAAGTGGACACTCAACAGGCAGCTGGGGACACGGTGGGAACACACTCACCATGCCCAGGGGCCACAGCCTGGTACCAGGCATGGAAACCAAATCCTTCCACACTGCTGTCAGAGACGAAGACCACCAGGAGGTGGCTGGCATTGGTGTTGAGCGTAGGGGGAGGCACCCTTCCACAAACCCTGCAAGAAGCCAGGTTGGGGGTGATGGAGCCTCCAAGAGCAGGGCCAGCCAGAGAGGAGCTTGCCTGGGCCTTGCAGTCCTATTTTCTCAACCCCCAAACTGGTGACCGTGTGGTCAAAAAGGCTCCTCTGATGTCCCAGGGAGCTCTGACCTTCCTAGCACCTGCACATTTATCCTTGTAGCATTTACTCATGGGGAGATAGGCAGGAGATCCGTGTTACAGACTAGGAAACAGGTCAGAGAGGGGAAGTGATCTTCCTCACGGCACACAGCAAGGTGGTGGCATAGCTGGGCCCAGAGGTCTAGTCTCTCAGTTTCTTCCTCGGTTAGCCCTTCCCCCTGCCACTCCCTGATTCTGCTCTTTAGATAGTGGTTCAGGACACGGTGCGATGTCCTGGGGACAGAGGGACCTACCTGAGGAGGGGGCCTTCAGGCTCGGGGGAGAGTTCCAAGCGATCAAAAAGGCAAGAGGCCACACTCTCTATGCTGAGGGCTTCAATCTTGAGCTGTATTGCATGGTCTGTGGCCACCTGGATATGCCACACGCAGTGGGCGTTGGGGGGGTAAGGGTCTGGGTAGTTAGGGCTGCTGAAGAAGCCCCTCGGGCCAGAGAGGAGGCCTCCACAGGCTGCAGAGATGGAGGTTAGAGTTCAGAGGTCAAAAGGAGTGAGGTCCTTTATTCTCCAAGGTGCCTCTTCCTCACCCTCCCCTCAACCCCACCCCGTCATCTTGGGCCCTTCTCCCGGAAGATCTGCCCCCAGTACTCACTGGACTGCAGGGAGGGGCTCATGCCTGACTCCTGCTGCCCTTTAGGGGTCCCAGCTGCCTGAGAGGTGGTGATGGTGGGGGTGGTGGTTGTCGTGGTAAGGCCTCCGGCAGGCAGTGGGCTATGGGACGCCCCAGATGGGGGTGCAGCCTGCAGCTCTGGAGGCGAGAAGATGGAGGGTGGCCTTCAGAAGAGCTGGGTCCTGGGAGGCTGGGAGAGCGGCTCATGGAGTTTCATTCCAAAGCCCTATTTTCAAGCTGTCCCCGGGTACTTACGGGCCAGGATGATGGCCACCAGCAGCCCGAGCAGCAGGAGCAGCAGGCTGGAGAGCAGGAGGACACAGAGCCAGGAGAAGCGGCAGTCTGGCCGTAGCCCTCGAGGACGCCGACCTGTGGGTCGGCAGGGGGGTTTTGAAAGCCCCTTCTGTTGGGCATTCCTCATGCTGTCCTTGGCTCCTGGGCCTCTCTGTCCTCCCCCAGGTCACCCCCTGGGATGGTTACCATGCCAGGGAGCTGGGACACTGTAGCTGGCATCCTCTGGGAACACTGGGGGAGGGCAGGGTGGCCCAGACTCAGGCTCGAAGGCAGGATTGCAGAACTCGGTCTGGAAGGGAGAGACTTGAGGGCTGAGGGCTGATGGCAGTGGTGACCACTGGTGCTGGGTCTTAGGAGCATGATTCTATGTGGCCCTTACCTTGCTCGATTCTGTTGCCTCCACGCAGAGGATGACATCTGAGAAGTCCTTCATGGCCCAAGGCTCTGCATGGCTTTCTGGAGTCCCTGTGACAGCCCAAGACCCCCAAGGGCCCACTCTCTGACCACAGACTCCCTGTCAAAGGGGCAGCCTCTACTACCCGAGGGAAAAGGCTGCCAGGCTAGACCAGCTCTTGGGCTGTCCTTGGTAGAGTGGTTTGGCTTATGGGCTACTCTGTCTCTGTGTGGGGGAAGGGATGGCAGCCAGGAGGAATTCACAAAGGCACGAAATGGTCCCTTAATCCAACTCAGCTGAGGATGCTGAGGTCAAGCCCCTGGCACAGGGTGGCAGTTCTTAAAGGCACAGGCGGTGGCTGAGAACACCCAGCAGAAGAAACTAGGTGCTCTGTGCGGGGATGTGATGAGGGGAGCTCTCCCCATCCCCATCACCCAAGGCACTGAGTGAGCACTTGAGGGGTCGCTGGGAGGGGAGAGAAGTTGCAGACAGAAGGGAGCCTTGGGTGGTCTGAGAAAGAAGCAGGGTAGAGGGGGTGGACAAAGCCAGCTGCCCACCTTTCCTCCCCACCAGGGTGACAGGGGTATTGGCCAGGCCGGGTCTTTGGAAGGCCCCTGGTAGATCACCGGTGTGACCAGGACAAGGAGAGAAGAATATGGCGTGAGCGGGGGGACTGGCTGCTCATTCCTGGGACCCGTAAGCCCGCAAGAGAAAGGACAGGGAAGGGGGAGAAGGTGCCCAGGTCTTGGGGAGGGTTGGGGTGTGGAGTCTAGCCATTGGGGCTGTTGCACAGTAGGAAACCTACACCCTGCAAACAAGATTACTTCATGCCTGTTTCTCCATGGGCGAAGTCCTCTTGGAAAATCCCAGCCTAGCCCTGCTGTCCTCAGGGAGAAAGGAAAGGGATTGGTAATCTGTTTTGTGTTAGCCATGCTTAGGCTGAGAGTTTGGCAGGGAGGCAAGTGGGGAGAGAGCCTCATATTTCTGGCTACTATTTGTAGAATGTCTGGGCAAGAGGGCTACGTGCAGTTTCTCTCCTTTCATAACTATGAGGTAGCGTCACCATTTTACAAATGCTGGTGCTGGACTCTGAGAGGTTATGTCACTTTCCCAAAGTCACACAGCTGGTAAGATACAGAGATGAGAGTTGAGCCTAGGAATGGATAGATCTTAGGCTCACGTTTTCTATGATGTACCTCTTTCACCCCACATTGGGGCTGAGGCATGCTGGGGGAGCAGAGAGATCAGAGTGACACAGGGGCAGAGTGAGGAACCCCTTGGGGATGGAAGCAAAGAGGACAGACTGCCCTCCTTGCACTCAGGAAAGGAGATGCCTCCACCCACAAGTTTTTCTCCATTCGTCCCTGGAGGGCCTTAGTTTGCTTTTGTTTAGGTGGTCAAGCTGTTTCCTGGACGCTTGGAAGTCTAATGGTGCTTGATCTTTAGGGAAGAGACTTTTTGGGAGCTGTAGGGACAGGTGCTCTTGGAGAGGATCAGACAGTCCCTGACCACAAAGTACTTCTCATTCTGGCTGGATCAAGACAGAGCAGGATCCCTGCCACGCTGTATGTTAAGAGCCTGGCCACAGGGGCAGCTTCATGGACAGAGTGGCCCTGCGCTGAGCTTTGAGGATGATGAGCTGGGAGAGCCACGCCCTTGGGTCTGCTCCTCTGAAGCTGCTCGTTTGCTGTGATCATTGAGAGAGAGGCTGCTGTGCCGGGGTCTGGCCTGGCACTGGGCTCATGGAGCCGACTGAGACAAGGTGCTCTCGTCTCAGGGAGCCCCTGCTCTGCTGTGACAGTTCTCAAAGTGGGACCCGGGGCCTTTTCTTAGAGGGCTTGAGAGCTTAGAACTAGGCTCATACTAACACTAAGACATGATGTGCCTTTTTCACACTCATTCATGTTTTCCAGACGCTCCGTGACGTGTGATATGACAGTGGGTTGAATGCTGAAGGAGACGTGAGTCCAGCTGCCTTCTATTAAGCCAGATGCTAAAGAGATTTGCACAAATGTAAAACCACGCTGCCATTCTTACTAATTTTTTTTTTTTTTTTTGAGATGGAGTTTCGCTCTTGTTGCCCAGGCTGGAGTGCAATGGTGAGATCTCAGCTCACCACAACCTCTGCCTCCCGGGTTCAAGGGATTCTCCCACCTCAGCCTCCTGAGTAGCTGGGATTACAGGCGTGCGCCACCATGCCCAGCTAATTTTGTATTTTTAGTAGAGACAGGGTTTCTCCACGCTGGTCAGGCTGGTCTGGAATCCTGACCTCAGGTGATCCGCCCACCTCAGCCTCCCAAAGTGCTGGGATTACAGGCATGAGCCACCGCGCCCGGCCCATTCTTACTAATTTTTTTTTGTTTGTTTGTTTCAGAAAATATAGGTTTTTAAAAAATTTTTTTAAATTTTTTTAAATTTGCAGTTTTAGTAGAGATAGGGTCTCGCTGTGTTGGCCAGGCTGGTCTCAAACTCCTGGACTCAAGTAGTCCTCCTACGTCAGCCTCCCAAAGTGCTGGGATTATATGATTTAAAAAATATTATTGGCCAGGCATGGTGGCTCACGCCTGTAATCCCAGCACTTTGGGAGGCCGAGGTGGGCGGATCACGAGGTCAGGAGATTGAGACCATCCTGGCTAACATGGTGAAACCTGTCTCTATTAAAAGTACAAAACAAATTAGCCGGGCATGGTGGTGGGCGCCTGTAGTCCTAGCTCCTTGGGATGCTAAGGCCCGAGAATGGGGTGGACTCAGGAGGCGGAGCTTGCAGTGAACCAAGGTCGCACCACTGCACTCCAGCCTGGGTGACAGAACGAGACTCTGTCTTACTTTAGTTTGTAAAGGGTTTATTATATTAAAATTTATTGTTTAAAAATTAGTAAGAAAATACTTAAATTTCTCTCAGCTTTAATATTAATTTGGTAAATATTAATAGATAGAACCCACAGAAAGCAAAGGTCTTTGGGGTTCTCCATAATTTTTAAGAATGTAAGGGGGGTCGGGTGTGGTGGTTCTTGCCTGTAATCCCAGCACTTTGGGAGGCCGAGGCGGGTGGATCACGAGGTCAGGAGATCGAGACCATCCTGGCTAACACAGTGAAACCCCATCTCTACTAAAAATACAAAAAAGTTAGCCGGTCATGGTGGTGGGTGCCTGTAGTCTCAGCTACTTGGGAGGCTGAGGCAGGAGAATGGCATGAACCTGGGAGGCGGAGCTTGCAGTGAGCCGAGATTGTGTCACTGCACTCCAGCCTGGGTGACAGAGCAAGACTCCGTCTCAAAAAAAAAAAAAAAAGAAAAAAGAATGTAAGGGGGTCAGCCGGGTGCGGTGGCTCACGCCTGTAATCCCACTTTGGGAGGCTGAGGTGGGTGGATCATCTGAGGTCAGAAGTTCAAGACCAGCCTGGCCAACATGGCGAAACCCCATCTCTACTAAAAATACAAAAATTAGCCGGGCATGGTGGTGAATGCCTGTAGTCCTGGCTACTTGGGAGGCTGAGACAGGAGAATTGCTTGAACCCGGGAGGCGGAGGTTGCAGTGAGCCGAGATTGCACCACTGCACTCTAGCCTGGGCAACACAGCAAGATTCTGTCTCAAAAAAAAAAAAAAAAAGAAAGAAAGAAAGAAAGAATGTGAGGGAGTCTTTTGAGAAGTGTGGTTCACTGGACAGAGATGAAGACAGTTTACTGGGCCGTAAGTCTGGAGATTAAATGCTGGGTAATCCGAAGAAACAATGACTTCCTCTGATGGGGCCAGCAGGAGGACTTCCTGGAAGAGATGAGCCTTTAGTCTAAAGTTTGAGGGTTGAAAAGGATTTGAATAGGCGAACTTGGGGGTTGGTTAGGGAATTCCAGGAAGGAGGAGAGGCTTAGCACTGTGGCCTGAGGAGCTTGGGCACAACTGGGTCTCAGAACTGTTCCTGTGAGTGGGGAGACAAGAGAAGGGAGGCCAAGGGGAGGCCTGGAAGACCAGGAAGCTTCTCTCTGCTTTGCTGTTACCCACGGCCATCCTCGACTACACCCAGGACTCTGCGGGCACAGGCACTCCTGCATCTGGCTGTGTTTTGAAGGGGTTTCTGGAGGAAAGGAGGGGAGCCAGGGGCCAGCTCAGGGTTGGGGAGTGGCACACCTAAAACACACTGAGAGTGAAATCCACTGCAGACCCCTCAGCTCATCACCTCATGTCACCCTTATTCCAGCCCCGGCGGCAAGAGGAGGGAGGTAGGTGTTTTCTTCTCATTTTCTGGATGCCACTGAGGCTCCTGGAAGTTAAGTGCCTTTGCCCAAAGTTGTACAGCTGCCCAGGGGCAGGGCTGGGTTGCAGAGCTGGGGCTGTTGGAGTCCTGGTTTCCACTTTTTTTTGTTTTTGTTTTTTTGAGACAGGGTCTTGCTCTGTCACCCAGGTTAGAGCGTGATCACAACTCACTGCAGCCTCCCCCTCCCAGGCTCAAGCAATCCTCCTACCTAAGCCTCCCAAGTAGCTGAGACTACATGTGTGCACTACCATGCTTGACCAATTTTGTAGAGAAGGGATCCCCCTATGTTGCCAGGTCTCGAACTCCTGGGCTCAAGCAATTCTCCTGCCTCGGCCATAGGCTTCCCTAGTCTTTAGAAGTGTGGGAGATAGCAGCTCAATCCCATTACTTCCTCCAAGAGGCAGATGCCCCCAAATATCAGGAAATTGGAAAAGCCAATTCCTTGATTTTGGAATCCGTATTTAATGGGCATTCTGTTTAGTTTGGGCAATGCTATACTTACATACATCAAGTGTATTGTTCAGGAAAAGAAGATAAAAGCATCCAGAGAGATGAGAGGAATTAAATATTTGCTAAATAGGGACAGTGTTGGTTTAAAAAAAAAATTTGCTGAGGATCACCCACCATGAGAATCTCAATGGAGCTTTGATGGTGTAGTCCTGGAAATGGGAGTTGAGCAGGGGAAGTGGACGTTTGTTGAGTTGTTGAGTACCTACTATGTTGCCAGACACCCACCCATCCCCTCTTCTCCCCTCCCCTCCCCTCCTCTCTCCTCCCCTCCCCTTCCCTCCTCTCTCCTCCCCTCCCCTTCCCTCCTCTCTCCTCCCCTCCCCTCCCTTCTTTTCTCCTTCCCTCCCCTCCCCTCCTCTCTCCTCCCCTCCCCTCCTCTCTCCTCCCCTCCTCTCTTCTCTCCTCCCCTCCCCTCTTCTCTCCTCCCCTCCCCTCCCGTCCTCTCTCCTCCCTTCCCCTCCTCTCTCCTCCGCTCCCCTCCTCCCTCCTCCCCTTCCCTCCCCTCCTCTCTCCTCCCCTGCCCTCCTCTCTCCTCTCCTCTTTCCTTTCTCCCTTTCCTTTCCTCTCTGTCTTTCTCCCCCCCTTCCTTCGTTTGTGTGTATGTGTGTGTGTGTGTGTGTGTGTGTGTGTGTGTGTGTGTGTGTCAGGGTCTTGTTCTGTCGCTTAGGCTAGAGTGTGCTGGTGTAACCACGGTTCACTGCAGCCTCAACCTCCTGGTCAATTGATCCTCCCACCTCAGCCTCCCAAGTGGCTGGGACTACAGGTGCATGGTGCTATGTCTGGCTAATTTTTGTACTTTTTGTAGAGACAGGGTTTCACCATGTTACCCAGGCTGGTTTCAAACTCCTGGGCTAAAGTTATCTGCCCATCTTGGCCTCCCAAAGTGTTGGAATTACAGGCATGAGCCACCGTGCTTGGCCAGACACTGTTTTTCTTAACTGGCACTCACAACTCTGAATAGGTAATGTTATGCTCAGATTACAGATGAGGAAATTGAGGCTCAGAGAGATTAAGTAACTTGCTTGGGCTGTGAATGCTAGTCTCTTTCTGCTGCCTCCTGCATCCTGCACAGGTGCTTGTTTCTGCTCGTAATGAAGGATGGGGACCCTCAGAGGTGTCCAGCTCAGACAGACCTACTAGGGTCCAGGTAGGAAGCAGATCATGGTGGTTTTGCTGTTGGCTTTGTGTGAATGTCACACTGCTGTTTGGCTCAGTTCCTAATAGATACAGGGTTGGAAAATTTGCCGCAGAAAGTCCTGCAAAATGCTGTCAATTATTCAAACTAAAGGCAGAGTACTCAGATGGAAAGAGAACTGGGTAGGGAGTCAAGATACCCAGGTTCCATCTTGTCTCTGCTCCTGACATGCTATGTGGCCTTGAGCAAGCCTTCTCTAGGGCTCAGTATCCTCACTGCCAAATCGAGATCATGGACAAGGTGACCTCTGTGATCTAACTCTAAAGCTTTATAGAGGCCGGGCATGGTGGCTTATGTCTGTAATCCCAGCAGTTTGGGAGGTCAAGACGGGCAGATCACCTGAGTTCAGAGTTCGAGACCAGCCTGGCCAACATGGCGAAACCCTGTCTCTACTAAAAATACAAAATTAGTCGGGCATGGTGGTGCATGCCTGTAATCCCAGCTTCTCGGGAGGCTGAGGCAGGAGAATCGCTTGAACCCAGGAGGTGGAGGTTGCAGTGAGCTGAGATTGCGCGACTGCACTCTCACCCTGGGTGACACAGTGAGACTCCGTCTCAAAAAAAAAAAAAAAAAAATATATATATATATATATGTAAATATAGCTTTATAGAAAGAAATAAGCATTCTGCGCACTGGTCACTTAAAAAAATTCTATAAACTGGAACCAGGGAACTAGAGTTAAGTTCCGTATCTTGGGACTTGAGCATGTGTTTAGAGGAAAAGTGACTTAGAATGATTGATAGCATGGGAGTGGAGACCTTCAAGATCCACAAGTCCTATCTCAGTAATTTGCAGATGACGCATGGAGGCCCAGAAAGAGGGAGGTTCTTGTTCAAGGTCACACAAGAGCAGTTGCAGGGGAAGCCCTTCCCCTAGGGAGAGGCCTGCTGGATCAAGAGCAAACAATGAGGGAAGAGAGCCAAGTTGCTAGGAGGCAAAGCTTGATGGACAAAAAAACGTGGGGACAGACCTGCGTGTGTTTGTGGTCTGTATAACACTAGGACCTGTTGCCATGGGGATGAGAAAGCACCACAGATTAATTACTGAAGAGCTGGGAGCAAGGGTGGTGGGCCTGAGTGGAGCCCCTGCCCTCAATGTCTCCTACAGTCCATCTGTTCTCCAGTGGAAGACAACAAAAATTACAGGGCTGCTTCTACCTCCAGTGAAGAACTAGTCAGAGTACAGCCATTCACTTTGCTACAAGCCTAATGTTTTTATTTTGAGGGGATCCTGTTTGCCTGTGGCTTGGGGGCAATCATCAGGGTAAGATTTCCAATCACACCCTGGGTCAAGCCACCCTCGGGGCAGGCCAGGGAAGTTTGGGTCCCTCAGGGAGAAATTCCAAGTTTTAAGTCACTGTTATTTTCAATCCCTCTTCTTTACTCTTGGGAAATGCTTAGAAAAATGCCCCCACAGCTGTTCCCCTCCATGAGGTGGGTTTGATAGCAGCACACAGGCCTTAAGTGACAGCAGGTGCTTCTGTCTCAGCAAGGATGGAATAGTCAGGCCTTTATTTTTCAGTGTCTGGAGCAGTGAAGGCAGTGAGGAAGAATCCTGATGAAACACTCCAGGCTCACCTGGTGGAGCCTTCAGCTTCCCTAGTTCTAAGACCAGCAGCAGAAATGGAAAAGCTGAACAGTGCTAATGAAGATGTGAGACCAAAGGAGATGTGGGTCACCGAGTGCACCAAAGGCGTCACCGCTTTTAGGGGTTAAATCTGAAGTCTTAAGAAAAAGCACTTTAGGGAACAAAGCCTGTAACATAAAGGTAACTGTTTCTAAGTATTAAGTGGTAAAGCTGAGATCTTTGATTTATCAAAGACTAAGCCCTGGCTGGGCGTGGTGGCTCATGCCTGTAATCTCAGCACTTTGGGAGGCCGAGGCAGGCAGATCACCTGAGGTCAGGAGTTCGAGACCAGCCTGACCAACATGGAGAAACCCCGTCTCTACTAAAAATACAAAAACAGCTGGTCGTGGTGGCGTATGCCTGTAATCCCAGCTATTCGGGAGGCTGAGGCAGGAGAATCGCTTGAACCCAGGAGACGGAGGTTGTAGTGAGCTGAGATCACACCATTGCACTCCAGCCTGGGCAACAAGAGCGAAACTCTGTCTCAAAAAAAAAAAAAAAAGAAAAAAGACTAAGCCCTGGTCACTCCACATCCAGGTAATGATACTCTGCTCTAAGAGCAAGTTTTGCTATATTTGACATCTGCTGGAGAGATGTATTTTATCTCATCATAGGTCTGTGAAGACACCCAAGTGTTTCTGTTTTCATAGAGACAGGTCTCACTATGTTGCCCAGGCTGGTCTCAAACTCCCAGCCTTAAGCCATCCTCTCACTTCAACCTCTTGAATTACTGGTGTGAGCCACCATGCCCAGCCCCAAGAGTTTCAACAAAGAATTAAGAGAGTAGCCCATACCAGCATTAAAAAGTAGACAGTTCATTAAAAAAAAAAAAGGATATGTGAAAACCGTGTCACATAGGAGAATGTCCTGATTCTTAGGAGATGTATGCTCAAGTATTTAGAAGTGGTGATATAACACCTCACCTGAAAATGTTTCGGCAGACAGAATAAAGTACAGTTGACCTTTGAACAATGCGGGCTTGAACTGTGTGGATCCACTTTCACGTGGATTTTTTCAACCAAATAAGGATAGAAAATACTGCATTTGTGAGATGCAAAACCCACATATATAGAAGGCTGATTTTCATATATGCAGGTTCTGCAGAGGTGACCTTGGGACTTGAGTATGGTGCAGATTTTGGTATGTGCGTATCTCGGAACCAGTCTCCCTGTGTATACTGGGGATGGCTGTATATTTAAATGTGTTTGTAAACAATTGGTGAATCCAGATGAAGAATATAGTGTCCAAAATATGTATTGTTTCAATTTTTAAAAAATTAAATGTTCAAACTGAAAAGTGGGTAACTTTTTCCAGAAACTTGGAATTTACAAACTGGCTGAAGCAATGAAATAGATGGCCCCTAATATACTAGGAGCCCTTCCTAGGTTCAAACACTCCCAAATCAAGATTCCAACATCTGCCAACTGATTTCTCAAAGCTATTATTTATTCTGTACAAGGTTCCACTGTACATTAGACATTCTTCTACTCTTGCTTACACAGTAAACAAGTGTACACTTGCCCTTGGGCTCAGGTTCACAGGTCTTCTCTGGAGAAGGGTGTCAGGCCAGTAAAACTCAGGATGTCTTTCTCTGATGCCTCCTCCTAGGAGCCTGGAACGTGCCAGGCTCCGCGGGGCACAAGCGGGGCCCAGCTGTGTGGGTGAACAGCTTTACTCTCTAGGACAGCACAGAGTTTTATCCAACTATGTAGGGCAAAATTGAGCCCACAGGAAAGAACCATACAACTGAGGCAAGATGTCCCCAAATACCTAGGCTCCAGCTCCCAGGGCAGGATTGGAGACCAACGCCAAGAAGAGCTGAGGGGTGGCCTGGGCATCCCTGAGAAACTCGGTCCAAAGGGCCTATTGTCTAGGAGGCTCTGAGAAGGGGGCGGGGGCAGGAAGGCCAGGGGGAAAGGGATGTTAAGAGAATAAATAAAAGGGAGAGAAGCTCTAGGGACGAGGGGCTTGTGCTATCCTTCAAACAGCTGGGGAGCAGACCAGGGGTGGGTTAGAGGACGTGGGCGGGAAGAACTTGATGCCCTGTCGGAAGGAATCTACCTGCTTTCTTCTTCGCCTCACTGCAATGCACGAGCCAGGGCTAAGGGCAGGATCCCTTTCCCGGGCGGGTTCGAACACAGCACTGGGCAAAAGGGAAGAGGCTGAGGGATATTTCAGGAGGGGCAGTTACCCCCTGGTCCCCAAATGCTATAAGGCACAATTCTTGGAGGCAACTAAATTCCATTCAAAACATTAAAAAACAAAAAAAACAAAAAAAACACCCAAACCCCCAAAACAGAAACTTGTTTTAGATCCCAGGTCTACTGTGGCTGTGCTTGGGGCCTGGCCAACGCCCACCTAGCACCACGGGGGGGCTAGCATTAGAAAAGTTGTACTTGGAAAACAATAAAAGGACCAGTGCAATGTCCCAGCTATGAAGAGGCCTGAAGGAGAGCACTCCAGTCTGAATACTTTAGTTATGGAAATTAAAAAAAAAAAAGTTGGGCTTTTTAAAAACCAAAATCAGCGTTTTCCAAAGATGTCCCTTCGTCTGTCCCCTGGAGTTAGCAGCGTGAAGAAGGCTCTTGGCTCAGGGCTCTGGACGGGCGAGCGGTGCGAGTTGGAGATGGGCGCCGGCTCCTTCGCGGCGCGGGAGTCCAGGCGGCGATGCTCCCAGCGAGCTCCAGAGGGCGCTGTCCCCTCGGAGGCGCGGGCGCTGCGGCAGGAAGCGGCGCAGCGAGGGTCTTCTCCCCACAGACGCGGTTGTTTCTGACACATGGGAAGACCACAAGTTTACAAATGCAAACGGAGACGCCGAGGGCACGGGGCGACGCTGGCTCCACGTCCAGGCGATCTTCCCTGCCGGGCCACAGCTCAGGAACGCCCGGCTCCTTGCTCCAGACCCTGACCAGGCTGCATCCACTCCTGCTCGGCAGCTTCAGGTTTTTCTCTTGTCAGGTTTGTGTGTTGTTGTTGTTGTTTTGTTTTTGTCTTTTTAAAAAACTTAGGGAGCGGGGCCACCACGGGGAAGGGAGAAGGGACGTGGCTCCTGGCGCTACATTCGGGAGGGCGGGCTGGCCAGTTCGTAGAAGAGCAGGTAGGCGTCGCTGGTGCGCACTTGGCTGGAGGACATGGGAGTGACGCTGTGGAGAGAGCGGGGAGTCAGCCCGGAGGGGGCAGGATGCGGAGACCCCGCGCCGGCTTCTTTCCGTGCCCCCGAAGCCGGCCGGCGTGTCTTTCAGGGAGCCTCCCCACGGGCAGCGGCTTCGTGGCCTTAAACTTTCCCATCCATTCGCGGTGTAAGCCGTGCAGGGTGTGGGGGGGGGTGGGGGGAGGGTGGGGGAGTGGGGGGAGGGTGGGGGGAGGGTGGGGGAGTGGGGGGAGGGTGGGGGGAGGGTGGGGGAGTGGGGGGAGGGTGGGTGGGAGGAGAGTGGGTGGCTACAGCCAGGGGCTCCGGCCCTGCCCTGGCTCTCACCTGGAGTCGTTGAAAGTGTGCCACTCTCCTGTCCCTGGACTGCGACAGTAGGCTGTATAGTGGCCACCCATGGTGGTTCCGGAGTGATTGGACACAGCGTACAGGTTGTAAACAGCATGGTCTGAGGAGGAGGCAGCCGTCAAGCCCCCGAGGCCCCCCTGCCCCGACTTCCTCCCTCCAGCCTCTCCTTCTGGGTCTCTGAGCAGCTGGTGCTGGCAGCTCCCCTTCCTCCTGCTCTCCCTCCGGCCTTGCACACCTGCATCTTCATTCTGCCCTGCCTACTCAAAGATACTCACTGGTGTTTTCTGAGGCAAATTCTCTTAAGTCCAGGTCTCTTAGGGGGAAGTTCACAAATGTTGTGAGCTTGCTGGTTCGGATCCTGGATTCTGAGAACCGCTTCAGATCTGGCATTGACGTGACTCAAGGATAGTCAAACCAATGCAGAAGGGCAGACAACAAAAGGAAAGCCTACACGGTCCGTTTTTTCCGACTGTTCCCCTCACCTATGGGCCCCTTGTCATCAGTTACCCTTGAAAGTCATGTCCCAGCCCTGATGGATCTTAAGGATACGGAGCACCAAGATCTTTGGGAACCTCTGGATGGAGAACTTCTTTATACACCGTTTTCTGCCTCGGCAGCGACAGCATGTCTGAGAGACAAGACAAACAGAAAGAACTTGTGGGGGAAGTCAGTGGGCCCCAATCCAGTCACTCCTCAGCTGGATCTGCTGGTATCAGCCTCTTCCCAGTAGGTCCCACGGAAATTTGTTCTTGCTATTACCGAAGGGTGACTTACTGGCTTTTCATCTCCATCAAGCACATCCTCTTTGGTGAAGAGCCTCATGCAGTCCATTAATGTCACCTCAGGATAACCTCGCTGGGAAGGGGAAAAAAGCAAAGGTCAGAGGTCAATATGAAAGGACAGGAGAGGGAGTTCAACAAGGCGGGCAACTGGGGTGCATACCTTAGCAATGGGCAGTGAGAGGTCCCAGAAGGGGTCGAAGACTGTAGAACAGTAACCACAATCTGTACACGTCAGGGAGCTCTTTAGCTGCCCAACAAAGAGATCTGGGGAAGAGAAGGCCATGAGATGCTGAAATACAGGAAGTAGAGCATGGTCTTCTGCACAGCAGCTTTTATTTTTTTTTTTTGAGATGGAGTTTTGCTCTGTCCCCCAGGCTGGAGTGCAGTGGTGCAATCTCGGCTCACAACAACCTCTGCCTCCTGGGTTCAGTGATTCTCCCGCCTCAGCCTCCCAAGTAGCTGGGATTACAGGTGCCCACCACCACGCCTGGCTAATTTTTGTATTTTTAGTAGAGATGGGGTTTTGCCATGTTGGCCAGGCTGGTCTTGAACTCCTGACCTCAGGTGATCTACCCGCCTTGGCCTCTCAAAATGTTGGGTTTACAGGCATGAGCCACCACGCCCGGCCTGCACAGCATCTTCTTTCTTGCTGTTCCTGCTTTGCTTTGTTGAACACCAGGCAGAAACAGGCTTCCCCGGGAGAGTGATTCTTGGGGCTTTTCATGCTCCACTCAGGCAAGAGCAGGCAACAGTGAAAATAGGCCTCTTCCCTTTCACGCGCTTACCCCCGATCCTACTGTCTTCCCGTTCTAGATATTTTCTCCACATCTGTCGGCCTTTCTCGTCATCACTAGGAACCAGAGAGAGACAACAATTGGGTCAAAGCTCAAAACTGAAGTTTAAGGGTCTGTCAATCTAGATCCTAAATCTTCAAAAGTAAATCAGATTATTCCCAAATCATTAACCCCAAAGTGGTGGGTAAAAATCTTGAGTTCACAGAAGTTTTGCTTCCCCACAGCATTCTCCTCTTACTTACGGAAGATGATCGAAGTTCTCAGGGTTGGACTTAGGTCTCAGTGTCACTCGGTTCACCTCATTATGGAGCCCATCCAGAAGAAAGCGAAGGAACTCCTGAGCGTCCTGCTGACTGAACCCAAAGGAAGGAGGGTGAGCAACACCTCTTGTCCTAAGAACCTGCTCCTACTGCCACCCACCTGAGAGGACATGTCTGCAAGGCCCTTACTTATAGCCAACAAAGCGCGGTGCGTATCTCTGGATCTGGGTCTTGAACTCAGATGGGCTCACCACATCACTGGGGGATGAAGTCCATATGGTCTGAATTAGTTTTGCAAACTCTATTGGAAGGAGAGAGTGTACAGGACAGCTGAGATATTTTCTATAAGAAACTCTGAAACTAGAATCCCAACAAAAAGCAAGCAGAGAAAGACAGACAGGATAGGAGTGTCTAAGACACAACACCTAGAACAGCCCCAGGGGAGTGGAGGAGCATCTGGGGGTAGGTAGGGGCACGTGACAGAGGGCCCCTCACCTTCCATGAGGGCTGTGTGTGCATTGCTGCCGTGGTGCAGGTCCCGCATGTAGAGCCTCTGGAGGCAGTAATCTCTCAACTCCCGAGTGTTGCTCAGGCACTGCAGAATTGAGTTCATGAAGCACTGCAAGAGATGACCAGGCTATCAGTGGGGAGACGAGAGTCCCGTCTTCACCTGTGTTACTTACTATCAGAGGCTCTCTGGTTCATCTACCTAGAATCCTTTCATAGGAGGCTATCCTTTCATAGCCTCAAGTTCCTCTTTTCATAAGTGAAAGGGGTGAAGTGAGGCAAACCCCCACTCCAGGCATAGGTGACATAATTGGTTATTTACTATAGAGGTGCACAAAAGGGCATGGATGTGACAGACAGAAGTGTGTGGGAAGTGATGGGCATCCTTTAGGGGAATGATCCAGGAGAGGAGCAGGCTGATGGGTAAAAGGGCAACTCCCTTTTAGCAGTGCTTCCTGCTGGGGGTGGGTAAAGCACAGCCCAGCAATTCTGTGAAACACCAGCCAGGAAGGGCAAGTGCCAACTGGCTGAACGGGTAGGGAGTCAGCCACAACCAGGAGGGGACTCTGGTTATATGGCTCCTGTCAGGATAGTAGGGGGTGGGCCTGGGGAAGAAGCAGCCCAGGAAGAACTCACCGTGTTCCCAAGGTTTCGAAGACCAGCCAGACCCTGGGCACTCTTAGAATTCTGTAAGCAAAGAACATATGGCAATAAGGTGGAAGCAAAGATGCTAGGCCTGTGCTGGGCTCTCTCGTGCAATTTTCTAACCAGCTAGAGCCACAGGCAGCAGGCCACACATAATAGTCTTTCTTCAACTTTACCCATCTATATACTTTGTAGGAAAGAGGATTGAGGAATGCCTGTTATTTTCTTTCTTTTCTTTTTTTTTTGAGATGGAATCTCATGCTGTCACCCAGGCTGGAGTGCAGTGGTACGATCTTAGCTCACTGCAACCTCCACCTCGTGGGTTCAAGCGATTTTCCTGCCTCAGCCTCCTGAGTAGCTGGAACTACAGGTGTGTGCCACGATGCCCGGGTAATTTTTTGTATTTTTAGTAGAGACAGGGTTTCGTCATGTTGGCCAGGCTGGTCTTGAACTCCTGACCTCAGGTGATCCACCCGCTTCGGCTTCCCAAAGTGCTGGGATTACAGGCGTGAGCCACCGCGCCCTGCCTAAATGCCTGTTATTTTCAACAACCAACAAAAATATTCTTCAGGGCTTTACTTTATTGAGTGTGTATTGACTATGCATCTCCCTACCCCCCATCTTTATGTTATTCTCCATTCTCTGCTACAGTGGAGACTAGGAATTCATATATTTGGTACATATTGACTCCTTACTATAAGAAATTTTGAGTCACAAATCCAGGTGCTATCTCAAATGACCTATATTTGTACTCCTAGAAGTCCAATATATAAAGTAGCTCTCATAATAGACACTTTGAGGAGGTTTTGAAAAGTTAAACAACAAAACACCTTGAGTTTCGATCTTCAGTTGGGAAAAACTCAAGTAAGCCTGCCATTGCCAGAGACAGGTGGAATTCCTTCCAGCTGAGCTCAGCTCCTAAGGGCTGATTAAAGGCTGGGAGAATCCTCCCTGCCTGGCTCAGGTTTCAACATCCTGACTGGCCACTGGCTGGGAATCCTGGAGATGGCAGATTGGGCCCGCAGAGGCAAGGGCCTGGCTGAAATTGCCACTCTTGCTGTTGGCCCTATACCGGAGGCGGGTGAGGGGGGTTGGAGAGAGAACGGGTGCTGGATCGAGGACTCTGAGCTTATTTGTCAAGGTCTCTTGGCTAATCCTGGGCATATCTCCAAGGAGTCAGAAAACCTTCAGGCTCAAAGGGTTAAAGGAACAGTTTGCAGATGAGTCTGCCACCCACTCTCTCAGGGAGGGGACTGGGAGCAGGCAACTCTGGAGCAACACTGGGGCATGCGTGGGGCCAGCTCAGCCCTGATCAGAACAGGAGCCTGAAATAACTCAGCTAAAATTACTCATGCCGTGTGCTGACAGCCTATGAGGCTGTCAGCAGCTCAAAGCCCATGAGGTTGTCAGCTTGCGGGGAGGGGGGTGGGTGGGGGAGGAGCAGGCTGAAGGAGGGCTTTTCTCAAGAACTGCCTTACCGATCCCACAAGTAAGAGGATCCCTTCCTGGCCAGCTGTCACGGCTAGCACTAACAGGTAGGGAAGAAAAATATACCCAGAAAAGAGACCCAGTTTAAACCTGCAGCTAGAGAGAAAGGCCAATTGGCAGCAGGTGGGATATAAGCATCCTTAGAGAACTTGGCTAGGGCTGGCAGTATATGGCCCCACACGACATCTGAATCTGACTAACTGACAGTCAGCAAGAGGGCCACAACAGAGATAATTCCCTGGGACAAAGACCTTCTCAGCATTTTCCAGAATTGGTGAAACGCTGCAAAAGTCTCCATGTTGCCCACTCGGAACTAAATGTTAAAGCTTGCCCACAACAGAATACCCATCCTTACGTCTATTTTTGGCAGTGCTTTATTAGTTCTTAGCCCCTGTGCCTCAGATGACATCTGTCTAAACAGGCTGCAGGGGAAAGCATTCTACCACTGGTGACCGTGTCAATGTTCACCAAAGCAGGCCCTCAGCTGAGACAACAGTCACTCAGCGCTAATGGGGGTGGGGAAATGGGAAAACGGAGTCATCTGTCTACAGAAGCACTCCTGTGGTGTTTTAAGATGTTGACACTTAATTCTGACCCAGCAATGAGGGGCAAGAAGGACACTTCATCACCCACGATTACTATTCTTGAGGATCTAACCCCTCTATTGGGCTGGGGGGTGGGGAGATGGGAGAAGCTCCTTTAAGGCATCGTTAGGACCCTTGGTTGTTATGTTTTAGGGTGGGGGTTGATGCCTTTGTCTAAAATTTCCTCAGCTCAAAACCACATGCCAATTTCTAGGTGCTCTGTGTAGAAGGCGGGTGGATAACAGGAGTGGGGGCGACAGAGGAGGGGGAGCAGGGCTGCTCTATGCCCAGCCAGATATTCTTCTGCCAAGAATAGGAAATCAGGAGCTCCAGGGAAAGTCAGCACTTTTCATTTCAGAGGGGAACAAAATGTGCCCAGAATGACCTTTCTTACAGGACAAACAATCCTACCTCAGGGTCGACAGGGAGAAAGGGGCTAGAACTGTGGAAGGTGGGAGACCCTGCACAGCCAACCTCTTTAGGTGAAAGCCAGAGAAGGAAATGACCCCAGGTGTTATGATGGGACACATGTGCAAAGAGTTGAGAAAGTTTGGACCCAGTCTTCCTTCCACTCAGCCATCAGCAAACCTAGTTTTGACTCAGTAGCAAGCACTGTTGCAGGGAGCAGATGGCACCTCCACCATCAGCAAATAGACAGCTTTCACCTCTAGAGGAGAGGAGCGGGGGCTCAGGAGAGCCCTGCCTGGGTTAATGCAGAGGTAGCATCTGGGCACCCTTCCGTAGGAGAGGCCGAGGTTTGTGTCTTCACACCTAAGACCCCAATCAAGGGCTTTCCCGCCTACCTCACCTGTGTGGTGAGGGTCGCCCCAAGTCCTGGCTGCAGCTAGGAAGCCTGGTGTGGCCCTGGCACGGGGCAGGGCACGCACTGCCAGCACGGGAGCTGGTGCCTGTTACATAAGACCTGTCAAGCTCGGGCCCCTTCTCCCTTCCCTAGGCGGGCAGCGCCCAGCCTCGGCCCCGGCATTCCCCTGGGGGCTGCTTCTGCGGAGGGACCCGCTGCCCGCTGCATAAATGGAGAGGACGGAAAGAAGGGGAAGTTGCCCTCTGTCACCTGTCCGCACCTCCTCTGCCCTTCACAGGGTCAAAGGACCCCGGTCACTAACCCTTGGGAAAGAACCCTTGGTGGACAGTGAAGGGGAGGCGGCCCCTTTCTGCCCAGCCTTCCTCGCCGGGGTTTGGCCTCAGAGCAGTACCCCGGCCGGGTCCAGCGTGCTGCCCTCGCACACCGATCGAGACCCAGTCAAGGTTATGCTTTCCTGCACCTGTCCTGATAGGTGCCAGGAATTGAGAGGCCAAGAGCCACCACCTGGTGCCGGGGCCACCGAGAGGGAGGGGGCAAGGGGGACTTCCTCGGACCTCCACCCGGGGAGGGGACCACGAGTAAGCGTGCGATCACCTGGGGAGGGGGCATTCCTTGCCAGGAGACCCTGGGAAAGGAGGGGTGGGGGCTGGGAAGAATCCGTCCCCTCACCTAGGGGCGCGTGGCGGGCAGAGGCCAGGGAGAAGGCGGGACCCCAGGCCTTCGGCGCGGGGGTCCCGGAAAAGGGCCCGCGTACCTTGGCTTTGTTGAGCAGGAGCCCCACGAAGGTGGAGAGCAGCAGGGACGGGGAGAGAGGGGAGCGCGGCCGCAGCTCCTTGGCGAGGGCGGGAAAGGGGGCGGCGGGGGGCTCCTCGGGCAGGGTCACGGTGTACGAGGTGCGCATGCTGGGGGGCGGGCGGCGGGCTTTGGCCCTCGCTTAACGTTGGCAGCGGGGGCGCGGGGGGAGTCCCCGCGCGGTGACACAGTCCGGACGCCGAGGCCGGCGAGACCGCCACAGGACAGCGTCCGCGGCGCCCGGAGGTAACCGTTACCGCGGGGCCCGAACGCGCGCTCCTCCGCCTCAACCTCCCCGGCGTGCGCCGCCAACCGCCCGGGTCCCGGCTCTCGCGCTCCGGCCGACTGGCTGCCCCGCCGGCGCCTCGGGCCCGGCGACGTCAGCGTTGGGGCGGGGCCAGACCCTCAGCCCCGCCCCACCTCGCCTCCATTCCGCCCCCGGCGCCGGCACGCGGACCTGAACGAGGCGGCAAGGTCGGTTCTACCCCGCCGGGCCTTCCCCGCGCTCCCCGGCGCCCCCAGCCCGCTGACCCCCGGCCAGGCAGGCCCGCGGGGGAGGCAGGACCGGAGCCCGGAGGCCCTGGCCGGTCTCGGGGTTGATGCTCAGCTCAGGATAAGTGATCTTTGGGGCCCGCAGAGGACGTCTCCCCAAGACCCAGTGTCAACCGGGTGAGCTTCCCCCAAGGCACCATTACACTTCCTAACTCTTGAGGGGGCTGCAAAACATTTTGAGAGCGTGATGAAAGCTCTTCTGTCTTCAGGGCGAAATACGTATATGCACAAACTTTTGTCTAGAGTTCCGGGGGTACTCAGGCCCTCGTGAAGCCCCAAATTCATGCAGTCTGTGGAGGTCAATGGGCCCAGGTTAAGAAGATGGACCTTCACGGCCTAGGGGCTGAGCTGCCCTCCTCAAAACAGTCCTGTTTGGCTTCTTTCAAGAGAGGCAGTGCTCATATTTTATAAGGTCCAATAGGTCACCTTCTCATTTGGCTCCTGAAAAGAACCTTTTCTGGTCTCTTCTAACCAATTACCCAGCTCCAGCTCTCCCATTCTCAAATTTGACTTGTTTTGGGGAGCTGGGGAGAAAGCAATACAATAGTGGGAAAATAGGCGCTCAGCTGGCATGGGGCGAGTGTTCTACTCTGGCCTTAAGCGCAGCCATGCTGTAAGATCAGGGGTCTTTAGGTTTCGTTTCTGATGCCCCACCCCTCCACCTAACAGGGAAGCTCACGAATCTGCCTAGAGAAAGTATCTTGTTTGGAGCTTGCTGGCTATTTTTAGCCAGTATTTTTAGCATTTAAAAATACTCCAAGAGGCAGCAGTGTATGCTGTTACTCATCTGTGGGCTCCTTCTGTTCCTTCTGGTGTGCTCATCCCCACATGTACACGCACACATGACCGCAGCTACATGGGGACTGTGTCCAGGACACATGTATGGCGGTACCCTAGGCCACCGACAAAGCAGCAATTTCATGCCAATGAGAGAGGGATGGGGACAGTTGCCCCCTCCCCTGTGTGCCAGCAGTGTGGTGGGAGAAGGGGGCAGGGGACAGGAACCACAGGCAGTCTGCTTGTGATCAGTGAGAGTGGGCATATGAGGAGTGGCGATCTCTACAGTCACTGTCCTCACCCAGACTCTGACTGAACCTGGACCCCGGACAAACTGCAGCAGCCTTTCTCCAAGCCTCCTTTCCAGCCAAACGCTTTCAAGCCAGCCCTACACCATCTGAAGCAATATTTGCATCTGATCTCATCACTCTTCTGTCCTGAAACAACTAGAGCACCTGCCCTTGCATCCAGCCCCGAAACCTCAGATAGCCTTTCTCTAAGGCTGTTTCAGATAGCCTTTCTCTAAGGCTGTTTCAGATAGCCTTTCTCTAAGGCTGTTTGTCCACAGGCCCACCACCCTCAGTCTTCTCTGACCACTGCTGTCAGCCAGCCTGTGCTTATCCTCTGCTGAAAAACCAAAACTGCCACTCAGTAAATACTTATTAGATCCCAGGCACTGGGTTAAGGGTTTTATATATATTATCCCAGTTAATTTCTATAACATCATGCTGTAGTAACTATTACCTCTATTTTATTTGTTTTTTTTTTTTTTTTTTTTTTGAGACGGAGTCTCGCTCTGTTGCCCAGGCTGGAGTGCAGTGGCTCAATCTCGGCTCACTGCAACCTCCGCCTCCCGGGTTCAAACAATTGTCCTGCCTCAGCTTCCCGAGTAGCTGGGATTACAGGTGCACACCATCATGCCCGGCTAATTTTTGTATTTTTAGTAGTTTCACCTTGTTGGCCAAGCTGGTCATGAACTCCTGACCTCAAGTGACGTGCCCACCTCAGCCTCCCAAAGTGCTGAGATTACAGGCATGAACCACCACGCCCGGCCTATTACCTCTATTTTATAGGTGAAGGACCTTAAGCCTAGAGAGGTCAAATGACTTTCCAGGACTGCAAAGTTAATAAATGACAATGTGGGGCTTTGTCTTACAGCAAAACCCACGCTTGTAACAGGAAATTCTGGGAGGTACTTCCTGCTCTCTGCCAATTACCTACTTGTAAATTCTGCCTAAAATTTGCATCTTCCAAAAGCCTTCCCTATTAACTCCACCCATCTCTAAACTCTCCATTACTGCATATCCTCAGTCTATGCGCATTCAGTTTGCATGGTGTTAATTTATCTTAATATGTTTATCTTTGTTTTATAAGTGTTTCGAAGAGTCCTATAAATGGTCTTAGATTGTGTGTGGCTTGTCATGGTTTTGCCAGCACACTGAAACCTCCTCAAGGGCAGGGTTGTGGGTTCTCTTAGTGGGTTCTTAATAAATGGTGTTGATCTTGTCTCTAAAGAGGGCCAGACCAGCCTCTGCTAGGAATCCTGGGAGTCCCACTAAGCCTCAGAGGGTGGGGTGTGAGTCTGGTTTTGCGTGTTGAACACATGTGCTGCTGGGCTTGGGGGAACCTGCCCAAGAGGTGCTCACCCCCTATAGCATTTGGCCTGTTTCCCCATTACTTAGACACAGTGATGTAAGCACTCCCACCCAGGACATCTGGGTGTTCTGCCAGCTTGCTCTCCCTCTTCCCTGGGATTTAGGAGGTTAGAGGGGTTGCTAGGAGCAGGGAGGGCCAGATGCAGAAAGCTTTAGCGTGGGAGCACTTTGAGAAGTCTGGGGTGGGGGGAAAGAATTCACACAGGGTCCAGTCTAGTCAAGCAGGTCTGACTGCTGCAGGACATGGCCACAAAGGACCTTGGCTCATCTCTCGGCCAGCCAGGTCTCTGTGAGATCCTTTCTCTTCACTGCCATTCTTGGAGTGGGATGGATACAAAGGATAGAGGCTTCTGGCATCTGAATCTGGCTCTGGCTCAGTGACTCTCTGTGCTTCAAATACACAAAGCTAATCTGAGCTGGGCTCATTCCTGCATCCTGACTGCTGTTCCTCAGAACCTGGGCTTGGCCTGCTTCCCCTATAGGATAAGTAATTTTTGTCACCTTAAATCCTTCCTGGCATGAGATGGAGTGATATAAATGAAAGTTAGGGCTAGCTCTACGAGGGCAGGGACTGAGAGTATCCTGCTTCTCTCAGATCTGCGTGGGCAGCTTAGGCCAGGGTTTGGTGACACTGCTGGGGCTAAGGCAGATGTCTTAAAGCCTGGCTCCCAGCATGTGCCTGCGATTACCACCACAAATGGACAGACCGGTGGCCTGATTGATTGATGGATGAAAAGGTAGGGGCTCTGAGTCCTTGTTAGGGGTTGGGCTTTTGCCCCACAGTGCACCCTGGGGAGAGAGGGTCAGCCCATCCTCCCCACTCTCTGTAGGAAGGTCTGCTTCCCTGCATGACGTGGACCCCAAGAGGCCAAAAGCTCCGCGCTCCTTTGAGCCCAGGCAGTCTGGCCTGAACCAGCTGGATTCCAGAGGCCCACACACCTCCTTCTTTTGCATATGTCTCCGTCTGGGGCGCTAGTTTTATGTATGTATTGAGGTGAGAGAGTACAAGGGGCCACGTGTGCAGCTTTGGGCTCTGAACATGATGTTCATTTCTGCAGCTGGTGGTCAGTGGAGCGGCTCCCCCAGGGGCAAGGAACATTTTGCCAGGCTTGGATTAACTTCTGCATTGCTGAGCCCCACCCCAGCACCACATTAACTCATGAAGACATCCTGGAGTGGGGGTGGAGGAGGAGGCGGGAGGATGGTGCTGGGCACCGATTGAGAAATTGAGCCTGGATAAGGCAGCACCAAGGCTAACAGCCAGGATACAGCCCACAGCCGGTCTGCAAGGGATGGAGACATCAGTATCTTGCTGATTCTAGTCACAAACCGCAAACCCACTGCCCTTTCCTTCGCAGCAGCTAGTACAGCTCCTGGCCAAGGGGCCCCTCTGGCTTAAGGTCCTTTAGTGACCTTCTAATGCTGCCAACACAGATTCATGACCTCAGGAAGTTCAACCTCCTCAGGGTGGCTGAGTGATCCCGGGGTGGGAGTAGGTGAGGACAGACCCCAGGATCTCAGGCTGCCAAGCTGGACAAACAAGAAAGTAGGGATGCAGGCCAGTGTGACTGCGTGAACGGAGCGAGAACGCGAGGGACGAGAGGCGAGTTGTACTTCTCACCTAGGAGCTCCAGGACAGCCCCTGCTATCCGCAATTTGTTCTCTTTGGAGTAACCTCCGCTCACTGCAGGGCGGCATTCAAGTCCAAAGTCCCACCCGAGGGAAAAATCACATGACCTCAGCTTATATAATCTCCCTGTCACTGAACAGCTGGAACCCAAGGCTTCGGAAGATGAGTCAGCAGCCCCAGTGGCAAATAGGACCCAGGTATTCAGTTTCCCAGACCTTTGCTCCTAGAAACAGGTCCTAGAGCAGAGGGCAAGAGTGTGGAAGACACTGGGTGGGTGAGAATAGGCTGGGCCAGACTCTGAGCCTCGGCCCTGGCTCTGCATCCGAGTTGCAGGTGCCCAGCTTGCTGACTGTGCTCTGGAGGGCCCTGGGCCAACCCCTGGCCCTTCCTGGGGAGAGGAGAGGGTGGCCTGGGCAGGGCGGGGCAAGGGCTGGACAGAGGCCAGCGGGCAGAATGCCAGGGCTAGGGAGGAGCAGCTGGAGGGGTGGAGTGGAGGGGGATTAGGGAGGATCGTAGGGGTTAAAGCGCAGCCCTGGCAGGGCTCAGTGGGAACAGCTTGTCCTTCCATAGACCCCGGGAACAGGAGAGGTGGGGCGGAGTGGGGAGATGACAGGGTTGGGATTGGGGCTCCTGGCTCTCTGCAGGGCTGAGCCACCTGAGCTGGCTTGGAGTCCCCACTGGGGGTAGTGAACGCTTTTCTTCCACCATCACTGTTCCTCCTCTCTGTCTGCATTTTAAGTAGAAGGTGGAGTCTCAGGGGAGGCCCTCATTATACAAGTGCTGAGCTGCGCCCCCCTGGCCTGGCATTTTGTTGGTGCTTACACAAGCATGGGGAGAGGATCATTCTGAATTTATGTGGTGCCCCCTGCCACCCCCTGCCAGCTCTGTACTCATGCTCAGCTGAGTCTGTGATATTCAAAGTTAGTGTTGCCTGTTACTGTTAATGAGGGAAAGAAGTCTGGCTAGAACTGTTCTCCCTGGTCACAGCCTGCTGTTGACCTCCCTTAATGAATGCCAGCTGTAGCTCCAGTCAGCTACCCTGAGAACCCCCTGGGACACAAGATGTACTTTTTTTACCCTCTGTTTCTCCCATGGGGTTGGTGGGGGGGGCTTCCTACTCTAGTCAGCTGCCAAATGCCCCCTTTCTATGATCTCTTTTCCCCCCTTAAGTTTAAATGACCTCTTCCGCAGCATTTTATTGATTTCACATTCTTCCACCTTCATTATTTGCTTTGAGCCTCATGGCATGCTTGTGAAGTGGGCAGGGCAGGCGTGATTGTTCCCTTTTACAGTCTAGGAAATACAGCCCAGCTGATAGGTGTCCAAGGTTAGAGAGGCCAACTGTTCCTTCCACTGGTCACGAGCAGCCCGTCCCAGCCTCAGATGACCTCTCCCTTTCCGTCCACCTGTGACACTCAAGAACACTCAGGGCTGCCTCCCGTTGTACCTATTTAAGAACTTATTTCTCGGCCAGGTGTGGTGGCTCATGCCTGTAATCTCAGCGCTTTGGGAGGCCGAGGCGGGTGGATCACCTGAGGTCAGTTTGAGACCAGCCTGGCCAACATGGTGAAACCCTATCTCTACTAAAAATACAAAATTAGCCTGGTGTGGTGGTGCATGCCTGTAGTCCTAGCTACTTGGGAGGCTGACACAGGAGAATCACTTGAACCCGGGAGGTGGAGGTTGCAGTGAGCCGAGATCGCACCACTGCATTCCAGCCTGAGTGAGACAGAGCGAGACTCCATCTCCAAAAAAACAAAACAAACTTATTTCCCTAAGTGAATTGTGAAGGCACTGAGGGCAGGGACTGTTGCTCGCACACATCTCTTGCCTCCCAAAGCACCGGAAGCGTACAAGGAGGACTAACATTTACTAAGCAACATGCCAGGCACTTTCACATACATTATCTTTTCATTCCTCAAGTACTCTATGAAGTGGGAACTATGATCACTCGTTTTACAGAGGAGGACACAGGTTCAGAAGCTAAGGGACCTATCTGAGGTCACACTGCTAGTAAGCTGAGCACCACAAATGAGTGCCTCAAAAGGCAAGATCCCCAGATGGAGATCTAGAAAGAAACGGGACCCAGTTTTAGAAAGAAGTGGTCCAGGCCCCACGAGCAGGGTTGTTCTCACCTCAGCAAGACACGCTCTGCTCCAGGAAACGAGGATAAGAGGGGTGGAGAGATCAGGTCGAGGTTAAATAAAGGTCTTGTACTATTGACCCTGGAGAGGCCTCTGCTGGTTGGCAGTGTCTTCTGGGGCATGAGCTCAGAATGAAACACTAGCTCAACTGCAGGGCATTCCCGGCTAAAGTGCCTTATGAGTTGCTTCTGGATGAGGGTGGCTGAGTTTGTCCCAGGGCAATCTGCCACTTCTTTGAGGTCCTCTCTCAAAATTCCCTTCACCTTGGCCCTGGAGCCGGGGGGAGGAGCCAGGGTTGTCCCTTCTGGAGAGGTGGAGGGCGGCAGACTCCCAGGAGGGTTGGGCCATGCCTGTGTGGGGAGAAGGCAGATTCCCAGTGGAACCTGACCCCCAGTAAAGGGGAATACTGCTCTCATGATTGGGGCTGAGGGTGGGTCTGTAGTTTAGTCTGCGGTGAGGTTTTCCATTTCAGCATGCCTAGAGATCACCCAAAGAGCTTGTGGAAAGAGCAGCTTCCCAGGCCCCATCCCGAGAGAGTTTGCTTCAGTGGGTTTGGATGAATCATTAAGCCCTGCAGTGACTCTGACACAGGCAGTCTGCAGACCCCACTTTAAGGAGCACTGCTGACCATGAAACAACCTTTCTCTTCTGAGCAAGGGGAGGGAGCCCCGCAGAGGCTTCTAGGACCCAAGCCCCTCCGAGGAGAGCCATATTCTAATTGCCCTGGGGTTGAACAGCACCAGCCGAGTCCAAGTGAATCCTGCTCCACTCCAAGCCCAGCACGCGGCACCCTGAGAGCTGATACTTCCCCGCCAGGCCAGCTCTGTTGTGACACATCTCTCTTCTCCACTCCTTTCTACAGTGGATCCAGCCCTGCCTTGTCAAGTTCTGAATGTTCTGGGAGGCACCAGCATTTCTATCTCCTGTGCCACTTCACAGATGGCACAACAAAGCCAAGACTCCCTAAGTCATATTATCAAAGTTGCTCTCTCAAGACCTTTAGTTATGCAAGCTTCAAGGTCCTGCCCCTATTCCTGAACCCCTGCTGCATTTGTCTGGATCAGCCCTCCAAGCAGCATTTCTTGTTGTGGCACGCTGTTGTTTTCAAAATGTACTTGTTCTAGGAGTAGGGAGGGGTACATAAGGTAATGGAGGAGACACAGCACCCAGCCCTTCTGCCCATATGCTTGTCTGTCCATCTGTCCACCTGCCACCTACCCATGTATCCACCCACCCACCTATCCACCCACCCACCACCCACCCATCCATCCATCCATTCATCCATGCAATCAGCAGGTCAGCCCCCATTGTGGGAGGCACGTGGCAGGGGATCTAGAGATAGGATTTCTTTTTCCTTCTCTGAGAGCTTGCCACCTAATGGGCACACTAATAACTACAGAAAAGGCAGATGTCGTCAGTGCCCCAAGAGAGGCTTGTGCAGGGATTAGTTGCGAGCGAGGCCATGCCAGCCCTTGGTCAGTCTCCAGCAGAGCCTCTTCCCTCATTCCAGCTGAGGCAGGGTTGGAATAGAGATATTGGATTGTCTCAAGCCCTAGATAAAAATTTCTCCCCTACTTTCTCCAAAGCCATATGATAAGCATTGCTGTCTGATACCTTGGTCCTGAGTATGCCAGTGTCACTCAGAGGAGAGTCCCTCTTCCCCTGATGTCTTATGTCCAAATGTAAAGCCGGGCCTTGGGGCTAGGGAATAAAGCCTGCACAAGACGGGTGATGCAACCACAGCAAGGAGGCCCTCCTGCCACAGGGTGCACTGGTGGTCTGGGGCCCCCCGCATCTAGCCCAGGTTGGGGCAAGGCCTGCAGGAGACACTGGCATGTCACATAGAAAAGGAGAAGGTGAGAAGAGTGGTTCATTGGGCGCAGCAGAGCATTCCTGAGAACACTGCTGGACTATCCTCGAGTGCACGGGCCCTGAGTGGGCTTTCTAGGCGGAGTGGGAAGGCCCCTCCCCTCGGCACAGAGCCCTAGGGGCACCAGATGTGCCAGGATGACTTCTCTTGTTTGTCTCCACCAGGAGCAGCCACCAGCTGCCATCAATCATCAGTCAGGTTGGGAGTCGAGCCCTCAGCCTGGCTGTTCTCCATCAGTGGCTGCCTCCCCAGCCCATCCCCGGTCCCCAAGGGTAAACTCACCATGCCGTCTCTCCCCGGGGAGCTGGAGCGGCTGGGCCCAGGGGCCTGACCCTTTCCCTTCTCCCACAGTGTGTAGCGGCCAATGGGTCGGTAGGTTGGGCTGAGGATTTCAGGGACTCGTGAGGGAGGGGCCTGGGAGGGCACCTGAGATGCACTGCCCTTGCGACCATAGTTCTCCAGGTAGTCGACCAGGTACTCAGGGCGGCTGGCTGCCTGATAGAGCCCCTGCAGGGTGCAGAGCTCCTTGCGCGTCCGGGCCAGCATGGGGCTGCGGCCCAGGTTCCCGGGGTCTATGCGGTAGCTATCTGAGGTCCGGAGGCTGGAGAAATCCCGGGCCAGGTCTGATTGGCTGTCCGACTTCTGGGTTAGGGTCACCCCCTGGTCATAGGGATTCACGGGCAGGTAGCTGAGGCAGTTGTTGGTCACTCCATGAGGGAATCCGCTGCCCCCGCTGAGGCCACTGCCTGAAGGCCGCTCAGTACCCCGGGTCTGGCTCTCTGCCCGCTTACCACCCCCAGTGATGTCGGGTCTCAGCAGGGGGCGGCCCCGGTCATAGTCCAGGAGGGAGGAGGGGCCATAGGTACGGGGACGGGTGAGGAAGCTGCTGGTGGGGACCGGCTTGAAACCAAGTTTGTCCTTCTCCAGTAAGGAGGCAGCCAGGTTGGCCCCATAGGAGGAGGGGGTGTAGGCACCATAGCCCGACTTGGCATAGTGGGCATCTGTGTAGCGGGCCGATTCTGTGTAGCGCTTCAGGGTGGAGGAGAGCTGGGACATCCTTCCGGGCGGCACTCAGTGGGGACTGGGAGCCTCATGGGCTGAAAGACAAGGAGAGTAGTTGTCAGAGGGCCCTGCCAGGTGTCGGGCTTCCACAGACCCGCTCCTTATCCCCAGCTGGGCCAGAACCTCAGAGCTCCCAGTCCATTTCCACAAGAGGCAGGCTGGCTGCTGAGAAACACACATGCACGCAGGTGTGCACAGGGGCTTGCTTGCACCTGTGTGCTCACACCTTGGTGAGAGTGCGAGGGATGAGGTGGCTTTTATATGCCACACGGGGAGTCAGCGCATCATGGCCATTCAGAGACTCAAACACGCAAGCAGGGGCTACCCGACCTCCACAGCCCACCAAGCCGTGCAGTCTTCCAGCTCAAATCCCATTGCCTCAGCATCTGCAGAAACTCTTGAGCTGGGGGGATGCCACCGACCCCTGGGTTGAGAATGCTGGATATTTCAGGAGTTAAGACCACTTCTGTCCCTTCTGACTTATGTGATGAGCAGGTGTCTTTTTGGAATCCTAGACTGTCTGTGCTGGAATGACCTGAAGATCATTTGGTCAGATCCCCTGTGAGGCCAAGGAGGCTCAGGGGAGGAAGTAATGGGGTGTGGGTGGGCTGGGGAGGTCGTGAGTGAGCATGCAACAATGAGGGGCCAGAACGTGGTCTCCAGACCCTTTCCCCAGACACCAGCACCTGCTGCGTGGTCCCACAGTGAGGGACACTCACTTCACTGAGCTAAGCTTCTGTTCTAAGTGGAGTTAGGGCCCTGTGGTCTCCCAAGAGTTCCTCTACCAACACAGGCTTCTTCTACCAACACGGATCTCAAATTGGTCCTAGCGATGCTTGTGCAAAGGTGGCCCCCTACAGTCCCAAATCTTGCACTGCAGGTGGCATTCCCAGTCCTTCCCTGCTCCAGTCCTGCAGCTGGGGAGGGTCTAGTGAAGGAACACAGACACTGCTGAATGTGGAGCTTTGAGAGCCCCAGAGGATCATGAATTTTAATCTATCTGTTATACAGATGGGAAAAGTGATGCTTATTTGCCCCCAGCCACACACCAGCAGAGCCAGGACTGGAATCCAGGTCTTTAAAATCCTGGCCAGTGTTCTTTCCACTTAACCTTGAGTTACCACCCCCGCGTCAGATTTAGGGTCAGTTGGGGACCCCCAGAGGCCTTCCATCACCGTAAACGTGCAGCCTGTATCCAATGGAGCTGGAGTGGCAGAGGAGCAAGTAGGGTCAGACGCCTTTCCCTGAGGGCATCAGGGGCTCTTGGGGGGCTTTCTAGGGGGACGGAAGCAGAGCCATCCAGGACTCTCAGAGTCGTGGGACTTGCCCTGTCATGGACTAGCTGGGTGATTTTGCACTAGTCATGTAACCTCTCTGAGCCCCAACTTCCTCATCTGTAAATGAGTAAAACCATCATCCTCATAATTCCTACCTCACAGGGCTGTTGTGAGGAATAAATGAGATAACAACATGTGAAGGGCTCCACAATGACAGTGGTTACCATCTCCTCCCCCAGCTACTGCGAGGCAGCATGGCTCCGCCCTCTGAAGGTCTATGATAATATCAGGGCTGGCTGTCTCCCAGCCTGGCCAGCCTCTGACCTCAGCTTGGGATGCCAGGCCTCCCCCTGCAGCCCCCAGCGAGAGAAGCAGGCAGTGGGCAGACATCTGGCCACTCAGCAGACACTGGCTGGGCAACCCAGCCCATTAGGGCAGAGAGGAGCTGGTGCCAAACCCCAAATGCGAGGGCTTGGCAGAAAGCTCTAGAATCCCAGTCCACACAAGGCTTTGGGGTAGGTACAGGGGTGAGAGATGAGCAGGTGGCTTCCACATAGGCCCGGAACAGCATTCCTTGACCCTGCCTGAGAACTCCAGCAGTTTTCAGTCCAGGCTGACATCAGAATGGCCTGGTCCATCTTACTGTCTACCCTTTTGCCACCTGGCCCAGGGGGCCCCTGGCCCTTCATGTACACTCCTTTGCTCACTGTGCCCAGCACAACTTTCACCCCTTTCTAGGAAAAGGTAACTGGGGGATGATGTCACACAGCATTAGAGGGAAACCGCAGGGGGAGAGACAGACAGAGGCACAGGGTGGGGGTGGGGGCCCAGTCCTGCTCTATTTTGCTTTGGAGAACTCCATCAATAATGCAAAGTCAAAGAGACTCCAGGTCTCAGGAGCTGGGCTCTGGGACACCAGGCAGCCAATCAGATACAACCCCCCCAACAAGGGTATGAGCTCATGGCTCCTCCCCACAGCTCTCCCTCCCCCTCCCCCACAGTAAGGCTCTCAGGGAATTGGTATTCTGCAGGCAGCGCCCCAAGCCTGTGACATCCCTTGGCCCTGCTGATGACGCAGAAGTGCTGGGGCCAAACAAGGTCCAGAGGACAGGGACAGAGAGCTCTGAAAGGCTTTGGAGTCGGAGGTGGGGCCACATCTCTGGCCCACAGATTCCCAGGAGGGCTCCCAAATCCCCACTCTCCCTCCCATCTGGCAGGTGATTGCCAGACCCGTCTGCCTGCTCCCAGCAGCCCTCCCATCACTAATACTCTGTGGAAGCTGCCTCTCGGCTCTGACATCTAGCTACAGTTCCGGTGCCTGGGGAGAGGGTTCCTACTGGGGCCGGGGCCTTCCACATGTCTCTCCCCTCCCGCAACCCCCAGTTTCACTCTCAAAGGTCCTAGCACCTTCCAGGTGAAAGCGCAGCCTGGGTTGGTGCCCCTTGGTATTACCTGCACCGCTGTCCCTGGAGGCCACAGGATGCACTATGGGCAGGAGAGCGGGCTGGGGCCCTGGCCGGAGTCTCGCTGCGCAAGACAGGGACAGGACGGGCACTCACATGGCTGCGAGTCTCCCTGTTGCCACAGGAACAGCCTGAACTGAATGGCCCTTTCATGGGGCAGTGGGAGGCAAGCCGATTGGCTGGGATCCCCCATACCCCTCCCTGCCCAGTGCGGGGGGCCCCTGCTGCCCAGCTCCTTTCACTGTTTACCCAGAGCTGGCAAGTACAGGCACGCAGCTCCAGGCAGCGCCTCCCCAGGTGTCTGCCACCTTGGACAATGGGGGTAGTCCCCTGCCCAGCTTCTCCTCCTGGCCATCTTCACTGAGGTGTCCTGACCCTTCTTTCTCTGTCAGAGATTCCTGTCGCTTTGCTCAGTTTCCCTCTCCTGGGAGGTGCAGCAGAGTTCCTCTGCACAGAGGCACTGGGCTTCCTGTCAGGACATCTGAGCCAAGCAGCTGTCACCCCAGCCGGCTGGTGCTGATCACCTCTGAACCAGGCCCCAGGCATATTGAGAACTTCACATGCAGCTTCTGAGTCCGTCTTCTCTGCAGTCTCACATCAGCTCTCATCGGCCTTTGCCATGTGACGCATTCTTCTAGATGTGCTTCATACACAGAGCACCCCAAAAAGTCTTGGTGCAGGTTTAAGCTGGGATTCTTTCAGACATAAATGTCTCCAACTTACACACCTCTTTGGACAGATTAAATTATTTAAATTAAAATTAAAAAACATTCACAATTAATATATAAGAAATTTAAATATGGAAACTTTCAAACGAAGTTCTTAGCATTCGTATTTCTGAAGTTATTAAAGCTTAAAACTGCACTAAGGCTTGGGACACAGTGTATTAACTCACTGAATCCTCCCGACTCCTTTAAGCGGTAGGTGCTGTTATCATGTCCATTTGCAGATGAGGAAATTGGCGATGCTGGGAGTGATGTGGATTTCCCAAAGTCACACTGGGAGCAGTGGCAGAGCTGGGCTGGACTCGTGCTCTGTCTGCTATATCTGGCCTGAAGCCCAGACCCCTGCTTCACTCTTCCCTGGCTCTCCATGGGACGGGTCAGGACTGGGACCTGTGGGTGGGGTTTGAGGGAAGGACCACCACAGGATCCAGGTGTCCGCCATCCAGCAACAGCATGGGGTGTACAGACTCCGGCAGGAGCAGCCCTCTGGATTTTCCACTGCAGGTGAATGAAAGCGAAGCCAGGCGCAACTCGAGCCCCAGAACAATACTGATCGGCTGTGAGATGGTCCAGGAAGCCTCCATTTCACCCACTGTGCCAAGCCCCTGCGTGTCCCCTGGCACCAGCATCTACCCCAGCTCGGGGCCTTGGGTCCCTGGCCTGTTATAGCAAGTCCCTAGCCTCCTACCCTGGCTGCAGCTTGGCCCACTCCTCAAGGTACCCATGCTGGGTGAGTCAGAGGTTAAAATGAACCCCGTCCCCCTGGGGCAGCCAACCCCTTTGCTTTAGCCACTGTCATTTCCTGTTGCTCATGTGAAGGGCTCCCTAACCTGCCCAGCCAGGGGAGGGACTTGCTCCCCAGGAATTCCAGGCGCTCCTGCCCCTGGGGGCAGGGGATGGGTGATGCCCCACATCCCAGTAACCTTCATGGCTTCTCTCTGCCCAGATCTGCTTGGCTTTCTGGGGTGAAAGCCTGCTTTGCTACTGGGGCCTGGATAGAGAACCTCTAGCTGAGTTTCAGAAGCATGCCTAAACAGGGTTAAGTCTCTTCCCTCCTACTCAGGTGCCCAGAAAAGGTGAGTGGGGAGTCCCAGGCAGTCCCGCCAGGTGGTTGGGAGCCTCCACAGTGGTGACCTCAGAGCTTCCTAAAGCCACTTGCTAACAGCATCAGAATGTGCTGACCTTGAAGGACAAGGCGGGTGAGAGGGGGCCCTGTATCCTTCCATCTGCACTCCGACCCTGCCTCCCAGGTGCTCGGGTCACCTGCTGCACTATCTGGGCACAAGTGTCTGGTCCTGGAGGATGGGATGAGGAAATCCTGGCAGGTGTAGAGGACATGGGTAGAGTAGGGGATCGGGGGGCGGGGGCATATTTATGCTCAAACAGTCCTTGAACTCTGCCTACTCCTCTCAGGCCCCAGGGCCTGGGCTGGCCCCCTCCCCTCCAGCCTGTCACTAGGCTCTATCAGGGGCTAGCACCCGCTGATCCACCAGCCTAATCCTCTTGCCTGCCCTGGCAGAGGGTCATCCAAGGGAATTTGGGTCCATTTCTCTTTCTTGTGCTCCCAGTAGTTACCCAAGAGCTGGGGGAGGGGAGGAGGTAAGATAAAGAGACTGGAGATAAGGCAAGAATCCTGACTGGTGGAGAAGAAGTGGATGGGCCCACGGGAGTTTCTATAGGGTGCTCCTTGATTTGGGGTGTGAGTGGGTGGGGATCTCTACACTTCCAAGACAAGGCAAAGAAATGGGCTTCCAGGCAGTATTTGGATCCTTAAATTCTCTTTTCCAAGCACCTCTGCCCAGGTACTCTCCTGGTGCCTGCTCCCCAGGGGAGATCTCCGGTCTCTTTCCTTCTCCTCTAGGGCCTCATCTTTCCTCTGTTCTCAGCCTCCAGAGGAGCCTTTGGTCTTGCCCCTGACACCCACCAGGCCCAGTGGGGTGGCCTCTCACATGCTCTCCCAGATTCACTGATGTCTTTCCTCTAGGTAGAGTCCCAGAGAAGCTCAGATACCAAAGGGGCAGCTACTGACCTGTGTCCAGGGGCACTGGATGGGAGCTGGGGGCTTCTCCTTCCCCAGCAGGGCAGGGAATGCAGTGGAAAGCCCAGAAGCTGGAGCCTGACTCTGGGCTGGGTAATCCGGAGCTCAGGTTACTGGCTCCGATATATATAGTATCTTATCTGACCTCGCAGACTCGCAGAGATGGCGAGTGCAACTCACTTGCATTCCAAGCCCCGGGAGAATTAAAGGGGCAGTGGCGTGCCCACCTTGAGGGGCTGCCCTTTCGGGCCATTGCCAGCCAAGGACGTCTGTGAGGACTCTTGGAAGGGGGGCATTTTGAAGGGGAACAATTGGGAGATTCAAGAGGAAAGAGGACTGAAAGGAGCACAGAGGGGTGGAGGTGGAACTTGAGACAAAAATACGGAGAAAGTGGATTTTCCGGAGCAGTCAGTCACAGAATTAGAGAACAGGAAGAAGCTATACAGTTAGCCCCACTCTTAATTTTGAGATAGAGTAGACCTAGAGAAAGAAAGCAGCTTGCTCAAGGGCATATCCAGATAGTGAGAAGCAGAAAGGGGACTAGTACTCAGGTTTCAGTCCAATATTCTTTTCTAATGGACTTCTAGGCCTGGGCTTGGAGGCTAGTTCTTTCCCTTATTGGCTCTGAAATAGTGGATAAGTCACTTAAGTTCTCTGAACTTTAGCTATTCAATCTGCAAAACAAGAATAATAATAATAATGGTCTATCTCAGTTGTGAGGATTAAATAAAATATTTGTAAATTTCATGGCCCATAGTAAGAGTTCAATAAACAATGATGATTATTTTGAATACTTCCACTTATTATTATAATTAGTGGTATTATTAGTAATAGTGCCTTACCAGGTGAACCTTCCTAGGGAGAAAAGGAAGGTTACTCCTGGGGAAGTGTTCCTTTCTTTTTTTTTTTTTTATTTGAGACGGAGTCTCCCTCTGTCGCCGAGGCTGCAGTGCAGTGGCGCGATCTTGGCTCACTGCAAGCTCCGCATCCTGGGTTCACGCCATTCTCCTGCCTCAGCCTCCCGAGTAGCTGGGACTACAGGTGCCCGCCACCACGCCCGGCTATTTTTTTTGTAATTTTAGTAGAGACGGGGTTTCACTGTGTTAGCCAGGATGGTCTCGATCTCCTGACCTCGTGATCCGCCCGCCTTGGCCTCCCAAAGTGCTGGGATTACTGCACTTTGAGCCACTGCTCCTGGCCGGAAGTGTGCCTTTCTAACGCCAGAGAACAGTCCCATGGTTTTCTGAACTGACCATGTCCCATAACTGGGAAGGGCAAACAAGGCTTGCCATCTTCCTAGATGTCCAGTCCACCAAGCAGAGAAAGGCCAAGCCCATCTGGGCTCCTTCCCCCTTTGCCTAGAAAAATACGGCAAGCGCAGCTTCCCCCAGGCCACCAGGAGAATGCTTGGCCCCTCTGGGGTGGTTCCACTCTACCTGTGGGAGGGCTCAGGATTCCAGGGCCACGGAGCCGGGCTGGGCAGGGTCACAAGAGGAAGGAACCGGGTTCTTAGCCTCTCCGGCCTTGGTGCACTTGTCTGCTCCCAGGACGTTTCTCGATGGCTCTCCCCGAGGACTGGGAGTACCCAGCCTGGTGCCTCCACCCTGTCTTAGCACAGGCTACTGACTCAGCCCAGGTCCTGATGATGCACTTCAGAGGACGCCCTCATTCCAGTCCTCATTCTGACTCCAGTCTGACATGCATCTACAACATCAAAGGAGGGGGCCTGCCTCGACCTTAGCCCAATCAGCTCTCCTTTCCTCTGCTTTACGGGGGTCCATCTGGGGGATGTTCTCATGTCCATTCCAGGGGAGGTGAGCAGCCCTTACCACTACCTCCAGCTCAGTCCCATTCTAAAGGCAGCCAGGTCAGGAGGTAGGATGTTCACTCTTCAGGGAAGGGCTAGAATGGGTTGGCTAGGGCTTCCCTTGACTGTTGAGAAGTTGCTCTCTTCGGAGCACCGCGTGCCTGCTTCTGGTTTGGGACTGGTGAGAATTTCAAAGCTGCCTCTTTCTGGTTTGGGATTGGTGGAAAATCTCCCCTGCCGCTTAATTGTTGCCCACCCCCCGCCCCTATCCTCCTTTAACAAACTGACCAGATACAGCCCGGGGAGCTTTAAGAGCAGCGAGTGAGCTGCACGCACACGTGGGGAGGGGGTTTGTCAGTGTCGCTCTCGGGCCACATACCACCGATATACACAGGGCACAGCGGGGAGGACCCGCCAAAGCAGCATTTCCTTAGAATACACTGATCAGCACACAGTTGGCTCTTCCGGGCGCCCTGGGCTGTCAGCAGGCAGCCCTCACACAACTGGCAGACACAGCTGGAGCGTCCCTGCACAGCCGGCTCTCTCCCTATATTTCTAGTGTCCACTCTGCCCAGGCTGTCGTGGACACCTTACTTTCTGAGCTCCAAACCGGCACTGATCCCCGAATCCCCCCTCCCGGATCCCCGACAGGTGGCACGTACCCTCCTCTTCTTGGAGGATAGACGAGTCGAACCGGGCACAAGCATGGAGCTGCGGGTGAGTCCCGGCTGGCGCTGGCGCTGGCGCTGGCGCGCCGCAGTGAGCACCAGCTGACGCAGAGGGCTCCCCGGCCTCGGCTCCTGCCTGCCTCTCTCCCACCTCCGCCGGGGGCAGAAGGGACCTCCCCGGGAAATCGGCGCCACCCAGCGGGCAGCCGCCTCATCGCGCCTGGGCCGGCAGAGCCACACCCCGCGTCTCGCGTCACTGAGTCGCGTCACGGCTATTGGCTTGTTCCTATTGTGGCGTCATTAGAGCCCGGCCCGGCTGGGGTCTCCCAGGCGACCGATATACACAGAGAACCACGTGGAGGAAAAGCACGCGAGTTTGGAGGGGGTGGAGCAGGAACAGAGGTGGACTGGAATGTCACACGACGGGGCAGCTGGAAGGTATTGGGAAAGAAGAGGGGTCATGGGAGAAGGCTCGGAACTTGAACCCTGGGGCGTATCAACTTTCAGTTTTTAGGGAAGGCTAAACGTCCCCCACTCCCCTTCTCACCGGGCGGGGGGAGGTCCTGTTCCTCAGCCTCTTCGCTTTTTCTCTGCTGTCAAAGATACTCTCCGCTCATTTTACTTTCATGGGACCAGTGATTAGTGATGAGTGCCTGAGTGGGTAAACGGAGGCACTGAGTCAATGAAAGAATTCTCTTTGGTCTTTTCAAGAAAAAGCCGAGACAAAACTTGAATTTTTGCTGCTCCCATTCCTTTTATGTAACCTTCTCCCGACTCCCCCGATGTTGATGAGGAAAATCGCACAACCAGGTAGCTGGGTACCAAGGCAAATCCAGGTTTTCAACTTCAGCTGCTCCATCCACCCGTGCAGCTGCCCTTAACTCCTCCCATCTTCACCATAGATCTCTCTCTCCATCGCTACTCTCCTCAAGTCCTTCCTTCTCTTCTATTTCACAGAGAAATCAGACGCAATCAAGAAGGGAATACTTAAATTTCTACCTACAAACATGTCTGAATCCATTCTCACCAGGAGCAGTGAAAGAGGCACCCCTGTTCTTGTCCAAGGCACTATTTATTCCCTTCTTGATTTCAACTCTTTTTTTTTGTTGTTGTTTTGTTTTTTGAGACGGAGTGTCGCTCTTGTTGCCAAGGCTGGAGTGCAATGGCGCGATCTCAGCTCACTGCAACCTCCAGGTTCAAGCAATTCTGCCTCAGCCTCCCAAGTAGCTGGGATTACAGGTGTGTGCCACCACGCCAGGCCGATTTATTTTATTTTTTTTAATATAGAGTCTTGCTCTGTCGTCCAGGCTGGAGTACAATGGCACAATCTCGGCTCACTGCAACCTCCTCCTCCCAGGTTCAAGTGATTCTTGTGCCTCAGCCTCCTGAGTAGCTGGGATTACAGGAGCCCGCCACCATGCCTGGCTAATTTTTGAATTTTTAGTAGAGACAGGGTTTCACCGTGTTGGTCAGGCTGGTCTTGAACTCCTGACCTCAGGTGATCCACCAGCCTCAGACCCCCAAAGTGCTGGGATTACAGGTGTGAGCTACTGCACCCGGCCCCAGCTAATTTTTTGTATTTAGTAGAGATGGGGTTTCACCATGTTATATTTCCTTAGGGCCCTCATTCCGTCACTTCATTTTACAGATGGATATTGGACATGCCAGTCACTCTTCTAGAAACTGGGGATATAGCAGGGAACAAAACAGGCACAATCCCTGCCCTCAGGGAGCTTACATTCTAGTAGAAGCAGGACTAAATAAGTAGAATATGTAATATGTTAGATGGTGCTAAGAGCTATGGGGCACATCAAGCAAGGAGGAGATGTGTTTGGAGAAGGTAACATTCAAGTGATCTGAGGGAGGCTAGGCGTGAACTACACATAAATGTGGGGAAAGAATGTTCTAGGCAGAGGGAAGAGTAGAAACAAAGGTCCTGAGGTGGGAGCGACCTGCCACTTTCAAGGAAGAACAAAGTCAATGTGGCTGGAGTGAAGAGAGAGAAAGATGGGGAAAGAGTGGGAGATGCGATCAGAGAGGTCAGGGAAGGACTCAGCCTGTAGGTCCCCAAGGCCATTCTGAGGACTTTTATGAAGCTACTGGAAGGTTTTAAAACAGAGGTGTCCAATCTTTTGGCTTCCCTGGGTTATGGTAGAAGAAGAATTATTGTCTTGGGCCACACATAAAGATAGCTGATGAGCCTTAAAAAAAATCACACAAAAAAACCTCATGTTTTAAGAAAGTTTACGAATTTGTGTGGGGCCACATTCAAAGCCATCCTGGGCCACATGTGGCCTGCATACTGTGGGTTGGACAAGTTTGTTTTGAGCAGAGGAGGGACACGGATCTGATTTTTGTTTTAACAAAATACCTTTCGCTACTGTGTAGAGAACAGATCTGAAGAGAGCAGAAGCGGGAGACCATTTAGGAGGTCATTGTGAGCATCTGGTTAGTGTGGTAGCAGGACAGGTGATGCAAAGTGGTGGATTTTGTAAGTATTTTGAATGTGGACTAACAGGATTTTCTGATGAATTAGGCAGTGTGGGGAGGAGGGAGGAATTTTTCACCTGAACCTTAACTGAGGAGGGGAAGGCTGTGGTAGGATAATCGCTTGAACCTGGGAGGCAGAGGTTTTGGTGAGCCGAGATGGTGCCACTGTACTCCAGCCTGGGCGACAGAGCGAGACACAGTTTCAAAACAAAAAACATATGTCTACTAGGCATCCAATGGAGATGTCAAGAAAGCAGCCGCATATGCAAGTTTGGTGTGGTCTGGGCTGGCAATAAAAGATTGAGAGTCATCAGCATATGGAAGTTATTTAAAGCCAGGAGATGAGAAGAATTACCAAGGGAGCAAGTGTAGATAGAAAAGATGTGCAAGGACTTAATTCTGGAGCTCTCCAATATGAGCTTGAGATCAGTTGGAACCATCAGAGAGATGGAGGCATAGGACCAGTGTAGTTGAGGAAAAAAAACCCAGGAGATGGTGGTATGCTAAAGGCCAAGAGAAGGAAACTTACCAAGGAGGAGGGAAAGGTCAATTGTGTCAAATGTGGCCCGTAAATTATGTAAGATGAGTTTGAGAATTGATTGATTGATTTTTTTTTGTTTTATGTTTTGTCCCTCCCTTGTCCCCCCACTGGAAAGTATATAGAGCAAAGATAATTGATGGAAGGTCATTGGTGATTTTGACAAGAACAGTTTTGGTGGAGTGGTGCGGGTAAAAGTCTGATTGCGGATGAGTTTAAGAAAGAATGGGAGGAGAGGGATGGCAACAGTATAGACAACTCTTTGGAGGAGTTTTGTTATAAAGGAAGGAGGGAAATTGAATGGGAGCTAAAAGGAGAAGCGAGGTCAAGAAAACTTTTTAAGTGGGAAAAAATAGTTACATGTTATATGCTGACGGGGAAGAGCCAGTAGAGAGTGAAGACTGACAATGCAGTGGGGAGTGAGGAGAATGTCTGAAGAAATGTCCCTGATGAGGGGAGAAGGGATTGGACAGAGTCCAGAAGCAGGGGGGCTGGCTTTGGTTAGAGGACTGATGGCTCATGCAAAGTAAAAAGAGAGAAGGCACGATATTTGGGCATAGATGTGGGAAGGTGGATTGATGTGGGGGAAGCTGGTGGATATTATCTCTTTGTGGCCTTTTTTTTTTTTTCTCTTAGTGAATTAGGAAGCAGGGTCAGTTGACTGTGAGGATGAAGGGGAAAGGCTTAGAAGTTTGAACCTAGAGGTGGAGTTCTAAAAAAGTCACTGAGAGCAGTGATTCTCAAACTTTAGTGTGTATCAAAACCACCTAGAGAGCCTATTAAAGCCCTCCCACAGCCTGGGCAGCATAGAGAGACCCTGTCTCTACAAAAAATAAAAAAATCAGCCGGGTGTGGTGGTGTGTGCTTGTGGTCCAGTTACTCAGGAGGCTGAGATGGGAGGATTGCTTGAGCCTGGGAGGTCAAGGCTGCAGTGAGCTGTGATCGTGCCACTGCACTCCAGCTTGAGCTACAGAGTGAGATGCTATCTCAAAAGAAAAAAAAAAAGCCCTCCCTTCCCTCAGACGTTCTGATTCAGTAGGTCTAGGATGGGCCCAGGAATCTGCATTTCTAACAAGTTCTGGGTGATGCTGCAGTCGCCTGTATGGGGATGACCCTTTGAGAACTACTGTGTGAGAGAGTGGGGCAGTGACTGGACTCGAATTCCCACAAATGCAGTGTGGTTGTCAGGCGGCATCGGGGGCCCAGCTGAGGTTAGAAATCATGACTTGAAAGTGTCTCCAATCACATCCCACTCACAATTGCTTGCACATGTTTGGAGTTCTATCTCTTTAAAACTTCCATTTTCTACTGACTTTTCCTTTGACATATAAAAGGCTCCACACCCTTCCTCTTTAAAAAATGAAAATCTTTAACTTAGGTTCTAGCTCTCCCCTCTTCACAATTCTCTTGGCAGAGTTGTGCATGCTGTATTTCCCACCTCCTAGTCTATGCAGCATCCACAACACATCTGCTCTCCCTCCAACCTCAGGACTCTTCTGTTAGGCATCATTACTGATCTAGATGCTAAATCCAATGGGCACTTTTTAGTTGTAATCAGTCACTTGACCACCTACAAATCTGATAGCTCCAACCATTTCCTCCCTCAGCTGTCTCCTCCTTTAGGTTTTGTGGACACACTGCTTTTCTGGTTTTCCTCCTGACAGCTGTCGCCTCCTCATTTTCCTTTCCCCCTGGTGTTCCTTTATCCTCCTTTCAGGGCAGCGTATAGCACAGTGGTTGTTATATGTGAAGGTCGTAGATTTACTGGGGTAACTTCTGATTTCTCTGGCTCCTAGCTGTGAGACATGAAACATTTATATTTGTTTCTTCATATATTTACAAAAGTGAGGCTGGGCATGGCAGAATGTGCCTGTGGTCCCAGCTGCCTGGGAGGCTGAGGTGGGAGGATGGCTTGAGCTCAGGAGTTTGAGTCCAGCTTGGGCAACATAGGGAGACATTGCCACTTAAAAAAAAAAAAAAGATAGGCCGGGCGCGGTGGCTCACGCCTGTAATCCCAGCACTTTGGGAGGCCGAGGCAGGCGGATCACGCGGTCAGGAGATCGAGACCGTCCTGGCTAACACAGTGAAACCCTGTCTCTACTGAAAATACAAAAAACTTAGCCAGGCGTGGTGGCGGGCGCCTGTAGTCCCAGCTACTCGGGAGGCTGAGGCAGGAGAATGACGTGAACCTGGGAGGCGGAGCTTGCAGTGAACCGAGATCGTGCCACTGCACTCCAGCCTTGGCGACAGAGCGCGACTCCGTCTGAAAAAAAAAAAAAAGATAGTAGTAGCACCTGCTTCACAGGGTTCTCATTTGAAGATCCAATGAGTCAGTATGCATGAAAAGCTTACAACAATGCCTGGCACGTAGTGAGTATGTAAGCATCACTCCGAGTTACTACTCATCTGTCAGGTACTGCTTGTATAGGCTGATGATGCAAAAAATCTGTATTTTCAAGCAGGCCTCATTCCTGAGCAGCAGTCATAATTATCCACCTGCCTCCTGACATCCCTAGATGCCTCATCAGCATCTCAGCCTTGACATGCCCAAACCTTCAACTCAGCATTTTTCACTCAGTTTTCCCCCTTTCTTTATTCCCCACATCCACGAATGGCGCCACCATCTGTCTGGTTCCCTGTTCAGAAATTCGGTAGTTTCTAGCTTCTCTCAGTCCCTTGATTCTTTTTTTTTTTTGTGAGACAGAGTCTTGCTCTGTTGCCCAGGCTGGAGTGCAGTGGTGAGATCTCGGCTCACTGCAACCTTCACCTTCCGGATTCAAGCGATTCTCCTGCCTCAGCCTCCCGAGTAGCTGGGATTACTGGCGCCTGCCACCATGCCCGGCTAATTTTTGTATTTTTGTAGAGATGGGGTTTCGCCATGTTGGCCAGGCTGGTCTCGAACTCCTGACCTCAGGTGATCCACCCGCCTCGGCCTCCCAAAGTGCTGGGATTACACATATGAGCCATTGCTCCTGGCCACAGTCCCTTGATTCTTATAGTGGTATTATCTTATTCTACAGACTCAGATATGCAGGAGCATACATATAACATTGTTTTTTTCTGTAATATAACTACATTTATAATATTTTTTACACACTTTTTATTTTTCTGAGACTGTCTTGCTATGTTGTGCAGGCTAGTCTCGAACTCCAGGGCTTAAAGGATCCTCTGGCCTCAGTCTCCAAGTAGCTGGGATTACAGATGTATGCCACAGTGCCTGGCTCTTATGTTTCTATTCTGAGCCAACTTCTATTCTCCTGGAATGTTGGATGCTTCATTTTAATCCATTGGTGAAATCTCCCCTCCTCTCTCCAGGGATTACCTTAATTCTGGGAGGGTGTCTCATGTATATATTTTGTCAAAGCATTGGCGGAAGTGGGTCCTGTTATTAAGTGGCCACCCAATGTCCTCTGAGATATCCTCTGCCTGGCTCCTGCTTGTATGGCCTCTTTAGGTCTGGTGTCTCTGTGCTACCTCTCAGTTGCTCTTGGACACAGGGTTCATTCTACTGCTCCCATGCCCTGGAGTAGCATGAGAAAGTGTGGCACTGTCTATGGTTCAAGCTGCCTCCACAATAGGCTACCCTCTGCAGCCATGTCTTCTTTTGGGGGGTCTTGTCTCCTTCCTAAGGCTCTACCTTGGATATAGTTCTGGGGCTCCACTGCCATCAGGTCTCAAAAACTTACTTGGGGGTTTTGCTGTCTCTCTGCACTCAGGTGCCTGAGGACAGAACCCACCACTGTCTGTGCTGTCACTACGTTCCTGCTGGCTCTTGTCTGCGAGTTGTGCTCATGCCATGGAACTGGGGTGAAATCAGTGCGAGGCCTTGCTTTACCCAGAGTATTTCCTGCACATCTTCTATCCAGACTGGGAGTCCTTTCTGTTTTCCTAAGGGCCTGCCTAGGCGATTGAAATTCAAAAGTCAGAAGTGGCTGTTTCCCCTCATTTTTGTTGTTGCATCTTTTCACTGAGGCAGTAGCGCAAAAGCTAGGCTGCTCGAGCTGAGGCCATAGGAGAGAAGGGGAAGAAACCACAAATAATATTGTAAGATGTCATCATATCCCCTATATTCAGTGAGCGCCATGGATTCTACGTCTTTAGTCCCCCTAAAATTTCCCCCTTTTCACCCACATTGCTTCTGTCATAGTTTGGGGTTTTATTGTTATGTTTCTTCTGGTTTGAGAGTATTCCCTTCCTAATCACAGGGTTAGGTTGCTGAAACAGTGGGAGGTTTTGCAGATGAAGATCCTTGATAAAAGATAAGATTCAGAAAACTGAATGACCTATGAACTGCCTGATAAATACTGTATCTTCACTAAAATCACAACTAAAATTTAGCACACTAAATAAATTATCAACAACAGATCTGAAATTAGCAGTAGTATGTATTGTGTAATTTCCACATATCCCTGGGTGATTTAATGTTTTTAGGATTTCCCTGCAGTTCCAACAAGAGAGTGGTAAATCCAGTTTGTTTTGATGCAGATGATGTATTGTTAGATATTCTCTTTGGGTCAAATTGCTAATCCAGACATCCAGTACCTTCTGATTTGAGGATTTCCAGTTATTGCCCTCACTGGCCCCATCGTGGTCTTCAAAGCAGCTCTGGGGGACCTGGCTTGAGATTAGATCCTGTGATTTTTGAAACCTTGGTGAGGGGAAGCAGGAAAAACTATTTAAAAGTTGCAGGCCGGACGCGGTGGCTCACGCCTGTAATCCCAGCAGTTTGGGAGGCCGAGGCGGGTGGATCATGAGGTCAAGAGATCGAGACCATCCTGGCCAACATGTTGAAACGCTGTCTTTACTAAAAATACAAAAAATTAGTCGGGCGTGGTGGCAGGTGCCTGTACTCACAGCCATTCGGGAGGCTAAGGCAGGAGAATCACTTGAACCTGGGAGGCAGAGGTTGCAGTGAGCCGAGATTGTGCGCCACTGCACTCCAGCCTGGCAACAGAGCGAGACTCCATCTCAAAAAAAAAAAAAAAAAAGTTACAGCCAGGCGTGGTGACTCACGCCTATAATCCCAGCACTTTGGGAGGCCGAGGTGGGTGGATTGCTTGAGCCCAGTAGTTTGAGGCCAACCTGAGCAATATGGAGAAACCCTGTCTTTACAAAAAATTAGCCAGGAGTGGTGACACGGGCCTGTAGCCTCAGCTACTTGGGAGGCTGAGGTGGGAGGATCACTTGAGCCCGGGAGGAAGAGGTTGCAGTGAGCCGTGATCATGCCACTGCACTCCAGTCTGGATGACAGAGCGAGGCCCTGTCTCAAAAAAAAAAAAAAAAAAAAAAAAAAAAGATGCAAGCGCTTTTCACTTTCTAGAGAAGGAGACTTCAGTTTTTCAGTTCTTCTTGGGGCTGACTGTTCTTTGCTTTGGGAAAATCACTACAAACGGCTTTATTTCCTAAGTACAAAGCCATATCCATCAGTGACCTGAGCGCGGAATGTTAAACGTGTGTGAGTGGGAATTGTGTTTTTATGGCATCTTGCTTTTTAGGGGGTGACGGGGGAGACAGGCGAAATTTCTTCTCCCCGAGTGTCCAGTGCACTGTGTGGAACACTGTTGCTGGGGCTTGGTCCAGCAGGTGTTCACAGGAACTGAGGAGCAAGACAGAGGGCTAGGGAGGGCTTTGCCTCGTCAGAGGGCCAGAGGTGAGAAGGAAGTGGGTGGGCTCTAGACGTAGGGGGCCCGATGGACATTTCTGGGTGTTCTCACTTGACATGTGCTGTAAGCACGTGAGTGGTTTGCTGGGGCTGGGGGCGCTGTGGGTGTGCGATGTCTGTGCTGCTCTGTAGGAGGTGGACTTCTGCTGTCAGCTGTGCTGAGGCAGGAAATAAGGAATGGGGGAGTGGTGGGCCTTGGACTAGCTGTAAAGAGAAACCTCTCCCTCTTCGGGCCTCATGGCGCTATGTCCTGGACTCTGAGGTTGGGGTGTGCTCAGAGCATTCCTGGGCTGAAGGTAAGCTGACTTTTGCCTCAGGGAGCCAGGCAGAGAGGTTCCTATAAAGGCCCTTCCTCTTGTTCCGCCTCCCTACATGAGTGCAGCAACTATGGAGCCGCTCCGCCTTGAGAGGGCAGTGGTTCAGACACCCCATATACACGGTGTAGTCCAGCGTTGTCCAGTAGAACTTTCTGTGATGACGGAGAATGATTTCTGCTCTATCCAGTACGTCAGCTACTGGTCTCATGTGGCCACTGAGCACTTGAAATGTGGTCAGTGTGACTGAGGAACTGAATTTTAAATTTATGTAAATTTAATTGGTTTAAGTTTAGTCTCATGTAGCTAGTGGCTACCATATTGTACAGCAATACAGATGGCAGGAAACTATAAAGCTGTAAAGTTCCAAAGTCTGAGCCCAGAGCAGTGACAATGGCTGTCATCATCATGAGATCACAGAGGATCAAAGAGGCTGAATCACAGCTGGGTAAGTGGTGGAGCTGCCCTAGAAGGCCCTGCAGCAGGAGGGCGCAGTCTCCTGACCAGGCCAGGGCCCCTCTCTGCAGGTGACCACACCACAGAAGGCGCAGTGATCCCCACATGGTGGAAAAAGTATCAGGCCTGTACTGTAAATGGATTACCTGTCCTCTCAGTAACTGTCTGACTTGACTTGACTCTGTCATACCGATCCTCCCTGTCCATCTCAGTCACTATGAGTCTGGAGAGCCCAGGTAATCCCTAATCACCACAGCTCACGTCTCTCCTGTTGCATCTCCTTGTTTGAGCCAAGGCCTCACCCTTTCCTCTCCCCCTGCACCCTCTCGTGGCCCTGGCACTGCTCTGGGCTGAGCAAGCCCCGCTTTGTCCTCAAGCCCTCCTCCAAAGCTTCTCTTGATTTTCTTGGCTTAAGTGAAACTCGCTTTCCCCTAAGGACATCATTCCCCCGAAGCCCTCTGAAACAGAGCCTGCTTTTCTCTTACCCTCACATGCTGCAGAGTCAGGAGGTGGGATATTCATTTGCATGGGCTGCTATACAAATTACTACGACCAGGTGGTTTAAAATAACAACTTCATTCTCTCCTAGTTCTGGAGGCTGGAAGTCTGCAATCAAGGTGTCAGAAGGGCTGTGCTCCCTCTGAAGCCTCTAGGGGAGATCCTTCCTTGCCTCTTCCAGCTTCTGGAGCCTCAGGTGTTTGTTGACTTGTGACTGCATCACTCCAATCTCTGCCTCCATCTTCACGTGGCCTTCTTCTCTCTGTCTCCTGTTTCTCTGTGTCCAACTTTCCCTTGTTTTATAAGGACACTAGTCATTAGATTAGGGCCCACCTCATCTTAACTTGATTACACCTGCAGAGCCTGTTTCCAGGTGCGGTCACTTTGACAGGTGGTGGGGATAAGTGTCTTGCTTACCTCTCTTCTGGTAAGCAGCCCTGCTCTCTGGAGCTCCTGGTGTCTGGTTTTGGTATTGCCATCTTTTGTTGCTGGCAGCTGCTGGCTTCAGGGAACTTCATCTCCTTTACAACTGGCTCCTGGCCCATTGTCTTCCTCTCTGCCCTTCTCCTTCATCATCTTGGGATGGTCAGCAGCCATGTGGACGATCCTTCCAGCTCTCTGGCCTGTCACTTTGGACCTCTTGAATCCCTTTCTCATTGTGGGTCATCTGCCCACCTGCCAGCGTCTTCACGTCCTTACACAGTAGACTCTATGATGCCTCATTAGACTCTCTCCTTTGCCAACTTCCTTCAATTTTTTGCCCCTCCTTCTTTCTGCTGCTCTTGCCTGGAAACACCTGGATCTTTGCTGAAGCCATCTTCTCCACCTCCCTGTGCCTGCACTCATGCAGTTGGAAGATACAGATCACCTGATTAGGTCCACTTTACGTTCAGGACCACAGACCTCAGATGGACATACTCAGCACTGCCCAGCATTTCTATTATGTTTCCCTGGTATGTTTATTTTCCCGCCATATTTTCTATTGCTGTATAACACATGCCCCAAAATCTAGTGGCTAAAAAAATACCCATTTATTTTATTATTATTTTTTAAAAAATGATAGACATGAGGTCTCATATGTTGCCCAGGCTGGTTTCAAACTCCTGAGTTCAAGCAATCCTCCTGCCTCAGCCTCCCAAAGTGCTAGGATTACAGGCATGAGCCACTGCACCTGGACAATATCCATTTCTTATCTTACAGCCTATAGGTCAGAAGTCCTGGTGGGCTCAGCTGGTTCTCTGGTCAGGGTCCCACAAGACCAAAATCAAGGTGTCAGCTGGGCTGGACTCATGTCTGGAGGCTTGGGGCAAGGATCCACTTCCAGGTTCATTCAGGTTGTTGGTAGACTCCAACTCCTCATGGCTGCAGGTGTGTGGCCCCTATTTCCTTGCGTTAAAGAAAAATCTGAGGCACAATAATATTTTTGAGTTTATTTGAGTAAGAAGCAATTGATAAATTGGGAAACACCAAACTGAAGAGGTCTGTTCTGGCGGCAAGCCATCAGGGGCAAGTATTTATGGGGTAAATACAGAAGCAAAACCAATAAATTATTTGGTTGGTTGCAATTATACAATTGCCTTATTTGGCCTATCCTGTTGGAAAGTCCTTGGTTATATAGTATAACTGTGTTGGCTATCTGACTGGTTGAGCCTATGATTTGTTTTTCCTTAATATAGGCATTTATAAGAAAAAAGTCAAGTTTCACTTATGTTTGCAAATCAAGCAAGGTTTAGGTCTCGTTATGAAGCCTCACTGGTTTTGTCTGCTCAGGGATTCTTCAGGCCTAGTATCCCTTTAAATTTACTTTAACAGCTCCCCACTTTTGGTCATTCTCCCAGCAAGCTGAGAGTGTGACCAAACAGTATAGCATTCCTCTCAGTAACCAGGTTACCATTATTGACTAGTTACTGGAACAAAGAATTGTGTAGATGTTGTCATTCTCAACAGTTTCATTGGAATGTAAGGTCAGGTAGTCATCATTATCTGCAGTTGCAGAGTCATCATAGGCTTGAGTGGTGGGGTTGTTGAGTTCTTCTAGTTGTCTAATCCTGACGGCAATTATTTGATGTGTGAGTGGTTAGGGTCTCACCTGAATGCTGCTGGAAAGCATTCAAATCCCTTGAGAGGATACAATGGACTACAGAGATGAAAACCATGATTATAAGGAGAATAATAGCCAAGAATTGAAAATTCTCTGGAGCAGACATTGAGCTCAGGAGTTCAAGACCAGCCTGGCCAACATGGTGAAACCCCATCTCTACTAAAAATACAAAAAGCCAAGAATTAACCCATTAAATAAATCAGTAGATCAGGTAGATCGCACCTATCTGATGAGGAACTTACATTTGTTTAAGATCATTTGAATTGGGGGCAATAATTTCTTTTTTTAAAAAATTATTTCCATAGGTTTTTAGGGGAACAGGTGGTATTTGGTTACATGAGTAAGTTCTTTAGTGGAGATCTGTGAGATTTTGCTGCATCCATCACCTGAGCAGTGTACACTGAACCCAGTTTGTGGTCTTTTATCCCTCACCTTCCTCCCACCCTTTTCCTAGAGTCCCCAAAGTACATTGTATCATTCTTATGCCTTTGTATCCTCATAGCTTAGCTCCCACTTATGATTGAGAACATATGATGTTTGGTTTTCCATTCCTGAGTTACTTCACTTAGAATAATAGTCTCCAGTTCCATCCAGGTTGCTATAAATCCATTAACTCCTTTTTATGGCTGAGTAGTATTCATATATATATATATATATATATGTATATATCAATCACAGTTTCTTTATTCACTCATTGATTGATGGGCGTTTGGGTTGGTTCCATGTTTCTGCAGTTGTGAATTGTGCTGCTATAAACATGCATGTGCAAGTATCTTTTTCATAAAATGACTTGTTTTCTGGGTAGATACTCAATAGTGGGATTGCTGGATCAAATGGTAGTTCTACTTTTAGCTCCTTAAGGAATTTCCACTCTGTTTTCCGTAGTGGTTGTACTAGTTTACATTCCCACCAGCAATGTAGAAGTGTTCCCTGATCACCGCATCCACACCAACATCTATTATTATTATTATTATCATTTTATTTTTTTTTTGAGATGGAGTCTCGCTCTGTCTCCCAGGCTGGAGTGCAGTGGTGCGATCTTGGCTCACTGCAAGCTCTGCCTCCTGGGTTCACGCCATTCTCCTGCCTCAGCCTCCCGAGTAGCTGGGACTACAGGCACCCACCACCACGCCTGGCTAATTTTTGTATTTTTAGTAGAGACGGGTTTCACTGTGTTAGCCAGGATGGTCTCTATCTGCTGACCTTGTGATCCACCCGCCTTGGCCTCCCAAAGTGCTGGAATTACAGGTGTGAGCCACCACACCTGGCCCCCATTATTTTTTGATTATGGCTATTCTTGCAAGAATAAGGATGTATCACACTGTGGTTTTAATTTGCATTTCTCTGATCATTAGTGACGTTGAGCATTTTTTCATACGTTTGTTGGCCATTTGTATATCTTCTTTTGAGAATTGTGTATTCACGTCCTTAGCCCACTTTTTGATGGGATAGTTTGTTTTTTTTTCTTGCTAATTTGTTTGTGTTCCCTGTAGATTCTGGATATTAGTCCTTTTTTGGATGTATAGATTGTGAAGATTTTCTCCCACTCTGTGGGTTGTCTGTTTACTCTGCTGACCGTTCCTTTTGCTGTACAGGAGCTCTTTAGTGTAATTAAGTCCTACCTATTTATCTTTGTTTTTGTTGCATTTGCTTTTGGGTTCTTAGAGATGAAGTCTGCCTAAGCCAATGTCTAGAAGAGTTCTTTTTTCCAATGTTATCTTCTAGAATTTTTATAGTTTCAGGTCTTAGATTTAAGTCCCTGATCCATCTTCAGTTGATTTTGTATAAGGTGAGAGATGAGGATCCAGTTTCATTCTCCTATATGTGGCTTTCCAGTTATCCCATGGGGCAATAGTTTCTAATTTATTGACATAGAAACAACATTTTTTTTTTGAGACAAGGTCTCACTGTGTCACCCAGGCTAGAGTGCAGTGGTGCAATCGAGGCTTACTGCAGCCTTGACCTCCCAGGCACAAGGGATCCTCCTACCTCAGCCTCCCAAGTAGCTAGGACTACAGGCATATGCCACCACACCTGGCTAATTTTTGTATTTTTTTTTTGGAGATGGGGTTTTGCCACAGTGCCCAGGCTGGTCTCAAAACCCTAGGCTCGAGTGATCTACCCACCTTGGCCTTCCAAAGTCCTGGGATTATAAGTGTGAGCCACCATCCCTGGTAAAACATTTTTTTAATCAATAAAAGCACAAGCTCTTCTTTGTTAAACTGTGAGGTATCAAGCACTTCTGTTTTGGAGTACTTTTGAGGCTAAATTGTTCATTTCAGATTATATTGCTCGAAGAGTATTCAAGTTATTCTATGAAAACAAAAGAAAAACAAAGATTAATATTTGGAGCAAATTATGATATAAGTCTTTGTGTCTGGAGGGTCAAGATTTGTAGATTTGAGTTTGAAGTATCTTTAGATGGTGGAATGAAGATGGCATTTGAGAGCTGGTTGTATCATCAGGTGGTGTTCTGGTGAACTCACATAGCAGCAGGCATAAAGGTTGTCTATACATGGTCTGTTGCAGTGATTTTTGCTGAAGTTTGAAGTCATTCAGTTTCCGCTTTTAGGACTTGAGAAAAGGGCAGTTTTAGTTTTTAATGAAACTAGAAAACTTCAGGATTCAATCCAGTTTATAGATGGATAACAAATCTCAAGGAAAATAAACAGGACTAGAATTTGGTAATTGGTGCTCTACAGTTTTCTATTGAAATGTAATCTTTTTAATAGTCACTCTCATTTTTATAAAAAATAGTCACAGATTTTTTTAACAAAATAAGTCTAGTTTCAATAAGGTAGATCTGATTATATAAGTGCAACACAGATATTAATTCCATGTGAGTTTTAAAATATGATATTTTAGTCAGTGCTTTGGTAATATCCAAGGGGCTTTACTGACTTTGTATCCGTCAACTTCAGTTTTTTAAAACTATGTGGTATCAGCAGTCCCTTAGCCACCCCGGCTGATGTCTCAGTAAGTTGTATGCCTCTACAGTCCACTGGCTTTGGGCTCAGTTCAGCACTAGGACTCGCCTAGGAGTTGCAGTCCTTGTGGCCTAGACTGCCTTTCAAGTTTCTTTAGAGCTCCAGAGCACTTTAGCCCATGCTGGCGAGGCTTGTGGGGACTCAAGTTCATGCTGCTGGGATTGGCAATTCCCCTCTGGCTAGGGCTGCTTTAAATGCTCCCCCCCATGGGTGGGCATTAACTGAGTTTGGTCTGGTTTTGTTTTCTGCTATAACAGGGCACCACTGAGTTCAGTACTTCAAAATTGCTGTGCTCTACCTTTCCCCAGTGCACAGAAACACTCTCCACACCAAGCTGCTGCTGCTGGGGGATGGAGGGATGGCGTCAGCGATTCAAGACTGTTTTTCCTACCTGTTCAGCGCTTCTTTCAGCGATATGAAGTTAAATCCAGGTACTGTGAGTGCTCACCTGATTTTTGGTTCTTATGAAGGTGCTTTGTGTGTGTGTGTGTGTGTGTGTAGATAGTTGTTAAATTGGTGTCCTTGCCAGGGAGGAGGGGACAATTAGTGGAGTCTCTTATTCTGCCATCTTGCTCTTCCTCAGTATGCCCTTTCTTGCAGATCTTTTATAACTCTATATTTGTTCAGTTTGCATCTTACTTGTTTTCTTCTTTATTATTCTGGAACAATCATCTTGTTTTTAAGATAACATCATTCTCTTTTTCCTTTAAAGGAAACACATTCCTTATGTACTTTTTCTTGCTAAAAACACACCTACTTTTAAAATACAGTTTTTATATACAGTTGTTTTCTTTCTTTCTTTTTTTTTTTGGAGTATTCTTTTGTCACCCAGGCTGGAATGCAGTGGTTCAATCTCAGCAGCTCACTTCAGCCTCTGCCTCTCAGGTTCAAATGATTCTTGTGCCTCAGCCTCCCAAGTAGCTGGGATTACAGGTGTGTGCCACCACACCCAGCTATTTTTTTTTTCTGTTTTTAGTAGAGATAGGGTTTTGCCATGTTGGCCAGGCTAGTCTTGAACTCCTGGCCTTAAGTGATTCACCTGCCTTGGCTTCCCAAAGTGCTAGAATTACAGGCTTGAGCCCTGCACCCAGCTGAGTTATTTTCTTTCATCTTTACTACTTCTAGTAGTCTTTATTACATACATTAATTTGAATTATTTTTTATTTTTTGAGATGAGGTCTCTGTCACCCGGACTGGGAGTGCAGTGGTGTGATCTTGCCTCACTGTAACCTCCGCCTTCTGGGCTCAAGTAATCCTTCTACTTCAGCCTCCTTAGTAGCTGGGACCACAGATGTACACCACCATGCTGGGTGAATTTTTTATTTTTGGTAGAAAGGGGGTTTTACCATGGCACCTAGGTGTTCCCCCCCCCCCCCCCTTTGAGACAGGGTCTCGCTTTGTTGCTCAGGCTGGAGTGCAGTGGCATGATCTCGGCACACTGAACCTCTGCCTCTGGGGCTCAAGCCATCTTCCCACCTCAGTCTCCCAAGTAGCTGGGACTATGTGCCACCAAGCCTGGCTAATTTTTAAAATTTTTTGTAGAGATGGGGTCTCACTATGTTGCCCAGGCTGGTCTTGAACTCTTGGGCTCAAGTGAATTAGAATCCTTAAACATTTTTTTTTTTAGAGACAGGGTCTTGGTCTGTCACCCAGGCTGGAGTGTAGTGATGTGATCATGGCTCACTGCAGCCTCATCCTGGACTCAAGCAATCCTTCCACATCAGCCTCCTAAGTAGCTGGGACTACAGGTGCACACCACTGCACCCAGCTATTTAAACATTTTTTTGTAGAGACAAAGTCTTATTATGTTGCCCAGGCCAGTTTCAAACTCGTGGGCTCAAGTGATTCTCTTGCTCTGGCCTCCCAAAGTGCTAGGATTACAGACGTGACCCACCACACCCAGCCTAAAATTCTTAACCCCTAGTAACCTTAATATCTAGTGAAAATTCCTTTCTAGTGAAAAGGAAGCACATGATTTTGTAATTTTGATTTTTATAATTTTATTTATTTTTATATTTTATTTTTGGCCTTTATTATTAGTTTTAATTGACAAATAATGGTTGTATGTATTTATGGGATACAGTGTAATATTTCAATACATGTATACAATGTAATCAGGGTAATTAGCATATCCATTACCTCAAACATTTATCATTTCTTTCTGTTGAGAACATTCAAAATCTGCTCCTCTAGCTTAATAATTATTGTATTAATAATACAATTGTTGTTGGTTATAGTCACTCTGTTGTGCGATAAAACACTAAAAGTTATTTCTCCTGTCTAACTGTACTTCTGTATCCATTAACCAACCTTTGACTATTCCCCTATTTCCCCTACCCTCCCCAGCCTCTAGTAACAAGTATTCTAATCTCTACTTCTACAGGATCAATGTTTTTAGCTTCTACATATGAATGATAACAGTGTCACTTATCTTTCTCTGCTTGGCTTATTTTACCTAATATAATGTCCTCCAAGCTCATCTATGTTGCCACAAACAACAGCGTTTCTTTTCTTTTTTTTTTTTTTTTTTTGAGACACTTTTGGTCTGTCACCCAGGCTGGAGTACAATAGTGCAATCATGGCTCACTGCAGCCTTTACCTCCCAGGCTCAAGTTATCCTCCCACCTCAGCCTCCCAACTAGCTGGGACTACAGGAGTGGACCTCTATGCCCGGATAATTTTAAAATTTTTTTGTAGAGATGGGGGTCTCATGTTTCTTAGTCTGGTCTTGAACTTCCGGACTCAGGAAATCCTCCTACCTTGGCCTCCCAAAGTGCTGAGATTACAGGCATAAACCACTGTGCCCAGTTAGGATTTCAGAATTTTTTTTTTTAATGGCTAAACAGTGTTCCATTGTGTGTATATACACCAGTTTTTCTCTATCCATTTATCTGTTGATAGGCATGTCACCCACAAAGGAAAACAGTAATTCTCCAGTAACAGATCTCAATCATAAGGAAATATATGAAATGTCAGAAAAAGAATTTAAAATAATAATCTTAGGGAAACTCAGTGAGACATGAGACTACAAATAGACAATTCAATGAAATCAGGAAAATAATTCATGATTTGAATGAGAAATTTAACAGAGTATATAACAAAGGGTCCAATAAAAATCCTACAGCTGTAGAATTCAATGAAGGAAATAAAAAATACAATGGAGATCTTTAACAACAGACTAGACCAAGCAGAAGAAAGAATTTCTAAACTTGAAGACAAGTCTTTTGAAATCACACAGGCAGACAAAACAAAACAGAAAAAAAGAAGAAAGCCTACAGGATTTGTGGGACACTATGAAGTGGACAAATATTCATATTATGGGCATTTCAAAAGGAGAAGAGGTGAGAAAGACATATTTAATGAAATAATAGCAGAAAGACTCCCCAAATCTTAGGAGAGAAATGGACATCCGGGTGCAGGAAGCTCAAATAACCCCAAATAGATTCAACCCAAACAGGTCCTCTCTGAGGCACATTATAGTCACATTGTCAAAAGTCAAAGACAAAGAAAGAATATAAAGCAGGAAGGGAAAAGTGTCAAGTCACATGTAAGAGAATCCTCATTAGACTAATGGTGGATTTCTCCCAGCAGAAACCCTGTTACAGGCCAGGAGAGAATGGGATAGTGTATTCAAAGTACTGAAAGAAAAAAGCTGTCAGCCAAGAATATATACCCAGCAAAGCTATTCTTCAGAAATGAAGGAGAAATAAACTTTCACAGATAAGCAAAAATAGAGAATTCATTACCACTGGATCAGCTGTACAAGAAATGCTCACTGGAGTTTTACATTGGGAAGAAGAGATGATAACCACCATCATAAAAACATGCAAAACTATGTAACTAATTGGTAGAGCTGATACATAAACAAGAAAGAGAAAGCAGTCAAATCTTATCACTACAGAAAACCATTCAATTCCAGACATAAACAATAGGAGAGGAAGTAAGGAACAAACAATATACAAAACAATTAGAAAACAATAAAATGACAAAAGTAAGTCCTCACCTATAAATAATAACCTTGAATGTAAATGGACTAAATTTCCCATTTAAAAGATGTAGATTGAAGCTGGCTATGGTGGCTCATACCTGTAATCCCAGCACTTTGGGAGGCTGAGACAGGAAGATTGCTTGAGGCCAAGAGTTCAAGACCAGCCTGGACAACATATTGAGACCTCTTATTTAAAAAAAATTAAAGAATTAGCTGGGTGTGGTGGCACATGCCTGTAGTCCCAGCTGCTTGGGAGGCTGAGGCAGGAGGATCACTTGAGCCCAGGAGTTTGAAGCTACAGTGAGCTATGATCATGTCACTGCACTTCTGCTTGGGAAACAGAGGAATCCCTTGCCTCTAAATAGATAGATAGATAGATAGATAGATAGATAGATAGATAGATAGGATTAGCTGAATGGATTTAAAAAAAAAAGACCCAACTATATGCTGCCAATGAGAAACTCGCCTCACCTATAAAGATACACATAGACTGAAAGTGAAGGGATGGCAAAAGATATTTCATGTGAATGGAAACCAAAAGTGAGCAGGCATAGCTATACTTAGACAAAATAGGCTTTGAGTTAGAACCTGTAAAAAGAGAAAAAGAAGGATATTATATAATAGGGGATCAATTCAGCAAGAAAAATGTAACAATTGTAAATACATATACACCCAACACTGGAGCACCCAAATATATTAAGCAAGCATCATTAGATCTAAAAGGAAGATAGACCCTCAATACAACAATAGTTGGGGACTTCAGCACCCCACTCTCAGCATTGGACACATCATCTAGACAGAAAATCAACAAAGAAACATCAGATTTAAACTGCATCATAGACTAAATGGATCTAACAACAGACATTTACAGAATGTTTCACTGAACAGCTGCAGAATATACATTCTTTTCATTAGCACATGGAATGTTTTCCATGATTGACCATATGTTAGGAGAGAAACAAGTTTCACAAAATTTGTTAAACAATTGAAATCATATTAAGTATTTTATCTGACTGTGATGGAAAAAAACTAAACATCAAGAACTAGAGAAACATTTGATACTATACAAATACATGGGAATTAAACAACATGATCCTGAATGACTAAGTAAAGGAAGAAATTAGGAATGAAACTTAAAAATTTATTGAAACAAATGAAAATAGAGACACAACATAGCAAAACCTATGGGAGATAGCAAAAGCAGTAGCAAGAGGCAAGTTTACAGAAATAAATGCCTACACCAAAAAACTAGAAAATCGCTGGATGCCATGGCTCACATCTGCAATCCCAGCACTTTGAGGGGGCCAAGACAGGAGGATCATCTGAGGCCAGGAGTTTGACACCAGCCTACGCAACAGGAAGAGACCATCTCTATCAAAAATAAAAAACTTAGCCAATTGTAGTGGTGCAAATTTGTAGTCCTAGCTACTTGGGAGGCTGAGGCAGGAGGCTCACTTAAGCCCAGGAGTTCAAGGCTGCAGTGAGCTATGCTTGCATCACTGTACTCCAGCTTGGGTGACAGAGTGAGATTCTATATCTTAAAAATAATTTTAAAAACCTAGAAATCTTTCAAATAACCTAACAATGCACCTCAAGAAACTGTAAAAGCAAAACTGAGTAAAACCTAAAATTAGTAGAAGAAAATAAATAATAAAGACCAGAGCAGAAATAAATGAAATTGAGACTAAAAAACCAATACAAATATCAACAAAACAACAAATTGTTTTTTTGAGAAGATAAACAAAATTGACAAACTATTAGACTAAGAAAAAAAGAGAGAACACCCAAATAAAATCAGAATTGAAAAAGGAGTTGTAACAGTGGATGCCACAGAAATACAAAGGATCATTAGAGACTACTCTGAACAACTATAAACCAATAAATTTGAAAACCTAGAGGAACTGAGCAAATTCTTGGACACATACAATGTACCAAGATTGAACCAAGAAGAAATAGAAATCCTGAAAGACCAAAAACAAATAATGAAACTAAATCAGTAGTAAAAAGTCTTCTAACAAAGAAAAGTCCAGGACAGGATGGCTTCAGCATTCAATTCTACTGGACCTTTAAGGAAGAATTAATACCAATTCTTCTCAAACTTTTCCAAAAATTTGAAGCTGAGGGAATTATTTCTAATTCATTCTATGAGACCAACATAATCCTGATATGAAAGCCAGAAAAGGACAAAACAGCAACAACAAAACTACAGGTCAATATCCCTGATGAATATAGATGCAGAAATCCTCAAAAAAATGCTAGCAAGCCAAATCCAACAACACATCAAAAGGATAATACACCATGATCCAGTGGGATTTATTCCAGGAATGCAAGGATGGTTCAACATATGCAAATCAATAAATGTCATACATCATATCAGTAGAATGAAGGACAAAAGTCATATGGTTCTCTCAATAGATGCAAAAAAAGCTTTTGATAAAATTCATCACTTTATGCTAAATACTCTCAATAAATTAGGTATAGAAGGAAAGTATCTCTACATAATAAAGGACATATATGACAAACCCACAGCTAACATTTTACTGAATGGGGAAAAGCTGAAAGTTTTTCCTCAAGAACTGGAACACGACAAGGATGCTCACTCTCACCACTCCTATTCAATATAGTGCTGGAAGTCCTAGCCAGAGCAATTAGGCAAGGAAAAGGAAATAAAGGGCATCCACGTTGGAAAGGAGGAAGTCAAATTGTCCCTCTTTGCAGATGACATGATCTTCTGTACAGAAAAACCTTAAAACTCTAGCAAAAAAATTCTTAGAACTGATAAACGAATTCAGTAAAATTGCAGGATACAAAATTAATATAAAAAACTAGTAGCATTTTTATACACCAATGACAAATTAGCTGAAAAAGAAATCAAGAAGGCAATCACATTTACAACTACAAAATACTGATGAAAAAAATTGAAGAAGTTACAAATGAAAAGATATCTCATGTTCATGGATCAGGAGAATTAATATTGTTGAAATGACAATACTACCCAAAGCAATCTACAGTTTCAATGCAATCCCTATCAAAATACCAATGACATTCTGCCCAGAAATAGAAAAAAAATCCCAAAATTTGTATGGAATCACAAAATATCCTGAATAGCCAAATCAATCTGGAACAAAAAGAACAAAACCGGAGGGATCACACTTCCAGACCTCAAGATATACTACAAAGCTGCAGCAACTCAGCATAGTACTGGCCTACAAAACAGACACATAGACCAATGAAACAGAATAGAGCACCCAGAAATTAATCCACATATCTACAGCCAACTGATTTTTTACAAAGTTACCAAGAACACTCACTGGTGAAAGGTCAGTCCCTTCAATGAATGGTGCTGGGAAAACTAGATATCCATATGCAGAAGAATGAAACTAGACCCCCACCTCTCACCGTATAAAAAAACCAACACAAACAGGATCAGAGAACTAAATGTAAGATTGGAAATGATAAAACTACTAGAAAAACACATAGGGGAAACCCTTCAGGATATTGGCCTGGGAAAATATTTTATGAATAAGACCTCAAACAGACAGGCAACAAAAGCAAAAATAAACAAATGGGATTATCTCAAACTAAAAAGCTCCTGCACGGCAAAGGAAACAACAAATTGAAAAGACAGCCTACAGAATGAGAGGAAATATTTGCAAACTATCTATCTGACAGGGGATTAATGTTCAGAATATACACAGACCTGAAGTATCTCAATAGCAAAAAACCAGACGATACAATTAAAAAATTGCAAATGATCTGAACAGACATTTCTCAAAAGACATACAGAGTCCAGAGAGAGCCTGGATGGGTGTGCTCAGTGCAGCAGCTCCTAGAGCTTCCTCCTTGGCTTCAGCCTCACTGCTCAGGAAGGTGCAGGCCCTGCCACCACCTGCGTGGTGTCGTGGTGGTCCCCAAGTACCCCCAGCTGGCATGGGCCTGGCCGTGGAGTAAGCATGGAGCCCCCGGGAGCCCCAGGCAGGAGTCTGGTGGATCAGTAGCTCCAAGACCACATGGACACCATGCTGCCACTGCTATCTTCCTTCCTTCCTGGGGCCTGCTGATGCCTCCAGTGTTGGCTGTTCTGCATGAAACAATTCCTCAACACGTTCCTTAGGCATGGTTTCCTTCGAGGCGTAAAGGGCCTGTTCTCTTCCCAGTTCCCCGCTCATATGTGCCCTAGCCAATGTGTGGAGCAAGAAACAATTTCTCCTCTGCACTGTCTTCTTTCCCTGCTCCCCAGTCCCACTAATGAGGATCAGCCCATGGTGGTATTTTGCGATGATTTCTGTGTCTGGTGTCTTCTCAGTCCCGTTCTCTGTGATGTTTACTTGTGTAGCTGATGTCACTCAGGAGCAGAGCAAAGTACTGCTCATGGCTGGGCCTCAGCCACCTTTATAGCTCCTCTGGGCAACAGCCCGGCCATCGGAACACACCTTTCTGCCAGCCGTGGAGACAGCCTCGGGCTGGTTGCTGCAAGGCTTGCTCTCTGGACAGCTGCTTCATCTTAGTGGCTGTTCTGGAATCTCTGTCTGAGAAAATCAGACAGTTTCCTGGGGAGTTCAGATTTCCTGGAAACAAGCTGTCTCTTTTGCATCACTGAAGAAAGTTGGAAAAAAATTCTACTGTCTTACTAACCTGCATCATGTTTCTTGCATGCCTTCCTGAAGCAGGACAGTGTTTAAGTTTTTTTTTTTTTTTTTTTTTTTTTTTTTAATCTCAGGCAGGTCATAGGTTTTGGATCTGTTGAAATTGCGGCATTCATAGCTATGGTAGAAATTCTGTTTGTTATAGCTCAGATGGTCTTTCTTACCATCTTGATGAGATCATTAGGGAATAAGAATATTGTCTTCCTTGGTATGGGCTTCCAGAGACTCCAGTTAGCCCAGTATGCTTTTGGATCTCAAGCCTGGATGATGTGGTCAGTGGGGACTGTGGCTACCATGTTCACCATCACATTTCCAGTAATCAGTGCCTTTGTCTCTCCGAATGCAGAGTCAGATCGGCAAGGAGTTGCCTAGGAGATCGTAACTGGAATAAGAGGACTATGCAATGGTCTGGGGCCAGCACTGTATGGCTTCATATTCTACATGTTTCGTGTGGAAATGACACGGTTGGGCCCGAAATTGAATACTAACGATGTTACCCTGCAGGGATCTGTCATCCCAGGCCTGCCATTTTTATCTGGGCATGTACAGTTCCTATGTCCTTTCTGGTTGCCTTATACATCCCTGAATACAGGAAAGCCAGGGGAGTTCAAAAACATAGCAGCAGTGGCAGTGGCAGCCCGACCAACATCCCAGAATGGGGCAGTGATGAGGACAGTGAGCCACTGCTGCAAGACAGCAGCATCTGGGAGCTCTCTTTGTTCAAGGAGCCTGAGAATCAGTGCACTGAAATATAACTAGGCAGAAAAAGGGGATCCCATCTCTGAGAGCCAGGTGGGAACCACACCACGTGGAGACTTTGTGGTGCTGGATGGGAGGGCCAAGTTTTGTAAATACTCGCTCTAGCCTCCCCTTCCTCCTCTCCCTCCTCCTATTCCCTTTCTTTCTGTTCGTACATTAGAATAAGGTAAGGTTTGGAATACTTCCCTGCAAATAATGTGCAACTCTCAAGGTAAAACTCAAATAGAAAAGTCATATCTCTGGGAGAAAGGATGGCTTTTCTGTAATGACTCTGAAGTAAGAGTGACAACAGTCTTTCCACGCCCTTTCCAGCAGAAGGTGCAGGATTGGTGGGGGACTGCCATATTTGGCAAGATTTCAGATAAAGAATCCCTTCTTATTTTCTTTCTTCTTGTTTCTCTTAATGAGTCCATAGGTGCTAAGTGGCCACTCTTAAGAGTCACTCAGGGATCTGTTGCCTTTGTTCAAAGGTCAAATGAAAACCTAGTTTTACTCTCCTTTTACTTTCTCTACTTCCTATTCTTGGCTAGAATGAAATTCAACATATATACATCTCTGGACATTAATAATATTGAATAGTGATTACCTTTATTTTATGAAAGAGCTTTTTCTTATAAATTTAAATCATGTAGAACTTGCAACTCAGATTTATGAACTTAGTAACCTGATAGGATCCAAGGTAATTTTACAGAAGGAAAAAAACCCCTCAAGCATTCTGGTGGCAGTATAGAAAGTGGAGGGTGCTTCCAAGAAAGTTTTTAAAATTTTGAAATTCCTAAGCGAGAATGAGAGTTAGTAAGTAGATACTAGTAGAGTTTATATCCAAGTTCAGACTCACAATGCATTATTATGATTTGCTCCTTCCCATGTCTCCCATGTCCTGCATCTCAAGCAATTTTTCTCATCCGTCACACTCCTGCCTTAACTGCTCTGCGGTATGTGTTTGTTTTCAATTAATCTTTATTTCAATCTGTTTATCTGACTTTTGAATCTCATGGAATGCTGCACTCAAATTCCTTTCCAAAATATTGTGGTTTTATGAAGCTCAGTTTCACAATGAATGTCTTGATAATTTCTTGAGATGTTTTGTGGACAAAAAAAACTACAAATTTATATGTATTTTGCTGCACCAGTAAATGGACTGCTAGCTAGGGCCCACCTTTAACAGAGCACTCCTTTGAAAGTTTTATGGATATGAAATATATATAGATATTTGTAAGGGGTTTTACTTTTTTTTTTTTTTAGACAGAGTTTCGCTCTTGTTGCCCAGGCTGGAGTGCAATGGCGCGATCTCAGCTCACTGCAACCTCTGTCTCCTGGGTTCAAGCGATTCTCCTGCCTCAGCCTCCCCAGTAGCTAGGATTACAGGCGTGTGCCAACATGCCTGGCTGCTTTTGTATTTTTTTTAGTAGAGGTGAGATTTCACCATGTTGGTCAGGCAGGCCTTGAGCTCCTGACAAGCGATCCACCTGCCTTGGCCTCCCAAAGTGCTGGGATTACAGGCATGAGCCACCATGCCCGGCCAGGGGTTTTAATTTTTGATGGGGTGCTGTGTAAATCTTGTTTTTATAAATGTAATGAAGGTATTTTTAAATTTTTGAGATAGGCTCTCACTCTGTCATTCAGGCTGAGTGCAGTGGCACAGTCTCTGCTCACTGCAACCTCTGTCTCCTGGGCTCAAGCTATCCTCCCACCTCAGCCTCCCAAGCAGCTGGGACTACAGGCGTGTGCCACCACTCCCGGCTAATTTTTGTATTTTTTGTAGAGATGGGGTTTCACCATGTTGCCCAGGCTGGTCTAGAACTCCTGGGCTTAAGCAATCCACCTGTCTTGGCCTCCCAAAGTGCTGAGATTATAGGCATGAGCCATTGTACTTGGCATAACAAGGTATTAACAGAAAAATCCAAAAAACAAAAAACAACTTTTATGATAAAAAAGGAAGACACACAAAAACATAAAAAATGCTCACTATCACTAATCACTAGGGAAATGCAAATCAAAACCACAATGAGTTATCATCTCGCCCAGTTAGGGCGAGTATTATCAAGTAGACGGAAAATAACAAATGCTGGCAAGGATGTAGGGAAAAGGGAACTCATACGCTGTTGGTGGGAATGCAAATTAGTATAACCATTATGCTGTGGGGAGTGTGGAGGTTCCTTAGAAAACTACAAATAGAACTACCATATGATCTGGCAGTCCAACTACTGGGAATTTATCCAAAGGAAAAAAAATCATTATATTGGAGAGACACCTTGCACCCCCATGTTTATTGCAGCACTATTTATGATAGCTAAGATATGGGCTCAGCCTAGGTGTCCAACAACAGATGAATGGATAAAGAAAATGTGGTATAAAAACACCATGGAATACTATTCAACCATAAAAAGAATGAAATCCTGTCATTCATGGCAATGTGGGTGGAACTGGAGGATATTATGTTAAGTGAAATAGGCCAGGAACAGAAAGTTAAACACTGCATGTTCTCATTCATATGTGGAAGCTAAAAAAAGTTGATCTCCACTTTGGGAGGCTGAGGCGGGTGGATCACGAGGTCAGGAGATCGAGACCATCCTGGCTAACACAGTGAAACCCCGTCTCTACTAAAAATACAAAAAATTAGCTGGGCGTGGTGGCGGGTGCCTGTAGTCCCAGCTACTCGGGTGGCTGGGGCAGGAGAATGGTGTGAACCCGGGAGATGGAGCCTGCAGTGAGCTGAGATTGCGCCACTGCACTCCGGCCTGGGCAACAGAACGAGACTTTGTCTCAAAAAAAAAAAAAAAAAAAAAAAAAGTTGATCTCATAGAAGCAAAAAGTAGATAACAGAGGATATTAGAGGCTGGGAAGGGTAGAGGGAAGGTGGGGATAGAGAGACTTCTTAAAGGATACAAAATTACAAGCTAGACAGGAGGAATAAGTTCTAGTGTTCTATAGCAGCTGTCCCCAACCTTTTTGGCACCAGGGACCAGTTTCATGGAAGACAGTTTTTCCATGGACTGGGTGAGGGGCTGTGGCAGATGGTTTCAGGATGAAACCGTTCCACCTCAGATCATCAGGCATTAGTTAGATTCTCATAAGGAGCGTGCAACCTAGATCCCTCGCTTGCACATTTCACAATAGGGTTCACGCTCCTGTGAGAATCTAATGCCGCTGCTGATGTGACGGGAGGTGGGGCTCAGGTGGTAATGCTCGCTCTCCTGCTGCTCACCTCCTGCTGTGTTGTTGGGTTCCTAATAGGCCACGGACTGGTACAGGTCCATGGCCCGGGGGCTGGGGAACCCTGTTCTATAGCACTGCGGGATGACTATAGTTAGCAACAATATACTCTATAGTTTCAAATAGCTAGAAGGAGGATATTGAATGTTCCCGACACAAATAAATGATTAATGTTTGAGGTGGATATGCTAATTATCCTGATCTTATCAGCATACATTATCTGTATCAAAATATCACTATGTACTCTATGGATGTATGCAATAATCATAATAATTATTATTATTTGAGACAGGGTATTGCTGTGTTGCCCAGGCTGGAGTGCCCAGGCTGGAGCCATCATAGCTCACTGGAGCCTTGAACTCAGGCTCAAGCTATCCTCCTGCCTTGGCCTCCCAAAGTGCCAGGATTACAGGCATGAGCCACCATGCCCAGCCTGTATAATTGTTATTTGTCAATTAAAAATTAAAATAAATTGAAAAATTTTAAAAAGAGCAAGAGATCACAGAGGTTAGTGAGTTCGGAATAATTTTTCATTAGTAGGCAGTAGAGATTCCTTTAGAGGGCCTACTTTAAAAAAAGTCATTCTGTCTTTTAGAAACCTCTGTATACTAATAAAAGTGTATCTCATTGTTTCTGAGGCCTTCAAGATCCCCCCCTTTTTTTCTAATGCACACATAAATGAATAATTTCTTCTTTCTTTTTTGTTTTTTTGAGACAGGGTCTTGCTCTTTGCCCAGGCTGCAGTACAGTGGCACAAACACAGCTCACTGCAGCCTCGACCTCCTGGGCTCAAGTGATCCTCTCATCTCAGCCTCCTAAGTAGCTGGGACTACAGGTGCACACCACTACACCCAGCTCATTTTTGTATTTTTTGTAGAGACAGGGTTTCACCATGTTGCTCAGGCTGGTCTCAAACTCCTGAGCTCAAGTGATCCACCTGCCTCGGCCTCCCAAAGTGCTAGGATTACAGGCATGAGTCACTGTGCTCAGCCCAAATAATATTTCATCTCGAATAAAACTTCCCCATTGTGGTTGCTATCATTCTGCTAATCTTCCTGAGGTACACCTGTTTCTCTAGAAAGGCACAGGTTCTGGGCCCATAATTTCTGAACATAAAATTAGCTGGAGTTCTAGATGGAGGAGTCCTAGATTCCTTAGATTCTGACAATCTAAATTCTGTCCTAAAATTGTGCTTTCCTGAGGTCTCCAACTAGATCCAGTTCAGTTCCTGTTGAACACCCAGTTTGATTTCTGGATTCCAGTCTGGATTCCAGATGTAGACAGGATACAATCCAGTTCCTGTCAAACATCCAGGTCAACCCTTGGATCCAATCATAAATAAAATTACTTGAATTCAGAGAGCTCAGGATGCAAACTGCAGAGGTAGAAATCCGAGAGGGACTTATCTGGGACCTCCAGAAGCTGTGAGAAAGCAGGGAGCTCAAGGGGCTCCGTGGGTACCTTTTGCCTGGTTCCTTGATGTTCCCGGAGGCCCTCTGCTGCCACTAGCCAGAGAAGTTTCTCTGCTTTTAAGGGCTCATGTGATTCAATTATGACTACCCAGATCATCTTCTCTCTCTCTTTGAGGATCAGCTATGCCATATAACGCAACACAGTCATGGAAATAAAATCTCATCACATTCAGTTTCCATGCATTGGATGTGGAATCTCAGGAGGCTATTTTTAGAATTCTGCTACCACTCCCACTTTCTGATATGCCTATTTTATGTTATCTCCTTTTATCAAACCTTCCCCTGCCTCCCCTCCATATTCCCACCGTCTCATTCGGCTGATGACTTTGCCATATACTTCCTTGAGAAAGGAGAGACCACTTATATGAAAAGCCAAGAAACCTCAACTTCACAAAATTTCCACTTCCTTACTCATCTTCTTTAACTTTTTTTTAAATAACTTTTTTTTTTTTTGGTAGAGGTGGGGTCCTGCTATGTTGCCCAGGCTGGTCTCAAACTTCTGGCCTCAAGTGATCATCCCATCTCAACTTCCCAAAGTGCTGGGATTACAGGCATGAGCTGCTGCACCCACCTTTCTTTGCCTTTATTTCTAGCTCTTGCTTTTCCAAAGACTCTAATTCTTCGCTTTCTTCTCCCTCTTCTTCATCAGTCTTTCCCTGTCTCCAGGCATCATCACCATCAACATACAGCCATACTCTGGTATTGCCCATCTTCAACATAAACGGACTCTCCTGGACTCCAATTCCCACATCAGTCACAGCCACACTTCCTGAGAAAGAAGTCTACACTCTTCATTCACTCTCATTAACCCACTTCCAACCTGGCTCCTGTTACCACTGGACCGTCAAAAGTGACTCTTGTCAAAGTCACTATTCTGGCTACCTATTGCTGTGTAATAAACCTCCTCAAAATTTAGTATCTTTACACAACAATTTATTATGTCTCATACTTCTGTGGTTGACTGGGCTCAGCTGGGAAATTCTTCTTGGGGTCTGTTTCTCATGAGGTTGCAGTCAACAGCTGGGACTGGAGTCATCTGAAGCCTCAGCTGAGCTGGACATCCAAGATGGCTCACTCACATGGCTGGCAGTGGATGGTGGCTGTTGGGTGGGAGCTTAGCTTGTACTGGCAACTTGAGTGCCTATATGTGGCCACTCTGTGTGGCTTGGGCTTCTCAGAATGGCAGCTGGGTTCCAGGAGAGAGTGTCCCAGGAGTGAGCATTCCAGGAGAACCAGGTGGAAGCTGCAAGACTTCTTATGAGCCAGGCTTGGAAGTCATGCCATGTGACTTCTACTATATACTGTTGGTCATAAGCAAGACAAGGCCATGCCAGATTCAACAGAAGGGATTACCCAGGGGCCCAGTTTACACAGGAGGCCATCTTTGGAGACTAGCTACCATAGTCACCAGTGCATTGGTCCTCATCTTACTTGACTTCATAGCAGTTGACCCAGTTGATCACTGTTTTTCAAAACTCTCCCTTCTTTGGCTCCACAGACCCCTGGATTTCCTCTTCCTTCACTGACTGCTCTTTAATCTCTTTTGCACCCTCAAAAGCCTAAATATTGGAGTGTCTCAGATTCTACTCTGGGCCTAGAATTATAGAATTATTCCTCTGTCATGTCTGCCTGCATGATCTTACTCGTCCCATGGTCGATGTCTACCATCCAAATAATAATTTCCAGCATACTTTTATTTCTAGCCTGGACCTCTTATCTCTTGCTCAGGACTGGGATATCCAGCTGTTTTCTTGATGCTTCCATTTGGATATCTAATGGACATCACAGATTTAATATATCTGCTTTCCCACCTCAATGCTCCCCCAGCCTTTTCTTTCTCAACAGATGTCATCATCATCCACTTGTTCAAGCAAGAGCCCAAGGATCATCCTAGATTCCTTCTCACTTCCTCTCAACCCATCCCTGAAACATCCAAACCACCAGTTAGCAAGTCCTGTGGGGTTTTTTTTTTTTTGCCAAACATTTAATGTATTTCTTTAGATGTATTTAATTTATATTGTTTAGCAAACCAATACATTTATAGGGACAAAAAAGTATTACTAGTTTTATAATATAAAAGCAGTCTGTTACTCCATCCTAAATTCTTACTCCCCAAAGCAACCCTCTCAACTCTAGCTATTTCTTCTGCTATTTACTTCTATGTTTAAAAATTTCTCTCATATATATGTATATATATATAAAGTATATATATATAAAGTATGTAACATATAAAAGTATATAAAGTATATTTTATATATATAGAACTATTTCTTGATTTTTTCAGTGTTAAGTATGATCTATTGACATTTTTTTTTTTTTTTTTTTTGAGATGGAGTTTCGCTCTTGTTGTCCAGGCTGGAGTACAATGGCACGGTCTTGGCTCACTGCAACCTACAGCTCCCGGGTTCAAGTGATTCTCCTGCCTCAGCCTCCTGAGTAGCTGGGATTACAGGCATGTGCCACCACACCCAGCTAATTTTTGTATTTTTAGTAGAGACGGGGTTTCACCATGTTGGCCAGGCTGGTCTCGAACACCTGACCTCAAGTGATCCACCTGCCTTGGCCTCTCAAAGTGCTGAGTTTACAGGTGTGAACCACTGTGCCTGGCCTCTATTGACTTTCAACTATGGAAAATGTGGTTTTAGCTTTCTTATATGCCCATTTTCTCCTTCACCAAATATATACACTTAACCTTTTCCCATCCTCCAATATATCATCATCATAATTTTTGGTTAAAATCCCTATTTAGTGTTACCTTAGTCCATTCATACTGCTATGACAAAATACCACAGACTGGGCAGCTTATAAACAACAGAAATTTGTTTCTCAGAGTTCTAGAGGCTGGGAAGTCTAAGCTCTAGATGCTGCAGACTTAGTATCTGTTGAGGGCCCACTTTCTGATTTATAGACAGCGTCTTCTTGCTGTGGCCTCATGTAGTGGAAGGAGTATGGGATCTCTATGGGGCCTCTTTTATAAGGAGACTAATCTCATTCATTAGGGGTTCACCCTGATGACCTAATCACCTCCCAAAGAGCCCACCTCCAAATATCATCACCTTGAGGTTTAGGATTTCAAAAGATGAATTTTGAATTTTGGGTAACACAAACATTCAGACTAAAGTGAATGTTTATATCAGTATGACTGTGTAAATATTATTCACAGTAAATCCATCTAACCTGTTATGAGCATTCTTTTCTTCTCCCTCTGGAGTTAAATATTTGCCATCTTTTTTTTTGGGTTGTGTTGAAAATTTAAAATATTTAAAAATATTTAAAGTAAATTATAGATTTATAAGAAATCGCATAAATAGTACAGAGAGGTATTGTCTGTACCCTTGGGTTGCAGAGGTTAGAGGTCTCATGTACCCTTCACCCAGTTTCCCCCAATGGCAACATTTTGTATAATTGGAGTACAGTATCAAAACTGGAAATTCATATTGGTAAAATCCACAGACCTTATTTAGATTTCCCCAGTCCTCTCTGTTTTAACTCTAAATGTATCTTGAAGTCACCACTTCTGTCTATCTTAACCACTACAACTTTTGTCAAAGTTGCTGTCATCTATTTTAGGACCACAGCAATATCCTCCTGATTTCTTGTTCTACTGTTATTCTCCTTTATGTTTCCACAGAGCAGCAAGAGGGACCTTATAAAAATATGACCAGATCACATCCTTCAACACTTCCCTGTTACCCTTACAATAAAATTCAAACTCTTCACCATGACCTCCAAGGCTCCTATTGAATCCGGCTCTTGTCTGCCTCCTCAGTAACATCATGGACCACTCCTTACCATTCCCTCCATCTGGCTGTGCTTCCTGCAGCTCTTCCAATGGCTGGCTTGTTCTCACCTTTGAAGTCTCAGCTCAAAGGACACTCCCTTGGGCTCTCCCTTATCACCCTAACTAATAGGTCACTTAATATTGTTATTATTTTTTAGAGACAGAGTCTCACTATGTCACAAGCAATTCTCCCACCTTGGCCTCTCAAAGTTCTAGGATTACAGGCGTGAGCCACTGTGCCTGGCCGTGTCACTTATTATTCTTTATTGTCTTCTATATATAAATGATCCCAATCTATAATTATTTGATTTATTGATTGGTTTACTTGCTTAATATCCAACTCCCATACGAGAATATAAATGTTATAGAACAAGAGATTGTCTGTACCATCCACTGTTCTAGTCTCATTACCCCACACAAGGCCTGGCATGGAGTGTGCACCTAATAAATGTTTGAATAAATATTGACTGGATCAGGGATTCTTCGGATGGGCCTGTGTGCTCTAAGAGCTGTTATATCCACCAACAGTTGTGTATTAACCTAGAGGGGGCTAAGTCCTGTCCTCAGACTGAACCCACGATGGCTTCCTCTCCCTTTTCCCTGATTTTGCAGAGTATAGAAGAAATAACATAAAATTTCTTTTTTTGCAATTAGTTTGCAAAATAGTAGAGGCTGCTTTTTGCATTCTTACTGATGACTCCTCCTCTGGGAAGCCGCTTTCGCCTAGCAAAAGGGCCGTACATATGTGTTCCTATAGCACTTTGATAAGGTATAATTTATATTCAATGAAATTCACCTATTTTAAGTGCACAGTTTGATGAGTTTTGATAAAGGTAACCACCCCAAAGAGTTTCCTGGTGCCTTGGCTTCTTCTATTTCTTTAATATTGTGATAAAATACACTGAATATAACATTTACCATCTCAGCCACCTTTAAGTGTACGATTCAGGCTGGGTGTAGTGGCTCACACCTGCAATCCCAGCACTTTGGGAGGCTGAGAGGGGAGGATCACTTCAGCCCAAGAGTTTGAAACCAGCCTGGGCAACATAGTGAAACCCTATCTCTATTTTTAAAAAAGTATACGGTTCAGTGGCATTATGTACATTCGCACTGTTGTGCTGCCATCGCCACCACCCATCCATGGAACTGTTTTCATCTTGCAAAACCAAAACTCTGTGCCCATTAAACAATAACTCCCCATTCCCTTTCCCCACAGCCCCTGGCAACCACCGTTCTATTTTCTATCTCTATTAATTTGACCTTTGGCTTCTTTTAAAAAGTTGTGGTTAAAAAGTCATAAATTACAATCTTAACCATTGTTAAGTGTATGATTCAGCAGTGTTAAGTAGCAGCTTCTCTTTTTTTTTTCTTTTTTTTGAAGACAGAGTCTCATTCTGTTACCCTGGAGTGTGGTGGTGTGATCTTGGCTCACTGAAGCCTCAAACTCCCAGGCTCAATGGATCCTCCTACCTCAGCTACCTGAGTAGCTGGGACTACAGGCGTGTGCCATCATGCCGAGCTAATTTTTGTATTTTTTGTAGAGATGGGGTTTTGCCATCTTGCCCAGGCTGGTCTTGAACTCCTGGGCTCAAGCAATCCACCCGCCTCAGCCTCCCAAAGTGCTGAGATTACAGGCATCAGCCACTGTGCCTGGCCTGCAGTTTCTTTTTAAGGTAGTTTTAGGTTTAGTTAGCGATGAATGCAGAAAAGCCCAATAACAGTCACTTAAATAAGGTTGTCCATGGCTGCCCTGACAGCTCCACCATCACCAAGGACTCAGGCTCCTATCTTGTGCTTTGTCATTTGTAACACACAACTTCCATCTATCTCATAGTACAAAATAGCTGCTCCAGTTCCAGCCATCAACTCCACATTCCAGCTAGCATAAGGTGAAAGTGGGGAGAAAGACACACTTTCTGTCTTTTAGAGCCCTTCATAGAAATTACACATACTACTTTGTGCTTATATCCCACTGGACAGAACTTAATCACATAGGCCCATCTCACTGCAATGGAACTGGGAAATAGAGTCTTTCTTCTGGATCACACATTTCAGTTCTAGTTTATGGGTCCCATTGCTGAGAAGGAAGAAGATAATGCATGTTGGGGAACCCCCACTGGTGTCTTCCACAACTTTCCCTCCTCATAGTGCTGATCACTGCACTGAAATTGATTCCTCCCTCTTATTGGACTGTGGACCCCTTCAGTTAGGGGCTTGTGTCTTTTATAGCTTAGCACAGAGCCAGGTGCATTTAGGTCCTTAATGTTTGTTGTACAAATACATGATTTCAGCCCAGTCAGCTTATTTTAAGAATTATTGTTTTTATTATTTTTTTGAGACAAGGTCTCACAGTGTTGCTTAGGCTGGCCTCAAACTTCTGGGCTCAAGGGGGGGCTTCCCATCTCAGCTTCTCAGGAAGTTGGGATTACAGGTGCCTGCCACTGCACCAACCTCTAATACTTTCTTTTTTTTTTTTTTTTTTGAGACTGAACCTCACTCTGCCACCCAGGCTGGAGTGCAGTGGCATGATCTCGGCCCACAACTTCCGCCTCCTGGGTTCAAGCGATTCTCCTGCCTCAGCCTCCCAAGTAGCTGGGATTACAGGCGTGCACCACCACACCCGGCTAATTTTTAATTTTTATTTATTTATTTATTTTTTAATTTTTTTAGTAGAGACAGGGTTTCTCCATGTTGGCCAGGATGGTCTCAAACTCCTGACCTCAAGTGATCCTCCTGCCTTGGCCTCCCAAAGTGCTGGGATTACAGGCGTGAGCCACCACACTCTAATTTTAAGACTTACTGAAGTGAAGCCCTAAAGGGGGAAGAGGCTAGGGTCCTCTAGTCCATGTTCTCACCAAATTCAGGAAACTGCTTTATTGCAAACTTGGCAGGTGGCCTTCACCTGGCCACACCACTGCCAGGCACTCCCCGCCTGCACTGCTGGGCACCTCCAGCCATCACAGCCCCTTCCTGGTGCAGAGCTACACTTGGCCTCCATGGAGCTGCCACATTGGTCCTACCCACCCTCCATATGATGTGTCTACATCCACAGGTCCCACTGACCCCAGCTCTTCCTTGTGCCGGGCAAAGATGCCTCCTGTGGGTCTGCACAGGACATGTTTCTCCTTGAGTGCGTTGGGGACATTCCAGGCCTGAGAGTGTCCTGAGGCTGAGAGCCCCTGTTGAGCCAAAGAAAGCTGATGGCCCTCTTGCCTGGCCAGGACTCTCTGAAAGACTCCAGCTCCAACATTTTCTCACCAGTAAATGAGATGATTTACTCTTGACTTGGGGTTTGTTTGTTTCACATGTAAAGACACCTTCACAGCATGAAAGCTGCAGATTCAGAGAGGGACATCAGGTTGAGGAGGCGGGAGGGATGTGTGTCACAGGTCCCCGGACGCTGTGTGGATTTCTTGGTTGGCCAGTGAAAGTCCCCACATCTCACGGAGATCCCCATGCCCTTCCCGAGGAAGCCTCTAGATATCAGAGATGCAGACATTGCGCGTCTCAGTGGACAATCCCATCCAGAAATGGGGGTGCAGAGAGGGGCTTCTGTTGCTCTTGAGTGGGAATTCCACGGCCCTAGGTATGGACTTAGGTGCTGAAGGGGGGTACCCAGGAGAGAGGTTAGGACTGGCGAGGGAGTGGATGGGGAGAGGGTTGGGGCATGTGTACAGGAACCAGGGCTGGGGCCAGCCCTCTATAATTACCTGAGTCACCACAGACACCCCACAGCCTCCACAAGGCCTGCTGACTTGACCAGAGAGGGACCCACGGCTGTCGCGGCCTGTGGCTGAAAGTCTGTGGGCTCCCAGTCCTCAGCATGGTCATTCCGGGTAGGTTTATTTTATTTTTTATTTTTTTGAGACGGAGTCTCACTCTGTCTCCCAGGCTGGAGTGCAGTGGTGCAATCTTGGCTCACTGCAACCTCTGCCTCCCGGGTTCAAGTGATTCTCCTGCCTTAGCCTCCTGAGTAGCTGGGATTACAGGCGCAGGCCACCATGCCTGGCTAATTTTTGTATTTTTAGTAGAGATTGGGTTCCAAGGCTAGTCTCGAACTCCTGACCTCAAGCGATTCGCCTCTTCCCAAAGTGCTGGGATTACAGGCGTGAGCCACTGTGCCCATCTCTGGGTGGGTTTGCGTTGTGAGGCCTAATGCCTTGTTCTTCTCTTCTCCTTTCTGAAGTCCGTGGCCCTCTGGTGGACTCTGTGGCTTCTTGAGCTGACCTCACCCACTGTGGGCCTCAGGTTCTGCTCCCCTAAACATGGCTGCAGAGGGCAACACCATCTCCCAGCACTCTTCTAAGAGTGTGGCTGCTAAACTCTTCAGGGACATAGTACTAGAGTGTGACAAAGACCCCATAGGAGGTGTCACACAGGTGCGAGGCTTCACACAGTGCCGCTCATTTCCTTCCAGAAATACCTCCATACTGTAACTTTTACTACCCTGAGGGTGGGGCACCCCACATTTCTCTGGCATTTGATCTCCCTTCCCCCACAGCAGCTCTTCTCACCAAGATGCCTTTCCTTGGCACGGCACTTGCAGCCCAACCAGGGCTGAAGGAGAGGGGCCTGAGTCTCAGGGGTGTTCCTCCCTTTGGAGAGCTCTGGGCTGGCAGCATCTTGCTAAGGGGTCGTCAGCCTCCCAGCCTGGGACACGGACAGCTCCTCCTTCTCTCTTTGTGCATGGTAACTACAGGGGTAGAAGGCAAGGCAGAGAGGTTGACGGGAGGTAGCAAGAGTGGGAGCCGGTGGCATAATTTAGATCTGAGACCTTTAAGAAAAATGCTCAGAAACAATCATCCTACCCAGTGCTAAATATCAGATGAGTCAGCCTCTGGGCAGCTGTCACCTTCCTCCCCCAAATTCCCTGGCAAAGCAGGGAGGCTGGCTTGGGGCTGCCTCTCTAACTCTGACAGCAATTGGAACCCACAGCTACCCTGTGGTCCCCCTCTCGCCCCCAATCCTAGGATGCTCGCTTCCGTTTTACTCTACTTTTAGGGAAGGAGCCAGGGATGGGGCTCAGTGTTCCCTCCCTACTCCCAAAGGGACAGTATTTGTCCCCAGTCCTTTCTCCTGCCGATGCTTTTGGATTTAGGAAGTGATGCCTTGAGGACATGGGCGTCTCCCACCCTTCCTGCTCACCCGTGCTCACCCTCGCAATAGTGGATGTGCCTGGAGGGGACATTTCTGAAGAACTACCAGAGCTGAGAAGAAAAAGCAGACTGCATAGCTTAGCGCAGATTCACGCAAAGCCACTTGTGCATTCCAGAGCCAGGGCCACGTGGTTCGGCCCATGTGTTGGCTGTAAGCATGTTGTTCCAGCCAGGTGAGTCAGCAGACATGGGATGTTCGTTTATTTAGGCAAATGTGTCTCGTTAAGGTCATTCTGAAAAGCCCAGTGTGCAGTCATTAGCCCCCGGGGCAGCGTCGCTACTAAGTGGCTGGGGAGAAGTCAGGGAAGAGGTGGTGCCCCCCAGCCTCACCTGTGGAGACCCCAGCGAAGCGGGCCAGGCAGGCACTGCTGGAGGAGCGAAGGCCAGGTGGACACGGGGACAGATTCCAGAGGCTTGGTTTTATTGTGCAGTTTTCTTTTTCCTCAATGAGATGCCATAAGCTGTGGTGGCACTATACACACTCACAGAACAGGAACAACCACCGGGTAGGGGCTGGGGGTTGGGAAAAGCCATTTCCCGAGAAGTGTCCGGCTCCTGGGTCTCACTCCATGGCCTGCCTCAGGCCCCGCAGAGGTCCCTGAGAAGGCAGGCCTGCGGGGCAGGGGGCTGTCTGAGGGGCTCAGGCACCAGCCAGCAGGGGCTGGCACTGATGGGCGAGGGGAGGAAGTGCCTCCCTTAGAAACTTGGGCCAAACCCTGTGCAGCTCTGGGACTCCACCCCACCTGACTTGGAGGCTGTGGGTCAGAGCTCTGGAAGCTCTTGGGAGCTTGGGACAGCCTGAGAGGGCCTTGTCCTCCTTTGTAGCCCTCTCCACTGTGGGTGGAGGCAGGGAGGGGCAGCAGGGCCATGCTTTTAGCTTCCTTAGGCAGGGAGGGATGATGAACCCTCATCCTTTACCTCCTCCTCCAACCCTCCACTAGTGCTGCTTTCCTGGTCAAACCTGCATCTTCACCGGGTCATGCCCCAAGGCCTCTAGGGGACTTCCGCAGTGGTAAGGAGGGCTGCCCTTTTTTTTTTTTTTTTTTTTGGTTGTGGCTGAGAATGCTGGAGAGGCTCAGTTCTCTCCCTCACAAGGTAGGCCACAAATTCTTGGTGGTGCCCTCACATCTGGGGTCTTCAGGCACCAGCCATGCCTGCCGAGGAGTGCTGTCAGGACAGACCATGTCTGTGCTAGGCCCAGGCACAGCCCAATCACTCCTCATCCAAGTCTCTCCCAGGTCTCTGGTCCCGATGGGCAAGGATGACCCCTCCAGTGGCTGGTACCCCACCATCCCACCACCCCTCACATGCTCTCACTCTCCATCAGGTCCCTAATCCTGGCTTCCCTCTTCACGAACTCTCAAAGAAAAGGAAGGATAAAACCTAAATAAACCAGACAGAAGCAGCTCCGGAACAAAGAGTACAAAAAGACAGCCAGAGGTGTGCGGAGAGGGTGAGGTGGCCGCGCGGATGTGGGTAGATAATCGCATGCAGCACTGGAACTCCTGATGAGGGGTGGGGTCCCCATTTCTCCTCAAGGTTTGAGGGATTGGGGGGAGGGGGTCAGCTGACTCAGAGAAGTAGGATCTCTGCACTGGAACTTGAGGCTTCCTGTCTCCTCCATGGGCCCCACCAGTCACAGGGACATGAAATCCGTGGCCTGGAGGAGGGAGAGGGAGAGCAGGAGCAGCAGCAGCCACGAGGTGTTCTGAGCCAGCAGGCTGATGCCCTCACACTTGACCAGTTTGTCTGCAGAAAGAGAAGGGGGCCGGGGACAGGGTAGGAAGGAAGACGGATCAGGACTCAGGCAGGCACAGGCCCAAAGCAAAGGTGTACTCCCTTTGGGAGGTGGGTACTGCAATGTCTTAGCTGGGACCAGGAGCAGCCCGGTCTCACAGAACCAGCCATCTTTCCCATTTGCAGATTACTGATCTCTTGCACACATATCATCTTATGAAAACCTTAGTAAACATCATGACAAGAAAACTGGCTGAGGGAGGTGGTGTCATCCCTGTTTTCCCGCTGGGGAGAAGGAAGATTAGGGAGGCCAAAGGCCTTGCCCACAGTTCTGGTGGAACCACACTACTCTGCCTGTCTGCCTGGCCCTGAGCTCTTCACCCCATTCACACTGAAGGCAATGGTTCCCCAGTTGGCCAGGCAGCAGTTGGGAGAGGGTGAGAGCGTTATGGGGCTATTCTCCTCTCCAGCCCAGCCAAGGGAACTGCCTGCTGTCCCCAAGCCTGGCTCTCCCAGCTCACTTGACCTTGTTAGGGGCTTGCCTCACCTCTGAGCACAGTGACGTTCTGGGAGGAGATGGGTGGGGAATGGCCAGAGTGGTGGAGTGCGCACGTGTAGGTCCCCTCATCCTTGCTAGTGAAGGCGGATAAGTAGAGGACCTTCATGTTGTATTTGCTGGTGAAGTTGGTTCGGGAGCGGTATGTGTGCTCAGGCACCCCGACAGTGCCAAAGAGCACATGCTTCTTTGTCTCACGGGTCAGGCTGAACTCGTACTGGATGGGTGAAGTGGTGGTATTCTCATGGCGGCAGTCGAGACGAAGGCTCTGGTCCACTAGGCAGGCCGTTAGGCTGGTCACCTTCTGCCCTCGGGAGACCTGCAAGACTGGCACCAGCAGTGCCTCCTTCAAATTGGAGGGGCCTACGGCGCAGAGGCCTCCCACCCACCTGAAGTGGAGAGATGGGCCTGGCTAGGGAGGGGACCGGTGTCTGTTCTCTGAGTGCCTTTCCCCACCCCAGGGATCCCACTTCTCCTTTGCAGACCCCAGCCTCCCTCCCCAGTCTGCTTGAGCCTTGGATCCTATCAATGTGTTTCAAGGACAGGAGATCTTGGGGAGTTGATGCAGGTTCCGGGTTCTCAGTTGGGGATTCTAGTTCAATAGTGTGAGGGAGGGCTCAGCAAACTGTTTCCAAAAACCACCTCAGGCCGTCAGAATATCAGCGAGGTGGACTGGCTGACTTCGGGATGAAAAAGAGCCCTCTGCGTCACCTGCGCTTTTCTGAGACTGTGAGGGAGAAGCTGCTTCTCTGGAGGGAAGGAAGCCAGAGTGCCTGGAGCCCCAGTCCTGCCCCATGCCGGGTACCTGTTAGCAGGAGAGCGATGCTGATGACCAGGTTCATGGTTCTGGGATCTCAGTCCTGGATCTGGGGTGGGAACAGGATGGGAATCAGCCAAGCTGTGCCACACTTACCGCCCCCAGGGCTGGGGGTCCCTGGGAACATGACATAATGGCTATGGCAGACATCTAAGTCCCTCTCTCCATTCCCCCTCTCGTCCCTACTTCTCACTGAACGTGATACTGCCACTGGCTCTTTCCTGCTCAGGAAAAGCAAGGAAGGAGGGAGAACAAGCCCAATCATGGTGTGTTTCTGTGCTTGGCCATGGAGCACTTACTAGCTGGGTGACTTTAAGTGACTTTACCACTCTTTCTCCTCTTCTTTCATTAACATAGTGTATGGTAATGTAAAACTTATGAGGGCTGGGGCTTCCTATTTTTTAAAAAAATTTAATCGTGGTAAAATACAAAAAGCATAATAATTACTATTTTAACCATTTAAATTCAGTACTTAAATTCAGTATATTCAGCAGTGCTGAATACATTCACGTTGCTATGCAGCCCATCTCCGGAACTCTTTTTGTTTTTCAAAGTAAAACTCTGTATCTGTTAAACAAAGACTCCCCATTTAGGGACTTCCCATTTCCTGTTCAGAAGAAAATCCCCAATGCTCAAAACCGTTTCCATTTGCAGATTACTGGCATATAGCATACACTCCAAAGATATTTATTGTGAATGAATGAATTAATCTCTCTGAATCTTACATACCCACCGGGTTATGATGGGGGTTAAGAAAAACAACCAACATCTGGCGATGACTGCTTCATATACGTGAGACACAAATCCCTAAGTCATTCGCCATCCCCAGTGGATGGCTAGAGACCATTCACCATAGCTAAGGATGCTCCCAGATAGGGAGCATCTATTCCTATCTGGATAGGACACAAGCTAATCGTGTTCCTGGAGGAGAGAAAGCCATAGTGATCTCCTATGTGAGCCAAGGATGCTTCCCAATGTCCAGCTCTCTGGAGTTCCTGGGACTGCAGTTTTCCAGCCCAGTTTCAATAGCCACCCTGGATAGGCTGTCTGCCTGGTCTTTTTTTTTGCAGCCTCGGCTGAACCAACCCTTGGCGAGGCGACGCGGAGCCGGTAGCCTAGCCTATCCGCAGAGCAGTGCTCTCCCAGGAGAGGCCACAGAAGGGGCGTGCACCCGCGAGCGCGCGCAGGGCATTGCCTCGGTTGAGTGCGCCCGGGTGCGCCACTAGACGAGTTCAGGGTCCCTGGCGCTCAGCCCCTTGACGGGTGAGGCTAGGATCCCGCGGCGGCTGCAGCTACAATCAATGCTCTCTCTGTCCCAGGGTGGAGCTGCTGTCCTGAGCCAGATCCAGGAGGAAGGGGGGTCGGCATCTGGCTTTTGATTCGAGGACTCTTGTTTGAGATGTTGTGCGGGCTTGGGATCTAGGAGGGGAAGGGGGAGCAGTGGCCAGAGCAAGAAAGGGAAGAAATGGGTCTGGGGCTGGAGAGGGTAGAAGAGCCAGGGGAGGGGTGGAGAGCGGCTGGGGAGGTGCAGTCTGTATTCATTTCCTCTGGTCTGTGTCCTCAGGGGCTCCAGACCCAGAGAAGGTCTGCTCTTCCTCCCACTCAAGCCCCGGCGGGCCTCACCCTTATTCCATTTCCATATTCCAATCCTCTCCTTTCCCAAATGAGTCCCCCTTCCCCCTCTCTCATCCTTTTCCAGTTCTCCCCTCCCCCGTCCGCCCGCCTTCCACCCAGTCCCCGCCTGCGGCACTGCGGCTTCCTTCTCCTCCGGTGCCCCGCACCCAGCCCGCCGCGAGGTCACCCGGCGGATTCCCTCCAGCTCGCCATCCTCCGTCCTCTCCCCGCAGTTTCATCCGTCCTCCTCCCCGTCTCTGCGAGCTGGGTTTGGGGACGTCTGGGTGGAACGTAGACCCACAGGCTGTCCTTGGTGCCCTTCCTCCCTGTTCTCCAGCGCCCCAGCCCCAGACACCAGTCCCCTAGCGGGCGAAAGCCCGGGAGCGCCTTCCCCGAAAGACATCGGGGTGCCACGCGGCCCCTGCCCTGCAGTAGCATCCCCTTCCCGCCCCTGCCTGGAAAGCAGGCCCCTCCCTAAGCTCTGCGCCCTCCTTTCCTGGGCGCCTTCGGACCGTGGCCCAAAGCCTAGTGTTGGGAAGGCTTGCATGGGAGCCTGACGGCAGTCCCCGAGCCCCAGGTCCCACCGGCTCCAGTTCCCACCTGGACTGGGGTCTTCCGCTGCTGCAGCCTCCTCCAGACGCGCCGCCGCCTCCGGTTGCTGCACCCAGCTCGGAGCCTGCAGTTTTCACCAGGGATGGAGGAGAGGGGGAGCGGGGAGCCGGGGGCTCAGCCAATCAGAGGAGGAGATTGGGGGAGAAAGGATGGCAGGGTGGGGTGGGGGGTGGGGAAGGAAGAGAAGGCGGTCCCGCATTGGTGTGAGAGTGGCAGGTTGCGGCGGAAGGGGGCCCTCACCCTGTGGCTGGCAGGCCTGGCCAGGGACGGGAGGGTTCGGGACCCCGGGGATCAGGGTGCGGCAACCCAAAGAACATTATCCTCTTCCCTGAGCCCCGCAATGGTTGTTCCCCTTTTAAGGCTTTAACCCTTTCTTCTGACCTATTCTTCGGGAGTCTGTGGGAAAACCAAAGTGTAAGAGGTGCAGGATGCAGGCCGGGAGCGCCCACGCCTCCGCATTTCCTTTTCAGCTGGAGCCCACCTCCTCCAGAGCCTCCAGTGAGAACTTTTGGAATATTCCAGTCTTTCTGAAAGGAAGCTGGTTGGGTGTTTTTCAATGTTGGAGCAGCCCTTCGGAAGCAAGGCAGGTCCTGGACCCACCCTGTCCGTCCCTGGTCCCCAGCCCCATTTCGCCCCCTGGTCCCCAGCCCCATTTCGCCCCCTCATCTATTCCAGAGCACCTAGCCCTTCAGGGGGCTGCAGGCGCTTTTTGCTCTGGGCATTACGTCTCCTTCAGCCTCTGGGCTGGGCACCTTCTGGTCCCGACAGCTGGAAGGTTCTTCTGGATTTCCTGAGTACAGTCTGCTTGTTTGGTCTTCAGACCAGGAAGAGAGTGTTGCCTTTTAGCAGGCACTGTGCTGGGCACATTACATTCATGGCGACCTTTAACCCATGGCCGCCTGCTGGGTTCATCCCATCTCAATCCTCACCTCCTGTCTTGGCTGGTAAGTGGGAGAGCTGGAGAACTGACCTGGGCTATGGACCCCATCTCTCAAGGGTGAGCCATTCCTCTCGCTCATCCCTGCCCAGTGGGAGAGGAGAGAGAGGAACTCTGGGAAAGAGGAGGAGACAGCACAAAAAGGACTGAGTCGAGGCCAGCTCCTGATCACCTGGGGCGCTCCTGATAACCCACAGATTGGATGTCACCAGAAGCCCTGGGGTCATTTTTAGAGACAGTGCTGATGACCTTCTCTCACTCACAGGTGTGATGAATTTTTTTGAACTAACGTTTATTTGATTGATTTGTATCCTACCGGCCTCTTTATGAATTCTGGTCACTACATTCTGTGGGCTGGCCCTGCCTCCCCAGTGTCTGCCTGCCCGTTCTCCTATTTCTTCATGGAAGTCAGCCCTGGCACCTTCCCTGCAGTTTCTGATACTGCAGTGGCACTGTTGGAAGCCACTGTTGGAAGCTTGCAAGTGGGAGGAGATTCGCTTGGTTTCCCAGCATTTAGGGTGATGGAACATTCTAACTGGAATGAGCCTTGCAGACAGTTAAGTCCAAAGGAGCTATTCACTTTGGTAAACCGCAGAGGTTTCTAGGGCATTTTATGAAAAATGCAGCTGGCCTTGCCCACCTAGGACCTCCTTAATCTAGTACTAGAGCCAGCTGAGTCTGCACTTTTCTCACGCTCCCCAGGATCTGGGGACTGTAACACATGATCTGGTAAGACTGTCCCTCTTCATAGGTGAGCTAACCTGGCTTCTTGTTTGTAGGGTACTTTTTAAGGCCATGGATGTCCAGGCCCCTGGCTGCTGACTTCCCTCCTCCCTCCAGCTGCATCCCAGCCATCTTCCCATTCATCTACCTGATGCATTCCAGACACGCTGGCTCTGGCTTCTGTCTGTCTCTTCATGGCAGCATGCTCCTTCCTGCTTAACAGCTTTCTGATTCTGAGTCCAGGGATCTTAACAGCAGAAGGCATCTGGGCTCTGCTGGCTGAGACCCTGGATGCTCCGTTTCCCACTCTTTGGCCCTGTCTCTGAGTGTTGCTGGGTGGAAGGCCTAGCAGTGCTATTTTGATAAGGTTATGAGGACCTGGCCTAATTTCTGGGTCCCCAAGCACCTTGCTTTTAGGAAGGGGAGGGGAGTATAGACTGTAGAAGGTGTGGCAATTCTGTGTCTGCCAAAGCAAGTTCTCTGGATGGAATTAATGGCTCAGATGAGACATCTGAGGTCAGGGGATAGAGCACAAGGTGGTGGAGGGAGGAGATTTTAAAACTCCATTTACTGTGGACAGGATCGGAGTGCTGAAAGCAGCAAGGCTTTAGAGGAATCCAGCTAAGGCAAGACTTCCTGCCAGAAGGCTGTGGCTGCTCTGTTGGTCTCTTAGATCTCTCTTTTCCCACCATCTCCTGTTGTCCCACCCAGAAACACATGGGGATAAAAACTCTTCTAAAAACACATAGTCCTTTAGCATGACCTAGGGACTGCCAGCCATTCACTTGTTTCATCAGATTGTCTTTGTAGAATCACAGAGGTGACTGCAGTGGTCCCATCTTTTAAATTTTATTTTATTTTATTTTATTTTTGAGCCAGGGTCTCTGTTGCCCAGGCTAGAGTGCAGTGGTGCAGTCACCACTCACTGAAGCCTTGACCTCCTGGGCTCAAGCGATCCTCCTACCTCAGCCTCTTGAGTAGCTGGGACAGTAGGCACTTGACACTATGCCCAGCTAATTAATTTTTTTCCTTTTTGTAGAGATGGGATCTCACCATGTTGCCCAGGCTGATCTTGAACTCCTGGGCTCAAGTAATCCTCCTGCCTGGCCTCTCAAAATGCTGGGATTACAGGTGGGAGCCACTGCACCTGGCTTACCCCACCATTTTATAGCTGGGACTTGAGGCCCGAGAAAGGTAATGATTTGTCAAGGTCAGACAAATATTTTGAAGCATGGTCTGGACTATTAGATCTTAGGTCTCCTGACTCCGTGTTCCGACTGTGCTCTCCAGTGCTCTCCGGTGCTCCCAGGGCGGACCCTCAGATCTCTGCTAGACTCATTTCCCTAGTTCATGGTGAAATAAGTAAAACAAGGACAGTCCGGCGTACTCTGAACATAGCTGTCAGGTTATCACCTTGTTTTGATTTTATATTCTTCACCCTATCGATGAGGGAGAGATTCCCATCCCCTAAAGTTACGGGGATCACGACATGACCTCAACAGTGGACGAATGAGAGCAATAGCAGTTTATCCGTCACATATGCCCGTACCTGGGAGGATAACACTGTGTGCCATGAACTGCTTCATGGGAGTTGCACTCAGAAACAGGTATTACCAGGAGCTGTGGGAGGCAGGCTTTGTAATGTCAAAATGGTGGAGTGCCCCCGTTTCCTATAAGAGAATGTGATTGGCTGTTTGTGTAATTCTGTGGGCTGGCAGGATGCTGAAGCCCACTACTCAGGGATAAGCAGAAATTGTGCCTGGCCCCCACAGTAAGGAGGGTGGTTTGGCTGGGGGACCGCATCAGCCAAGTAGGGAGGGGATCTTGTAATTAGGGGATCTTGTAATTTGAGGTCTCCCTGATACCAAGGCAGCCATAATATTTGACTAATTTGAGTCAAACTTTGACTAATTGAGACTATACACCTGTCTTTCCTATACTTTCATTCTAAGGTTATATCTTTCCACTTTTCTGAAGAGATGGTGGTATTGATATGTGTATATGTGTATTTTTAATGTCCTACTTTATATAAAAAAAAGAAAATTGGCAACTTTCTGTTAACCCTCACACTTCTTTGGAAATGTGACTAAGTCTATGAAATTAAAAAATCTTGGAACCGCTGCTCTACACTCTGCTACCTCTCCTAACCTCTAGTCGAGGTCAACTTCCTGAGCGAGGTCAGCTCCCTGAAGAACTGCATGTTTGGTTGGAGAATGCGACAAATACGAACTAAACATTATTTCTTGGAATGCAGGGCAGAAGTTGAGAGAAAGCACCAATGGAGATAATTTAATCTTTGATGGTTATTTTAAAAACTTTATTCATGGATGGTTTAATTGATCAAATAATTAAGACATTATTGGTACCAATAATGTTCCAAGGCACAGGCTAGACGCTAGGTATACAAAGATTAGTAGAACACAATCTCAAAGGCTTGTTCCAATGGGGGAAACAGAAATGATACATAGATAATTAGAAAAAAGAGGGTAGACACAGAGGTAGAGACGTGTAAAGGGTACTGTGGGAGTCCAGAGGAGGGACAGGTGATGACCCAATCTGTCAGAGAGGGCTTCTTGGAGGCCAGGCATGAACTGAGCTTTTAAAGATAAGTGGGAGTTACCCAGGTATGGTAGACTGTCACATCAATGGCCTCCAGTGAGTCACGCCCCCCTGGTGTCCATGCTTTTGTGTAATCCCTTCTGCACTGATTCTGGGCTTGGCCATGTGCCTTGCTTTGGCCAATGGGCCATCAGCAAATGTGATGAAAGCAGAAGCTTGTGAAATGTTTGTACATTGGAGCTTGCTTTTTTGGAGTTCAGTTGCCACTTATGGAAGTCTGAACTATCTCAGTTTACATCAATCACTATTTGGGATCTGCCAGCCCCCAGTTGACCTGCCATGGGACCACAAAGGCATGTGTAATTCCAAGTGATTCCAAACAGAAGAGAAATGAGCCACCCAGATAAGGCTACTGTGGTGATTCTAAAATGTGGACACAAATTCTTTGACATTCCTTCATCAAGAGGTGACATCTAGGCCAGGCACGGTGGCTCATGCCTGTAATCCCAGCACTTTGGGAGGCCGAGGCGGGTGGATCATGAGGTCAGGAGATCGAGACCATCCTGGTTAACACAGTGAAACCCCATCTCTACTACAAATATAAAAAATTAGCCGGGCGTGGTGGCAGGCTCCTATAGTCCCAGCTACTCGGGAGGCTGAGGCAGGAGAATGGCGTGAACCTGGGAGGCAGAGGTTGCAGTGAGCCGAGATGGTAGCGACTGCACTCCGGCCTGGGCGACAGAGTGAGACTCCATCTCAAAAAAAAAAAAAAAAAGATGACATCTATGTCCCCTTGTCTTAAATCTCAATGGGCTTGTGACTGCTTCAGCTAATAGAGTAGGACAGATGTGTTGCTAAGAGACTTCTGTGCTGAGGCCTTAGAAGGCCACATAGCTTCTATCCTTTTTGCCAGAACACTCACTCTTGGAGCCAACATGGAAAACATCTGGCTATCCACCTGCAGCCACGATGCCTGGCTCCAGGCAATTTCAAGTAAGGAGAGACTCTTTGGCGGCTGGAACAAGGGTGACTCAGGTAGTGGTGAAACAACTGGCAAAAACAAAATTTCTCGTGGTAACTTAGACAACAGAAGAAGTGCTTAATGAATTTGTAGATTTGGCTAAAGGGACCTGGAGACAGAATGCTCAAAGTGTCATTTGGGTGCTTCTAGTTGGCATGATAAAGTATTACAAGAGAGCTGAGCTACAAAAGGACCTGCTCAGTTTGTTAGGTGGAAAAGAAAACCAGCTCTCATTGCCAGTTTCAGTATCAGGCAATGGGCTCTCAAAATTAGAACTGGCCTAAAGGTAAAGATTAAATCAAGGGTATGATTTTACAACCGTTAAGACCCCAGGAGATTTAAATGGTGTTCAGTAGACCTTCTTGACAAAACAGAAGGGTTTCTAAGAATGTTAAGGACGTTGTCCTTGCCAGGCACAGTGGCTCATGCCTGTAATCTCAGCACTTTGAGAGGCCGAGGCAGGAAGATCACTTGAACCCAGGAATTTGAGATCAGCCTGGGCAACATAATGAGACCTCATCTCTACAAAAAATAAAAAACTAGCTGGGTGTGGTGTCACGTGCCTATGGTCCCAGATACTTGGGAGGCTGAGGTGGGAGGATCTCTTGAGCCTGAGAGGTTGAGGCTTCAGTGAGGCACCCCAGCCTGGGCAACAGAGCAAGGCCCTGCCTAAAAAAAAAAAGGCATTGTCCTATAGCTGAAGTGGAGTCTTTTTGAAATTAATTATGTATGTGGCTTTTGGTGCATGAAGTGGACCCCAATAATATTCACAGAAAACTCATAAAGTTTTAAGGAGTATTGTATTGGCAAAAGCTCCGCCAGTTTGGAGTAAAAGGAACTGAAACAGTTCAAAATGAAAAGAAGCTCTGGGCCTCCAACTTTCTATGGGCAGGAAGCTGGCCCCTATACACAGGTCCTTCTCTTAGGGAAAAGAAGGATCTCTCGGAAGGCAAAACCAACAGCCCAGAGAGTGTAACTAAGAGCCAGGGAGAACTGGGTCCTGTTCAAGTAACATTCCCTGCCTCTAGCATAGGGATCCCGACGACATGTGCCTGCCTGGATTTCAGAATTGCTTTGAACTAGTGATTGCTATGTGCCTCTCATTTCTCCCCTTTCGATGGGAGTATCTATTGAGCTTATCCTGTCCCTGTGTCACCATTGTACATTGGGCATGTGGTCTTGTCTTTTTAGCTCACAGGTCCCTAAGTGAAGAGGAGCCACCCCTGAGGAGTTGTACCTAAGGAAACTCAGCCACAGCCAGACCTACTGCATGTTTTGAGATCATGGTCTTGGAGCCTGATATCATGATTGGGTGCTTTGGGAAGGGTGGGTGTATTTTACAAGTGGGAGGACAGAGCATCTTTAGGAGTAGAGAGCAGACTGTGGTAGAGTGCCACATTAATGCCCTCAGCCAGTCATGCCTCTTTCACACTGACTCTGGGCTTGGCCATAAGACATGTTTTGGCCAATAGGAGTTCAGCAAATGTGGTGCAAGCGATTTCCTCAGTGCTTGCCATCTTAGGCAAGGACCCCAGGGCCCTGTGAGGAACCTGGAGCTGGTCACAATGGAGAGACCTGAACAGAAGTGCTGTGGCTACCATCCCCCACCCGAGTCTGGGAGTTTCCCATCACTGAGTGAGCCTTTCCGGGATCACCCAGTGTCCAGCCCACTTGTCACCTGGCCACACATGCAGGAGTGAGCCCAGCAAATCCCGTATGGAGCTGTTCCCTGACCAAACTGCTGACCCACAGAAAAGCTGCCTTTGGTTACTAGTTGGGGTGATTTGTTACAGAGCAATAGCTAACTAAGAAACCAGGCGAGGAGAGGGGAGAGGATCTAAGACAGAGGAGGTAGCATGAGCAAAGGAACAGAAATACAGCAAAGCAAAGCAGAGGCAGGAAAAAACAGGCAGTTTTGTTTCTCGTGGCAGTGAAGGCTGAGAGAGGATGATGGAGAAATGGGGAAGAGGCAGTTGAGGAAGTCCTCGTCTGTCTGGACTTGGATAATGAGGCATCATGACAGGTTTACAGGAAGAGTGTGAAATGGCTGGATAGGTGTATTTTTTAGAAAGATTACTCTGGGAGGCTGGGCGCAGTGGCTCACGCCTGTAATCCCAGCACTTCGGGAGGCCGAGATGGGCAGATCACCTGAGGTCAGGAGTTCGAGACCAGCCTGGCCAATGTGGCGAAACCCCATCTCTCCTAAAAATACAAACATTAGCCAGTTGAGGTGACAGGCACCTGTAGTCCCAGCTACTCGGGAGGCTGAGACACAAGAATCACTTGAACCTGGGAGGCGGAGGTTGTAGTTAGCTGAGATCGCACCACTGCACTCCAGCCTGGGCAACAAAGTGAGACTCTGTCTCAAAAAATAAAATAAAATAAAATAAAATAAAAGCAAGATTACTGTGGGGGCAGCATGAGTCCTCTCCTGCCTGTGGTTCTTTGCCCTGCAGTGCACTCAGCGTGGAGGTAGGGAGGAGAAGGTGGCTTCTGGGGAAGAGGGTGGTGTGATGCACACTTCCTTGGGGTCAAGACCCATATCCATCTTATTTGCTGCTGTAGCTCTGGGGCTTCCAGGTCCTGGCACAAAGTAGAGTCACGCAATAAATATTTTTGGATAAATCTAAGGAGTAAGGGCATTCAAGTATCATAGGTGCTGCCCATGAGGCAAGAAGGAGGGAATTCAAAGGAGGGTTTGGGAGAAAGCAGTGGTTGTTTTCTGGAAAGGGGAAGAAAGGCATTCCCGACAGAGGGAGCCCCAGAAACAAGGGTGGAGGTGTGAAGTGCGCCTGGGAGCTGCATCAGTGAGGGGGATGAGGGTCTGAGATGGGGCAGGAGCAGTGGAGGTGGAGAAGGTGGGGCAGATGGGAGAGACCCAAGTCAGGGGATGTTCAGTGCCTTCCTGGATATCTTTGGGAGGCATCACAAGGACTCCCAGATTTTGGGGTTGGCTACTCTGAAGGATCAGAGAGAGGAAGCAGCTTTGGTGCAAAAGATCTTGTATTCAGTGCTGGCCACGTTGAGCTTGAGAGCATGTGGGATGTGCACATGGAGAGGTTCAGGCCAGAGCTGAGGAGCGAGGTGGGAGGAGAGGAGAGATTAAGGTTAACTGCTGGTTGCTGGCAAGTAGGTGGTAATGAGCACCCCGGGAGCATGTGTAGACCTAGAAGAAAACAGAACCCAGGACAGGACCCCAAAGAGCGCTGACACTTAAGGGAGTGGTTGCAGCTGAGGAGTCTGAGAAGGTGGCCAGAAGGATGGAGAATGAGGAGAGGGCAAAGCCACAGAAACAGGCAAGTTCAATGAGGGTGTGGTCAGCGGTGTGAGGTACAGACAAAAATGTATCCTATCCACTAGATTTGGCAACAGGAGGTCACCTGGTGAGGACAGTTTCAGAACAGTGGGAACTGAGGTCTGAAGTCATTGTTTCAAGATATAGTTTTTATTATTAGGTACGGCAAGGGCCGCAGGGCAGGAGGCGGCCTCCATTGAAAAGATGTTTTGTTAAACTCATAGATCCCGAGTAGGGGGCACGCTACACGGTGGGGGCCGCTGGGAAGCACTGGGTCGGTCAGGAGGCACAGGGGGAGGGGGCAGTCGTGGGTGGGCGCCTTCATTGTGGTTTTCAAGGGAACGAACGGGCAAGGCAGGGTAAGCAGGCTTAGGATTGGCTATGTTGAATAATTGCAGTGGGCTCTGGGCATAGGGGCTGTCCTAGTTGTGTGGAACCTGGCCTTGGGCAATCAGGGCAGGTGGCTGGTGGCTCTGAGTGTGAGAGCCAATAAAGGAGGTGTTTGGAGCGTGCTCTCTGGACTGGTTGGGTGGGAGAGTTATCTCCGATCTCTATGAATTGGCTAACCGTGGGAGGGACAGTCACCTCAGTTGTTAAAACATCATAATAGAGAAAATAAAAGACATGGTTAATATAGTCATGGGTTGAGGAGTGAGTGGGGAGACAAGATGGAGGCTGCAAAGCAAAGAGGAGCTTTGTAAATGAGCAGCGGCTGCTTGAGGCCGACAGGGTCCCTTCTTCTCCTGAGCGGCTGGCCTGGGAGGTGGGTTGCAGGGTGGCTGAGGGACGGCCAGCGTCTTCTGTGGAAGCCGGGGCCTGCCTCCTGGTGAGATCCTCCTTGTGCCTGCCGGCTGGGCAGCAGCATCTGGCATGGACACTCCAGGCATGAGGTGTGGGACTGCTCGGACTGTCAGCTTCAACCTTGTGGTTTCGGCTTGGCTGAGCTCAGCTGTTCTCAGCGTGCACCAAGCCAAGGGAGAGCCAGACAGGGCTGTCTGAAAGGTGAGGATAGTCCCCCGAGACTGAGTCAGTCTCTCCAGCAAAGAGAAAATGAATTAGCTTTTTTTTTTTTTTTTTTTTTTTTTGGCGGGGACAGCTATGCCTAGGGAATAAGCAAGACTCATCCTTGTGGAATGTGAGGAGTTAGCTTTTTTTTTTTTTAAATATCTTTTGAAGAAAAAATATACAAGCAGAGATCCCACGGTTGTCCAAGACCACTTCCACCTCAACTGTCCAGGACCCATCACCAGCGAAAGTGCTTTGTAAGCAAGCCGCTGCTCCCTGATATACAAGCTGTAGCATCCCCACCGCCTTCCAAAGAAGCCGACAATTCCCTCAAACGTTCCTTGCCAGCTGGCTTCAATTAGTAGTTGCAGAATGCAAATGAAGCATGCTGCAGCTACTACTCTGGGTCGGGCTGCTCCAAAGTGAGGGGAAATTCAACTCCCAGATAGGGAAGAGGAAGAAAGTCAGAAATACTTTCTTTATGATAGAGGCATTTCTGCTGCTCCTTGGCAGGAAGGAAAGGAGAATGTCGTGGGTGTTCATTTTTCCAAAGTGCACTGTGTAGGAAAGCATGTGAGTTTCAACTTCTCTGGGTGAGAGCATGGGGAGCAGCCTGAGAGTCCACGTGCTGGTGTGCGTGTGTGTGTGTGTGCGCACACGTGTGCGTGTGTGCACATGTGTGGGAGTTGGCAGCAGTCGGAGCTCTCTGCTCACCTAGGTACAACCTCAGCCTTGGATACCCCTGTCTTCAGCTCACCCAGGCAGATCTCTGTCCTTTGAGCCTCCCAGAAAGTATTGGAGGAAGGGGCAGACCTGAGGCAAGTGACTCCAAGCCTGAAATCTTTCTCAGCCAAATCCTGTGAGTCATCCTTTCTCATCTTCACCCCCTATATCCAGTCATTCATCCAAGTTTGGATTCTATCTGCGGAATGCTCCTTGGAGCCAGGTCTTTCTCTCCATCCTCACTGACACAGCCTTAGCCCTAGTCTTCATCTCTCTTGCTTAGACCATTGCAGTAGCCTGCTAGCTGGTATCCTGTCTCCAGTCTCTCCCTCCCTGCTGCTACTAGAGTAATTCACCATCCCCCAGCCATTTTATTTGTTTTTTTTTTTTTAAAAGAAATTGTTTACTTAAAAAAATTCTAATACATATATGTGGTTCCAAATACAATGGAAGAAAGAACATAGAGTAAAAAGTAAATCTTTCATCAACTCCTGTCCTCTAGCTATTGCTACAGTTGTTAGCAATTGTGTAACTTCCAGAAATCTTCCATGCATGTAACAATATCAGCAAATCTGTTTTATTGCTGGGTGTGGGGAGCACACAAATGTAGTCTATCATACACTTTATTTTGCCTCTTGCTTTTTTTTCACTGAACAATGTCTCTTGGGGGTCATTCTGTATGAGGACATATGAAGTTGACTTATTTTTATCAGTTGTATAATATTCCATTTTATGGACATATTACTATATATTTGATCAGTCCTATATCAATGGCTATTTAAGTGATTTACAAACTATACTATTACAAACAATGCGCTAATGAATGATTTATGCAAATGTAATTTCATATGTTTGTTCTATCTGTAGGACAACTTCTTTAGAATTTGAGTGCCATTATTATGAGTATTATTATTAGATAGGCTCTGTCTCCCACACTTGTGTGCCGTGGCACAATCATAGCTTACTGCAGCCTTGAACTCCTGGGCTCAAGTGATCCTCTACCTCAGCCTCCCAAGTAGCTGGGACTACAGGTGTGTGCCACGACGCCCAGTAATAATTTTTCTTTTTTGAAGAGATGGGGTCTCAATGTATGGCCCAGGCTGGTTTCAAACTCCTGGCCTCAAGCAATCCTCCAGCCTCAGCCTCCCAAAGTGATGGAATTACAAGTGTGAGCCACCATGCCCAGCTCCTTTGACTATTATTACTAAATATTTAATTCAAATTAAATTATTTAAATGTTTTCTTTGTGAAAGATGAAGAGCAGACCTCTATCTTCAGTCCAGAACTCTTCCCTGAGCTCTGACCCATCAATTAGCCATGACTTAATATATCCACATCGGTATATCAAATCGTTTACTATGTCCTAAATTGACCTCCAGTCTTTCCCATCACATAAATGGCACCCCCCATGCATGCAATTGCTTAAGCCAAGCCCCTGAAGTTGTCTGTGATGTCTTCATCTGCACCTGCTTGTCTAGCCCATTGTGGTTCCCGTGTGCTTCACCTCCTATTAGCTTTCTTTTTTGCTTACTTCTCTCCATGCTCTTGCACCATCAGTAACCCTTTTAACTCCACAGCCCCTTCAGTTGCAGCCCTCCGCAGGAGTGATTTCACTGCCCCACTCAGAGCCTGCATCATCTCCTTCTGGACTAGTGCAGTCATAATAAAAGCATGGCATCCAAAGTGCTTGTGGTGTGTCAGCACTGTGCTAGGTGTATTGCCCACACCAGCTGCTTTTCACCCTCGCAGCCATCCTCAGGGTAGCTATACTATCACCATCCCTCTTTCACAAATGAGGAAGCTGAGGCACTGAGAAGTTCACCAGCTGGTAAGGGGCTGAGCTCTTCAACACTATTCTTGAGTGTTCTTTGAACCTCCTAAATGATCCTCTGCCTCCATTCACACCCCTTACAGGCCATTCCCCAGCATTCAGCAGATCATGGCCTGCCCAACTTTAAAACCTTCAGTGGCTCAGCCTCCCATTTCTCTTAGAAGGAAACTCAAATTCCCACAAGGGGCTGCATGTGGAGACCTCACGCCCCTCTCCGCCTCGCCACCATCTTCCTCACCAGCATCACACCTGACAGCCTTTCTTTTGGTCCCTAGAGGTTTCAGCCATTTCCCACCTCAGGGCCCTTGAACACACTGTTTTTAGGGAACAGTGCTTCCCTACTTGGGGTATTCTCCCACCCTCTGCTCCCCTCCCTTCCTCTGGGGATATTTGGCCATGTCTGGAGACATTTTTGGTTGTCGTGATTGGGGTGAGTTGGGGATGGTATTGGCCTTTAGTGGGCAGAGGCCAGGGATGCTGCTAAACATCCCACAATGTGCAGGACAGTCCCCAGCAAAGAGTTACCTGGCCTAAAATAACAGCCAATAGTTGGTAAACCCTGGTCTGGAAGCCACTGCATCTTTTCATGCTTCATTCATTTCCATGTGGCAGATGTTGGCTAAAAATATCACCTCCCCAGAAATGTCTCCCTGACTCTTCTATTTAGAAGAGAGCCAGCCTCAAGCCCTATGCAAGTTATCACTATCATTTTCCTAATGACTAGTACTTTTGCTTCATTTTGTTCTTTTTTCTAGTTTTCTGGGTTCAGTGCTGAGGCACTGTTTCTAATCTTCATTAAAAAAACAAAACAAAACAAAACAAAACAAAAAAACTCCTTAGTGAGCTATTCTAGGTTTCCTTAGTTGGAAACATATTTTTACTGTACCTTTTCTATGTTTAGATATGTTTAGATGCACACATAATTACCATGATGTTACAGTTGCCTGCAGTGTTCAGTACAGTCACAGCCTGTACAGGTTTATAGACTAGGAGTAAAAGGCTGTATCATACAGCCTGGGTGAATAGTAGGCAGTACCATCTCGGTTTGTGTGAGTACATTCTGTGATGTTCCCACAATGATGAAATTGCCTAACGATGCATTTCTCAGAATGTATCCCCATCGTTAAGTGATGCACGACTATATACTTACTTAAACAGTTTCTGTTTCATCCAAAGGAAAGTGACACAGTCTTAAAACTTCCCTTCATAATGAGAGGATCTAATTCCATAAATGAATCCTCCAGGAGTACAAGAAAGAGAGCGGGTGCTGAAGAAGTACTGCTACATCCTCCATTTTGCCTTCTTCTGAAATGTGCACTCAGGATGCCTGCCCTTATCTTTGTCCACTCAGAAAACAAAAGACCCTTGCAGAAATGAATGTTGCTAAGGATTATGGAAATGGGATGTGCCCATCTATTTGGGCCCTCCCTAGAGCCCCCATTCCAAGCTCTGGCTACTACTTTGTATCCAGCTCCTTTGCAGGTAATGCAGGGCCCTGAGCCCCTGCTACTGAGTGATGCATCCTCACTCAGGCGGCCAGGAGACTGCTGGGTTTTGGAGACTGAGTGGAGTATCAGGGAGAAGGGTAGGCCTAGGTTTGTGCTGTCTAAGGCTGAGGTTGGCACTTCAGGAAGCACCTTACTCTGCAGGAAGCACCCTCATGTGTTTGTGTTTCTCAGTCTGCTCTGGGGTTGGAGCCAATGAGAGGAAGATGAGGGCAGGCTCCCCCTTGATGGCTAATCAGGCCGCATTTGTGATGGTTTCCCAATGTTGCTGTGTTGAAATTTAGAGCCAGTACTAGGGTGAGGTGAGTGAGACAGTTGCCTGTGGTGCAAAATTGAAGAGTGTCTTAGTTTGGGCTGCTGTAACAAAATACCTTGGACCAGGTAATTGATAAATAACAGAAATTTATTGCTCACAGGTCTGGAGGCTGGAAAGTCCAAGATCAAGGCATCAGCAGATTCAGTGCCTAGTGAGGGGTCTGTTCCTCATTGATGGTGTCTCCTTGCTGTGTCTTCACCTGATGGAAGAAGCAAACAAGCTCCCTGAGGCCTCTTTTATTTTTTTTTTCTATGTAATTTTTTTCATTTTAATTTTTAATTTTTTTAAAAAATTTTACTTTAAGTTCTGGGAACATGCAGGTTTGTTGCATAGGTATACATGTGCCATGGTGGTTTGCTGCACCTATCAACCCATCATCTAGGTTTTAAGCCCGGTATGCATTAGGTATTTGTTGTAATGCTCTCCCTCCCCTTGCTCCCCACCCCCCAACAGGCCCCAGTGTGTGATGTTCCCCTCCCTCTGTCCATGTGTTCTCATTGTTCAACTCCCACTTATGAGTGAGAATATGTGGTGTTTGGTTTTCTGTTCCTGTGTTAGTTTGCTGAGGATGATGGCTTCCAGCTTCATCCATGTCCCTGCAAAGGACATGAACTCATCGTTTTTTTATGGCTGCATAGTATTCCATGGTGTATATATGCCACATTTTCTTTATCCATTCTGTCATTGATGGGCATTTGCATTGGTTCCAAGTCTTTGCTATTGTAAATAATGCTGCAGTAAACATACGTGTGCATGTGTCTTTTTTTTTTTGAGACGGAGTTTCATTCTTCTTGCCCAGGCTGGAGTGCAATGGTGCAATCTCGGCCAACTGCATCCTCTGCCTCCTGGGTTCAGATGATTCACCTGCCTCAGCCTCCAGAGTAGCTGGGATTACCAGCATGTGCCACCATGCCTGGCTAATTTTGTATTTTTAGTAGAGACAGGGTTTCTCTATGTTGGTCAGGCTGGTCTCGAAATCCTGACCTCGGGTGATCCGCCTGCCTCGGCCTCCCAAAGTGCTGAGATTACAGGCGTGAGCCACCGCACACAGCCATGCATGTATCTTTATAGTAGAATGATCTATAATCCTTTGGGTCAAATGGTATTTATGGTTCTAGATCCTTGAGGAATCACCACACTGACTTCCACAATGGTTGAACTAATTTACACTCCCACTAACAGTGTAAAAGCATGCCTAGTTCTCCACAACTGAGGCCTTTTTTATAAGGGCAGTAATCCCATTTACGGGGGCAGAGCCATTACGACCTAATTGCCTCTCAAAGACCCTGCATCTTAATGCAATCACCTTGGGAGTTAAGTTTCAACGTGAATTTTGGGGTGACACAAACATTCAGACTATATATAGCAAAGGGGATGCCAAAAACCTCAATAACCAATATAAATACTATTATGAAAGCCTGGGGAATAAAATATCAACATTCATTTTTTTTTTTTTTTTTGAGACAGAGTCTCGTTCTGTCGCCCAGGCTGGAGTGCAGTGGTACGATCTTGGTTCACTGCAACCTCCACCTCCCTGGTTCAAGTGATTCTCATGCCTCAGCCTTCCAAGTAGCTGGGACTATAGGCACACTCCACCATACCCAGCTAATTTTTGTGTGTGTGTGTGTTTCAGTAGAGACGGGATTTCACCATGTTGCCCAGGCTGGTCTTGAATCCCTGAGCTCGGGCAATCTGCCTGCCTCAGCCCCCTGGAGTGCTGGGATTACAGGCGTGAGCCACTGCGCCTTGGGCAAAATATCAAGATTCTAAACAAAGACAGAATCTGACCCTGCACTTGTGTGAATCATTTCATGTTACCCTCACGCTGGCCCTGTCACTGGATAAAAGCTACTGTTACCATCCTAAATGCAGCAGGAAGAACTTCCTTTTTATAAAAAGACAAAACAAAACTTCCTTTTGTTGGAGTTTAAAACACATAGACAGTATGTGCAGATCACTGGTATGTGGCTTGATGACTTTTTGCAAATTCACACACAAGTGCAACCAGAACCCAGCCCAAGAACCTGAGTTGACCAGCACCCCCAGGAGCTACCCTCATGCCCCATTCCAGGCACTAACCCCACTGCAAGGTGAGCTAATCCTTAACCTGGCTTTTTTTCTTCATTTTTTTCATTGACGTGAAATTCACATAACATATAACCTATTTAAAGTGTACAATTCAGTGGCATTTCGTATACTCACAATGACCACCTCTGTCATGTTCCAAAACATTTTTATCTCAAAGAAAACTTTTAAAATTTTATTTTTTGTTATTGCTTGGGAATGACTCTTACAAAAGGAAAACTTTTATCACAATTTTTTTTGAGATGGAGTCTTGCTCTATCACCCAGGCTGGAACGCAATGGCACGATCTCAGCTCACTGCAACCTCCACCTCTGAGGCTCAAGAGATTCTCCTGCCTCAGCCTCCCAAGTAGCTGGGATTACAGGAGCCTGACACCATGCCTGGCTAATTTTTGTATTTTTAGTAGAGATGGAGTTTCAACATGTTGGCCAGGCTGGTCTCGAACTCCTGGCCTCAGGTGATCCACCCACCTCAGCCTCCCAAAGTGCTGGAATTGCAGGCGTGAACCACTGCGCCTGGACTTATCACAAAGAAAACTTTGTGTCCATTAAGCAGTTACCATTTATTCCCTGTACTCCCAGCCCCTGGTAATCACCAGCCTCCATCTCTCTGTAGGAATTTGCCTATTTTGGATATTTCTTGTAGGTGAAATTACAATATGTAAACTTTTATGTCTAATTCTTTTACTTAGCATAATGTTTTCAAGGTTTACCCATGAAACCAATTTCCTGGTTTATCCATATTGTAGCATGTATCAGTATCAGCACCTCATTCCTTTTTATTGCTGAATTATAGTTCACTGTATGTCTACAGCACATTTTCATTTATCCATTCATCTGTTCATAGACATTTGAGTTATTTCCACTTTTTGGCTATTGTGAATAGTGCTGCTAAGAGCATTCGTGTACAAGTGTTTGTTTAAATAGCTGTTTTGGCCAGGTGGGGTGGCTCATGCCTGTAATCCCAGCACTTTGAGAGGTCGAGGTGGGCGGATCACTTGAGATCAGGAGTTCAAGACCAGCCTAGCCTATCCAACATGGCGAAACACCGTCTGTACTAAAAATACAAAAATTAGCTGGGTGTGGTGGTATGCGCCTATAGTCCCTATAGCTGCTTGGGAGGCTGAGGCAGGAGAAGCGCTTGAACCGGGGAGGTGGAAGTTGCAGTGAGCCGAGATTGCACCACTGCACTCCAGCCTGGGTGACAGAGTGAGACTGTGTCTCAAAAAAAGAAAAAAAAAAATTAAATAAAAAGTAAATAAATAAATAGCTGTTTTAAATTCTTTTGGGTATATACCTAGAAGCAGAATTGCTCAGTCACATGAAGATTTGATGTTTAATTTTTTGAGGAAATGCCAAACTATTTTGCACAGAGGTGGCACCATTTCATATTCCACCCTCAATGCACAAAACTTCCAGTGTCCATATTTTCACCAACAGTTATTCCTTCTTTTTTTTTGACGGAGTCTCGCTCTGTTGCCCAGGCTGGAGTGCAGTGGCACCATTTCGGCTCCCTGCCAGCTCCGCCTTCCGGGTTCACGCCACTCTCCTGCCTCAGCCTCCTGAGTGGCTAGGACTACAGGCACCCACCACCACACCCGGCTAATTTTTTATTTTTAGTAGAGATGGGGTTTCACTGTGTTAGCCAGGATGGTCTCGATCTCCTGACCTCATGGCCCCCCCGACTTGGCCTCCCAAAGTGCTGGGATTACAGGCGTGAGCCACTGCGCCCAGCCTCCTTCTTCTGTTTTTTTAAAAATTAGTCATTCTAGTGGTTGTGAAGTGGTTTCTCACTGTGGTTTTGATTTGCATTTTCCTAATGACTAATGATGTTGAGCATCTTTTCATATGCTTATTGGCCATTTGTATATCTTCTTTGGAGAAATGTCTATTCAAGATTTTTGCCCTTTTTTTTTCTTTTTTCACCTCCATCCTCTCAGATTGTGAACCCTTTCCGCTTTTTATTGGGTTGGTAGTCTTTTTGTTGTTGAGTTGTAAGAATGCTTTCTGTATTCTGGATACTAGACACTTAAAATACAGGATTTACAAATATTTTCTCACATTTTGTAAGTTGCTGTCTTAGTCTGCTCAGGCTGCCATAATGAAATACCATAGGCTGAGTGGTTTAAACATCAGAAATTTTATTTTTTCACAGTTCTGGAAGCCATAAGTCCACGATCAAGGTTTCAGACAGTTTGGTTTCTGGCGAGGGCTTACTTCCTGGCTTGTAGACTCTTATCTTCGCTCTGTGTCCTCATGCAGCCTTTCCTCACAGTGGGTGGGGGAAGGAGCAAGAGAGCTCTCTGGTGTCTCATATCTCTTTGTACTGGTGTTTCATGTAGCTGTAAAGGAATACCTGAGGCTGGGTATTTTATAAAGAAAAGAGGGCTAGGTGTGGTGGCTCATGCCTGTAATCCCAGCACTTTGGAAGGCCGAGGCGGGTGGATCACTTGTGGTCGGGAGTTCAAGACCAACCTGGCCAACATGGTAAAACCCCGTCTCTACTAAAAATACAAAATTAGCCGGGCATGGTGGCACATGCCTGTAATCCCAGTTACTCGGGAGGCTGAGACAGGAGAATCGCTTGAACCCAGGAGGCAGAAGTTGCAATGAGCTGAGATCATGCCACCACTCTCCAGTCTGGGCATCTCAAAAAAATAAAATAAAATAAAATAAAAGAGGCTCACAGTTCTGCAGGCTGTACAAGCATGGCACCAGCATTTGCTCAGCGTCTGCGGAGGCCTCAGGAAGCTTTTACTCATGGAGGAAGGTGAAGGGGGAGGAGGTGCATCACGTTGGGAGAGCGGGAGCAAGACAGGAAGGGAGGAGGGTCAGGCTCTTTTAAACAACCAGCTCTCACATCAACTAATACAGCAAGAACTCACTCATTACCATGGGGGAGGGCACCAAGCCATTCGTGAGGGATCCACCCCCATGACCCAAACACCTCCCACCAGGCCGCACCTCCAACACTGGGAATCACATTTCAACATGCGATTTGGAGGGGGACAAACATCCAAACTGTATCACTCCATAAGGACACTAATCCTATCAGATTAGGACCCTACCCTTGTGACCTCATCCAGCCTTTGTTACTTCCTTAGAGGCCCCATCTCCAAATATAGCTGTACTGGGGGTTAGGGATTCAACACATGAATTTGGGGGGACACAAACATTTAGTCCATAACAATTGTCTTTTTACTTAAAATTTTTTTCTTTTAATTGTTTTTAATTTAAAATTTTTCTGGCTAGGTGTATATATTGTAGCAGGTGTATATATTTATGGGGTATATGGGATATTTTGATATAGGCATACAATGTGTAATAATTTCATCAGGGCAAATGAGATACCTGTCACCTCAAGCATCTATCCTTTGAGTTACAAACAATCCAGTTATATACCCTTTTGGTTATTTAAAAATGTACAATTAATTTATTATTGAATAATAATGTTTGCTATTTTTTTTTTTTTTGGTTACTATTGACCATCCACCCTTCTTCCCCACCCCCACACTATCCTTCCCAGCCTCTGGTAACCATCCTTCTACTCTCTATCTCTATGAGTCAATTGTTTGAATTTTTAGCTCCCACAAATAAATGAGAACATGTGAAGTTTGTCTTTCCGTGCCTGGCTTATTTCACTTAACATAATGGCCTCCAGTTCCATCCATATTGTTGCAAATGACAGGATCTCATTCTTTTTATGGCTGAATAGTACTCCATTGTGTACATGTACTACATTTTCTTTATCCATTCGTCTCTTGAGAGACACTTGAGTTGTTTCCAAATTTTGGCTATTGTGAACAGTGCTGCAATAAACGTGGGAGTACAGATACCTCTTTAATATATTGATTTATTTTCTTTTGGTTATCTACCTAAGAGTGGGATTGCTGTATAATATTGGTAGCTCTATTTTTAGTTTTTTGAGGAACCTCCAAACTGTTTTTTATAGTGGTTGTACTAATTTACATTCCCACCAGTAGTGTACGAGGGTCCCCTTTTCTCTACATCCTCTCCAGCATTTGTCATTTCCTGTCTTTTGAATAAAAGCCATTTTTAACTGGGGTGAGATAATATCTCATTGTAGTTTTGATTTGCATTTCTCTGATCATCAATGTTGAGCACCTTTTCATATACCTGTTTGCCATTCGTATTTATTCTTTTGAGAAATTTATACTTTTTCAACATGATATACTTTGATGCACAGAAGTTTTCAATTTTGGTGAAGTCCAACTTGCCTGTTTTTTCTTTGGATGCTTATGCTTTTGGTGTCATATCTATGAATCCATTGCCAAATCCAAAGTCATGAAGATTTACCCTTATGTTTTCTTCTTAAAGTTTTATAGTTTTAACACTTACACAGGTTGTTGATTCATTTTGAGTTAATTTCTGTGTGTGGTATGACAGAGCTTCATTCTTTTGCATGTGGATATCCAGTTTTCCCCCCACCATTTGTTGATGGTTATTTTTCCTCAGTGAATAGTCGTGGCACACTTGTTGAAAAATTAATTGGGTGTAGGTGTATGGGTTTATTTCTGGACTCTCCGTTCTGTTTCATTGGTCTGTATGTCTCCATGTCTATCTTTATGGCAGTACCTCACTGTTTTGATTATTGTAGCTTTGAAATAAGTTTTGAAGTTGGGATGCGTGAGTCTCATAGCTTGGCTTTTATCACCAGGAATTAATTTTGCCTAGTTTAACAATTTATATAAATGGAATCCTATAACATGTGCTCTTTGTGTCTTCTTCTTCTACTTTATATTATGTTTGAGAACTACCTTTTCAAGTTAAGTAAAAAAAAAAATCACTTTAATTAACACATTTAAATTATTTTAAACATTTAAATAGGATGAAAAGATTAAAATGAAAAGCAACGCTGAGTACCCAGTGTGAGCAGTTTCTTGAGCATTTCTGGAGGGAAATGGTAGGCATGAACAGGCCTCTGACTGTGTACCTCCCCGCAACAAAGAGATGGCAACGCAACGCATACTATACCTGGAAGAGAGCACTTCGTTAGACTTGCTTTCTAAATCTTTCCTCTGTTAACGTACTTCCTCTCCATTCCTATTGCCATTTTCAGTCCGTTTTTTAAAGAGTGCAGGGCTATTACTTTGTAGCCTGTCACTCAATTTTGGGGTGTCTGGCATTTCCTCATAATTATATTCGGTTTACCCATTTGGGCAGTGCGAACCACAGAAGTGACTGTTTGTGTTCTTCTCAGTCTGTCATATCACAGGCACCTCATGTCAGTTGCTGCTGTTATAGGTGAAATGAATTTTAATCACTTGGTTAAGGGGGAGTCTACCAGGTTTCTCCACTGCAAAATTATCAATTTTTCTTTTGCAATTAATAAGTAATCTGTGGGAAGACTTTTTGAGGAAATGTATTTCTTGTTCCTCATCAGACATTCACTTAAAGGTTTTAACCTCCACTGACGATTTTTGCCTGAATCAATGATTACCCTGATGATGGCAAAATGGTTTGTATTAATTGCATTTGCATGGTCTTTGAGCTCTCCTGAACTCTACAGGAGTAGAAACCTGGCCTACCATCTCCAGAAGGCTCAGCTTCTAGGCCCAGGGGGGAATTGAAGACCCAAGAAGAGTGAAAGAGAGATCTGGAGCCCAGGGCGACACCGTCAGATACACTGAATTTGCCTCTGTGCTCTCACTCCTGGCTCCAGAGAAATCTGATGGCCGAGGGACAGAAGCGACACAAAATGGTGTATCTTGAACTGTCTCATCTCAGAGGTCATGTCTCTTATTTTTAGTCGTATTTTTGTTCTAAGGCCTGATCAGGATCTCTTTTTCTCTGAGCCAGGAATCTAAATCTTTAATTTTGAAACCAAATTTGGACTCTTGGCTGTAGAACTCCAATTTTCAGAGCAAGCTGTCCCCTGGAATCAATTCTAGAGTAAGGGTTGTTCTCACACACCTTGATTAGGGTATGTAATTAGGAGAAGGTGTGTTTGGAACAACAGCATCTGGCTTCTTTACCTAGAACCCTGTCTTCTGTCTTGTCCATGGTCTTGGCTTGGTTCTAAGGCCTCTGTAGGCCTTGGCCTTTTCTGGAGTAGGTACCCATATCTTCAATTCTGAAACCAAATTTGGGTTCTGGACTCTTCAGTGTTGCTTTCTAAAGTGAGTTAGTTTTTGTTTAGAAGTGTAACCTGGGTAAGGTTTTTGGTTGAATATGTTGATGTGGATTTTCAGTGGATCCTCCGTGACTTTGGTGCAACTGCGCCTACCACGTGTAGCTGCATTCTTGTTTGCAGAGTTGTCCTGGGGCATGTGGGAAGAGCGTCCTGGCATCCGTCCTAGGATACAACTAGCCAGAGCGATCTTTTAAAAGTGAAAATCTGACCAGTCCTGTGCGTGACTGAAGATCCTTAGACAGCTGCATCCCTAACTTTAGGCTGCCAGCCCCTGGGATCTGTGAATTCATGTGCAGCATCAAGCACTGTCATGTTGGCCTTTTTTTGGCCCCAGAGATATGAGATGTGAATTTGAAGGTGACTATAGTCAATAACACACGCAGCATGGCAGGGTTCATTGTCATTTCTGTTGTTGTGCATTTCAATCTCTAGATTCTAAAAATGTGATTGTTATATCAGGGGGATATCCAAATTATTTCAACATTAAAAAGGGGATTCTTATTCAGGCAGTGGAATGTTACTCAGAATAGAAAGAAATGAGCTCTTAAACCATGAAAAGACACGGAGGAATTTTGAATGCACATTATTTAGTTAAGCCAATCTGAAAAGGCCAAACACTGTGATTCCAACTGCATGACATTCTGGAAAATGCAAAACTATGAAGACAGTAAAACATCAGAGGTTGCCAGGAGTTGTGAGGAGGGAGGAATGAACAGACAGAGCACAGAGGATTTTTACAGCAGTGAGGCGACTCTGTCTGACACTGTCATGGTGGATGCATGTCAGTACATATTTTTTGAAACCCATAAAATGTACACACCAATAGTGAACCCTAATGTAAACTATGGACTTTGGGTGATAATGATGTGTCAATGTAGGTTCATCAGTTGCCATAAATGAACCCCTCTGATGGGGGATGTTGATGGTGGGGGAGGCTGTGTGTGTGGGTGAGGAGGGGACTACGTGGGAACTGTCTGTATTTTCTGCTCAATTCTGCTGAGAACCTAAAACTTCTCTACAAAATAAATGTATTAATTTTTTAAAAAAAGGATTCTCATGATCAAAAAATGCTTAGAAGCCCCAGCATTCTGGGTCAAGTCTAGACTCTTCCATGTGCAGGGCTGTGATGATTAGGCTCTGTGCCCACCCTGCCCCACACCCAGTGGGACAGACTGTGCCCCGGCCCCACTGGTTGCCTTGTTGTCGCATTCTTCCTTGCATTGTGCCTCCATCGCTCCCTTTCCTTCAGGGCTCTGCCTGGTGGAATCCACAGGTTCCTAGGCTCAGCTCACATGCCTGGTCCACCGTAGAAGATTCCTTGGTGCATTCTGTTCTGGGCGCCACTTTGCCCCCAAAGCCCTTTCATCAGCATGCTTTAGAGCAGCATCTTTTGGCAGACACAACTGTGTTTAGATTCTATTCTCGTTCTTTATCCATGATTTATATTTCTTTCTCTCCAGCTAGATTGTCCTTTTATTTAAAGGGTGAGGGCCTGGAATGGGGTGGGGTCCATGGATGAGAAGGTCTGTGTGACATAGGGCCAGGCAAGAATGAAGTCCCCCAAATTCCAAAGCCCAGGCTGCTCACGTCTCTGTCTTCCTTTCATACATGACTTCTCATCTGATCCTTTCAGCAGCTCTTCAAGCGGGGTATAGTATCCCCATTTTACAGATGAGGACACTGAGCCTCAGAGAGTTCAAAGGGCTTGCTCAGGTCACATAGAGGTGAGGCAGGGATGTAAACCCATGTCCTCTGACTGTTTCAGAGGACTAGACCCAGGACCAGAGCACCATGTTGACTTCGTGTAGCAGAAACACAGCTGAGATCCTTCCTGCTTTGAGAGTTGGGGACACGGTGGCATAGATGATCGAGGCTTGCTTGCTGGCTCCTGGGCATGCCCAAGTTGAGAGGGGAGCTCCAGAAAATCCTCTCCTGCCTGATTTTCCTCCATTTCACCCAGCGGGTGCTGCTTCCTTCTAGGTTGGGCCTAGATTTCCTTTCTCTTCACCTGGCAACCCCTGAGAGAGCTGGGTCAGAGGGTGGAGCTGGGGGGTCTTGGGGCTTAGGCCACTACCACCTGTACGTGGCCCCAGACCAGAGGACAAATGCTTTCTTCCTGCTAGGACAGTTCTGTTCCTCTCTTTTCTCCTCTAGCAACTCTTGGCCTGTGTGAGCCTGGGTGTTGTCCTCTGAGAAACGGGCTGATGTCGGCTCTGCCTGCATCGCAGGCCTCGGGTAAGCATCCAGCATCGTTCCAGGGCTGCATCTGGAGGCTGTGCTCTGGGTCCTCCCACATGCTGGGTCCTCAGAGAATCAACCTCCTGCCTAGGATATTTTCAGACACAGCTTAGTTGAATAAATCATGAGCAGGAAGAGAAGGGACTGTGACGGGCTCCTCTGAAGGCTGGAAGCTGGTTCCTGAGAGGCCTGGGGGTGTTGCCCAGCTCCTTCCCCACCCACCTTTCTCTGCTCCTCTGCTGTAAACAATATCTTCCTCCTCTCCCAGAGCCAGCCCCAGCTCCTTTAAAAGATTTCCCCACCTGTCTCCACCTGCCTCCACCTCTGAGCAGCATCAGCTCCATGTTTCTTCTTGTTTTCGTGTCTTGACCCGGGGCCCATTTCATTCAATTTTTAAAAAACACCAATTGAGTCCCTGCCTGGGGTGAAGGTGGGTTGGAGGCAGAGGGGTGAGTAAGGTGTAGTGTTTCACCTAGAGTTGCTCATCCTCCATGGGGCTTTCGAGGCAAGAACACACATGCGAGGAAAGTAACACATGTGTGGTCTCATCAACGCCAGATGCAGCTCAGAAGAGGGGAACATGGCACCGGTGGGGAAGGTGGTGAGGGGCTCAAGGAGGTGCTGGCCCGGGCTTTTCCATGTCTGTCTTCTTTTGTTCCCATTTCCCTTTCCTGCACTTGTCTTTTTCAAACACGCTGTTCTGTATTAGAGTCTGTTAGGCATTGGGAATCCAAATGCACTGGTTTTAGTTAATTAGCTCAGATATGCAAGAAATAATGCATTTCTTTATTTTCTTTAAGGCAACTTACTTTAGACTCCAAGCCACCTTTCTGCTGGGCTGTGAGAAATGCATCTTTGTCCTCTTGGAGCCTCCCTGCCCCAGGTAGTGCAAAGGTCCCAGGTCACAGCAGAGCCAAGGCTGGGGTTGCAGCCACCAGTTTGCTTTCTGTACTGCTGAGGCTCCCTCGGGTCTGCTCTGCTGGGCTCTTCTGGTCTCAGACTCAGGACATGGTAATCACAGGATAGGCTGGGAAAGATGTAGGTGTGTCTCTGTGGAACTGGTCATCCACTGGGGAACTACTGGGGAACTACTGGGGAGCAGGCTGTGGTCCGCACTGCTGGCGATACCTCCTCCTCTGCTGGGTGTGGTGGCTCATGCCTGTAATCCCAGGACTTTGGGAGGGCAAGGCAGGAGGAACACTTGAGCCCAGAAATTCGAGACCAGCCTAGACAAGATAGTGAGACCCTGTCTCTACAAAAAATAGAAAAATTAGCCAGGCCGGTAGTCTCTACAAAAAAAAAATTTAGCCAGGTGTGGTGGTGCATAACTCTAGTCCCAGCTACTTGGAAGGCTAAGGTGGGAGGATCATTTGAGCCCAGGAGATTGAGGCTGCCGTAAGTTGTGATCACACCACTGTACTCCAGCCTGAGCAACACAGCAAGATCCTGTCTCAAACAAAGACAAATCTTCTTCCTTGCCTCTCTGGCTCAGAGGAATCTTTTTAAAACAAATTTTAATTAGTTAATTTTTTTTTTTTTCAGAGATAGGTCTGTTGCCCAGGCCAGAGTGCAGTGGTATGCTCATAGCTCACTGCAGCCTCAAACTCCTAGGCTCAAGTGATCCTCTCACCTCAGCCTCCAGCGTAGCTGGGACTACAGGTGTGCACCACCATGCTCAGCTAATTTTAAAAATATTTTGTAGAGATGGGGTCTTGCTCTGTTGCCCAGGTTGGTCTCGAACTCCTGGCTTCAAGCAGTTCTCCCACTTCAGCTTCCTAAAATGCTGGGATTACAGGCATGAACCACTGTGCTCAGCAGGAAAATCTCTTTTTAGTTCAGAAAAATCTCTCTCTTCCCATGTTTACAAGCAAGTCTCCTCTCCCTCAAGGACACCTAGTGTGTTCACACAGGGGAAAACAGAAGCCAGGAAGAAAAGTATATTAGTTGGTATTATGGTCTGGATTGTGTATCCCCTTGCCGCCCCCCATAATTATATGGTGAAGTTCTACCTCCCAGTATCTCAGAATGTGAAGTATTTGGAGATAAGGGCTTTAAAGAGGTAATTAAGTTAAAATGAGGTCGCTAATGGGCCTTAATCCAATATGACTGGGTCCTTATAAGAAGAGGAGATTTGGACATATATGTGTGTGTGCACAGAGAGAGGACCATCTGAAGACAGCAGAAGAAGATGCTTTAGAAGAAATCAACGCTGCTGACATCTTGATCTCAGGCTTCCTGTCTCCAGAACTGTGAGAAAATTAATGTCTGCTGTAGAAGCCATCCTGTGTGTGGTACTTTGTTATGGCAGCCCTGGTAAACTAAAACAGTTAGGGTTTGTGTTTGACTGCTGCAACAGAGGAATCCAAAACACAGTGGCTTAAACCAAAGAGAGGTTAATTTTTTTCTCATGAAGCAGTCTGAACATGGGCATCAGGGCTGATGTGGGGCTGGGGCTGGGGATTCACACTTCTGATGTGCTACTCTGCCATCCCCTGGGACGATGTTTTTATCTTCCCGATCCCACAGATCTCCCCATCATGTTTCTTGGTCCATGTCTGACCAGCAGGAAGTGAAAGAAGGAGAAGGAAAGGGAGTGACCCTCTTTTTAAGAGCAAGAACTGGAAGGTGCTCATGTCACTCTACTCAGATATTAATGGACCGAATTTAGTCCCTTAACCACATCTAACAACAAGGGAGGCTGGGAAATGGAATCTTTGTTTGGGATGTCCATGTGTCCAGCTAAAATATGGGGGTTCAAACATTATAACAACAAGAAGATAATAACTACTGGGGGACAACCAGCAGTCTCTGCCCTCAAAAAAGCAAGGAAGAACAGGAATGGCCAATTCTCTTGAATAAAGGAAAAGGAAAAGGGAAGATGGCAAGGAAAAATCAGTATCTCAAAAACTTCTGCCTGAAGCTGAGGAACAGTAAGAACTGTGTGGACCCCACTCTCAAGTTGCTGCCAAATTCTCCCATTTCTAAGGAGCATCACTTAAACACAAGCAATTGTAACACAATATGACAATACACAATGGAGTGAAAACTGCTATGTTTACAACTTTCACTGAAATTGCTCTTAGGAAGAAACCATGTCTGTTTGGAAAGATTTCTTGCTGAGTCACGTGGTGATGGATAGTAAGGGCTTGGAAACATGGATTAGCAAGATTCCGGGAAAGGAGAGCAATAGTCCAACCGAATCTGTGAAAACAACATACAGGAATCAGACATGATGGAGTGCGGAAGGCAAGACCAAGTCATGGGTGGGAAGGCAGAAAGGAAACTGATGGAATTATTAGGACAGGATGCTTAAGTTCAATTTAAATTATTTGGATTCTGTAGTGTAACTCTCCCCTACAAACCTTCAGTCAAATCTACTAAACTTGTAAAGATTTTTGTGTGGCATGATTTCACACCTGAGTCATTTCAGGGCAGAATGGGGCAGCATTATGAGATGGTGATGTAAATATTCATTGAATAAATTAGGCAAAAGCGGGACTGAAGCAGAGGTAAATGGAGAACCATGAGCTAGTATCCCCTTTAGAACTCCAGAGAGACTGGGGCAGAGGGGGGAATGGGGAATGGGATTTTAGTCAATTTTATTTTTTATTTTTTCTTTTTTTGAGACAGAGTCTCACTCTGTCACTCAGGCTGGAGTGCAGTGGTGTGATGTCGGCTCACTGCAACCTCTGCTTCCCGGGTTCAAGCGATTCTCGTGCCTCAGTCCCCAAGTAGATAGGACTACAGGTGTGTGCCACCACGCCCAGCTAATTTTTGTATTTTTAGTAGAGATGGGATTTCACCATGTTGGCCAGGCTGGTCTCGAACTCCTGACCTCAAGTGATCCTCCAGCCTTGGCCTCCCAAAGTGCTGGGATTACAGGTGACATCGTGCCAAGCCTAGTCAATTTCATCAAATCTCAAAGAGTGAAGTACTTCAGCCAATGCCTGGATTATAACTATCGTGGTAGAAACCAGGTATCCGAGCAGACTTCCCTCTGCCCAAGGGAGTCTCAGGAGGTATTATAGAGGGAGTGACACTTAGGGCTACCTTGAAGAAGGAGTATGTTAGCCAGTGGAAGAGAGGGTCTCTCAGAAAAGGGAAGAGGTTTTGTTACAAGGCACTGGAAGGTTTTAAACAGGGACAACATGATTGGATCTGGGCTTTAAGAATGTGTTGAGGATTAAAGTTTTTCATGTGGATGTGAGTGTTCACATCTTCTCTCTTCCTCTGCTCACTAAGGACAATGCTGTCTTTTTCTCAAGATCTTCTCCCCTGTCCTGCCCTCTGGGGGATGGTTGTTTTCATCAGCTTGGCTCCTGGGTTTTTGTGAAGCAAAAATCCGTTGAGAGTGGCAGAAAGAGAAGGAGAGAAGCCAGGATGGGGACAGGCATTGGAAAGGGCTGAGATCCACCCATGGGAGACATTCAGGTGTACAAGGTGACTCTCTAAGTGGTGCCCCTCTTCCTTGCCTAAATCTTGGAACAACTGAAAATTAAGACCAAAGGCTGGGTGTGGTGGCTCATGCCTGTAGTCCCAGAACTTTGGGAAGCTAAGGCCGACAGATTGCTTGAGTCCAGGAGTTCAAGACCAGCCTGGGCAACATGGCGAAACCCCATCTCAAAAACAAAAAGACAAGGTGTCAGGCTGGATGAAGACGAACTATTTACATTATGAAGGAGCCATTGTTGGAGATTGTGACTTTTTTTTTCTCTTTTCTGTTTTTTTTAATTAAGCAAAATAATCAAAAACAAAAACACAACAAGCCTAAGGCTGAAATAGCAATAAGCCAAATTGCTGCAGCAGTTCATGGATGTACCTGGGGTACATGCTCCCTCACTGTGAGGCAGGATGTAGTTTCTTGTATTAACCCATGGGGCATAGCCATTAAGTCTTTAATCAGCCAAGGAGGTGTCTGTCCCCTCCCTGGGGAGTTGTTCTACAGTCTCATTTATCTTTGCATTCTCAGCACCTAGCACAGTGCCTGGCAAAATGGCAGGTACTCCGTACAAATTTATTTTGACGGAAAGAAGAGAGGAAGGAAGGCAGACATTGCCTAAGAGAAGAAAAGGGATTAAGAGACAGCACCCTGTCATCCCTTGGCTCGGGGTTAAACTGTACTTTAATCCATATAGAGAGATGAGGAGAGAAGCCCATGTCTCTCTGGGAGCTTGAGGAATGCAGACACGTCCCTCCCTTTGTTACTTCCCATGTTTTTCAAGGTGCTGATCAATTTAGTAGCTTATGACCATAATTTAAAATGAAATTGAAAATATGAAAGGGCATTATATGTAGTGAGGTAGGAATTGTTTTGTGAAAATTGCTTTGTGTGTGTTTGTGTTTGTGTGTGTGTATTTGTACTGGGTTTCTGTGTAAATTGTATATTTTACTATGAGTTGCAGTTAAAAATGTCAAAACAATGGACTTCTCCCATTCAGCAGGACTAAATGGCAACTGCTATCTCTTTTCCTATAAGGGGGTGAATTATAAATAATGGGGTACAAGTAATCAAGGGATGAGGAAAGAAGAGGTCACTTTAAGCCGAAAATAACAAGTCCGTTAGTCACCCCTTTGGGGATTGTGGCCAAGGGCTTTGTCTGGATGGTGCTTTGTAGCCGTGCTTGTCCAAGGCTAGGAAATAAAATTACACTTGAGCAACTGGCTGCCATGATGTCTCCACACCATTGCCAAAGCAGGAAACCCAGGAATTGTGCAAAGAGTTCAATTTTATATTTTTCCTGTGTCTGTGGAGCTGGTTCATGTAACCGGGGTGCTGGTCATCGTGGTTAATTTTAGTAACAATATTGATATTGGCAGTACTGACATTGTTGTAGATTTGAGTTCTTTCCAGTTTTCGTAGGTCTTTTACATCTGTCTTCTCATTTAATTCTACAACAACCCTGGGCATAGCCAGGGCAGGATTACTTAAGAGGAAACAGGCTCGGAGAGGGTGGTCTGTGCTCATGCAGCCCCTGCTGTGTTTCCCAGTTCTCAGCTGGGTCCTTTTGGCATTTGAGGGGGCCCAATGAATAATACCTCTTTCCATGCTGGAATTCAAAGCCTACTGAGAGGCAGAAACACCCGTGAAGACAAAAATATCAGCTTAATTTTGGACAAATGCTGAAATGGGCCAGGATTATGACTACCAGGGGCTCTGAGAGACCCTCCTGCTCCACCACAATTCAGTCCCAGATAGGACCCAATTTTTGAGGCATCACTGGTCTTACATAAAGAGAGGTCTTCAGGGATCCACCCTTTCAAACCAAACCAGCCAACCAATCAACCAACCAACAAATGTGGGCTGGTTCTAGAGTGGCTAGGGGTGCCATTTGTGGCAGCTGGGACCTGGGATTTGATGGCTAAGAGTTGTGGAAGGAGCTCCCTTCCTTCAGGGAGGGCGGGTGGCTGGGAGCAGGAAGCTGGATGGGGCAGAGAGAAGCCAGAGTGGTGGGAGCTAGCCTGGATCAGCAGGCATGGGGAAAGAGAGCCTGAGCCTGGGTTCTACAGCAGCATTGTTATGTGTTTACTGACATGTGGAAAAGCTCTGAGGTGGAGATACTGAGTCTGGATCTATTTTATGAGCCAAACTCTCAGTGGGGACTGAGGTGGTCTTGATCAGAGGTGCCTTTAGCAAACCCTCTCTGGAAGAAGGCATTCTGAAGTCAAAGGACCCTCCCAGGTTAAGATCAAACAGTTAACTCATGAATAAAGATTATTAAACCCATAAGAAGCCATATCACTGTGCCCGAGAGTCGGCAGAAACAATGGACAGTGATGAACAGCACATTCAAGGACTGCAAATGGTATTGAATATAGAATAGTTACGTGGAAAATGCTTAAAGAGATTAAAATACCACTTTTTTACTGTACCTTTTCTACATTTAGATATGTTTAGATGCAGAAATACTTACCACTGTGTTGCAGTTGCCCACAGTATTCAGTACAGTAACATGCGGTACAGGTTTCTAGCCTAGGAGCAATAGTTTATACAATACAGTCCAGGTTCGTAGAAGGCTGTACCACCTGGGTTTGAGTAAGTACACTCTAGCATGGTCACACAATGACAAAATTCCCTAACAACACATTTCTCGAAACATATCCCTTTGTAAAGTGATGCATGACTTAACAAAGCATGACGTATTTGGAAAAAAAGAAAACACTTCTAGATGTCTTATGCATCAAGAAGAAACATTATGATAAACTTAAAAGTACTTAAAACTGAACAATGATGGAAATACTATGTATAAAAACTTGTTGAATGCAGCAAAAAATGTTTCAAGGGAAATTTATAGTCTTAAATTTTTATATTAGAAAAAATGAACATTAGTATTGTGTGTCCAATCTGAGTGGCTGGGAAAGGAACAACAGAATAGGCCCAAAGAAAGCAGAAGGAAAGACATAGTAAAAATATAAGCAGTAATCATAAAATAGAAAACATCGATACTATAGAAAGACTACAGAAAGCTAAAAATTGGTTTTTTAAGAAGAGTAATAAATAGACAAACGGGTCGGGTGCAGTGGCTCATGCCTGTAATCCCAGCACTTTGGGAAGCCAACACGGGTGTATCACGAGGTTAGGAGTTTGAGACCATCCTGGCCAACATGGTGAAACCCCGTCTCTACTAAAAATACAAAAATTAGCCAGGCGTGGTGGTGCATGCCTGTAATCCCAGCTACTTGAGAGGCTGAGGCAGGAGAATTGCTTAAGCCCGGGAGGCAGAGGTTGCAGTGAGCCGAGATTACACCACTGCACTCCAGCCTGGGTGACACAGCAAGACTCTGTCTTGGAAAAAAAAAAAAAAGACAAACATCTGGTGGAACTAGGAGGAAGAAAGAGAGAGAGGGAGAGAGAGAGAACATTAATAGTATGAGTAAAGGGATGTAACTACAGATGTAACGATGTTTAAAAAGATAATATACTGTCAACAAATAATACCATCAATAAATGTGATATTGGAAAAAATGGAAAAATTCCTAGAAAATGTGTAACTTACTAAAACTGTGTCAAAATAAAATAAAAATTTGGAATTTCCCCTATAACATTAAAACATCAGTTCTGTATGTTTTTACAAGAGAGTTCTACCACACGTAAACCAAAAAAAAAATTGAATTTTATTTTAAGTTCTGGGATACATGTGCAGGATGTGCAGGTTTGTTACATAGGTAAACATGTGCCATGGTGGTTTGCTTCACCTATCCACCCATCACCTAGGTATTAAGCCCCATATACATTAGCTATTTATCCTGACTCTCTCCCTCCCCCGGCACCCCCTACAGGCCTCAGTGTGAGTTGCCCTCTCTGTGTCCATGGGTTCTCGTTGTTCAGCTCCCGCTTATAAGTGAGAACATACGGTGTTTGTTTTTCTCTCCTGCGTTAGTTTGCTGAGGATAATGGCTTCCAGTTCCATCTGTGTCCCTGCAAAGGACATGATCTCACTCCTTTTTATGGCTACATAGTATTTCATGTGTATATGTACCACATTTCCTTTATCCAGTCTATCACTGATGGGCATTTGGGTTGATTCCATGTCTTTGCTATTGTGAGTAGTGCTGCAGTGAACTTACACGTGCATGTGTCTTTATAATAGAATGATTTATATTCCTCTGGGTATATACCCAGTAATGGGATTGCTGGGTCAAATGGTATTTCTGTCTGTAGGTCTTTCAGGAATTGCCACACTGTCTTCCACAATGGTTGAACTAATTTACATTCCCACCAACAGTATAAAAGCGTTTCTATTTCTTCACAGCCTCGCCAGCATCTGTTGCTTCTTGACTTTTTAATAATCACCATTCTGACTGGCATATCACACTTTTAAGGAAAAGGTTATAATTGCAATTTTATGCAACTCATCCAGATAGTAGAAAAAGAAGGCATATTCCCCACTTCATTCTATGAAGCTAGCATAACATGACACAAAAACCAGATAAGGACAGATGGTGTGAAATTTATACACCCATCTAAATAATAAACATACATGCAAAATTCTAAACCAAATGTTAGCAAATTGAGTAAAATAGTAATAAAAAGATAAAATTCTACAACCAAGATGTTATTTAAACAAATAAAGGAGAAAACGTTTTGATCTTCTCTACAGAAAAAAGCATTTCATAAAATTAAACACCTATTGATAAAAACTCAGTAAATAGAAATAGACTAGAATTTCTAAACCTGGAAAGAAGGATTGAGAAAAACCCTACTGAGCTTTATTCCAAGTGGGAAAATGGGAGAAGCATTCCCTATAAAATCATAAAGACAAGGATACCTACTGTTACACTCCTTCCCCACATTATGTTAGACATTCTTTCTAGCACATTATGTGCATGCGCACGCGTACACACACACACACACACGATCAGAAAGGAGGAAACAAAATTGTTGTTACTTCTAAGTGATACAGTTTCTATACAGGAAATCCAAAAGGATATACATGATAAATTACTTGAAATAACAGAAAATTTAGTAAGAATTTTAAGACATAAGATCAATAATATACACAAGTCAACTGTGGGTCTAGATCTTAGCAACAAACAGGAAAAACAGTTAATCAATTAAAAAAGTATATTAACAATAACAAAAATCTTAAACTACCTAAAAATAGATCTCATGAAAGATATGTACGATCTGTAAGCTATGATTCCATTTATATGACATTTTGTTAAAGACCATGGTATAGGAACAGAGGACAAATATTGATCGCCTGGCATTTGGCAGGGCTGGGGTGGAGAAGGCTGACTGCACAGGGGCCTGAGAGGAAGGTTTTGGGGTGATGGAAACGCTCGGCCTTGATTGCAGTGGTGGTCACGTGACTGCATACGTTTTCAGAATTTACAGAATGTTATACCTAAAGGGTGAATGTAAATTATGCCTCAATGAACCTGACTTAAAAAAATAAGATTATTTTGTTTGTTAAATGACAAAGTAGGCCGGGTGCAGTGGCTCACGTCTGTAATCCCAGCACTTTGGGAGGCTGAGGCGGGTGGATCAGCTGAGCTCGGGAGTTCGAGACCAGCCTTACCAACATGAAGAAACCCCGTCTCTATTAAAAATACAAAAAAATTAGCAGAGCATGGTGGCACATGCCTGTAATCCCAGCTACTTGGGAGACTGAGGCAGGAGAATCACTTGAACCCGGGAGGGGGAGGTTCCAGTGAGCCAAGATCGTGCCACTGCACTCCAGCCTGGGCAACAAGTGAGAAACTCCGTCTCAAAAAAAAAAAAAAAAAAAGACAAAGTAATACACCCACATTCATAGCAGCATTATTTACAATAGCTGGAGGTGGAAACAACCCAAATGTCTGTCAACAGATGTAGTATATACATATAATGGAGTATTATTCAGCCTTATAAAGGAAGGGAATTCTGATACATGCTACAACAAGGATGAACCTTGAGGGAAATATGCTAAGTGAAATGAGCTAGTTGCAAAAGGATAAATATTGTATGATTCCACTTATATGTGTTTCCTAGAGTAGTCAAATTCATAGAGACAGAAAGTAGAATGGTGGTTTCCAGGGGGATTGCGGGGAGAATGGGGAGTTAATGTGTAATTGGCATGGAGTTTCTGTTTGGGAAGATGAAAAAGTTCTGGAGATACGTGGCAGTGATGGTCGCACAATAATATGAATGTATTTAATGTCACTGAAAACGGTTAAAATGACAAATTTTAAAAAATTAAAAAAATTTAAAAATTAATTAAAAAAAATAATAAAAATGTAAAAATTACACACAAAAAAGACAAGGCAAACCTAGACCAGGAGAAGGAGGCCATAATATATAGATTCAGCAAAAGACTCATATCCAGAGTATATAAAGAGCTCCCACAAATCAATAAGAAAAAGCCAAACAAACCAACTTAAAAATGGATCAAATGGCTCATGTCTGTAATCCCAGCACTTTGGGAGGCTGAGGCAGGCGGATCATGAGGTCAGGAGATCGAGACCATCCTGGCTAAAACGGTGAAACCCCATCTCTACTAAAAATACAAAAAATTAGCCGGGCGTGGTGGCGGGTGCCTGTGGTCCCAGCTACTTGGGAGGCTGAGGCAGGAGAATGGCATGAACCCCGGGGGGTGGAGGCTGCAGTGAGCCGAAATCGCGCCACTGCACTCCAGCCTGGGCGACAGCGAGACTCCATCTCAAAAAAAAAAAAAAAAAAAAAAATTTGGGGCCAGGGGCCAGAGAAGAATGTTCGCTCTGGCTCGTGGATGTGACTCCCTTCAGGCCACGCAGGAAGAAATTTAGAACCAAGAACAGTCGTTGGCTCAGTCCCCACTTCCCCCTTAGCTGAGGCCTGTGTGCTGGTGGATCTGTTTAATTGGGGTCCAGGTGTTTGAAAAACAACTCAGGGACATATGTTAAGATGTTATCTTTAGTTTCTATAGGGAACCAAACATCTGACCCTAACTTTCTTGGCTGTTGTTTTTAGTTACTATTACCTTCTTGCTTATCAAGTTGTTTATTTACATCTCAGGACTAGCTAGGTCCCTGAAGTTTCTCTTGAAGGAATTCAAGATTTTCCTTTATTTTCATGCTTGGGGGGCCTGCAGGTCCCTAAAAAAGGGTCCTTGCTCCATCTCAAGTGTAATAATATCTAAAGTACAGGGTCATTGGAAGATTAAATGGCATGGCATATGAGAAAGCTTTTGGCACAGTGCCTGGCATCTAGTGACCGTCAATAAAATAATGTCTCTTGCATTCCCTAGCTATATGACTGGCAGCCAGTAGGCAGACAGAGGGGTTGGGTGAGGGTCTCTGGGCAGGAGCTGGTAGGAAGTTGTCTCTCCAGGCCTGGACAAAGGGAATGCGGGTGAATGGAGGGCTGCAGCACTGTGGGGAGGGTCACTGGCACATCAGGCAAATAAATGGATGTGGAAGCCTGGGGCACCCTCTGCATCTGAAAGGGGAGGGGAGCAGGGGGTGGATTTGAGATCATCCTGGGAGGTGATGACATGAGAAGTGGGTCTAGGACAAAATTCTGGAGAACAACGTATTTGAGGAGCTGGCTGAAGAGAAGTCAGAAAAGGAATACGGGGAGAAGAAGGAGAGGCCACATCGTGCAAGCCGAGGGCATGGCTGTGGCTGGCACCGGGCACTGCAGAGCAGTCGGCAGGAAGCTTGTGTCACTGGACCAGGCTCCAAAGGTCATGGCAGTCTTTGTGGTGCGGCTGGAAAAGCAAGGGCCCAGAGGGCACCGGACAGACTGTTGAGAAGATTCAAGGTCATGGGAGGAGGGCTTAAAAAATGAAGTGCTGTGTGCAGTTTCTATGCCATGGGGAAGGAGCCATTGGCTGAGAGCGGCTTTGAAGTGGGAAGGGGGAGAGGAGGGAGGGAAGAGGCAAAGGCTGAAGGTTTCGTGGGCGGGTCAGGCAGGGAGTTAGTGGGGGCTGCCTGGAGGGTCACAGTTGTCTCTGAAGGAGGAAGGACTTGAGCTGGAGCTTGACGGAGGGAAAGCATCAAACTGACAGGCCAAAGGACATCCTGGATTAGGATGAGGAGGAAAAGGAGGGACGAGGTATGGAGGTGGAAAATTGGCTAGAAAGGGAGGGGATGAATTGCAGAGAGATGGCCTGACAGCACAGGACGAGCACGGTAGCGAGTGATGGAGGATAGCGTGTCGCTGGCCAGACGGAGGATAGCGTGTCGCTGGCCAGGTCTGGTCACTCCTGAAGGGCCGGGGCCTTGCAGGCCAGGAGGTGGCTCTGTGGGCCAGAGAGCCCTCCCAGCGCACTCAGGTGGGGTGGCTGCCACGGGAGATGGGCAGGGCCTCTCCTTGCAGACAGAAGGCAGGGGCCGAGTTGTTCAAACGGGCCCTGATAGTTTGCTTTTCTGCCTTCTCTCTCCTCCTGGATTTGTGGTTTGTTTGTTTTGGTTTCCCCCCCACCACTTCCCCCCGCACCCCACAGTCTCTGGAGACTAAGCCAGGGTCTCCATGTTGCAGTTACATCTCATGTATTTAATTTGGCCCCCTTAATAAACAGAGGGTGGGGCAGAGGCTGTGAGAGAAGGATGGAATTAAAACCACATCCTGGAGTAATGAGATCTCCGTTTGGCCTCCTTCCCTTCTTTTCCCACTCCCAGGCTCTGCTCCTCTACCCTCCTTTCTTGGAGAGAAACACAGCTCTGCTTGCCTAATGGAAGTCAGTGGGAAAATTCTGTTCACATTCCATATATAGTAGTCACTCAGTATGTGTGGGGGATTAGCTCCAGTACCCCTTGCAGATAACAAAATCCACAGATGTTCAAGATCCTGATATAAAATGGTATCGTGTTTGCATGCAACCTCCTGTATACCTTAAATCACGCATCCTCCTGTATACTTTAAATCATCTCTAGATTACTTAGAATACCTAATACAATGTGAATGCTATGGAAATAATTGTTATACTGTATTGTTTACAGAATAATGACAAGGAAAAAAGTCTGTGCATGTTCAGTACAGATGCAATTTTTTTCCCAAATATTTTCAATCCTTGGTTGGTTGAATCTATGGACACAGAATCCATGGATATGGGGGCTGACTGTATAACCTTGTTGGCATAAACCCTTTCCACGGTGAGAGAGCTTTGAGGAGTGGAATCTGTATATGAATATATTTATAATCATGTTTGGATGACTGCAGGCTTGCTCTTGGGCAGAGCAGAGTTGGGCTGTAAAAAAGGATGGGAAGATTTTTCCCATCAATGGAAAACTCCCTGTTTGCCCCGACCCTTAGAGAAGGGAATGGAAGAAAGCTCTGAGTGATGTGGCCTTTGGGAGACCTCATGGTAGGGAAAAGCCAGGGAGCAGATCTGAGCCGCAGGGAGACGATTTGTACAGGAACTGACTCGTAGTAAAATCAAATCTCAATTCTCCAGGCTTAGCATTTGCGACTTAAGATTGGATTCTGAAGTCTCATTTGTCTTCCGGGATTCTGCTCCCCTTGGCTCTCTGATACAGGGTTCTATGGCCACCCCCTGCTGGCTTTAGGTGGCTGGCCCAGCCCAGGTTTGACCTGGGATCATTGCCTCAATTTGCTAAATACAGCTGAGTCAAGATTGGGGTACTTAACACAATATTGTTCAAGGTTCAGGAATGACAAAGGGGAAATAAACATAGAAAGTAACATGAAACCAGCCCAGGTGCCAGGGGCAAGGATGGCTGCTTCTTGTTCCCCCTCCTGCCCAGGGCTCTCTCCCTGGCTCTGGCCCATCACAGAGGCCACCTTCTTCCACCTCTCCTGTCCCTGGGACATAGCTTTGCCTTGGGGGCCCCAGAGAATAATTTTCTCAGACAACATCAAATAAGCCTGTAGAAGGGAGAAACACAGACAGTGACACCAGCTTGGTTGGCCACTGCAATCCTTCTTTAGCTGTTTTCTACTCCCCAGCTTCAGTGGCACCAGAGGGTCATGAGACCATCTGTTAGGACAAGGCATTGTTTGCGTCTTGATTTTTTTTTTTTTTTTTTTTTTTTGAGACGGAGTCTTGCTCTTGTTACCCCGTCTACAGTGCAATGACACGATCCTGGCTCACTGCAATCTCAGCCTCCTGGGTTCAAGAGATTCTTCTGCCTCAGCCTCCCAAGTAGCTGGGATTACAGGCACATGCCACCATGCCCAGCTAATTTTTGTATTTTTAGTAGAGATGGGGTTTCGCCATGTTGGCCAGGCTGGTCTCGAACTCCTGACCTCAGGTGATCCTCCTGCCTCGGCCTCCCAAAGTGCTGGGATTACAGGCTTGAGCCACCATGCCCGGCTTTTTTTTTTTTTTTTTTTTGAGACAGGGTCTCACTCTGTCACCCAAGCTGGAGTACAGTGGCACAATTTCAGCTCACTGTAACCTCTGCCTCCTGGGTTCAAGCGACTGTCCTGGCTCAGCCTCCTGAGTTGTTGCAAATGACAGGATCTCAATCTTATTTATGGCTGAAGAGTACTCCCTTGTGTATATGTGCCACATTTTCTTTATCCATTCACCTGTTGATAGACACTGATATGGTTTGGCTGTGTCCTCAACCCAAATTTCGTCTTGGATTATAGCTCCCATAATTCCCACATGTTGTGGGAGGGACCCAGTGGGAAATAATTGAATCATAGAGGTGGTTTCCCCCATACTGTTCTTGTGGTAGTGAATAAGTCTTATAAGATCTGATGGTTTTATAAGAGGAAACTCTTTTGCTTGGCTCTCTCATTCTCTCTTGTCTGCTGCCATGTAAGACATGCCATTTGCCTTCTGCCATGATTGTGAGGCCTCCCCAGCCACGTGGAACTGTGAGTCTATTAAACCTCTTTTTCTTTATAAATTACCCAGTCTCAGGTATGTCTTTATCAGCAGCATGAAAATGGACTAATACAGACACTTAGGTGCTTCCAAATCTTGGCTATCATGAATAGTGCTGCAATAAACATGGGAGCTCAGATATCTCTTCAATACACTGATTTCTTTTCTTTTGGGCATATACCAGCAATGGACTTGCTGGATCATATGGTAGCTCTATTTTTAGTTTTTTGAGGAATCTCCAAACTGTTCTCCATAGTGGTTGTACTAATTTACATTCCCACCAACAGTGTACAAGGATTCCCTTTTCTCCACAGCCTCACCAGTCATTTGTTATTGCCTGTCTTTTGGATAAAAGCCATTTTAACTGGGGTGAGATGCTATCTCATTGTAGTTTTGATTTGCATTTCTCTGATGATCAGTGATGTTGAGCACCTTTTCATATGCCTGTTTTCCATTTGCATGTCTTCTTTTGTGAAATATGTGTTCAGATCTTTTGCCCATTTTAAAAACAGGATTATTAGATTTTTTCCTATTTAATTGTTTGAGCTCTTTATATACTTTGGTTATTGATCCCTTGTCAGGTGGATAGTTTGCAAATATTGTCTCCCATTTGGTGGGTGGTCTCTTCACTTTATTGATTGCTTCCTTTGTTGTGCAGAGCTTTTTAACTTGATGTGATTTCATTTGTCCAATTTTTGCTTTGGTTGTCTGTCTGTGCTTGTGGGGTATTAAGAAATCTTTGCCCAGTCCAATGTCCTAGAGAGTTTTCCTGATGTTTTCTTATAGTGGTTTCATAGTTTGAGGTCTTAGATTTAAGTCTTTAATTCATGTTGATTTAATTTTTGTACATGGTGAGAGATAGGGGTCTAGTTTTTTCTTCTGCATATGGATATGCAGCTTTCCCCATACCATTTATTGAAGAGACTCTTCTTTCCCCAGTGTATGTTCTTGGCACCTTTGTAAAAAATGAGTTCACTGTAGATGTATGGATTTGTGTCTGGGTTCTCTATTCTGTTCCATTAGTCTATGTGTCTGTTTTTATGCTAGTACCATGCTTTTTTGGTTACTATAGCTCTGTAGTATAATTTGAAGTCAGTAAATGTGATTCCTCCAGTTGTGTTCTTTTTGCTCAGGATGGCTTTGGCTATTCTGAGTCTTTTGTGGTTCCATATAAATTTTAGGATTTTTTTTCTGTTTCTGTGAAGAATGTAATTTTTATTTTGATAGAGATTGCGTTGAATCTGTAGATTGCCTTGGCTAGTGTGGACATTTAAAAAATCTTGACTCTTTCAACCCATGAACATGGAATATCTTTACTTTTTTTTTGGTCCTCTTCAGTTTCTTACATCAGTGTTTTAGAGTTTTCATTGTAGAGATCTTTCACTTATTTGGTTATGTTTATTCCTAGATATTTTATTTGTAGCTGTAGTAAATAGGATTACTTTCTTGATTTCGTTTTCAGATTATCCACTGTTGCCATATAGAAATTCTACTGCTTTTTGTATGTTGATTTTGTGTCCTGCAACTTTACTGAGTTTATCAGTTCTAATAGTTTTTTGTAACATCTTTATGTTTTTCCAAATATAAGATCATATTGTCTGCAAACGATAATTTGACTTCTTCCTTTCCAATTTGGATGCTCTTTATTTCTTCCTCTTGTCTGATTGCCCTAACTAGGACTTCCAGTACTATGTTGAATTAACAGCGATGACAGTGGGCATCCTTGTCTTCTTCCAAGTCTTAGAGGAAAGGCTTTCAGTTTTCTCCCATTCAGTATGATACTAGCTGTGGGTCTGTTGTATATGGCTTTTATTGTGTTGAGGTATGTTCCTTCTATACCCAGTTTTTTGAGGGTTTTTATCATGAAGAGATGTTGAATTTTATCAAATGGTTTTTCACCATCAATTTAACTGATCTTATGGTTTTTGTCCTGTATTGTGTTGAAATGATGTTGTATCCCATTGATTGATTTGTGTGTGTTGAACCATCCTTGCATCTCTGGGATAAATCCCACTTGGTCATGATGAATGATTTTTAAAAATATGTTGTTGAATTTGGTTTGCTAGTATTTTGTTGAGGATTTTTTGCATCAATGTTTATCAGGGATATTGGCCTGTAGTTTTCTTTTTTTGATGTGTCTTTGTCTGGTTTTGGTATCAGGATAATATAGGCCTCGTAGAATGAGTTGGAAGTATTCCCTCCTCCTCTTAGTTTTTGGAATAGTTTGAGTAGTATTGTTAGTAGTTCTTTAGTTCTTTAAATGTTTGGTAAAATTCAGCATTGAAACCACTGGGTCCTGGGCTTTTCTTTGACGGGAAACTGTTTATTATGGCTTTGATCTCATTACTTGCTATTGTCCTGTTCAAGTTTTGGATTTCTTCATGGCTTAATCTTGGTAGGTTGTATGTGTCTAAGAATTTATCCATTTATTCTAGGTTTTCCATTTTATTGGCAATTTATTGGTAGGCTTCCTTATTTATTAGTAGCCTCTAATTTAAATCCTCTGAATTTCTGTGGTATAAGTTGTAATGTCTCCTTTTTCAGCTCTGATTTTTATTTATTTGAATCTTCTCTCTTTTTTTCTTAGGCTAAAGATTTGTCACTTTTTTATCATTTCAAAAACCAACTTCTGTTTCTTTGATCTTTTGTATTTTTTTATTTCAATTTCATTTATTTTTGCCCTGATCTTTATTATTTCTTTTCTTCTACTAATTTTGGGTTTGGTTTACTCTTGCTTTTCTATTTCTTTAAGATGCATTGTTAGGTTGTTTATTTGAAATCTTTCTACTTTTTTGATGTAGGCGATTATTGCTATAATCTTTCTTCTTAGTACTGCTTTTGCTGTACCCCATAGGTTTTGGTATGCTGTGTTTCCATTTCCATTTGTTTCAAGAAATTTTTAAATTTTCTTCTTAATTTCTTCATTAACCCACTGGTCATTCAGGAATGTACTGTTTAATTTCCATGTGTTGGTATAGTTTTCTAAATTTCTCTTTTTTTGGTTTCTAGTTTTATTCCATCATGGTCAGAGAAGATACTTGATTTTTTTTTTTTAATTTTAAGACTTGTTTTGTGGCCTAATATGTGGTCTATCCTTGAGGATGATCCAGGTGCTGAAGAGAAGAATGTGCATTCTGTAGCCATTGGATGAAATATTCTATAAATATCTATTGGGCCCATTTGGTATATAGTGCAGATTAAATCTGATGCTTCTTTGTTGATTTTCTGTGTAGATGATCTGTCCAACACTGAAAGTGGGGTGCTGAAGCCTATTATTGTATTAAAGTCTATCTCTCTCTTTAGCTCTGATAATATTCGCATTATATATCTGGGTGCTCCAATGTTGGGTGCATATATATTTACAGTTGTTATATCCTTTTGCTGAATTGATCCCTTTATCATTATATAATGACCTTTTTAAAATCTCTTTTTATAGTTTTTGTCTTGAAATCTGTTTGGTCTGATAAAAGTATAGCTAATCCTGCTCTTTTTTCAGTTTCCATTTGCATGGAATATCTTTTTCTATTCATCTTTTTATTTTCAGTCTATGTGTCTTTATCAGTGAAGCATGTTTCTTGTAGGCAACAGATCATTGGGTCTTGTTTTATTCATTCAGCCACACTATGTCTTGATTAGAGAGTTTAGTTCATTTACATTCAATATTATTATTGATAAGTAAGGACTTACTCCTGCTATTTTGTCATTTGTTGTCTCTTATTTTTGGTGATCTTTGTGTCTTTATTCCCTTCTTTCCTGTCTTCCCTTTAGTGAAGGTGATTTTCTCAAATGGTGTGTTTTAATTTCATGCTTATTTTTTGTTTATCTGTTGTAATGCTTTTTGAGTTTACCATGAGGTTTGCAAATAGTATCTTATGACATATTATTTTAAGCTGATGATAACTTAATACTAATTGCATAAACAAATGAACAAGCAAGCAAAGACAAAACTAATACAAATTCTACACTTTAACTTCATCCCCCTGATTTTTTTTTAACTTTTTGTTGTTTATATTTATGTTATTGTACTGCCTATATCTTAAGAAGTTGTAGTTATTATTTTTGATAGGTTTATTTTTTAGTCTTTCTACTTAAGATATAAGTAGTTTACACACCACAAGTACAGTGTTATAATATTTTATGTTTTTCTGTGTACTTACTATTACCAGTTTTTTTCCTTCAGATGATTTATTGTTCATTAACATTCTCTTTTTTCATATTGAAGAACTACCTTCAGTGTTTCTTGTAGGATAGGTCTGCTCTTGATGAAATCCCTCAGCTTTTTTTTTTGTCTGGGAAAGTCTTTATTTCTCCATGTTTGAAGGATATTTTCAACAGATATACTATTCTAGGGTAACAGTTTTTCTTTCAGCACTTTAAATATGTCATGCCACTCTCCCCTGGCCTGTAAGGTTTCCACTGAGAAATTTGCTGCCAGGTGTGGAGCTCAATTGTATGTTATTTATTTCTTTTTTCTTGCTGCTTTAGGATTCTTTCTTTATCCTTGACCTTTGGGAATTTGATTGTTAAATACCTTGAGGTAGTCTTATTTGAATTAAATCTGCTTAGTGTTCTATAACCTTCTTGTACTTGAATATTGATATTTTTCTCTAGGTTTGGAAAGTTCTCTGTTATTATCCTTTTGAATAAACTTTCTACCCCAGTCTCTCTCTCTACTTCTTCTTTGAGGCCAATAACTCTTAGATTTGTCTTTTTGAGGCTATTTTCTAGATCTTTTGTGTTTGCTTCTTTCTTTTTTATTCTTTTTTCTTTTGTTTCCAATGTGTGTTTTCAAATAGACTGTCTTCAAGCTCACTAATTCTTTCTTCTACTTGATCAGTTCTGCTGTTGAGAGACTCTGATGCATTCTTCAATATGTCAATTGCATTGTTCAGCTCCAGAATTTCTTCTTGATTCTTTTAAGTTATTTCAACCTCTTTGTTAAATTTATCTGATAGTATTCTGAATTCCTTCTCTGTGTTATCTTGGATTTCATTGAGCTTCCTTGAAACAGCAATTTTGAATTCTCTGTCTGAAAGGTCACATATCTCTATTTCTCCAGGATTGGTTCCTGGTGTCTTATTTAGTTCGTTTGGTGAGGTCATGTTTTCCTGGATGGTGTTGATGCTTGTGGATGTTTGTCAGTGTCTGGGCATTAAAGAGTTAGGTATTTATTGTAGTCTTCACAGTCTGGACTTGTTTGTACCCATCCTTCTTGGACAGGCTTTCCAAATAGTCAAAGAGATTGGATGTTGTGATTTAAGTCTTTGGTCACTGCTGCCATATCTGCTTTAAAGGCCACCCCAAGCCCAGTAATGCTGTAGCTCTTGCACTAATAGAAGTACTGCCTTAGTGGTCTTGGTAATCCAGAAGAATTCCCTGGATTACCAGGCAGAGACTCTTGTTCTCTTCCCTTACTTTCCCCCAAACAAACAGAGTCTGTATCTCTGTGCTGAGCTCCCTGGAGCTGAGAGAGGGGTGACACAAGTACCCCTTTAGCCACCACCACTGGGACTGCACTGGGTCAGACCCAAAGCCTGGACAGCAACTGAGTCTCACCCAAGGCATGCATTGACCACTGCCTGGCTACCACCTATGTTCACTCAAGGCCCAAGAATCCCTACAGTTAGCAGGTGCCATATTGAGCCAGGCTCGTGTCCTTTCCTTCAGGGCAGTGAGTCCTCCTGGCCCCAGGGGGGTCCAGAGATGCCATCCAAGAGCCAGGGCTGGAGTCAGGAACCTTAGGAATCTACCTGATGCTCTATTCAACTGTGGCTGAGCTGGCACCCAAGCCACAAGACAGAGAATCCTTCCCACTCTTCCCTCCCCTTTCCTCAAGTACAGGGGTCTCTCCCCGTGACCACTGCCACCCCAGGCCTGTGGTAAATACTGCCTGGCTATGTTCAGTCGAGGCCCAGGCTGCTTCAGTCAGCTTGTGGTGAATGCTGCCTGTACCTAGTCCCTCCCTTCCAGGCAGCAGGCTCCCCTCTGGCCCAGAGCAGGTCCAGAAATGCCATCAAGGAGCCAAAGTCTAGAATTGGGGACCCCAGGAGCCCATTTGATGCTCTACCCTACTTGGGCCTAGCTGGTACCAGGTTCTTAGGATTTTTGGTTCTTATTAAGGTGCTTTTCTGTGTGGACAGTTGTTTAATTTGGTGTTCCTGCAGGGGGACGAACGCTGGAGGCTTCTATTCAGCCATCTTGCTCTGCCTTCCCCTCATTGTCTTTTCTTGTCTTTTTCTTTTTTTCTGAGATGGAGTCTTGCTCTGTCACCCAGACAGGAGTGTAGTGGTGTGATCACAGCTCACTGCAGCCTCCACCTCCTGGGCTCAAGTAATCCTCCCATCTCAGCCCACCAAGCCGCTGGGATCACAGGCGTGTGCCACCACGCCTAAGTTTTTTTTTTTTTTTTTTGTGGAGATGGGGTCTTGCCATGTTGCCCAGGCTGGTGTCATACTTCTGGGATCAAGTGATCCTCCCACCTTGGCCTCCCAAAGTGTTGGGATTATAGATGTGAGCCACTGTGCCTGGGTCCATTGTGCCTTTCAATGACATATTTTAAAAAGTTTCCTGGCAGGTCCTTGGTTAAAGCTTCCTTCCGGGAATTGCTCTTTCCATAAATCATGGTAAGGAGGTTGTGCCCTCAGAAGCTGAGCCCACCCCGGCCCTCCTGGGTATGCGGAGAGCAAAGCCTCCTCTGCTGAGGAGTGAAGCCAGTTCCCTAAGGGCTGAGGGAGGACTGGAGAGATGCATGTTTTAGAGCAAGGGCGTAGTCTGTCCCTTTGGGCTTCTCAGAAGGCCATGATCACAGTGGCTGTTTTCTGGCCCCTGGGTCTCCCCTTGAGCTGAGGAGGAGATGTGGCCACCTGGTTAGGCTTGGAGATTGATGGCTTGGTCCCTGGATTTTTGAGGGTCTTATTTATTTTCTCAGGCTGAGTTCCCACCTGGTGGGAAGCACTGTGCAGGTTCCTGGGGACGCAGCCCTGCACAGCCCAGACTGGACTCCTTTCCCATGGAACTTACAACACACGGGAGAGGCAGAGAGATCCAAGTGCACAGAAAAACACATGAAGATTCAGCCCTGTCATCTTGTGCAAAGTGAGTTCCACATAATTCAATTATAAAATGAGAGATTGTGTTTCTGTGAGCTTCATAAAAATGAACTATTTCTCTGTCACAAAAGGTAAAGACAGTACACACGACACTGTGCATCGTAATCCTTACACTGAATTGAGAACATCTCGAATGGTCCTGAGGCTACCACTTTCTGGACACCGCATCTCCTCTCCGAAGACATGAGCTAGGGCTTTGCCTCATCTACACCAGGACTGGGTGCTGGCTATGGGAACAGCATGTGCAAAGGCCTAGAGCCCCATCTGTGTCTAGCCTGATTGGTGCCAGGTGAGGACGCCAGGACCATGAGCATCTCCTGGGCAAGGCTGCTCTTCTCGGGTAGCCCCAGCACCCAGCCTGGTGTCAACACACAGTAGGGCTCACAGGTATTTCTGGACTGAGGGAAGCTCTAAGCGGAGGTGCTCAAGGCCCAGGAGGCAGGCTGGCCTGGGAAACATCACTGCACTCCTTCCTGGCAGCATCTTCGTTTGTGCCTTGGCAGATGTTCCAGGAAAACTGGCCCACGCCCTTCTCGCAAGCCTTAAGACGGCTGCCTTTTGCCTGCATTTAAATGCAGTGTACCAAATGTCAGTTGGCCACTGACTCATAAGTTTTCTGAGGCCACACATGCCTTTGAAATGCTTGAGAGAGCACTTCTTACAGAAAATCTGTATACTGCACCCACCCAGTTAGATATGGAGTGTTCTGGGGTCCTCTCCGCTGGCCTGCCTGTGAGGTGGCCCAGCTGTAGAGCTCAGAGACCCCGGCTCCCACCCCACCTGACCCCTCTCTCTCCAGACTCTCTGATGCCTGCTGTGTCAGGTGTCCCAGCCTCCCCTGGGAGATCTCCCGACCAGGCTCTGCCTCTCTCCTGTGCCCATAGCTGGGCCGGGGGCAGCCTGTTCCCAGCAGACAGTCAGACCAGCCCCACCTGGTAACTTAGACTCCTAGACCCCAAACCTGAGGGGCTGCTGTGATGGCGCCCCCAGTAGCTCTCCCTGTCCCTCACTGGCTCTTCCTCCTCTGAGAGGCCTGGGAAGGTTCAGAGGCTCCAGATGCTGGAACACCCGCTTCCCTGCAGAGGCTCAGCCAGCCCGGCTCTCCCCTTCTCTGTGATCCCTGTGGTCCCACCCAGCTTGCTGGCTTCTAGTGAGCCAGCCCCGCTCTCCCCTTCTCTGTGATCCCTGTAGTCCCACCCAGCTTGCTGGCTTCTAATGTCACGAATGCCTCTGCTTTCACTTCGTCTCCCATCTTTGCTTTCTAGTCTGCACTGATCGTGACATTTCCACCATCTCTTGCTAGAACCCTGGACTCCCTTACCCCTCTGCCTTGCTCCTGCCCGGTGAACCCCTAGCCCTAGATGGCCCCAAGAGGGTGTCCTCCCCAGCAACTAGTCTGGCTGTTCTCCCTGCACTTCCCTCCCGCTTCCCTGTGCTCCCACGTCCCCTTTCCTCCCTCACTCCCAGGCTGTCTTCCATTTCCCAGGGACTAAGGGAGGTGAGAGGGACAGTGGCACTCTGAAAAAAGACCAGAGGCAGCAGGGGGCCGGGGAGGAAGAGACTCTGAAAGTGAGCAGTACTCAGCCGTACCCAGCAGGACTCAGGGTACTCAGTTGTATTCAGCAGGACTCAGAGTGCCCAGCCATACCCAGCAGGACTCAGGGGCCTGGCCGTATCCAGCAGGACTCAGGGTGCCCAGCATACTCAGCAGGACTCAGGGTGCCCAGCACACCCAGCAGGACTCAGGGTGCCCAGCATACTCAGCAGGACTCAGGGTGCCCAGCATACTCAGCAGGACTCAGGGTGCCCAGCACACCCAGCAGGATTCAGGGTGCCCAGCATACTCAGCAGACTCAGGGTTCTTGGCTGTACCCAGCAGGTCTCAGGGTTCTCGGCTGTACCAAGCAGGTCTCAAGGTTCTCGGCTATACCAAGCAGGTCTCAGGGTTCTTGGCTGTACCCGGCAGGTCTCAGGGCACCCGGCCATACCCGGCAGTACTTTAGAAATACTCAGTAGTACTTAGGGTGCTCTAGTGTGGACTTTGTCCCCCCAGTGCCTTTGGCTGAATTGGGTCCTCACAAAATTCACATATTGAAGTCCCAGCCCCCAGCCAGGACATCAGAATATGATTATACAGTTAACCCTTGAACAACAAGGGGTCAAGGACACCAACCCCCTTGTAGTCAAGACTCACATATGACTTTTGACTCCCCCCAAACTTAACTACTAATAGGCTACTATCGCCTGGAAGCCTTACCAATGACAAACAGTTGATGAACACATATTATGTATGCTATATGTATTATGTACTGTATTCCTACAACAAAGTAAGCTAAAGAAAATGTTATTAAAAGAAACAAAAGGAAGAGAAAATCTATGTATTAGTCATTAAGTGGAAGTGGATCCTCATCAAGGTCTCCATCCTCCCGGTCTTCATGCTGAGTAGGCTGCAAGAGGGGTGGGGGGTGGTGGGTCTTGCTGTCTCAGAGGCAGAAGAAAATCCGTATGTAAGTGGACTCACAAAGTTCAAACACATGTTGTTCCATAATCGCCTGTATTTGCAGACAGGGCCTTTACCGAGGTAATTAGGTTACCATGAGGCCATATGGGTGGGCCTTAATCCAGTATGACCAGTGTTCTTATGAGAAGAGGAAATGAGGGCATAGATTCGCACAGAGGAGAGTCTGGGTGAAGGCGCAGGGGAAGGCGCTTCTGCAAGGCAAGGAGAGAGGCCTCAGAAGAAACCAGCCATGAGGATGCCTTGATATCGGACTTACTTCCAGCCTCCAGAACTGTGAGGACATTTTTGCTGAGGCCTCTCAGTCAGTGGTGCTGCAAGCTGGAAGAAACCTCGGAGGTCATCTCATGATCCATCCACTTCTGTTTACTGATGGGGAGACGAGGCCAAGAGCGAGAGTGCAGGGCCACGAAACAGGTCAAAGACAGCACTCCCAGGCCAAGGATGGCTTCTTAGCCTGGCGGATGCCAGGACTGAGGTGCTGGAACAAGAGAAGCTAGGGGAGAGACAGGTGGGGTGCAGGTGGGAGGAGAGGGCACCCTCTCCTGGGGCAAGGCAGGTACAATGTGCTCAGGGGAGGAGGAACCTGAGGGAGCGCAGTTCGAGCTGCCTGCGTGTGCGTGTGCGTGTGCATGTGCGTGTGCGAGTGCGTGTGCATGTGCGTGTGCACGAGTGCGTGCTGGTGGTGTCGGGAGGGAAGGCAGGGAACAAGCGTTGTCTCTGCCTCCAGGAAGATGTGGTTGGCGGGGGTGGAAAGTGGCCCCTGGAGGTCTGACCAAGTTGCCTCCGGTGGCTCATGTCTGTAATCCCAGCACTTTGGGAGGCCGAAGTGGGAGGATTGCTTGAGCCCAGGAGTTCAAGACCAGACTGAGCAATATAATGAGACCCTGTCTCTACAAAAAAATTAAAAATTAGCCAAGTGTTGTGGCACACACCTGTGGTCTCAACTACTTGGAAGGCTGAGGTAGAAGGATTGCTTGAACTTTGGAAGTGGAGGGAGGTTGCAGTGAGCCGAGATGGCGCCACTGCATTCTAGCCTGGGTGATGAGCCTGTACTTCAGCCTGCACTCCAGCCTGGGCAAGACCCGCACCTCTCACCCCTGCCAAAAAAAAAGACTACTCTGGCTGCCGTGTGGAGGGCACCAGTAGAAACAGAGCAGCACCACCCTCAGCCTCATCTCACCTCCCTGAGCCATGCTTCACATAGAGGTGAAGGGTGATGGCAGCATGGCTCAGGGAGGTGAGATGGGGCTGGGAGTGGTGCTAGGATCCGAGATCCAGGGTGAGGGCAGAGTGAGCAGGAGGGGGAGGCTGATTGAATTGGGTGCAGTGGAGGCTGGGTGAGGGCCACTGACAGCAGGTGGATGGACTGGTCTGGAACCCAGAAGAAAGATCTGGGCAAGAGACTTAATTTGAGAATTAAGGCTAGGTTATAGGAGCAGACATGGCTAAGGGAATATATGCAGAGGAAAAAGAGAAGAGGCCTGAAATGGAACCCCTAGAAACACCTACGTTTATAGGATAACCTTTAGAGAAGGAGCCTCTTTGAGTTTTCTCATCTGTAAAATGGGTATAACTATGCAGGCCGTTGTAAGGATTAGAGAAGCTGATGTATATAGTGTTGGTGCTCCATTGATGGGACAGTCACATGCCACTGAACGTCAGGGACAAGTTCTGAGAAATGCATTATAAGACTATTTCATCACTGTGGGAACATCGTAGACTGTGTTCATGAAGCCTAGATGGTACAGCCTGCTTCGCACCTAGGCCACATGATAGAGCCTGTTGTTTCTAGGATACAAACCTGTACAGCATGTGACTGTACTGAACAGTGTAGGTGACTGTAACACAATGGCAAATATTTGGGCATCTAAACACAGAAAAGGTAGAGCAAAAATACGGTATTATAATCTGATGAGATCATCACCCTATGATGTGCATGACTGGATTTGTAACTATGACATGGTCCGCATTGCTCTTCCTCCTGTGCTACGTTGGCTGTTCCAGAGCTGTAGCCTGAGGACTGGGCTTCATTGCTGAATGCAGTCCTGTATCCAGACATTTGGTTCTGTTAATGCAGCCCAAAGCTGCACTTGGCTGCTGCTGAGCATGGGGTCAGCCAAGACCCCTGGATCTATGTGAAGCACGCCCTGCACCCAAGAACCCATGAGGCCCTCGTCATGGACCAGGCCCCGTGGCAGGAGCTGAGGGCAATTCTCAGACCTAGAATCGTCACTTGCCTTTTTCAGGCAAAGACAGGGAATTGATGGGCATCCTGAGGCTCCGTCCTTCAGTGCTCTGGGAGCCCAGGCAGCTGTCAGGAAAGGGACAAGGCCAGGGACTGGGAATGTGGAGGGAAGGGGCAGGTTTGAGGAGATCCTGGGTGATGAGAGAGGGACTCTCCAGGCTAGGGCATAGATGCTCTGGGTGCCCCTATCCCAGCCTCTTACATCTCTCAGTGAAGCCATGTCTGCTGCCCATGACAGGGAGTCTGGCTGTAACCATCTTTTGGAAGCTGGACGCCGGGCTAGTGGCAGTGGTTGGAGCAATGCTACCTCCTAGTGGTCTGATCTGCAAGTGCAGTCAATGGATGTGCCAGAGATCTCAGAGCTGCCCTCTGGGACCCCCACCCCACCTCTCCTGGGGTCACAGACTGCCTTTTGGTCAGCCTGTCTTAGTCTTGTCTGTAGCCACCTGTCAGCCTGCCTCCAGCTGTTTTTACCTTGGCATGTCCCTTCCGTTCTGGCTCATGTTAGCCGTTGCTCTGTGGCTGTCCGTTCCTCCGTGTCTCATTCCATCAGTTCCCGGCTCACCCTCTGCCGGGCCCTGGCTCTCTATTCTGCTTCTCACCTGTTTTGGACTTCTCCCTGCCCCCTATATCCCGTCCCTGTGTCCCCGAGCTGGGGTCATGCCTGGGGTTATGTCTGCCCTCTTCTTAACATTGAAGCTGGTTCTTGAGAAATACAGAGGCTTTTCTGCTTTTTCCAGGATGAGTCAGGAACTCCTGGAGTGAGAAGGGCTCAGGCCTCACCCAGCAGTGACCTCAGAGAGGGTGTGCAAGGTCAGAGGAGCCTCCAGCTGAGCTCAGCACTGTGACAAGAGACTTTCCAAAATACGCTTAAGGGTCTGGCCGGGGCTGGATGTGCTCCAGCAGGTGTCAGGGAAGAAGAATGAGCAAGCTGGCCGAGTCTGAGCCTGGCCCCGCCTAATATTGTCTCCTCCCTGAAGCCTCCCCTCCCTTCTGTGCTACCGCAGCTCTTAGGTCTGTGGCGTCCCATCCTGAAGCCACTGGTGCCATGTGATGGTTTGCATTTCAATTAATTAAAATTACATGAAATGAAAGACTTAGTTCCTCAGTCACACTAGCCACATTTCAGATGCTGAATGTCCACACATGGCTAGTGGCTGTTGACCATATTGAGTAGCACAGAAGAGAACATTAGCCGCATCACGGAAAGTTCCATTAGTCAGCACTGTCTTAGAATAATCTTTGGAAAACATCCCTTTCTTCTTATACTTTCCTACCCTCAGAGGGAGGATAGGATCATAATGTGTCCATCTCAGGATCCCTAGGGTCCAGCATGTCAGGTTATATACATTTGTTGGCTGGCTGGCTAGATGGATATATGGATGGATGGATGGATGGATGGGTGAAGGGAGGGAGGGAGAGAGAGATGGGTATATGGGTGGATAGATGGGTGGGTAGATAAATAGATGGATGATGGATGGATGGATATATAGATGAATAGGTGGATGGTGGGTGGGTGGAAAGATGGATAGGTAGATGAATAGATGGATGAATGATGGATAATGGATGGATATATGGATGGATATATAGATGGATGGATATATAGGTGGATGAGTGGGTGGATGGGTGGGTGGATATATGGATGGATGGATGGGTGGGTGGGTGGATGGTTGGATAAATGAATGGATAGATGGATGGATGAGTGGATGGATGGATGGGTGGGTGGTTGGACATGTGGGTGAGTAGATGAATGGATGGATGGATATATGGATGGATATATGGATGGATGGATGGATAGATGGAAGCTTGAATTCCCTAACTTCTATGCCATGGAAATCCCAGGGGGACCCAGGAAGTGGGCAGAGTTCCCTCTGAACTGGCCAGATGAGCTGGTCTGTGGAGATGTTGCTCCGCTCCAGGTTCTGCAAATGAACAGAGGGCCTTTGATGACCCTCTGCCTGAAAACTTGAACTTGTGAGTAGCTCTCAGGGGACTTAGAGCTACAGAGCTTGGAGGTTTCTGCAGGTAAAGCGAAGGACTGAAGGGCCAGCTGTGGAGACTTCCTGTTTCAGGGCGAGCACCTAGCTGTGTCTAGGGTGAAAGTAGCCAAGGTGGCTGGGAGTGGATGAGCTGGAGGAAGGGTAGCCAGATCCAGGCCTCAGGGATGGGCTGTCTGGGCTCACCCTTCTGCAGCTTGAACCCCAAGGAGTGGGGCCAGGTTCTGGAAGAGGGATGGGGCAGCTGCGAGGCTTGAGTCCAGCTCAGTCAAGGGCAGACAGGAGTTGAGGCCGACCTGGGAGGAACCCTTCCCAACACAAACTGTCACCAGCAGCTGGACCTGGTCAGCCAGAGTGGTAGTGGTCTGATCCAGAGCAGGAGTCTGATCCAGCAGGAGCAGGAGCTCAGTGGCAGCCTCTGTTCTATCCCCGCGGGCTGCTCTCCTCTCAGTACTCCGGAAGGCTCCTGAGCAAACTTGCTGCCTTGTTTGGACTACTCTGAAGGGGAAAGGATCTGCTCATCCCTGGGCAGGAGAGAGGGTGGTGCAGGCCATAGTTAATTCACAGACACCTGCTGAGCACTCACTGGCTGCCAGGCGTGTGTCAGGGCCGGGGGGTCTGTGTTGAGGATGCCACAGTCTTGCCCTGGAGAATACCTGACCCTAGCAGACGTCACATGACCCAGAGCTACAGAAGAGCAGAGGAAGGAATGAAGAGGGTGGGACTGTGGCTTCGCAGGGGCACGGCTTGCAGAGGCCAGTGTGCCGATTCTGCAGCCTCACTGTGCAGGTTCCACTTACAGATAGATGGTAGTAGCACCACGGGCAAATTACTTGGCCTTTTGTGATTCCTATTTGTTTGTTTGTGTTTTTAAAATCTACAATGCTCGATAGTAAAGTAATAGTGTGGAACCCATAGAGCTGTTGTGAGTTCATTCATGAGAAGTGTTCAGAATGGTGCCTGGTACACAGTAAGCATTATATAAATCCATGCTCTTAGCATTACGGAGCTACCCCTCTCACCTTTGGTTCTATTGGATTGATCAGACACCTTCTTCCCCAGGGAGGTAGCTGGAGGGGAGCAGCAGTGGCGTGAGGGGAGGAGAAAAAGTGGAGGTTTGGGTGCTGCAAGTGTTCCTGCTTTTCTGAACCTCATCCCTTGTCTAGGGGTGAAGAGAGGTGGGCAAGGGGAAAGCCCAGGTGTCAGGACCCGCCATGATCTCCAGGGACCAATGCACAGCATTGTCTGGGCTAGGGAGGACGCTGGCCTTCCCGGGTCCTCTAGTCCAGAGAGGGAAAGAAGCACAAGAGGGCACAATGAGTTCTTTCCTTTTTATTTTATTTTATTTTATTTTTTTTTAGAAAGGATCTCCTTCTGTTGCCCGGGTTGGAATGCAGTGGTGTGATCACAGCTCACAGCAGCCTCAAACTCTTGGGTTCAAGCGATCCTCCTGCCTCAGCCTCCCAAAGTGCTGGGATTACAGGCATGTGCCACTGAGCTCAGCCTTCTTTCCTTTTTAAATTTCCAAAGCATATATGCTCCATGTTACATGTTCAAAAAGCATAGTTCAAAAAACATAAAAAGCACGCAATGAAAGCCTCCCTCTGAAATCCCTTCTGCCTCATCAACCCCCCTCAACCCTTCCTGCAAAACCTAGTTCTTGAGATTAAACACCATTAATAATTTAGAGTGCATCCTTTCCAGGCCTTATGCATATTTTAATAATCTAAACACACACGTGCATACATACCATTTTGTATAAAAAGAAAGGAAAGAAAATTATATAATATTACACACATTATTCTGCAACTTGATTTTCCACCCATGATATGCCATGGAAATCCTTTCATGTTAGTACGTCTGGACCACTTCATGGCTTTTACTGCTTCAGAGTATTCGATCGTGTGGATGTATTATAATTTTTAAAAACCACTTACCCAGTAATGGACACTTAGGTGGTTTCCCATCTTTTGAGATTGCTAACAATTCTGCCGTGAGCATCCCTGCATATGCAGCTGTGTCTGTATGCAAGTGTTACCGAGACTGAATTCCCCAAGAGGAATTGCAGAGTGACAGAGAATGTGCATTTTAAAAGGTGATGGGTAGTAGGTAGGCATATTTTTAGGGTTTGTATCAAACTTCCATGGGAACCCCTGTATGTCCAGGGAGTGGGCAAGCCGTGTCACGTGGGGAGCACAATGCTGGTGACCCAAGTCTCCACACTGTCAGGCTGTTGGGCCCACTTGACATGGGACCACTGCCCCCTGCCTCCCAGCACATATTTATTGCACCTTTGCTTCCTTCCCATGGGCCTGATGCTACCTGGGAATCCTCCTGAATCTCCATAGCCCATTCATTTCCTCTTGCGGTGACATATCTGTTCTGTCCCTGTGCTCTTCCCTGGAGCCTCCATTTCTACTCTCAGCTGATGATGTCACTTCCTGTCTCACTGAGGAAATAGAAGCCACTGGGAGAGAATGTCCATGGTCCCCACCCCCACACCACACACCTGCTTGCATCTGCCTGGGTCTTCTGCTTCCTTCCTGGGCTGAGGCAACCCCTCCACTCTGTATGACCAGATCTTCAAAAAAAATTATTATTGAGATATAACTCATACTCCATGAAATTCACCCCTTTAAAGTGTACAATTTAGTGCTTTTTAGCGTATTCACAGAGTTGTGTAACCTTTATCGCCACCTAATTCCAGAACGTTTTCATCCCCACAGGAAACCCCGTTCCCATTAGCAGTCAGTCCCCATTCCCCCTCCCTGGTCCCTGGAGACCTCTGAACTATGCTGTCTCTGAAGAAATCTAGTCTCTCCAGACTCACCTGTTCTAGACATAAATGGAGTCACACACCATGTGGTCTTTCGCGACTGGCTTCTTTCACTTGGCATTTTGTACTCATGGGTCATCCATGTTGTAGCCTGTATCAGAACTTTGTTCTTTTTTATGGCTGAATAATATTCCATTGTATGGGTAGACTACATTTTGTTTATCCATGCGTCAGTTGATAGACATTGGTGTGGTTTCTACTTTTTGGCTCTTATAGACAATGCTGTTATGAATATTTGTGTGCACGTTTTTGTGTGGCTGTATATTTCTAGTTCTCTTAGGTACATACTTAGGAGTAGAATTGCTGGGTCATATGGTAACTGCAGGTTTAACTTTTAGAAGAACTGCCAAACTGTTATCCAAAGTAGCTGTATCATTTTACATTCCCACCAGCAGGGCCTGGGGGTTCCAGTTTCTCCCCGTTCTTGTGATTGCCTGGCGTTCCATTCTAGCCCTCTGGTGGGTGTGAAGTGCATCTCCTCTGGAAGCACAGTCAGATCTTCTCACCTGCTTGAGGACAGCACTCTCATATTTCTCCCTGACCTCTCCTTCGATACATTTATCCCTTTGTACCCCAATCACCCGTCAGCATGGAGGCAAGCTCTTATTTTTTCCCGCCTTAAAGAAACCTCTCTTGACCCACGGCCCCTCCAGCTAGCTCCCCATCTCTCTTCTCTCTTTTACAGCAAAACCCCACAGAAAAATTGTCTCAACTTGTCTCTGATTTCTCTCTTTTCATTCTCCTTTGAACGTACTCTTGTCAGACTTTTATCCCCACTCTGACCACAATCAAGGTCACCAGTGACCTCTACATTGCTAACCCCAGGGGATCTTTCTCAGCCCTGACTTAAGGATCAGTGGCTTTTTATGTGGTTGGTCGCTTCCTCCTCCTTTCTGACTCGGGTTCCTGGGAGCTCCCCTTTCTGGTGTCCTCTCCTTCGCTGGCTCCTCCTTCTCATTCTCCCCAATTCCTCAACATCTTCCTGATCTGGAAATGTCAGAGGGCCCTGGGGCTCTGTCCTTGGTCCCTTTGCTCTGCTTTCAGAGTGTCTGATATCTCATCCAGTCTCACTCTGAATGTCACCCAAGTCCTGACAACTTGCGGATTGTAGCTCTAGGCAGGGCCTCTCCTCTGAGCTCCACAGTCATTTATCGACAGCCCCTGTGACATTTCCCCTGGCAACTCTGACCGTCAATTCCCAAATGGAACTCCTGACTTTCTCCCATTGAGCCTGCCAATCCCACAGCTCAGCAAAAGACAGTACTGGGACAGCTTCTTTCTCTACCTAAGGCCAAGGCCTTGGCATCGTCCTTGACTCCTCTCTCTCTTACACCTGGGAGAATCCTGCCATTTTCACCTCCCCACTGTCTTTGCTACCCCAGGGCCAAGGTGCTTGGAGGTTGCAGTAGACCCCTAACTGATGTCTGTTTCCACCCTTGACCCCACGGTCTGTTCTCAACACAGTGCCCAGAGAGATCCTCTTAAAACACAAGCTAGTTACGCCATCCCGCTGCTCAGAGCCCGGCGATGAAGCCCCATGTCATGGAGGCAAAGCCCTCATGATGGCCCACAGGGTCCTTCAGGGTCTGCCTCCACCCCTGCCCTCTCCAGCCTCCACATAATCCTCAGGGCCTTTTTCTGTTCTTCAGACCCTCCAGGCAGGCCTTGGGCCTTCGCACTTGCTGTGCCTGCTGTCTGGGATGCCCTAGCTCAGAAGTCTGCTCAACTCTCTCCTCGTCTCCTCCCAGGCTTTACGCAAATGTCACTGCCTGAGTGAGACCATGTCTGGCCACTTTGTGTAAAACCACAGCCTCCCCAACACTACTCACCGCTTCCGGCTTTATTTTTCTCCTGGGTGCTTATCCCTCTAATACACCGTCTGTTTTACGTGTTGACCTTACTTATGCATTACCTCTTTCCCCCATTAGGATGTAATCTCTGCAAGGGCAGGGCTTTTAGTCTGTTTCTTTACTGCTGTATACCCAACCTCTAACATCACTCCTGTCCCAAGGGAGGTGCTGAGTCAATATTTGCTGGATGCCTGATTCAAGGCCTGCGGTCTGGAAGTTCTCCGATGGTGGAGCGGCCCCTACGGCCACGCCGAGGCCGGCCAGGAGGTGGCGCTGTGACTGCAGAAATGGCGGGCTCCGGCTGCCCGGCCTCTTCTCAGGAATGCACCTGGGACTCCGGCTTCGGAGGCAACGCGCTGCGGGTGGGGGGCGCGGAGGTGCGGCCATGTGCGCCCCCAGGTCAACCTGCTGCTTTTCTCATCTCTGGCAGGACTCCGGGGAACCTGTGCTTATTTCTGGGCTGGTGAGGGTTACCAACACCACCCTGATCCCAGGCCCGGTGACGTCTGCACAGGGCAGCCTCAGGAAGCCAAGTGGATTTGATTGGACGCCCGAGTCTTTCCTGGGCCCTGGGACAGGGGTGAGGCTTTCGTGCCCACCTGCTCTTGCTCTCAGCCATGGGACCTGTTCTGCCCTGGCCTGCATCCAGCTCTGAGCCTCGTCAGCAGCCAGGAGAGGCCCTCGGCTCAGCGCTCCTCTCAGCTGGCTTTTGGAGGTGCCAGCGAGGATGCTGCAGTTCCTGGCCCTGTTTCTTGTCGGCTGGGTGACCTTGGGCAAGTGCTGAGCCTCAGTGTTGCCATCTGTTCGATGGGAGAGACATGCCTGCCTTGATGGTCGTGGGGAAGGTTAGATAAACTTGTAAAACCGCATTTGGTTCTGGGCAGGCGCAGAGCAGGTGCCCTTGGCCAGTGCCAGCTCCCACTGAGGCAGTGGGCAGTGCCAGGGCTGGCTGGGCGTTGGGGTCCGACCCAAGGGGCTGCCCCAGGCCCCGCATGTTCATGCATTCACTCCGACACCTGTGCAACGCGGCTCCCAAGTGCCTGGTGCTGTGTAGGGGATTGAGGGAACCATAGGGATGAAAAAGACTTTGCCCCTGTGTTCCAGAAGCTGAGAACTAATGGGAGAGACAGGAATAATCCTACGTGAAACAAAGTTAAGTAACAAAGATGAGACAAAGCACAAGAGATGTGGGCAGGCTGCTGGTGATAAATGCCCAGCGAGCAGGACAGACAGGAAGTGCTTCCAGCCCCGCCAGAGGAGCAATGGGCTGTGTGGTCCAGAGAGGTCACTGCCAGGCTTGGGGCCGGCAGGCAGGCAGAGGTCATGGCCGTGGCTGTGGAGGCAACCAGCCTGCAATGAGGCCCGCTGCACCTCTTTCCCCCACTGATGTCCTCTCCCCACGGCCTGGTCTTGGGCTGGTTTCCAGAGGCTGCTCCTTACTGTGATCCAGGGTTCAGGCTTTTGAAAGGAAGGGTGGGCTGGAGGGTGTCTGCTGCCTGCCCGGGACTGGGACTGGGGCTGGCACCAGCCGAGGCCCCCTGGAATCTGACCTGGCCCTTGACCAGAGAAGGTTCCAGGGATGGTGCTGTCCATGGACATCGCAGAGTGGGAAGGCACCCTGAGACAAGGACACCTGGACCCACTGAGCATTGGTTGGGGTGGGGATGGGTGAGCTCGTACCACTGGGATGGGAGGTCCTCCCCTGGGAACAGGGGTCAGTTAGGACACTTCTGCTGGACTCTGAAGATGGCGAGCATGATGACGGATATCACCACCCTGCCTGCAAAGTCCTAGTGTAACTTCTGGGAAACAAAACTGCCAAGAGCCTGTGAAAGCTGCTACATCTAGGGGATGAGAAAAAATGCAGAGGTCGTGGGCACGGTTTCCTGGTGAGACCTCCAGCACCATGTCCAATCAACCTGTGGCCCACTTTCCTCCAATGCATTTTCCAGGTTATGCCCAGGCAGGAAGCTGTCAGGATCTTGGGTTAGCATGGGGTGAGTCTTGGGGAGGGTGGAATGGCTCCAACACCCTCCAACCCTTCGCCTTCACAGACCTGTGGCTACCATCCCTGCCAACATCAGTGCAGTGCCCAGCCTGCGGCCAACTTCCTGTGCCAAATCTTAGACCTGCTGCCTCCACCCTTCTTCCCACCTTCCCCCCTCTTTTACCTTGGTCCTCTCAGTTTCCCCGAGGGGGAGATTGAGACAGCTGGGAAGGACCCAGGAGCCCAGGTTGCTTCTCATCACCAGAGATCCTGTCCTGCCAATGCTCGCCCCTCCAAGCTGCTGTCTCTGGGTCTCCTTCTGCCAGGGATGCTGTCATCGTGGGTGGCCCGGCAGGCACTGGGCAGAGAGGCCCAGGCTGGTCCTGGAGGGTCTGCTGCCTCTGCCCCTCCCGCCTGTCTGGACTTGGTGCTCAGCTCTGCCCACGTCCTGGTGTGGCCCAGCTGCCTGCCTGGCACAGAGGACCACTGCTGGGTCTGTGGCTGGGACACGCACCCTCCCTCATGGCACCCTCCCTCATGGCACAAAGCACAGCGAGCGCTCACTTAGATTAATTAATCTGCTGCCCAGCCTGCTCCTCCGACCCATCTTTTATTCATGGACAAGCAGCGCTTTCTGCTTTACCAGGACTCGGGCATCAATATTTCATCCTTGCTTCGCATGCCAGCTTCCTGCTCCCTCCCTCCTGCAGCTCTAGGACCCACAAGGTGCTAGGACCTGGGGCACACTGGCAGCGCCTGGCTCAGCCTGGATGCCAGGAGGGCCTCTTAGGCCTCTCGACTGCCTTCCATGCACCAGAAGCCTTTGTGAGTCAGCAAGCTGGGGAAGCAAGGCAGAGTGGCCGGGCATGGAGGAGGGGGTCCCAGGAATCTGAGAGGTGCGGGGGGCCTGGTCTGGGGGAGGCTGGGGTGGCTGGTCCAGTCCTGCCTTGGTGTTGCTGGGTTGTCAGGATCAGAGCTGAGGGCTGCGAAGTGCCAGGTACAGGTCCTGCATGGAGTCCTTCCCCTTTCCACCACAGTGTCTTGGCCAGTGTTCGTAACCCAGGTCTGTGGAGGGCCTTCTGGAGGGTCATGAGCCCTGGAAACACAAAACCAAATGTGATGTGTGTGCATGTGTGCAAGAGTGAGCGTGTGTGAGTGTGAGTGTGACAGAGAATGGGGGTGAGGGTCCCTGGCTTTCACCAAGTTCTCAGCAGGGTCTATGAGCCATAAACAGTCATAAGCCACATGATTCTAGGCAGGCCCAGCCTCCTCTTTTTAACATGGAAGGAAGAGAATTAATGGGGTTACTCACCCAGGGAGCCCCAAGGAGTAAGTGTGCGTGGCAATATGGACGTTATGGGGGTACAAATACACACCCTTGTGTGTGGGTGTGACTGTGTGTATGTGAGTATGAAAGCACGTGTAAATGTATGAGTGTGAATGTGAGGATGCAAAATCATATGTGTGTGAGCATTTCGAGTGTGCGAGGGCGTGTGAGTGGCTGTGTGTGACAGTGTGTGTGTATGATTTTGTGTGCATGTGTGAGCATGTGTGTGTGTTGTGTGGTGGCACTGGGGTCACAGACACGCATTGCTGTCCTGTGCTGGAGGAGCCCAGCGCAGAGCTAATGAGGCAGTGACACCCAGGCGCTGGGGACAGGTTGGGCCTCCCTTCCCAGGCTGGCAGTGCCCTCATCTCCGCGGGGGGCCTGTGGTCAGAGGGTGCCAGCTGGGCTGAGATGAAAACTGGGGAACGGCTCTGGCCTGGGCTGTGCTGAGCAGGAGTGGGGACAGGGGTAAGGGGTGTGGGGAGGCAGCCGCAGCAAACTCCCCTTTGCGCTTAGTGTGGAAGCTTCATGAGGGCACCGTGAAGCACTGCACTCCCCGCCTTTCCTCACACCCTATTCCCCATCAGCCAGGAAGTCCTGCCGCCAACCCTCCAAATACATCCAGAGCCCAGCCAAACCCACCCTGCCTCGGGTCCCTCCATGGCCCCTGCAGTCCCTGCTTAGCACAGAGGCTCCATCTTGCCTCTGCTCCCAGGAAAGCCAGGCTCTCAACTGCCCGGAGCCCAGACTGCTGCCCTGCAGGCCTCCCCACTGCCTGCACCTCGCTCAGGCATGCCAGCCACCCCTACCGCACATGCCTGCATACCCGCACACCCACACACTCACACACCCGCACTACCCGCAGGCTCCCCCAGGGGCCTCTGCATTTTTCTCTCCTCACATGACTGCCTGGCTCCCTTCCTCACCTCCTGCAAGTCTGCTGCCTGACCCTGTCCCTTTTATTTCCCTCCATGGCATGCATGACCTTCTCCCACCCCAGCCGATCGCTCGTCTGTGTTATTGCACTGTCTTCTGCCAACACAACAAAAGCTCCCTGAGGGCAGGAATTTTTATGTTTTGTTCACTGATTCATCCTAGAGCAGTGCACACTGGGAAGGGCTCAACATATATTGGAGGGTAAATAAATGGGTGAATGAATAAATGAATGGATGAATTGCCGAGCCCATTCCTCAGTGGCCTGTTTGGAACTACCCATGGGGGATGTATTTTTTTTTCTCAGGCTTAAGGGCTGTGCTGAAAAGCTGGTGTTCATTCATCAATGATTCAATATACTTACTGTGCACCTACTGCATGCTGGGCACTGTCCTTGCTGCTGCTAGAGGGTAATGAACACGCAAGTAAACACCACTCCTTTCTCCCAGGGAGCGTTTGTCTCTTGGATTCTGAGGACCTTGTCACTGTTTTCCTTTCTGTGGTGACTGCCCCCATGCTCAGAGCCAATTTTCTGAAATGTTCTGAGTACAAAAACATCCCCTCTGATCTCACCTCATTATTCGATGTTTCTTCTCCCTGTGTCTTGGTTGTTTTTGACAGAAAAGGGAAATTCATGATGAGCATGTGGAGCCCTTGGTGGCCCAGTGCAGGCCTGGGGAGCTGCCGGGTTGAGGCGCTCTTGTTTCTCTCTGGAACCTCTCGGTCGCTACCTCTGCCCCTCACCTCTGTCTCTGGGTCTTTGCCACCCGCCTCCTCCTTTCCTCCCTCCTGGACCTGCTTTCCCTCTCACTTGCTGAAGATGAGGCCCCACCACTCTTGCTTTGATGAAATCATCCATTTATGTGTTTAATCTTATACTATTATATGCATTCTTTTACATGATTTCAAAATCTTTTGGCAGCAAAATATGCATAAATGACTGCTTATAGATGAATGCACGTGCACATGTGTGTTTGGGGAGGGGGTGGCGCTGGCTTTGCCTGGAGAAGTCCCCCCTCCCCAGTACAGATGGAAGATTCCCTGGAGAAGAAGCTTGAGGTGACAGAAGTCTTGCATTACAGGGGAGGTCCCTTGCTGCTGCTGCCCCAGATAGACCCCTTGGTTAACAGTCCGTGTGACTTGCTCAGCCACAGCCTAGCATTGCTGGGTCTGGATACACTCTTGTTGACAGGATGGTGAACCTGTCATCTCCTGGTTAGCTCTCCCCTCCCTGGCCCCGTCAGCCAGACTTGAACTTCCTGGTCTCGTTCCCAAGTGATGTCACTGGTCCTTTTGTCCTTGGCTCCCTGTGACTGTCCAGTGGCTGGGGTGACCCTGCAATCTGAAGCTTGGTGCCAGGAGAAGGGATGGATGGGGATAAGGGAAACAAGGGCAACTGGCAGAGAGAGCCAGAGATGGGGGACACTCAAGAGGGAGATTGGGAGGCTCCGGGGTGGGGTGGAAGGAACCAGGAGACTAACAGCCAAGCAGCCATGTGTCCCAGGGTACCCAGTCCACACCCCCTCCTTCAGCACCACAGCCTTGAACAGCATGGACTATAGGTGAATGTTGGGTGTCGGGGGAGAGGGGTGTGATAGACAGAGAAGGTGATTTTGACCTGAAAGTCAGGGCAGAGACATCCCCATCCTCCCTGTGGGTCCTGGGTCTGGGGTTCTTACTCTGACAATTAGCCCCCCATTTATTCCTTGTCCCGCAACTCCCACAATGTACATTCTGGTTCAGGAAGAGGAGTCGGTGGGAGGAGAAGTAGCTTCCTCGGTGTCGTGGCTGAGGCTGTAAGGGGCAGAGGCTAACTAGTCACATGCCTTTGAATGCCTTAAGCAACCTCTCTGTGCCTCAGCTTTTCCATCTGCACACTGGAGATGATAACAGTACCTGTCTTAGAGGATTGTAAGTATTAAATGAGTTAACAAGAGAAAGAATTTAGCAGAGTACCTGCACATAGTTAGCCACTGCATAAGAGTGACTAGCAAATGACAATAATAGTGGCTAACCTGTGCAGGCTAACTGTGTGCAGGTTAGCACACAGCCTGCACAAGTTGGCCACTATTATTGTCATTTGAGGAATTCTAGAAGTTCTCCTCAACCCTGTGTCTCCTCCACACATGCATAGCCTGAAGTTCCTCCTGCACTTATCTCTTGGGATGATGATTGTATTAGTCCGTTTTCATACTGCTATAAAGAACTGTCCAAGACTGGGTAATTTATAAAGGAAAGAGGCTTAATTGACTCACAGTTCCGCATGGCTGGGGAGGCCTCAGGAAACTTACAATCATGGTGGAAGGTGGAGGGGAAGCAAGCACCTTCTTCACAAGGTGGCAGGAAGGAGAAGCTCAGCCAAGGGGGAAGAGCCCCTTATAAAACCATCAGATCTCATAAGAACTCATTATCATGATAACAGCATGGGGGAAACTGACCCCACTATTCAGTTACCTCCACCTGTTTTCTCCTTGACATGTGGGTATGGGGATTACAATTCAAGATGAGATTTGGGTGGGTACACAAAGCCTAACCGTATCAATAGTTCTTCAAAGGCACCTTTAACAAAACTCAGACTAGCACCTGACAACACAGTGTGAACAGGGTTAAGAACGGGGACTTGAGGTCTCGGCCGCTGTGTGCCTTTAGGCAGTTCCATGGCCTCTCTGAGCTTTGATCCCTTCTCTTTAGATGAAATGACAATAGACCCTCCTGGAAGATTCTTGTGAAGACAAAATGAGATTACTCACTTAAGCACTCAGCATAGGGCATGGCACGGCATTAGTGGTCAGCAAACAGCAGCCTGCACTCTTTACAAGGCGCCTGCACCTGCATCATCCCATCTGATCCTGGCCCCAACTTTGGAGGTGGCCTCACTTCCGGGTGAGACGACTGAAGCAGAGAGAGCAGTGGCATTCTGAGCAGGGCTGGAGTTCGGGCTCCCTGACTCAGGCTGGTGCTTTCTTGAAGGGGTGACCTTCAGAGGCCTGGCACAGGTGGCATAGATGGAGCAGTAGATGTCCTGGATGTCTTGCCTCTGACCTGAGACCTGTAGGGACCTGGAGTCAATGGAGGATAGTCCTGGAGGGAAAGGGGCATCAGGAGACAAAGTGAGGCTCCTACTTCACAGGTTTGCCCGACTCTCTCTAGCCACAGGCTCCCCCTGTCCCCCAAGTCTGCCCTCTCCTGCAGCTCCCCGGACCTGGCCTCTGGGCTTATGGAGCCCTGGAGTAGAGCCTGTCTGCAGGAATGGAGCCGGTGCTGCCCTAGCTCAGCTGATGCTTCAGGCTTCTGCAGACCTCAGGAGGGAGAAAGGCTGACCAACGAGGGGGTCCGCTTTTGACTGTTCTCATTTTTTACTAAAATTGCAAGGGAGAGAGTTGGGGGAGGGGCAAGACAAGTAAAAAATAGTCTCATTTGGACTGAGCAGGGGAGAAAGCAATTTCCTTCTGAAATCTCTTTTCCTGATTCTTGAAGGATGTAATTTGGAAATGTCCTGGTGGCTCTGGCTGGAGTGTGGGCCAGACCACCCATAAGGCATGGAGTGGGGACCTAGGGGTGGGGAGCAGGGAAGGCCAGTGGGGAAGGAGACAAAGGTCTTGCTGATGGTTTCAGCTCAAGCCTCAAGGACAGGCCAGCCAGGGGAGATGTGGTAAGAAGGACTGTCACAGCACAGAGGACAGCTGAAGAGTGAAGTGGCAGAGACTGACTCGAGAGAGGAAGAGGATCTGGGGGTCCTGATGGACCAGGGCCAGGGGGATACACTGGGGAGAATTCCAAGCCTGGCTGGGGTAGGAGGGTGGCCCAGTACCTAAGAGAGGTCCATGCTCTGTGGTCTGTATCTCAGGAGATTTCATGGGGCAAAGGCACAAATCCATCCTGAAGGACTATGCATCCTCAAGTTTCTTTGCTGGAAAGTCATCTGGGTGCTGGGCAATCTGGCAGCAACTTGGAGGCTTATTCAAGAGCCTGCAGGAGAAGCAGGGCCTTGGCATGGGGTGGTAAAGGGGCACAGGGGAGGCTTGACACGCCCAGAGTTCCTCTGCTTGTCGTCCTTTGGAGTCATGCTCCAAGTTCCTCCACAGCCTCTTCTGCAGCCCTGCCACCTTCCAAGCCGCCATGGTGTGGCTCTGAGGGTCCCAGCTTGGGGAGCAGCATTGGCCCTATGAGAGGGCAGAAATGGAGACCGAGACCTACCAGCACTTTAGGGGCCTCCCTGGAACTCATCCTTCCTTTTGACATGATGCTCACTCCATGTCCTGAAGCATCAGCTCATCACCCCATCCTTCAACTAACCCATCAACCAGCCAAATCCACCAACCAACAAGCCAAGCCACACCCTACTCACCAATCCATCATATACCACTCTACCTGTTACCCTACACCCTGCCATGCCACCAACTCAGCAACCTTCTAAGCAACATACCAATTCACCAACCAGATAATCTATCTACCAACCGGCCTATTCTTCCACCATCTAACCATCCCACTAACCAGCCTATTAGCCAACTCACCAACCAACTCATTACCACACTGTCCACTCAGGAGATAGAAGCTACGCAGTGCTATGAACAGAAAGGTTTAATATAAAGAATTATTAACTATAACAGGAAATCACCCACTAACCATGACAGGAGATCATCCAATAACCATGACAGGAGATCACCCACTAACCATGACAGGAGATCACCCACTAACTGGGACAGGAGATCACCCAGTAACCATGACAGGAGATCACCTAGTAACCATGACAGGAGATCATCCAATAACCATGACAGGAGATCACCCACTAACCATGACAGGAGATCACCCACTAACCATGACAGGAGATCACCCACTAACTGGGACAGGAGATCACCCACTAACCGTGACAGGAGATCACCTAGTAGCCATGACAGGAGATCACCTAGTAACCATGACAGGAGATCGCCCACTGACTGTGACAGGAGATCACCTAGTAACCATGACAGGAGATCACCCACTAACTGGGACAGGAGATCACCTAGTAACCATGACAGGAGATCACCCACTAACTGGGACAGGAGATCACCCAGTAACCATGACAGGAGATCACCCAGTAACCATGACAGGAGATCACCCAGTAACCATGACAGGAGATCACCCACTAACCATGAGAGGAGATTGCCCACTAACCATGACAGGAGATCGCCCACTAACTGTGACAGGAGATCGCCCACTAACCGTGACAGGAGATCACCTAGTAACCGTGACAGGAGATCGCCCACTAACCGTGACAGGAGATCACCTAGTAACCATGACAGGAGATCGCCCACTAACCGTGACAGGAGATCGCCCACTAACCGTGACAGGAGATCGCCCACTAACCGTGACAGGAGATCGCCCACTAACCATGACAGGAGATCGCCCACTAACCATGATAGGAGATCGCCTTCCTAAGGAGCACTTCTACCTTTAGGGCTGAGGCCAAGCATCGAAGGCAGGAGGAAACCTGGAAGCGTCTTCCTGCAACCCTAACACCCAGGGCTGAGACCCAAACCTTGTTAGAGATGGTACAGCCGAGGCGCCCTGGCTGCAGGAAAGTTTGCTGAAGTGCCGGTGTGGGTGGAACTCTCTGGCAGGCCACTCTCTGGGCTGCTGCGGGAGGCTGGATGCTGTGGGACACCTCATTGAGGAGCCTGCAAGAGAAGCCCTTCCTCATCCTGTCTCCTGAGAAAGCCGAACATGGAGCCAGCTGGTTAAAGAGAAATATTGACAGGGTCTAGCTCCACGATCACAGACCAGGCCCCGGAGAGTACATCTGAAGCTGAGACGCAATTCAGTAATAACTGGCACACCTGTTCTCTTGCTTCCCCACCAACTCTATAACTCACTAACCAATATACCATTCATCCACCAACCAACCAATCAGCTAACAAGCCTACCCTTCCACCATTTCACCACCCCACCAACTGCAGTCCTCTGACCAGAATACCCATCTACCCACCTACCTGCTACCCCAGCAACCCAGTTTTCTTGAATGTTCCAGGCACTGTGCTGAGGGCAGTGAGGACTACAGCAGTGAAAGGGAAGTCTGCACCCTGAAGGAGAGACACTCATTTATTCAAATTGGGCAACATATGCAACCTATGCCTATGATTTACTGTGGGCCGACAAGGCCCTGTTTCACGCAGGTGCCATCCATTAAATGGACAAACAGTGGGCAGACAGCGGGCTCTGAAGCTAGTGGTGGGGGAGACCACTGTGGCCTGATGGTAGAGAGCAGCCTCGTGGAGGAGGGAAGTGATCTGGGCATTGAAGAATGAGCAGAGTAGAGATTCCAACTGGGAAAAGGAAAAGAAAGGCACGGGGGCAGGAATGTCTGGTATCTCTGGTGTGAAGGAGGACTCGGCACAGGGAGACTTCTGCACAAGAAGGGCTCGCCATGCTGGGGGCGCCACAGGCCCCAGCTGCACGGGCCTGCAGGGAGCTGACGTCCATCTCATCCGTGACAGGCAAGAGCTATCACGCCCCTAGGAGAGGCTGATCCTATCATCAGCTTCTTTCTCAGGCAGTGAAGGGGCTCCTCCTTTTCATCAAGGGCTAAACTGCAATTTTGGAAAAAAAAAAAAAAAAAAAAAAGAGGCTCACCCAGCATCAAGCAGACATCAGAAAGAACTTCCAGTCCAGACCAGCAGGAGGCTCAGGAATGCGATTCTTCCAACTGTCTGGGGTGGCTGAAATATTGACCTGCTCGGAGGCAGAGGAATATCCGCAATGACCTTTCCTCACCCTGTTGTTAAAGGGCTCCTTGTGGCCTAGGTCCACCTACTCCCAGGCTTCCATCAGCCCAAGTGCCATTAAGAATCTCGGAATAAAAATCTGACTTCAGAATCAATTGATGGAGAGGGGTTCTCCAAACATTCGCTGGCGAAGGTAATTAAATTCCAATCGGAGAAGATGGAGCTGTGTGACGGGGCGGTGGGGGCAGCGGCTGGCGCCTGGCTGCTGAGCAATGAAATCACGGGCGTGCGCAGCCCAGAGCTGGCAGCGGCACAAAGGAAATTGGAGCAGTCAAATATTTCCCTCCTCGTTGAGTTCCATTTACATGTTTATAATAGAGGTTCTTAAGGCCCTAATGAGAAGGCTGCTCATTGCAGGCAAGAGGATGATTAAGGCTCCGCCAGACGAGATCAGGGACGGGAACAAAGACCTGTTAATTACTACAGAGGGACAGGAGGAGCGCCAGGCTCCAGCTCGCTGCTCCCCCAGAGCCTCCCCAGCCTGGTGCCTTCCGGTTCGCTGAGGCTGCCTCACCTTTGCTCCCAACCCAGGTGACCTCCCAGGGGTGGGCTAGATTCCCCAGAGCTGGAGTCAGGGGTTCAGGGACCATTTCCACTTTCCCTCCCTAAGGGGTGATTTCAGGCAGTACCCCTGGCACATGCAGATTTGTCTTCTGAAGGTGCCCTGTTGGGGGAAATGGCTCAGAGGAAGCCACGCTGCTGAACCACGAGGTTCACCTGCCCACCAGGGGGGTCGCTCACTTGAGCTTCCAAGCCCTAGAGGGAGGACCACCCTGGGCGGATGACAAAGCCTCTCTTCCCAGCCTTTGGAGCATCCAAGAGACACAGTTATACCTGTGGAGACCCAGGCCAGAATTAGTGATGGATGATGTCATCTGGTACAAAGGCAGAGGGTTCTTGCCAAGTTGATTTTAAGGCCTTTCTGACAACTGGAGTTCATGGTATGGTGGAAAATGTAAAGGTTTTGTGTCAACAGGCTTAGGGTCAGGCAGACTTGGGCTCAAATCCCAGGTCTTCTGTTTGCTAATGAGTTGCCCTGGACAGGTTATTAACTTCTCTGAGCCTCAGTCTCTTCATCAGTTAAAAGGGGGTAATCTCACCTACTAAACTTGGGCTGGTTTTATGATGCAATGAGATAATGTTGACTAGGTCTGGCACAAAGTAGGTGGTCAGTTCACATTGGTGACCTTGTCCCCTATTCTGAGGGGCTGGGTTGGTATGCTTTGGAAGTCCTGCCTATCTATGACCTGCAGGACATGGGGCTGAGTGTGGGCAGTATCTGGTTTCCTTCAGCCTGTTGCTGCTCCATAGCACCTCTTCTTGTGACATGGCATCTGGCAATATTGAAGGGAAAGAGGAGATTGTCTGGCCAGGGCTGGGAGGAAATCAGACTCTGTGCACTGCTTCCCCAAGTGTCCCTCACCTGTGTCCCACTCTACCTCCGAGGGCTCCAGAGATGAGGGGAAGATGAGAGGAGGGAGAGGAGAGTCATACGTTTGGGGAGCTCCCTGATTTCTCCATGAGAAAGAAAAGTCAGAGAAATAAGTTATGCCATGCATAGTGGAGTGAATCTGGGAGTCAAGAGTTGAATTTGAAGAACTTTGATTTTTAGGAAAATGGTCATCTTGTAAAGGCCCAAACCAGAGCTTTCTCAACTAGAATCCGATTTTAGGCCCAGGGGATATAGGGTCTAAGAGGAGAACGATTCTGCGGTTAACACAAAGACTCAAAGATGAGAGACCCCCCAACTCCCTGGAGAATATGGTGCCATCTTGGTCTTCCCGGGGTCAGTGGTGGCAGCTGGGAACATCTCAGTGGCTTCTTGGCTTACTAAGGTGCTTCCCTTGGAGCTGTCCACGGTGCTGGCCTCAGAGCCTATCTGGCCCTGGCTGCCTGGCCACACCTACCTCTCCAGCTGGCTGTCTGCCAGGCCTGTCACCTGCAGAGCTTCTGCCCAAGCCCACAGCACTGAACCTTGCTGCAAGCCCCAGGATTTTCAGACACACCTAATGCTAAGATGCATTTTAGCTCGAGCCTTAGGGCTAACAATAACCTAGTCCCTAGAGTCCACCTTAAACAGAACTCTCACCAGAATCCAGACTTGAATCCATATCAATCTGAAGTACAGCTCAAATCATCATCCCTTCCTTAATATGAATCTTAAACCCTATTCTCATTTCTAGTCTCCAATCGAGTACTGGTCTGAAGTTCACCTCTTACCCTAACCTCAGAATGAACCTGAGCCCTAAAGACTTGATCTTGGGCAAAGGATTGGCCCATCCCCTCTTCTCTCCCTCCTTATGAATGTGGCAGAGCCTCTGTGGTGAGCACTGCGGGTAGAGAGACGTGTCCTGTGCTGCCCCTGCTCTCCAGGAACTTGGCTGTGTGCCCCTACCGCCCTCACCATCAGACAAATTCATGTCAGTGTCAGCATTGACAATATTCTCCCAAGAGAGAAAGTCTTTAGAGAAGATGTTATCGTCATTTACAAGGCAAAACATAGAGGTGGGCCATGGAGAGCTCTGAATTCTTCCCACTGTGCACCACCTGCCGAGAGGCTCTGGCTCCTGCCTCTTGCGCCTTTGGTCCACACTGCATGCTGGTGTGGGTGGGGAGTGAAGAGTGGAGGAAACTTTCAAAGGGGCAAGGCCCACCTGTCTCTGTGGAATATGGTCCACATAGTTGTAAGTAGATGCTGAGGAGGCCCGGGTAGCACAGGAAGTACCAGACCCTGAGCACCTACCATTAACCAGGCCCCTCGCTGACCTTCACAACACTCACTGAGCAGGGCTGAGGAAGCTGAAGGGCCTTTGTATCCATTACAAAGATAACAGGTAGAAGAGCTGGGAATGAAATACAAGTCCTCTGGCTACTGAGTCCTAGAGGCTGGGGACGGTGAGGAGAGAGGCTTTCTAAAGGAGGTGAGGTGCAAGTGGTGGGGACACAGGCAGTGTGGGGTGCAGCATCAGGAGGGATGAGTGGGGGTTGAGGTGAGAGGTGAAGAAGAGAGGTTGACCGAGGCTGGGAGATGCAGATGGGATGGGGATGGCCCCATGGGCTGGTCTGGACTTTCCCTGTGCCCAAGGCCAGGCACTGGGGAAAGCTCAGGGAGAGAAGAGAACTTGCAAAGTGGAGTCACATTCTTCTCTCCTATGGCGGGTTCCTCCCGAGGGGCCTGCTCTTGTGAGATGACATGAAGAAGGGGAATGGGGAGAATGGCTGCCAGGAGAAGACATATGACGTTCCCCAGGGTCGATGGTGTGGTTCATGTGTCTGTCTACTGGCCCTCCACTCCTCCTGCGCCACTTTCTTCCTTCCCCACAGCCACCATCCTAGTCCGGGCCATGCCCAGCCACTGGCTGCAGCCTCCATTGCCTCCCTTCTCCATCCTTTGGGTCCTCTGCCCACAGCCAGAGGGACCTGCCTGAGGCTCTCATGAGGACCCTCCTCCCCAAGAAGATGGGCTGCTCCCTCTTTCCTGCCAAATTCCACTCGCCTCTCCTCCTTGGCTTTCTGTCACTTGTAGCTGTGGCAAACTCGTCCGAGCTGGGACACTGATGAGGAAGGCAGTGCTGTGGATGATGATGAGGGCAGCAGGCATGATGCCAGGATGCCCCCTGACTCCTGCCTCCTCTCCAGCCGACCCCCCAGGATTTCCCAACACCTCCCTCAGCTCCTCCGGATCCTGCCAACTGCTAGGCTGAGGCCCTCCCGCAGCTTCCCCGGCCTGGAAAGGGCGCTAGAATGGGAGTCAGAGGAACCGAACCCAGTTCCTTACTGACTGCCCTGAAGCCTGGGATAGGGCGCCTCTCCTCTCTACTGTCTTCCCTGTAAAATGGGGATAATTCCTCCTGCTCCACTCTTCTCCCAACGAGAGGGAGACTATGACAGCACTTGGTAAGTAACTGCACTGCATAACGAGGCCTGCTGGAGTTACTGGCCCCCATTCCTGCCTACATTTCGGCCCCATTATTTGCATTTAGTTTTATTCCCCTCCTCCTGGAGTCTCAGTTCCCTGCCGCGGGGTGTGCAGCTCGCACCCTCTGTGGCCTCCAGCATTCTCTGGCTGAGCCTGCTGCCTGCCACTGATCAGGCCCGTGCAGGGAAGGTGGTGCCTTTCTTCCCTGCCAGTCTTAGCACAGTCCTGGGCTCCCAGGGGAGCTCTGTCTAGTTGACTCGATATTGACTGAACCCAGGTTTAGATCAACGGTTCTCAAGCTGAAGCATGTATCAGAATTGCCTGGTGAGCTCATGAAACCCCAAATTGCTGGTTCCCTCCCCAGTTTCTGACTCTAGAAGTCTGGGTAGAGCCTGAGGATCTGCATTTCTGACAAGTTCTCAGGTGATGCTGATGCTGCTGGTCCAGAAACCACACTTTGAGAACCACTGTTGTTCTCAGCGAAAACCTGGGTGGCTCTGCCAGGAAGTCTTCTGTCTAAGTGGGCTGAGATGAGATGGCCTCATGGGGAGGATCTGTGTGTGGAAGGGCCTGGGGCCGTGGCACCCCAGACACCAGGAAGTGAGCGCCTCTTGCCTAGAGGCAGAAGCAGCCTTGAATGTCCTCAGTCAGAGCCGTGACATCTGAGTTTAATCTGTGTGGAGCAATTCAAGGGAGGGAGCCAAGGGCGGGGGGAGTGGGAACTGGGAAGGCGGCTGCATATTTCATACTGTTCCCAGCTTTGAAGGTCCAGGGAAAGCGTGTGGCAGTCGGTGACAGCTTCATCGTAATGAGGGATGGGGAGATGCACCCTGCTTGGGGTGAGGCACTCATCAGAGGGCTGGAAGGATGGTCAGGGAGGGGCAAGGGAGGTGGTGGTAGGTATAGATGGGAAGCGGTGGTGGGGGAGGGTAGAATCTGTAGTGTGGGCCCCTCCTCTAGACTCATCCCCGTCTCCCCAGCATATATGGGTGGTGATGAGATTCCTGGAGGGTTTTCAGATGCAGTCTTTAAGGGCCTGTATCCATCCCCAAGGTCACATCTGGAATATCCTCTCCCTCCAAAGAGGTATCTCAACATCAGCAGAAGCTCTAGCAGGGCAAAGCCCCACTGTTCCTGAAACTGTCCCCAACTGGTCCCTGGTGGTATCTGGAGCCTCTGAACTGCGTGAGAATAGGGCTCGTTACCATCAGCCTCAGATCTGCACCCTGTTCGCCCTTCCTGTTCCATCCCCCCATCCCCGACCTCCCACCAGCAGGGGCCAAGGCCATTTCTAAAGAGCTTATAATCGAGGGCTTGGGAGGAATCTCTGAACATTCTAAAAAGTCCTCCTCCTTTCTCTTAGTTTTGGGCCCCACCTGTGGTACAGCCCTGATGTAGGAATTTAGCATTCCAGATCTATGGCAATGGAGGAGTTGGGGAGACACTGCTCAGAGGCAGGGTTGGCCGGGGGACACTTTCTGGGACCAGAAAGGGGGTGTGCACAGGCTGAATGCCCCCTGTTTACAGCCTCAAAGGGCTCTCAGCACCCAAGTTGGTTGTATTGACAAACATGCCCCTTCTGGGCTCTGCAGGGATCCAGGCCAGCCTCCGAGGAGTCACAGAACCATTTAGAGTCGGTGACCATAGTTTCCTTACAGACAGCAGGGTATGTGCAGAGGGATACCTGGCAGGAGTCACACAGACTTTGCTGCTCCGGAGCTGCCCAGCCCTGCCCCATGGTCAGGGCTGCATTTCCTCTTCAGAGGCCTTCGGAAACACAGGGTGGGCGGGACCCTGGAAGGTGAGAAGGGAGGATGGCAATGCAGCCCAGCTTCCCTCAGACAGACCTGGGCCCAGCCCTGGCTTTGCCTTCTAGTTTCTAAGGATGTGACCTTGGGCAAGTCATGTGGCTTTTCAGAGCCTCAGTTTGCTCATCCTTAAAATGGGAACAATTGTATCAATTTTGCGGGGCTGATATGAGATGACATATGGACAGCATGGAGCACAGTGCCTGGCACTGGTCTGCTCTCAATAATAGCATGTGCAGACCTGGGGCGGGAGGCATCCAAAGCTGCTTAGGGCCTCCCCCACCCCAGGGCCTCCTCCCTCCATCCCAGACCTGGTGGAACCAAGGACTGGCCTTGAGCCCCCTCCCTCAGAGCGGCTGGAGTGAGCATTCAATCCTGATTAGCTCCACCGGGCTCCCTCGTAACCTTTTCATTAGGAAATTATGTTTAATAGAAATTGTTCTGACACCTCTCAGCAGCGTTTCCCTGCAATTCATTACCACTAGGGAGGGGGCAGGTGGCAGAGCGGCTCTGGGGCCCAGCTCCTTGGGGGAGGGGCCGCCTCTCTCCCCACTGCTTTCCTGGTTCAGCCTTTGCTGTATGGGTGGAAGGGATGCAGGACAGAGGTGTTCCTGCTTGGCTTCCCCACAGAGAGGCAGGCCAGCTGTTGAAGCACATCTGGATGGGGCCAGTCACTCTCAGCACCCTCCCCTGGGTCCGATTTGGGACTACCCAGCTGTTGCCAGTGATGCTCATGTGTTAATGGCACTCTCTATTCTTGTTTAGTCCTCACTGTCCCCAGAAGGAAGAGAGGCACACAGAGCTCCCCAGTCACTGGAATCCAGGAAGAATTAAGGTGCTCAAGACCCACCACCTCTTTGCCTGCGAACTCTAAGCTCTCTGTCCTGCTCCCTTGCTCCCAGAAGTGGCACTGGATGGATCCCATCCAGGTCAGCCCAGGCTGTTATTTCCTCCCCTTCTGTACCTAATCCCAGTGAGATGAAGAGTTTACACGTGTTTCTCACTTGAATCAGGGAAGTCTAGTTTGCATTCTCCTGACTGGATGGGCCTGGGGAAGGCAGAGACTGCATTGAATCTTTCATCTCATTGGTCTGGGGATTTGGTTCCGAAGATCAATACCTTCCAGAATCTTCCTGTCTCTCCCCAAATTCTGGACAGTTCTGTTTCCAGCACTCATCCATGATAGGGGGGTACAGGAAATGAGTGTCGAGGGAAAGGCATCCCACCTTCTCTCTGTTCCACCTTCCAGATCTGACAACTCACTGGAAAGTTCTTCTCTGTGTCCCTGTCCCCCGTCTGGTTCTGAGGCCGCCACTTTCCCCAGCCTTGGTGCCTTGGGTTTTTCTGCTCTGTGAAATGAACAAGGTCCATTATCCTGTTCTCCCCTGAAGAAAAGAGGGTGTGGGGGGCTTGGCACAGGAAATGGCCCTTGCCTTTCACAGGCTTTGGGGTCTGAGGGCAGCTCTGATGCCCCAGCATGCTTTTCCGACCCAACAACTGGGAGACCCCCTTGCCATTTTCCCACCCAGTATCTGAAATTAGCAGCTGCCTAATCTCTCTCTGCCATATCACTCAATGGTTTAATTGTGCAGAAAAAAATGTATTAAAATGCAAAACACTCAGTTGTACTTCTTTATGTTAAATCCCTTCTTCACTCTATCTCCCTTTTAATTTTACAAGGTTTTTTCTCTTTCCCCATTTCATAAAAGGGAGAACTGGGCACGCAGGGAATCATTTCAATTCCCCTATAAATCTCCAAAATGAATACTTAAATTCGAGGAAAAAATACATTCTTACACCTTTAATTTCCCTGCTATGAAGTGTAATGAAAAAGCCTGATTATTTTTAATTCTTCCCTTTAATAATTCAGCGGCAGAGTGATTTAAGACTAGGATTCATAATTACCTTTCTGCTTTCTTGGCAAATGGAGTTTTAATAGAAATGAGAGCTCTGGCGACTGAAATGGATTTCAACAGGTCGCTGGGGGGTCAGGTTCAACACCAATTGGTGGAAAGGTGTTCCTAGAGTCCCTCAGGTATGGGGTCTGGACTGGTTACCTGGGCCCATGTGGACGGAGGAAGTATATCACCTTGTGCTCACTGGGAACCATCTGTTGTAATAGTAACCGAAGGTCACAGTGTGGGTGCCTAATGACTCATTTATCCTGGAAGGAAGAAACTGGTGAAAAATGGCCATCAGGACAGTCTTCTTGATTAGTAATAATAACTAATAACTATGATGTTAATGATAGCAGCTACCATTAATTGAGCAAATACTATGTGTCAGGCACAGTGTTCAGTGCTTCAGAGACATTCTAGGCATGCATGATGGTGTGCACCTGTAGTCCCACCTACTCAGGAGACTGAGGTGGGAGGATCACTTGAGCCTGGCTCACTTGAGGCTGCAGTGAGCTGTGATCATCACCACCACCATCATCCAGCCTGGGTGAGAGCGTGAGACCCAGTCTCTAAAAAGAAAAAAAAGACATTATTTTTTCTTATTTTCACAATAATCTTTTCTACATGGGGGGAAACTGAGGCTCAGAGGCTTATATGGTTTGGCTCTGTGTCCCCACCCAAATCTTATCTTGTAGCTCCCATAATTCCCATGTGTTGTGGGAGGGACTCGGTGGAAGATGATTGAATCATGAGGGTGGGTCCTTCTCATGCTGTTCTCATGATAGTGAACGGTTTTCACAAGATCTGACGGTTTTAAAAACGGGAGTTGCCCTGCACAAGCTCTTTTTGCCCGCTGCCATCCACTTAAGATGTGACTTGCTCCTCCTTGCCTTCCACCATGATTGTGAGGCTTCCCCAGCCACGTGCAACTATAAGTCCAATAAACCTCTTTGTTTTGTAAATTACCCAGTCTCCGATATGTCTTTATCAGCCTTGTGAAACAGACTAATATAGAGAGGACCTAGCAAGTTAAAATGACCTACATTCTCTCTTATTCTAAAGCCAACACTCGTTTCCGCTGACTAACTTCCCAAGCAGTACCCAGAGCTCATTACCCAAACATGGTACCTGCCTCCCAGGAGTAAGCAGAGATAACCAGACACAGTGGTGGAGTAGAATTTTAAAGAGACCTGTGGAAAGGGCACCAGGTGGGGTCAGAGTCGGAGCCCTGAGCCTTCCTACCAGCTCCATGGCCCATGAGCTTGGAGACACTGGGAAAGCCACCTTTCTGAGCCTCAGTTTCCTCACCTATAGAATGGGGATAATAAAAACCAATTTGTCTAGTTCAAGGGATGGTAATGAGATTCAAAGGAGAAAATACGTGTGGAAAAGTTTTGTAAATCCTAATTTGCTCTACAAGGGTCAAGTTTAATTAGTATTATTTGATAACAGAATACTACTTAAAACTGACCCATGTCTGTCCAACCCTCCACAGCCATTTTTCCTGCTGTCTGTATGCCCAGCCTTCCTATCAAAATCCAGCTCATGCTGGTGCAGTGGCTCATGCCTGTAATCCCAGTGCTTTGGGAGGCCAAGGAGTGAGGATTGCTTGTACCCAGGAGTTCGAGACCAGCCTGGGCAACAAAGCGAGACCCTGTCTCTACCAAAAAAAAAAAAAAAAAAAAAAAATTAAAAAATCAGCTGGGTGTGGTGGTGCGTGCCTGTGGTCCCAGCTACTTGGGAGGCTGAGGCAGGAGGATCCTTTGGGCCCAGGAGGTTGAGGCTGCATTGAGCTGTGATTGTGCAATGGCACTCCAGTCTGGGTGACAGAGAGAGACCCCATCTCAAAACAAAAAACAAGCAAAAAATATCCAACCCAGACCTTACCTCCTCTGCCAGAAAACCTGGATTGACCTCTCTCAGGCCCCATTGTTCCATGACCCTCCACTCCCTCTTTTCCTACATTTCCCATTCAGTTGTTTAGAGTCCTTAAGTTCCCAAAGAGAGCACAGAGGTGTGTGTGCACATCCTCACATCCTCTAGATTGTCACGTCCCAGGCCAGGGCTTTTAAAATTCCCTTTGTTTTGTCAGCTCAGAACTCAGCCTCTGCATTCAGCATATCACATCAATATGGTTGATTCACTGCCTGAATAGAGACATAGAGGGTGAAAACCCACAGACAATCCCAAACCATGAAATATGGGTATTGGAGTGCTGAGGCACGAAGTGAGACACCGGTGCAGAGGCGCACACATGCGCGCGCACACACACACACACGCGCGCGTACACACGCACACCCCTACCATCATGCCTGCGCCTGGCTCACCTGAGCTTGCCTGTACTGTGGTTATCCAGTGGGGAAAATTGTACCCAGCGCTTATTTTCCAGTTTATCAAGTGCTTTCCCATACATTAAAGAACATGATTCTCTCAATGGCCTCCTGCAGAGAAAGGCAGGGCCGGGAGGGCGGGTTGGATCATTGTTTCTTTCAGAGCAGGAGAGATTAGATGGCTTGCTCAAGGTTCCTCGGCAGAACATGAGAGCCCGGGCCTTCAGATGCCGGAGCCCTGGCTCTCTCCAAGACAGCCTCGGGGCTGCTGCTGCTGCAGATGGGGAGTTCTGGTGCGTGTGCTGGGGAGGAGCCCGGCTGAGGGCAGAGGGGGCTGCCCAGGGGGCCCAGGACTGCCAAGTCATGAGCTGGGAAATAAAGCCCTTCTTGAGTCCAGCAGGAATTTGAACTCAGACCCAGGCTTCCCGCAGGCAACCCGTTGGGCTTCCTTGTACCGGGTCTTACTGAAGACAGGGGAGTTGAGCCTCCCAGCTCTGGAGTCCCTGCCCCACCCCACCCCACACTCTGTGCTTTGACTTGTGGGAGTTCAGGCCCTCGGGGCCTCAGTAGGAAAAGAGAGTGCTGGAGTAAGAGGAGTGGGCTGTGAGGACCTCTGCCCAGATCCAGTGGGTTCCCTGCCTCCCCTTCTCCTATTAGTGCTCCCTGGAATGAGAAGGCACCAGAGGGGCCCTCAGAGACACTTGAGGCCTGATTAGGAATAAGTGTCTGATAATGACTCCCATGAAATGTCAAGCGGCCGTGCTGTGCTCCTGGGGCTGATTGCTCCCCCTCGAGGGGGGTGTGTTGTGGGGGACGTCTGGTCCTGGATGCTTTGCTACTGCGGAGATGCCACCCCAGGGCTTTGTCTCCGAGATGAGCTCTTCCTGGGCTGGGGACAGCCTCCACTCGCTTTGCAGCTGTCCCTGTGCGCAGCAAGGGGTCTTCACCTCTCCTGATACTGCTGAGGGGTGGGGCCTGCAGGTGGGTGGAAAGGGTGGGGCTGAAGTTAGAGCTGACGTCACTGCCCTGTGTGGGTCGGAGCCTTGCAGCTGGACAGAGGAGGTGGACGCTCAATCAGGCTCTTCACAGAAAAGGGTCCTCCTGCTTCTTCAAGGCTCTGGGTGGCCACAGGCCTCAGCTCCTCAAAGGCTATGGCTTGGGGGTCTTTCTTTTACTACTATTATTAGCTAGTACTTGGAGAAACTCAGTGACTTAACAATATTTATGATTTCTCATGAGTCTAGGGGTGAGCTGGTTGGTTCTTCTGTTCTTGGTTGGGATCACTTGTGTATCTGAGTTTGGCTGTGGTTTGAGGAGATGCTTGTGTTGATCTAGGATGGTTCCTATGTTTGGGGGTCAGCTGGCCATCAGCAGGTTTAGAGAGGTTTAAAGTTTGGGTGTCATCCCCTCCAAATCTCATGTTGCAGTGTGATCCCCCATGTTGGAAGTGGAACCTCGTGGGAGGTGTTTGTGTCATGGGGGTGGATCCCTCATGAATGGCTTGGTGCCCTCCCCATGGTAACAAGTTTACATGAGATCTGACTGTTAAAAAGAGATGGGGCTTACCTCTCTCCTCTCTCTTGCTCCTGTTCTCACCATGTGACATGTCTGCTCTCCATTCACTTTCTGCCATGAGTAAAAGCTTCCTGAGGCCTTACCAGAAGCTGAGCAGATGCTGGTGCCATGCTTGTACAGCCTGCAGAACCACGAGACAATTAAACCTCTTTTTAAAATAAATTACTCTTCCTCAGGTATTCCTGTATAGCAATGCAAAATGGACTAATATAGGAGGCCTCCGCTGAGACAACTGGGCCTTTCTCCACTGGGTCTGTCATCCTCCAGGTGGCCAGCCAAGGGTAGTTCATGGGGTACTTCAGGGCTCTAAGAGAGAACGGAAGGCTGCAGAGTCTCTTGAGGTTGAGCCTTGGAATTGGTGCACAGTCCCTTCTGGTGAGTTCTATTGGTCAAAGTAAGTCACAAGGCAGCTCAGATTCAATAGGGGGAATAGGCTCCACTTCTTATTGGGAGGAGCTGCAAAGCTATGCTGCAAAGGGACATGGATGTATGGAGGGGAGAATTAGAGGACATTTTTACACTCAATCTACTATGTCCAGCCTCTGAAGCCTCTGTCTCTGCTCCTTCAAGGTCTGAGTGGGAGGACTTGGCTTGGATGGCCAGGGAAGGATTGGCAGGGTTTGGCCACATGACCTAGGATTCTTCCAGTTCTGATATTTTGGGATGAGCTCGTGGTCTTCTGTCAGCAGGTCCATCACCTCATTTTCCAGCTGTGTGACCTTGGGCTACTCACCACTTCTTTTTTTGTCTCAGTTTCCTCATCAGGGAAATGAAGTAGTTGGATTAAACCTGATGATTAGATTAGATGGTGAATTGTTGAGGACCTACTCTGTGCTAAGGATAGGTGTTATGGCAGGGAATGGGCTGGAAGATCTCTAAGGGCCTTCCAGGGAGACACAAGAGGACTGCAGAGCCCGTGATGGGGTGGGCAGGATGGAGCAGCTGGTTCTAACGTAAGGTCACGTCCTTCTCCACCACTTTGCACAAGTCAGTTCCCCAGCCTGGGCTCATTTTCCCTTTGGCACAAATGGGCTGTGAAAGCATTTGGCAGGATAGTGAGACAGCTAGCTTGAGCAACAAGGCAAGACTCCACCTCTACAAAAAATTTTAAAATTAGCCGGGTGTGGTGGCACATGCCTGTAGTCCCAGCTGCTTGGGAGGCTGAAGTGGGAGGATCTCTTGGGCCTGGGAGGTCGAGGCTTCAGTGAGCCATGATTACACCATTGCATTTGCTAACTGTAAAGTTGTAAAGTGTGGTGCACAAGTTCATTGCTAGAGTCACTAGATCCCTCCAATTTTAATTGTGGAGGGCTGTTCTCCAGTCTTGGGGGCTCATGGGTTTTATTCACTTCTGCTAATATCTGATGTTGGTTTCACACCATTAAATAAGTGCTCCCCAGGCTGAAGCAGCATTGAGGAATTTGCTGAGCTAGGCTTGAGGTGAAGAAGGTTGTGGAAACCAGGTCATTGTTTATCCTCAGGTAGAGGAGGCTCAGGGGACTAGGTCTGACTCTCAGAGCGTTCAAGTAGATCCAGATTCAACTAACATCCCTGCCTGCCACATCCCAGGCATTTGCTTAGATGATATTTAATTGACTTAATCCTCACCATGACTTTTTGGGGAAGGTGTTTTTTTTCCTGCTGTACAAACAGGCATGCCGTAGCCTGTGGCTGGAGAAGTAGAGTAATGTCCGCACATCCACACAGCTAGTGATCATGTTCTTGGAATCTGTCTTGTGCCAAATGGATTTAAAGAGAATCATGGCTAATAGACATGGCTAATAGATGGGGGTTGAGCATAGCTCTTTGTTTTCTAGCACCATTACTTTTCCTGCCACATTGCACTGGGGACTGCTGAGCCCCATGCCTACTGGGAATGGAACAGGCTGGAATGGCCTTAATAGGCTGTGGGTAGGACTCAGATGAGATGAACCAAGAACTTCCTGACCACAGTGAGTCATAATAATAAGAATAGTTAACATGGGGCCAGGTGCAGCGGCTCATGCCTATAATCCCAGCACTTTGAAAGGCCAAGGCGGGAGGGTTGCTTGAGGCCAGGAGTTCAAGACCAACCTGGCCAACATAGCAAGGCCCCCATCTCTATTTCTAAAAAATAAAAAAAAAATTAAAAAGAATAGTTAACATAACAGGACTTCCTATGTGTCAGGCACTGTGCTAAACCCTTTGCAAACAGTATCCCAGTTAGTCCTCAGAAAGACCTGTGAGGTAGGTAGTATTTAGGCAACTTGCCAAGGTCACACAGAGTGAGAAGAGGAGCTGGGCTTTGACTCCAGGTGGTCTGGCTCCATCTGGGGCATAGCACTCATAGCTAAGGTCATGGGGCAGGTGCTTTCTGTCTTGGGCCTGCCTAGGCCCCTCTGCTGATGCAATGCTGTGTGCTGCCTGAGGAAGGGGAAATGCATGGTTTTGTCCATGCCCAGAGAGGTGCTGCTGGGCTTTGTGTGAGTCTGCTCCAAGCAGAGCAGTGTACGGAGAAAATGTGCGTGTGGGGAGAGCATCTGGACCAGGCTTTGTTTTTCAGGGAGTGACGCATCACTGAGCTACCCAAGGCCATTAGCTCCTGAGATGGGGGCTGCTCTCTGCTTGGTTATTTATCATGCCCAAGGGCATGAAATTGATTCCAGAAAGTCTGTCCATTTCCTCTAGCTCTTCCCATAGAAGGGGTAGAGTGAGGAGGAGTATGTGGGCAGGGCTGGACAGGATGAGGGACACCCCTGGGTTGGCAACATAACCCCCATGGGAATATCTCTCCAAGGGCCCTAGGAGCACCATCTCCATGTCCAAGGATGGAGACCTTGTCCCTGGCTGCAGGTGGAATGAGAGTGTGTGGTGGGTGGAAAGGCTGAGAGGGGACCAGCTGGCCAGAAGAAATAAATGCAAGGCTATCTGTCAGGAGTGATCAGGGAGTTGGGCAAGGGCCAGAGGGCAATCTTGTGGTATTTTAGGGGACATTCTGATGGAGTCTGCAGCACCTAAAGCCCATGGACGTGAGGCTCGTGGCTGAGTCTGGAGAGAGTAAGGACGAGGTACAAGCCATTCTCTGTGTGTATTGCTCAACCCAGAGTCAGGCACAGGAGGCTGTTTCATGTCAAATAATGATGACAGTGTCAATGATCACATTAGCAACAAATACTTAGCGAGCGCCTTAGTAAGCACTCTGGGTTCTAAGCTAGACCTGAGGATGTAACAATGAAGGAGACATGGTCCCAGGTCTCAGAGAGCTCAGAGGTAGGTGTGTGTGTGTGTGTGTGTGTATGTGTGTGTGTGGAGTGTGGAGGGATGGTGGAGACTCACATAGAGGTTTATGCCTCTGTTCACACTGCCATGATCGAGGCATGAGGCTGGGCATGATGGCTCACGCCTGTAATTCTGGCATTTTGAGAGGCTAAGGATGGAGGATTGCTTGAGTTCGAGACCAGCCTGGGCAACATAGTGAGACCCTATCTCTACACGCACAAAAAGCCAGATGTGGTGTCGTGTGCCTCTAGCCCCAGGTACTCGGGAGGCTTAGGTGGGAGGAATGCTTGAGCCCAGGAGTTTGAGGCTGTAGTGAGCTATGATTGCACCACGGCACTCCAGCCTGGGTAACAGAGCGAGACCCCATATCTCAAAAAGGGGTGGGGGTGAGGGGGAAGAGGAATGAACAAAATGCCTGGACTTGAGGGAATTCAGGCAAGGGGCCACCCAGGGTGAGTCTTCAGAATGAGTCATTCTCATCAAGGGTGGGGCACACTTCTGCAGCAGTCAATGCTGTGGTCTGAATGTGTCCCCTCAAGATTCTTACATTGAAATCTTGGCCCCCAGAGTGATGGTATTTGGAAGTGATGGTGTTTGAAGGGTGACTAGATCATGAGGGTAGAGCCCTTGTGATTGGCATTAATGCCTTTTGAAAGAGGGCTTAGAGAGCTCTGCCCCTGCTAAAATGTGAGGACACAGCTAGAAGGTGCTGTCTGTGGACATGAAAGAGGGCTCTCACCAGAGACTGAATCTGCTGTGCCCCAGTCTTGGCCTTCCCAGCGTCCAGGACTGTGAGAAATAAATTTTTATTGCTTATAAGCCACCCAGTCTATGGTATTTTGTTATAGAAGCCCAAAAGAAATGAGACATCCAGGGTTCATAGCTTTAGGCAATAGAAGCCAATTCAGACTGGCTAAGCAGGAAAGGAATTTATTAGAAGAGTATGGAGTGTCTCATGTAATCAATAGCGTTAGGGAGGGCTGGAGAACCAGACTTAAGGCTACGCTTCCAGGCACGATGCCCACGACATACAGAACTAGATGGATGGGGAAACCACAGCTGCTGCTGCCTCACCAGCTTCAGCTGCCACTGTCACTCCCCACTGACTGCACTTCCAGGCCAGGAACTTAATCTTGCTACCATTTCTAACCCCCAAAGCTGGACACATTCTTACCACCCTTGTCAGTATGATAGGTTCTGGGTATGGTCTCGTTCCCCAAACTCCTCCCTTCTAGAGAGAGGTCTCTGGGGAGTGAAGCCAATGGGTGAAGTCAGAGTCACCTGCTGTGCTCCAGCTGCAATGGAGGCTGGGTAACCCAGTTTCTGCTTTCTGCTTTCAGAAAGTGTGACTCATAAGACTGGAAACTCCTGAACGTAGCAAGGATGTTTGCAGCCAAGCCAACTGACTACAAACATGATAAAGTCCATTACAAGGATGGAAAATCCACAGAACAGAAAATGTGTCTATTTTTTCACCAGTGACCCTCCAGCACTCAGCTATGCCTGGAACAAGGTAGACAGTCAGAATAACATGTCAAATGAATGAATGAATAAATGGCAGAGAGGGTGGTGATTATCATGGGGCTTGGACAAGCAGTCCTTTTACTTACAGATATCCCAGGAAAGATTTGAGGCCTCTGGACAGCTCTTTGAGCTTAATTTGGACGAGTCTTGCCACCCAGTCTGTGATCTGGGCCATTGGTCTGATTCTCTACTCTTTGATGAATGGGCAAAGGCCTGGCTCTTGGAATTAGGCAAAAAGAAATTGACCCAGCTCAAGCGGGGAAGGTTGATGCACACATGGTTAATGATTAAAACATATATTGATTTCAGCAATCTCTACACACTTCCTCCACTGTTACTACAGTGGATGTTGTTTAATCCAGCGTCCAGTCTGAATTTCCTCCTTCCTAACAGGCCCTATTTTTGTTCTGGCACCCCTCCTCAGGGTGTGTGTCTCAGGGAAGGAGTTGGTCTCATCCCAGCTCCTGAACCACCTGCTTGGTCTAAAGTAATCCTCTCTCCTTGCCAACGATTGATCAAGAGTGGGCCAATAAGATGCAAGCAGATATTTTTGGGGGGTGGGATGGAGGAAGACATCTTTACACTTTTGAAAGAGTTTTTGAAGGTTGCTCTAATCTAGTTTTTTTGGAATGTTGTTGTGGGTGAGTCTAAGGCCCTTAACTGCCCCAGCCATCTCTGATCTAGTCATAGATAGCGTACACACACACACACACACACACACACACACGTCACAGGGAAACAGGGCCAGGCTTCCAGACAACACCAGCCCTGAATTCTGCCCTACCTGCAGGTTTCCAGAGCTCCATAAGATCGGAGCCACTTTGAGTTTTGGATATTCGGTGTTTTGTCTCTGAGTACCCCCCAACAGCTACCCCGACCACTGCTTGCTCGTGTGTGTGACGGCCCCAACCCCAAGGCGAGACTGGCATCTGGCTGATGCTGAGGGGCTAATAAAGGATGCCCCCCTGCTCGTTCTCAAATGCCCTCCTATGGGCGCATGTGAGTCTGAGATGCGTCAGGGATGGGCTTTCCTTTCAAGGCAGCCCTGTGTCTAAAGGACCCTGTTTAGGATAGAAATGCTTCAAGAATAGGTGACCCACAGCCAGTTAGCATCTCAGAGCATGAAGGATTTGGTCAGGGAGGTGTGAAGCCAGCTGCCGGCCACCCTCAGGACTTGGATGGAAAGAGACCTTGGGCAGAGGGAAGAGAGGCAGAGCTTCCCTTCTGCCCAAGGTCTCTGTTGAGCAGACTCTGCTGAGCACGTGGCATATCCTGTGACCTCCAATTAGGAAAGCAGTTGCGGGAACATTTCTGCCTCCACATCACCACCCCACAGGGGGATGGACTGGTTCCACATTATTTAAAGAGAAAGGAGGGCCTGTTCTTCAGGTCTCCAAAGGGCTCGCTATTTCCCTGGGAGGGGAGTCGGGTGGAACATAAATAAGACAATTTATTCAGAGAAACCATCTCCCCTATTTACATTTAAATTGAATAATTTAAAACACCTTTACCCATTTCCATAAATTATCCCCCGTCGGACGGGCAGCACAACTGTGCAGAGGGGGTTCCATCCTGGGGAAAGGCCTAATTACATTCTCTGCACAAGGCTGGGTGGGAGAGGGAGCGTGGGGAGGTGGGCAGGGGTGGACAGGCCTGGGAGGAGGGAGCTCCACGAGGGGCAGATGTTTGCCTTATAATTGGCAGGAAGAAGGGGGTGAGGTAATAAGAAAGTGAGGTGCCTTTAAGAGCTTTAAAATCCAGGGGTAAAGGGCCTCAAATCTTCCTCATCACAGGAGCAAAGTCACTGGGATCAATCTCCTGCCTCCCAGCCAAGGGCGTCACTCAAACTTTGATCCTGGATCCTGGGTCATCTCTCCTAGTTTTACAACTTTTGCAGCCTCAACCTCCTGTACCAAGGGAGGAGGAGGAAGGGGAAGAAAGAGCAGGGTTTCCTCGGCGATGCGTTAGTCATGGTGTTTCCCAGGCACCTATTGTTTGCCAGGCTCTGAGCTGAGTGCTGGGGACACAGGGGTAACCAGCCCCAGCCCCACCCTCCAGGGCTCCCTGGGGATGGGGGAGGAAAGTGAATTTCATACAAGCTGTGTACTTAGAGCAGAAGCGAGAGAGACAGAGAGACCCATATGAGGTCAGAGGTGTGAGAAGAACTGTACCCTGGGGGTATCTGGGCTTCATGGAGGAGGTGGCTCTTGAGGTGCCCCTTGGGGGATGGGTAGCCTTGGGCAGGTGCTAAGGTAGGTAGAGGGCATCACCAAGCAAGGTACAGAAGCGAGGAGGTCTCGGGGCCAAGATGCCCACAGCAGACTGGAGAGGCTGGGGAAGGGATCGTGTGGGAGAGGGGCCTGAGGCTGGGCTTTATCTTTCAGGAGAAAATGGAGAGGGTGCAGGAGGCAGAGCTGTTGCTGGGCTTGGTGGCCTTGCTATGGCACTATTTTCTTTAACAGCACAGAGAGAGCTTGCGTGGGTGGAGCCTGGGCATTTGGATTCTCTGTTATCAACTTCTTTTAGGCTGCTTAAGAAGGATAGCTCTCCTATTGCCCAAATGCCTCCGTTTCCCCACCAAGGGCCCAGTGCAGCTGGAGGCTTTTCCCAGGTCCTGCTGATGCAGAGGGGATCTGGCTCCTGGCAACTGCCTGCTAGCTCTTCCAGGCCCTGGTGTCTCTGTGCCTCCAGGATCTCCTGGGCTGTCACTCTTGAGTCCCCCAGATGCGAGAACTACAGACCTTCCCCACCCTCACCCAGGAACTCCTCTTGGCCTTTCCCAGAGATGGGGTTCTCGCCAGCTTCTCTCCTCTCTGGACTCAGATCAGAGCCCCAGACGACTCCACTCCTCCCCGACTGAGGGGGAAATGGCTGGTGAACCGTGTGATGATTTGGCTTAGAGAAGAGAACAGCCAAGGGTGGCTTGGAAGGAAGGCTGGTGACAGGCTTTTAAATGCTTATGACAATCCTACAGGGCAGGCATCATTAGCTCTGCCTAAGAGATGAGGAAACTGAGGCTCCAAGCTGGGGAAAGCAGGACTTGCCCTCCCTTCTGTCTGCCTTTGAAAGCCCCTGCTGCTGCTGGCAGGCTGAGCTGTGTCGCTGGCGAGGATGCTGACAGCAGTGGATGGTGAGCAGGGCTGCGCTGGGGGCCCTGCGAGCAGATGGGGCATAAACCTCTCTGGGAAAACAGATTAAAGTGGCTGTGGTGGTGCTTAAAAGCTATGCGGTCCCCTTGCATGTTCATGGAATCTTATCAATGTGTTCCTCTGCCAACTTCAAGGGCCCTCCTGGGGGAGGAGGGGTGGATCCAGAAGTGAAAAATGCTTGTGGGACAAGGCACACCTGGCTCCGCCTCCTGCCTTTTCAGAGCCAAGGCTCCTAAAATAAGCTCCTCTATGCTAAGAAAGAGGGGTCTCCAGCAGTGGCCTCGGAGCTGGCTTTTAGCCTCTCCCAGCACCTGTCTCCTCCCATCAAGTCAGTGGCTTGTCCTCTCCTATGGATTGAGACCCTAATCTAGCATTGACTAGCTGTGTGACTCTGGGAAAGTCACTGTCCCTCTCTGAACCTGAGTCTCGCCTCAGAAGGTGGTCATGAGAGTTGGACGAGACTGTATAGTGAGCCACATGGCATGGAGTGGCATACCATGCAGCTGCTCTCTAAATGCCAGCTTCTTCTCTGATAGGCCTGCCACCTGTTAAGGAGCTCCTCCTTGCCTTTCTCAAAAGTCCCAGGGAACCTTGTCTGGGAGACCTACCAGAGTGTACTCCCTGCAACAACTGTCACAACGTTTGGTGTCCCCTGGCACTGAGGTGTTCAGTTTGCAGGTGTTTGCGTGTGGCTGGTGGCAGAGCCGGGCCAGGCAGACCTGCTTCATCTCCTGGCTCCACTAACTTCTTGCTGTGTGACCTTAGGCAATTGACATAAGCCACTTGTGTCTCACTCTATTTGTGTCTCATTCTCCTCTTCTGTTAAAAGAGGCAAAATAATGGCTACCTTACAATGAAATTGTGAGAATTAAGTGAGAAATAACTTGAGTTAAGTACATAGCATGGTGTGGAGTACACAGCAGTCACTCAGCAACTGCGCTGTGTGTGTTGAGGGGGGTAGGCTGCTCCCTATCAGGCTGAGTCCTCCCAGGAAAGGACTGACTCCTCTTTGCCCTGGGTCTCCCCAAGCACCAAACAAAGACAGTCCCCATTCTGGAGGGTTCATGCTAATGGGGGGGAAAAACCCATCCCCCTCCTACTGCTCACTTCCTAGGCTCCCAGGCCATTCATCTTATTAACTTGGTAACTGTGCATTAACTATTGGCAGAGGGCTTGCCAGTGTGGCTGTGGAGCTATTTGGGAATGATTATCTTCCCTCTTTTGAGGTTTCCCATTTGAGTTTAGGGGATCAACGACCTACAAATGGAGATCTCCTATTTCATTCGACAAAGAGTGATTGAGTATCTAGGATGTGCAAAGCAAATGCTAAACTGCATCCTGGACTGGTATTGGGGCATCAGAGATACTGCAAGATCCTAGCCCCAAGGCGTCCCCAGATGCCATCTTGCTCTTGCCAGCCCAGCCCCAGGCATGGTCAATTAGCCAACTTTTTAGCCCTGGGAGAGGGAGTCCAGCAACGGGCAAAAGGTGGTTTTGTCGGGGAGCACTGCCCAGGATGTCCTGGACGACGGCTCAGCCACAATCAGCTGTTTGATTTTTGAATGAGTTTCTAATTTCTCTTGGCCTCAGTTTTCTCATAAAATCGGGAATTTGATTGGATGACATTCAAGGTCACCTGTCAATCCTAAAGTACTGTATTTCTAGAACTTTAGGTTCTTTGGTGGGTCTCAACTGAATCCCTTTTGCTGCATTTGAAGCCAATGGGAACTATATACTTGGTAACAGGTGAGCAACGTGGGGTAGGGGTGAACAAGCCTAGTTCTCAGCATAGACAGCTGCATTTTAAATTAATTTATTAATTTTTAAATTTTTTTATTATTATTTTCTTGAGGTGGAGTCTCACTCTGTCACCCAGGCTGGAGTGCAGCGGTGCGATCTCAGCTCACTGCAACCTCTGTCTCCCAGATTCAAATGATTCTCCTGCCTCAGGCTCTCGAGTAGCTGGGACTACAGCCATGTGCCACCACACTCAGCTATTTTTTGCATTTTTAGTAGAGATAGGGTGTCACCATATTGGCCAGGCTGGTCTTGAACTCCTGACCTTAGGTGATCGGCCCACCTCGGCCTCCCAAAGTGCTGGGATTACAGGCGTGAGCCACCGCGCCTGTCCTGCATTTATTTTTCAGTCTCTCATAGTGAGAGAGCTCTGGTGGGATTGCATTCTAATTAAATATTTAATGGAGAGTGTCTGTCTGTTAAAATCACTGCCGCTGCCTTGGGGATGGGTCTCCTTTGTATCCTTATTTGCAGCTTGCCCACAAATTGCAGGACTAAGCCTAGCTGGAAATCTCCCCCTAAGACCACGTGGGATCTCTGAGTCCAGAGAGATTGTCCGAAGGCCAAAGGAGCATTTCAGGGCTCTGATCCCGCCCCTCCTACCCAACTTCTCAGAGCCTATTATGATACCTCAATCAGGAACCAGGAAATGGGCTCAGCCCCATGTTTGGAGCTTCTCTTTATTCTGCCTGCTTTCTGAGAGCCGGGGGGAAAAAAGAGTGTGTGCTTTTTTTCTGCGTTAATAAAACCCGAAATGAGTCTTCATTAAGGGCTCCATTAAGAAGCCACTGTTATTCTTGGCACTCATTAGCATTGCTGCTCAGCACTAAATTGCCACACTGGCGTTTTCCCTGGGCTTCGCAGAGCCTCCTCCCGATACTGGAAAGCTGCTCTTAAGATAGATCTCGACTTGCTGAGTTTCAGAGATGGGGGGACTAGTTCCTGATGAGTTTATCTCATCCATTCCCCTGTCTCCAAACACATGCTTTTCCTTCTAGCTCTGCCAGCTTCTAGAGCCTCTCTCACTATACTGAAGACTTAGTGGACCCTGGGTGGAAGTTCTTCCCCTTGTGGAACTGCCCTGTTTTGCTGCAACGTCATCCCATGTGGATCCTTCATTCTGACACTGAAGAATATCTTTCTTTCTAAGAGCACTTTGCTTTCTTCCTCCTACTGAATTCAGATCCTCGGTCAATTTTTGTAAGTGATGAAGCCCTGCCTCCTTCCAGTATCCCTGTGGTAAGACCCCACCCTAGACCATATACTTCCCTGGGGTAAGTTTGTCTTTTAGGTTCATGGCCCCCTGTATTTGTGCCCTTTTAAGAGAAGAAACCGACTTCACCCTTGCTTTCAAGGCAAGGCCTTTGACAATGGCCAAGCCTTTATCCAGGACCTGTGGCTGCCTGACCCCTTCTCCCCAAGCAATCAACTAACACATATTAAATTCAGACGATATGGCAAGCACGGGGTCAGGTTTTCCATCTCATTTAGCCAGAATCATAATCCCAACAAGTGAGATTTTGATTGCTAACATGTTATAAATGAAAAAAACAGACAATTTTAAAGGAGTTTAGGCCCTTAATCACACAGATAGTAAAAAGTAAAGGGAGAGTCAAACCCAGATCTCCTGACTCCAAGTAGAATGCCTGCCCACCTCCCCAGACCATCCTTGTCTTCTCTCTCCTTCACATAATGACTAGTAAACATCAGAAAGGACTCTGAGATGCACTGCTAATGGCGAGCTGCTGATGTGACAATAAAAAGTTAGACTAAGGGTTTTGCTCACTTGTTAGAACTTTTACATCCAAGTGGCATTATTCCCATTGGTGTAATTCACTTGGAAAGCTCGATACCCATTCCGGTCATGTCGTGCTGTCAAATCACTTTGGGAACTCCCCTTTGGAAGTCTGTGGCATGTGGTCTTGAATATTGGCAAATGTTTATTCTTTGAGGGTAAACTGTATCTTTGGAAACACCCCCAAAGGCATTTGGATTGAAGTCTGGAGAATAGGTAAGTCACCAAAACACGGGACTTTGCTTTGGGCCAAAAACCTTTTAAAACATTTCTCAGTGATGTGTAGATACTTATTGCAAACAGGTCCTAGCTTCTGTGTTGCAAGTAAGAGATCTCAAGTGTTCCAGAATCTTGCCATATGAAATAAAGCTTGACTGACCATTTGATGGGTGTGGGGTGGGATAAAGGCGGGCACTGATACTTGAAACCAAATGACCCATATTCTCCCCTCATGTTTTCACCACTGTTTTGGGTGTGGAAGAGATGTTGGCTCCCTGATCCTGGGTCAGCTGGGGCACCAAAGGTCATTGATCACCATTTTCCTGCCAACAATGCTAAATGGAGATGCTCTCTCTTCTGTCCATCACAAGAGTGTGGCTCAGCCTTTTATAAAACCATTCCCTGTTCCTGCATTCCCTGAGCTCTTCAGCCATCATGGTCATTTTTTTTTTTTTTGAAATGGAGTTTCACTTTTATTGCCCAGGCTGGAGTGCAATGGCATGATCTCGGCTCACCGTAACCTCCGCCTCTCGGGTTCAGGCAATTCTCCTGTCTCAGCCTCCCTAGTAGCTGGGATTACAGGCATGCACCACCATGCCGGGCTAATTTTGTATGTTTAGTAGAGATGGGGTTTCTCCATGTTGGTCAGGCTGGTCTCGAACTCCCGACCTCAGGTGATCCACCCGCCTTAGCCTCCCAAAGTGCTGGGATTACAGGTGTGAGCCACCACGCCCGGCCTCACCACGGCCGGCCTCGTGGTCACTGTTAATTATCTCTTCCAATGAACTGAGTCTTTTACCTTCTTCAATATTTTCATTAGTCCCAGAGAGGGAAGAGGAAGAGGGCTGGACAATTGCTTCTGGCTCCTGGGTCCTTGCTCCTCTTTCTTTAAACTTGGTGAGTCTGTGTAACAATCTATTGCTTTTTGGCATGACTTCACTTGGGCACACTTTTTTGAGATGCTCAAGTGTCCCCTTTGAGCTCTCTGACTTTAGCCATGTTTGACCTTGATTTTCAGGTCTCAGGAATCTTCAATGGGGCTGAATGCAGTGGGATCAGGAAGTGTGTGAAGGACCAATGTTGAGGAATTGCTGCTATGGACTGAGAGGTGTCAGTCTCTCCTCCTCTGCTTTCAGGGGAAACCCATCTGGTGAAGTTATGGTCATATTAAGCATGGACAACTTAACAGGGACCCCTGGAATTAGGTGCCCTTGTCTCTGTTATTTCAGGCAAACTCAATGGGAACTTGGGCAGTGACCATCCCTGTGAGCTTCAGTTTTGTCATCTGTAAAGTGGGATAATGATACCTATCTTCGGAGGCTGTGAAGACCAAGTGAGGTGATTCATACAAAAAGCTTGACTCGTGACTGTTGCATACCAGGTGTTCAAAATGAGTGCCACTATGTATGGTGATACCAATGTATTAGTGACTCCAGCTGGCTGTGAGCTGGAGCTAACTCATCTGGGAGGGAGGGGAGGGGAGAGGTGAGGAGTGGGTGGGAGCTGTCCATGGTTCTGCGCCCATTCAGCCAAGAAGCCATTTGATTGATTCAGTAAACATCAGTGATCACCTCTTTTGTGTCAGCACCCTTCTTGGTACTGAATTCTTCAGGCAAAAGGAAAGCACTTATCTAGGTTCTCAGAGTCTCATTCACACAGAGGTGACAGTGTCGGCGAGCGTGGGGCTGTCTCATGTACGTGCATCTCTGTGGGCAAGTTGTTCTAACACTGTGTGTGTACTGTGGGTGTACTCTCTCTCTCTCTCTCTCTGTGTGTGTGTGTGTGGTGAGAGAGAGAGAGAGAGAGGAGGGAAGGTGGGAAGGGGCCGTGTGGGTGGCAGCTGAGATGAAGGCGGGGTATTGCTGTAATAGAGCTCACCTGTGTAAACTGGCTGGCAAGGAGGCCTCAGCTCAGCCACGAGGAGAGGATGGCCTCCCAGAAATCCCTGAAGAGGCTGTAGGGCACACTGACTTCCACCCCAGGCCCATCCCAGCCCACCAGAGCAGAGTAAATCTGAGGACAGAGCTGAGCTGTTCCCCTGCTGGGCACTCCAGACTGATTTTCTGGTACATTATACACTTGGCCTTTTGAACAATCAATGGCCTTAAATGCTGTTTGGTTCCTGCAGCCAAATCCAGGAGAAATAAGACGTAATCCATCTGGCGGATATGGCCAGGGCAGAGAGTGAGGGAGGGAAAGAGGAGTCTAGAGTTGCTGGGACGGGACCTCCACCTGGCTCAGGAGGGTGGGGTGGGGCTGGGGGTAGAATTGAGAGGGACCTGCCAGGTTTGGAGAGAATGGGCCTTTAAGGGGTATTGATGGCCAGCTAATCGCAGGCCCACTTGTGTCAATGCATCCTGGCCACTCCAGCTGTCACTCCCTCAGGGGCTGAGCTCTGGTGGGGGAGGGCTGGGATACAGCTCAGGGTTCAGGGCTCAGGGCGGGGACCCCAGCCTTGGTGTGGATGTCCTCGAAGCCAGGACAGATGTGTCTCAATCTGAAGTTAGATTTTGGGCAGAATCACCTAGGATCCCTGAGATGGCACTGGGCAGGATGTCCTGAGGGCAGGGACTGGTATCCCAGAACAGGCTTAGGACTGACTGAAAGAACCCACCCTGGCTCAGGAGGACAGCATGACCACTGCCAGCCCTGGTCTGGGGCGAAGCCTGGCAGAGGGTGGAGTGGAGGGGATGCATGTGGAGGAAGGGGCTTGGTTATTCCATAGTGAGAGGGAAAGCAGGATCTGCCTCTTTCAGAGCCTCTGCTGCCCACAAGGGTGAGACCCCTGGAAGGACCAATAGCCCAGAGTCTCAGGCTACCCTGGTGCCACCAATGGCCCAGCTAGAGGACTGTACCCCAGGGACCCCAGGAATGAGGTGGGGGAGTCAAGGACCCCAGGGCCCAGTTTCCCATCTTTTCTAGAAATAACCACGGTCTAGAAATAGGTAGGTAGAGGATACAGACATCTTCTGGACCCATGGGCTTGGACCTCTGCTGGACTCAAGGGTGGGACCTTGTGGGAAACTCTCTGGAGCTGGGAGAGCTGATGTTTGTGGTGTGAGGTCAATTGTCTCAGCAGCCTGCTGAGATGTGGGGGAGGTGAGAAAACGCACCATTCCCAAGGGCTATTTGGAAGTGGCTTACCTGGGCAGGCATGTGGGTGGAGGGGGTGGTGTGTGGGAGGTGGCAGCTCCCTGCACCTGGCTCTGGGAAATGGGACCCACCCTAACTGCCTGTCTGCATCTTCAAGCACTATCTCCTGCCTGGGTTGCTGCTGGTACCATGCCTGAGATACAGGTCACACCTCAGCCCCTGCGGGGAGAGGGGGTAGAGGAGGCTAATAAGGGGCCTACCCAGGTGCCAGGGCAGAGACAGAGATAGGGGACAGGGGGCCTGGGGAGGGTGAAGGGGGACCTCCCTCGAGATGGGCAGGCAGGTGGGGGCTCATGGTGGGTGATGCCAGGAAGGAGAGAAGCCAAGCTTGGCGTTTATTTGGGCTGTGGAATCCCCTCCCTTCCAATTATTCACAGCCAGGCCCACAAGGTCCCCTCCAAAGCATGGCCCTACCTGGCCCTGGTTACCTAGAGAACTGCTCCTGCTTCCTTGGTTTGGGGACATGCAGCCTTCAGCTGCTGCAGCAGCGACAATATAGTGGTGGCAGCAGCTCTGTGATAAAGGTGGGGCCTGTGCACCTCTCCAATAAGTAATTATGCCGAGAGTGTGTTCTATGGAGACGCGGGGCTTGTCTGACAAGGCACACTCTTGTTCCTGCTGCCGAAGCAGCTGGGGAGCTGAGTGGAGAGGCCAGGGGCTGGAAGCGATGGTGCTGCATGGGGACCCGGCATGGATAAAGGGGTGCTGATCCTCAGGGGCTCTCATCCAGGGGGTGCACCTGCCCCTCCCCAGGCCAGAGGAAGGAAAAGGGGGGCTGGGTTAGAGGACTTCCCAAACAGGGATGTGTAGAGGAGCTGGGGGATGTTACACACTTATATTAATACCTTGTTTCAACAATTATTATAGTAGCAGAGATACCTAATATTTACATAGTGTTCTGTACTTTTCAGAGCATTTTCATGTTTGATTCTTCCCATAACCCTTTCATGAAAGGGCAGATCTTTTCTCCCATTTGAATGATGAAGAAGCCAAGACCTGAGAACATTTGGTGGCTTGACCAAGGTCGCTGGACAGAGCTGGATTTCTTGACCTGTTGGTTGGGCTCCTTCCCTAGGTCCAGGTTGGCCAATCCCCCTGACACAGCCGAGCCCACATGGCACTCCACAGGCCCTGTGTGTGAGGTCCCCAGGCAGGAGCTGAGAAGAGAGGTCTGGAGGGAGAAGGGACTTGGAACCCTGCATTGGGAACCTTCTGGCAGCAGGACAGGCCATTCCTGCAAGGCAGAGTGAGGTGGCTCCACAGGTGTGGACCAGCACGTGTTTCCACGCAGACACGACAATATCCTAGGAGGGGGCTGCTGACACTGATTGCCATCTGCGTGCCGGGTCTGGTGTAAAAGACACTGCATGACAACCAGCCCTTTCCACACCATGCACACGTGAAGATGGTGCCAATGAACCCCAGGAATTCTGCCCAGGAAGCACTGAGAGCCCAGAAGAGATGACAGGCACATTCAGTGGGCCTGGGCGAGCCAGGGAAGCTTCTCGATGGAGGCAGTTCTGAACGGAGTCTGGAGGAAAAAAAAAGGACAGGCACCATCAGATGAGAAACAGAGGGCCTGGGGCAAAGGGATGAGTGGTCTAGGATGGTGAGTGTTTCAGCTTGGGTAAACCCAGGGGTGGATGAGGGGCCAGGATGGCTGGCAGTTGAAATAGAAGGTCAGGTATGAATTTGATATGCTAGAAATTAAGGAGCCCCTGAGGATCATCACAAGGGAAGAAATATGATCAAAACAGTGTGACATGAGGATGGGAAGGAGGGACTGAAGACAGGCATGGGGTGAGCACTCTGGTTAGCAGTGTTCCTTCTGACTTGGAATTCCAGGCCACCATGGAACCTAGACTTCTCTGGCTGGCTGCCGGGCTTTGGGACCTCTAGCGCACTCTGCCACCAGACTGGGCTGGTTCTGGAAGGTAGGGATGGATGGCTCCCACAGCCCATTGCCCCGACCCATGGCGCCTTCCTCCCCCGAGCCAGGCTCCAGCCTTCCCTCGACAGGATGCCAGTTCAATGCTGGATTCTGCCTCAGGCTCCAGGAAAAATCTTGCTGCTCTGGGAAGATGCCCTGCTGCTCCTTCTGCTCTGCTCTGTGGTGATTGATGGCTGTGGGTAGGTGGGTAAGAGCCTTCCTTCCCCTGCTCCAGATGGTTGGAGTGGGTGAGGCTGGCTCCTGGAGTAGCCAAAGAGGAACGGATGGGCCGGGGAGGTGCCCAGAGGTGGGAGGTGCTCCAAGGGTGGTTCTAGATGGAGTGGCTGGTTCTAGGGGCCAGGAGATGGTTGTAGAGTACCATGCCATTATCTTAATAGTGAGTTTTTTTTTTTTTTTTTTTTCTGAAGTGCAGTCTCACTCTGTTGTCCGGGCTGGAGTGCAAGGGCATGATCTTGGCTCACTGCGACCTCTGCCTCCTGGGTTCAAGCGATTCTCCTGCCTCAGCCTCCCGAGTAGCTGGGAATACAGCCATGCGCCACCACCCCTGGCTAATTTTTGTGTTTTTAGTAGAGACGAGGTTGCATCATGTTGGTCAGGCTGGTCTTGAACTTCTGACCTCAAGTGATCTGCCCACCTTGGCCTCCCAGAGCGCTGGGATTACAGGCGTGAGCTACCACAACTGGCTAATACTCGCTTCTTCTAAGTAGGAAGAAAGTAACATTTTGCTGCCTAATTTCTTGGCCTTTCAAGGCCACCCTGGACTAAGGCCCTGAAGTACTCATGATGGCTGAGCAGGAAGGGCCTGCTATTGTCATAAAGGGGAACCAAGGTCCAGGGCAGAAAAAGGTAGTTTATCCTTAAAAGGGTGTGCTCTGCAAGTGACACTCCAAAGCGCCTTCACTAACCCATCTGGGTCCCCACAGTGTGAGGTAGGACAGGATTGCTTCTGTCTCCCTCTGCCAGGCCTTCCTGGGAAATTTTAAAGGGACAAATTCTCTTCCCAGGATTGGGGGTGGAGGGAACCCAGGAGCTATAGGCACCTGTAAACCCAATTTAAAAATCAGTCTAGCCAACCAGCCCCCAAAGGAACCAGAGGGAGCTATAGAGTAACTCAAAAGCAGACACTAATGGAGGAGAAAAGAAATGTAGTTACATATTCATCAGCTTTTAAATATTCATGAGGATTGTAAAGCAGATTAATTTTCATGCCTCATTTCTCCCGAGGTTCCCGCTGTCCATATTTTACCATAGCAAGAGAAGAAAAGGGAGCGATGGATCACCTGGCCACTGCCCTTACCATTACTTAAGGAGCAGCATGCGTGAGCGTATGTGCGTGAGTGTGTGGGTGTGTGTGTGTGTAAGGGCCGGGGAGCAGGAGCTGTGGTCGCTGTGGAGGTGTAGACGCTAGCCTCCTGAGGGACCAGCTCTACCTCCTGCCAGGCCAGGACAGCGTGAGGACAGCAGGGCACAGCTGCAGACAAGGGTGGGGAGGAGGTGGGGGTGTCTGAGGACAAGGGGGCATCCTGGAGCGGGGCAGACTCTGGAGCCATCAAGGTAATTTCCGGCCTCCCCAGGGTGAAGAGAGAAGAAAGAGGACCTTTACCAGAGTCAGCAGGAGCTCCACCTCCACTCCCCTCAACTCATGGTCTAGACGAATGATTGAGTGAGGTGAGGGAGTAGAGGAGAGGGCATGGAGAGGGGCGGAGAGGCATGAAAGACACCGAAGGACAAAGGGAAGGGGCAAGAAACAGGGGCAGAAAGAAGCCATGGGTGAGGAGAAAGCAAAAGGGTGAAGGTTCCAGTTGGAGGGCTGAGAATGAAAGGACGAAGGGGAAAAGCAGAGGAGATGTAGGTTAGATATCTGGAAGGACTTCCAGATCCCAGGGCTATTGGACCTTCTCTATATAGGGCATGGGAGAAATATTCACCCAAGCCATACACCAGCGGTGAGGCACAGTAGAGAGGAGCTGAAATCAGAAATGTGCCAAGATTGCTTGGGAAACAGCCAACAAATGTCCCGGCCAGCAGGGGCAAGGCAGAGTTGCGGGAGACTCCCTGTCAAATGCAAGGTGTCCAGGTGAGACATCCATGGGCTAAGGGGACAAATCTTGTTGTCCAGAGTCATGAATGTGAACCAGAGAGTTCTGTGAAGAGCAGAATACGGGCCCCTGGGGGACAGCCGGCTGCGCAGCTTCTTGGAGGTCCTGGAGTGTCGTTCTTGGGTAGGGATGCAGTCCATTTAAAACAAGGCCAGGCCAGCAGCCTTCTGTAGCTTGAATCCGCTTTCTTGGAATTAGAGGAGGAATGGTCCAGCCTCCAAAGGGGCCACGTCAGTTTTCCAGCTCGTGCCACTTCATGGAGACTGAAGTCTGTTCCAGGGAGTGGGAAACGCAAGGAGCTCTCTGGTGATGTTTGGGCATCACTAGGCAAGACCTCCACCAGTGGGCTCCTTCCCCAGCTGCCTTCCCTCCACACTCTCTGGGATCTCCCCACTGAATTCCTAACTTGTGTGTCCAACTGCTCATGGGATATGTCCACTGGGAGGTCCAGTAGGCATCTCAAACCTAGCACATCCACAGCCACGCTGACCCACGCACAAGCCTGTCTGGCTGCAACCTTCTCTATACCAAGCCAGTGGCAACTCCATCCTTCCAGCTCCTCAGGGTTGTCAAAAGTCTAAAGATCTTAAATGGCTTTTATTTGTGGTTCTAGAATCAGGTGACACCTTATTTTATAAAACAGAATGAGTGTTCTGAAGAGCTAACCAGAGGAGGTAGGTTTTATGGACAGGAAAAGGCTGAGCAGAAACAGTGAACGAAAAGTGAATTGGTCATTTCGAAGTTCCTTTTTCTTGTAAAGGTTAAAGCAGAGGGGACTTCCTTTCTTGCCGATGAAAATTGGCCAGTTTGGAGACTTGGCTATTATCTCTCTCTCTCTCTCTCCTGATTCCTCCCAAGTTCAGATAAAGACCTTGGTTTTGGCTTGGTGGCGTGGAACTTCAGCAAGAATGACTCCACTTTGGTTTGGTCTGTTGGGCCCAGTGCAGGAGCTTAGACCAAGCCATTGGCCTCCTATAAATTGCATTTAACAGGGCAAACAACTTAGGAGTCACCCTTGCCTCCTTGCTCCTTCAGCCCTGTAACATAATAGTCAGAACCCCACCGCTCCCACCACCTCTGTGGCTGGGCCCAAGCCCACATCTTCTCTCGTTTGGTTGCAACAGAAGCCATCTGCTTCCCTCCTGACCCCCCCTGTCTATTCACACAGTGGCCAGACTGAGGCTTTTACCAGGGCAGAGCATGTCCTGTCTCTGTTCCCATCTCAGAGTCACAGCCCACATTCTCCGTGGCCTAGACGGCTCTTTGCAGCTGGCCTCCCCATTTGTCTCCCTATCTCGCCTCTTTCTCATGCACAGCCCTGCAGCCACACTGGGCTCCTTGAGCAAGCCAGGCCTGCTGCCACCTCAGGGCCTTTGCACGGTGCTCCCTTCCTCCCTCCCAAGCATTTGCCTAGATGTGCCTTCTCAGTGAGGTCTTCTCTGAGCACCTGATTTAAAATTGCCATCCTGTTCCCTGGCGCTCTCTCACCCTGCTCTATTTCTTTTCCCCCATAGCGCTTTTTGCCTTCTACCGTGCTACACAGTTATTTTGTTTGTTGGTATTGTATACTGTCTGCCTCCACCCACTGGACTATTAGGTCTCTGAGAGCAGAGATTCTGTCCATTGAGTTCAGTGCTGCATCCTCAGCACCTCCAGCAGGGCCTGGTACATGTGGAAATCCTGTGGGAGATTTCCACAATCAATATTTATTCCACAGGAGGCATCCCCTTCTGACCATGAAGGGTTAACCGCTGTAGAAATTGCCCATCTACCTATCACTTTGGGAGGCCAAGGCGAGCAATCACCTGAGGTCAGGAGTTCGAGACCAGCCCAGCCAACATGGCGAAACCCTGTCTCTACTAAAAATACAAAAATTAGCCAGGTGTGGTAGTGCTTGCCTGTGATTCCAGCTACCTGGGAGGCTGAGGCAGAAGGATCGCATGAACCCGAGAGGCAGAGGTTGCAGTGAGCTGAGATTGAGCCACTGTACTCCAGCCTGGGTGACAAGAGTGAGATTCTGGCTCAAAAAAAAAAAAAAGAAGGACAAAGAAACTATTCATCTAATGCAAACAACTGAACACTGGATGTGGATGAAATATAGGGCTTGGTGCGATGGCTCACGCCTATAATCCCAGCACTTTGGGAGGCCGAGGCGGGTGGATCACCTGAGGTCAGGAGTTTGAGACCTGCCTGATCAATGGTGAAACCCTGTCTCTACTGAAAATACAAAAGTTAGCCAGGCGTGGTGGCACGTGCCTGTAGTCCCAGCTACTCGGGAGGCTGAGACAGAACTGCTTGAACCTGGGAGGTAGAGGTTGCAGTGAGCCGAGATCGTGCCACTGCACTTCAGCCTAGGTGACAGAGCGAGACTCTGTCTCAAAAAAAAAAAATAATAAAATAAAATAAAATAAATAAATAAATAAATAAATATAGGAAATGACTGTTTTCAGACAGTGGGCATCAGGTGGCATAGGGTGGTGGGCCCCAAGAGAAGGGAAACAAGTTAGGTGCCCCCACCCCAACACAGTACAGCAGCTTACTGCCTGGAGAAAGTTGGCAGAGCCAGGTGGTTGAGTTGGTGAGACAGAGATTGGGTTGGAGGAGGCTAGAATCTGTGAGGAAGAATCCTGGGGAGAAGGGAGCTGCAGGCAGAGTTCGGGAAGCCTGTAGAAAGGTCCTCAAAACTTTGACTGAACACTGAGCTTGACAGAAAGCAGTAGGATGAACAATTAATTCCTGGAGCTTATATGTGGCTGTGGCTCAGATTCCCACCAGTGAGTGGAGAGTCCTTGCAGTACCTGGTGCATTGGATAGAGGCCTCCTGAAGATGCTACTGTAGCCCTGACGCCTGTCCTGAACTCATTCTAACAGAGCTTAAAAACAAGCATTAAAAGGATCAAAGCAATTCCAAATAACTGAGCCAGAACAAAGTCCAACACTCTTTAAAAGAATAGAATAAGATCCAGAACTCAGCAATGTAAAATTCACAATATCCATCATCTAATAAAAAAATTAAGTCATGCAAAGAAGCAGGAAAATGCGGCTTATAACCAGAAGAAAAATCAATCAACAGAAACAGACCCAAAAATCAACAGAAACAGAAAAATGATGAAATTAGCAGAAAGGATACTAAAGCAGTGATTATAGATTATGTTCCATATGCTCAGAAACGCAGAGGAAACATGAACATGATGAGAAGAGAGATGGAAGATTTAAGAAAAACAAATGTAATTTATAAAGATGAAAATAGAATATCTGAAATAAAAATACTGTTGAACAAATAAATGATTTTATTTCTGCTGTTGCTCCTATCAAAACCATATGGGTCAGGGGTGGGGGAGAGCGACTCAGTGGCTCACGCCTGTAGTCCTAGCACTTTGGGAGGCCGAGGTGGGCAGATCGATTGAGCCCAGGAATTCAAGACCAGCCTGGGCAACATGGCAAAACCCCGTCTCTACAAAAAAAAAAAAGAGAAAAAAAATTAGCTGAGTGTGGTGGCATATGTCTGTAGTCCCAGCTATTTGGACAAGGTTCATGAGAAAGTGACAAGGTTCATGAGATCAGTGTGGACAGGTACTTAGGGAGAAAGAAAGCTTCATGTGGAGGTCAGAGAAGGCTTCATGGAAGAGGTGGCATCTCCTGGGTTTTGAAGGATGGATAAGATTTGGGCTGCTGGGAATGAAGGGACGCGTATTCTGGGCAAAACTGGGATTCATCCTGAACTCCCTCACCTCTTATTTCCCCTTCTCTCAGCGCCTTTGTTGGCTGCCTACCAGCACTGCCATGAAGCCTGGTCCCGAGCACCTGAGCCTCTCACTTCTCATCCCCCTCGCATTTCATCTCACCCCTTTCCTTCTCTCCCCGTTTTGCATTTTGAATGCAAAATATGAACAGCTCCTAAAAAGGGCAGAGTTGTTCATCGATGGCTTTCCACATATCAGCTGACCTTCAGGGTGCCTTGGGGTGTGGCGGGCATGTGCAAATGAGCAGGGCTGGAGGGAGGCTGAGCAGTGGGTGGCGGAGGTGCCCATCCTTCAGGTATGCTTGTTCTAGATAAGGATGAGCTTGTTATTGACAATGATGTCACTGGACAAAGCCCAAGGAGGAAGGATCAGGAGTGGGGGTTCCCCGTGGTGGGAGGTTTGAGCAAATGGGGAGCTCAGACACCAGCTCTGAGGTGACGCATGCACCCCTCCTCCTTTCCCACCTCTCTGGGTCTGCCACCTTCCCTGGAATGGCTTCTGCCTGTCATCCAGGCAGATGTCCCTCCTCTCCCTTCCCCACAGCAGGGTGGAGAGGTGGTGTCCACGGGGTGGCAGACAGAAAGTCTGGGTGAGCTCTCAACCTCCTAGGACTTTCCACCTGAAACCTCAAGATCCAAGCTGGGGCAGTGCTGGCCTGTGGCCCTGGGCATCAACTGAGCCAGCCTGGGGAAAATCTGGGAAGAGGGCACCACAGTGGGGTGGCTGTGAGGCCTGACTTTGGTGCCCCGTGGTGCTGGGCCAGAATTGCATCTCCACTATCTAAGTGCTTGAGGTAAGTTACTTAACCTCCAATCTGCAGTGTCCTTATCTGTAAAATGGAGATAATGAAACTGCCTACCTCTCAGTGTGGGCATGTTAAGCAGTGCATAAGGGCAGGTGCTGTTATGATTATGTCACCTCGTTGTTGTTGTTGTTGGCAGACTTGCTGAGAGGACGGTGGCTGTACCCCCACACCTTGTCCTGTTTCCCCTCTCATCACCCCCTCCTCCAGCTGCTGTTTCTAAGCCCAAGCTTCCTGGCCCCTGCTCTGGACCCTTGTCTGACAGCCCCCAGAGGGACTCATCATGTCCTTAATTGCAATTCTCTTGCTCAGCAAAGCCATCAGCACCTAATGTCCCATGTCATTGCTGGTTCTCTGTCTGCAGACACCTTGCTCCTCCTCGGAGCTGCTCAGCCACCCAGGGCAACGCCATCTGGCCAGGAAAGGCCACAGCATGGAGCAGTGCCAGGACCTTCTAGGGATGCATTGGTGACAATTTGCTTACAAATAATTTAATATCAGATGGCAAAAGACTTCATGACTCTATCCCTGGCTCTTTCTGCCACTATGAACCTCCACTCTATCTTCTCCTTGAAATCACAGAGGTACCACTTGTCTCTAACACCAAGGCCTTCCCCATCTCCTGCCGAGCTGGCCCCAAACCCAGTGAAGAACTGCAATCCCCTCGCCTGACTTGGCTCTGATGCCCTTGTTGAGTTTTTAAGGTGGAGTCCAGCAAAAAGCCAGAGCTGGGGAAGGGGAACTTGAAGGAAGACTTGGAACCCAGCAGAGACCAGGATTAAGGGAGAACTTATCCCAGGAGTCTGCGTTCCCATTCTCTGGGCCCCAACACAGGGCCCCCTACCCTGGGCAGAACCTCTGCTAATCCAGTCAAGCCACTGCTGAAGCCATTCTCACAGGGTGAACAAAAATTCTGGACAGAAATATGGTGATAAGCATTAATCAGGCTGCACTTTGACCCACGCACTTCTTTGTAACCGACAGTCACGTAGCACTTGACACTGGCCATTTGCATCCCAATTGTTCCTATAGATAAGATATCTGATGTTAGAGTCATAAGACTTTTGTTTAAGAATTACTTAAGCAGATCCTGAATTCCAGTGAAACACCTGACACCAATCAGTCTGAAGTCCCCTAAAGAGGAACCAAATCAGGGTGAGAACACAGTTTCTTCATCTCCCTGTCCCATAACTTCACCCTGCACTCGAATCAATTGACAATCTCCACACTCTGGCCCACTCCAAAACCATTCAAAACCCTAGCCCCAGACTCCTTGGGGAGACGGATTTGAGGTTTCTTTCTGTCTCCTTGTTTGGTGGCCCTACAATTAAACCTCTTTCTCTGATGTAACCTGGTGTTTCAGCATACTGACTTGTCATGCACAATGGACAACAAACCTCTTACGGTTACACTGCTGCCCCTCCTCCCAGCCTCAGCACCCAGGGGCACCCAGGGGCACAGGGAGCAGCTTCCTCAGGAGTCCACATCCAGCCCTGGCCTGAGAGTGGCTTGCTTAGGCTGCCTGCCCCCTACCCCCAGGATGAGGCCGAAAGTATGTGGGCAGTTCTAGCAGCCAGCCCAGCCGAGTCCAGGACAACAGACTTTGTTCCCAGGGAGCCCAGAGACACCCCAGGTTCAAAAGAGAGCTCAAAGAGAGGCCCTCCCAGGGAGCAGGAGCCCTGCTGGCTGCAATCCTGGTCCCCCCCACCTCCAGTACCTCCACGTCCAGCCATGTTCCGGCCACCTCCACTCCCAGGCTTGTGGGGGATTTGTCTGTCTTACCATGAGCCCAGGAGGAGACAGAGACCCCGTTGCTGGTTTCTCTCAGTACTGCTGGGATCCGCTGGCATTCTCACAAAGAACTTCCATAAATACTAAGGGAGAACAAAAGGGAAGTAATTACAGCAAATACAAACAGCATGAAAATAGTCAAGTTTTTAAAGTACCGGTTTCCCAGCCTCAGACAACCACCCTGGAGCCCCAGAGGCTGGTCTGCCTCCCCAGCAGGCCCTGTGCCAATGCTCCGACCTTCCCAGACTCGCCTGGTGCTGCCCATCAGGATCTTGGCACCTGCAGGTCTGGGGGCCAGGCTGAAGCCCCCACCTTTCATTTCTAGTTTTCCATGTGAGGATTTGCCTCACCACAGCTGGCCACTGGAGCTGCAGCATCTGACATACTGAATAACTCACCTTTCAGGCGCACGGGAAGGCCTCAACCATCTGGAGAACACCTGCTGCAACAGATAACACCCCCGTGTCCAGGCCCAAGGCCTTGTCCACTGCACACCCACCACGCAGCCCTGTTTTCACTACCTTGATGGACAGTTGTTGGAGTTAACTCTCCAACTATCCACGAACCGTGATCCATCCTGCTCACACACAGCAGTGAGCACATCGAAGCCATTTGTTCAATGTGACCCAACCCCCTGAATTGATGCTGGCTGGATTAGAAAAGGCACCTGAGCCAAGCTGGATCCATGAGAATTGAGTCTTTGGGGCACTGGAGTCAGGGCGCAGGGACAGTCTCTTCAGAGAGTTCTCTATCTATTCCACATACATTTGGGAGCTGTGGGTGGTCACCTTGGGTCATGAGGTCTGCCCACAGAAAAAAATGAGGCAGGTGTGCAGGAGAGATGGTGACCTGGAATTCCTAGTGCCTGGTGGCTTTGCTGTCCTCGATACCCTTCCTTGCTGAGGTTCCATCACACTCCTGCCTTTAGGTTCTACAAGACACTCCTAAGTTCTTTCAGTAAATTGCCTCTTTGGGCTTAAATGTTAGTTTGAGTGGGTTTCTGTAACTTGCAACCCCAGAATCTCAACCCCTCGCCACACTGTAAGGGATAAAAACGTAGTGTAGTTGGGGCCCCAAGAGGACCAAAGCTAGGCACTTGCTGGGGACTTGCAGGAGGGACTGAGAAGGCCCTTGGAAACGGGTGAGAGAATGGAGGGGCACCAGGTATGTCTCTCCTTGGTAGGGGAGCTGTTGGGGTGGGGACTCCGGAGAGCTCATGAATGGGGCAGGTCTAGCAAATGAGAGACCCTTTAGAGCACTGCTCCTCCAGTAGAATCAATATCAACTTGTCAGTAAATGGACTGCTGATGCAGCAGGATCTTTAAGCCCAAGTTCCCACACTCTTTCCAGCATCCCACCTTCTGGCCAGACCCCCACTCCCACCCCCTGCCTCCATGGCTGTGTAATGCACCAGACTAGGAGTCTGAAACCCGAGTTTGAGCCCCAGTTCAGCCACTGATGGGCTGTGTGAGTTTGGGCAAGTAACTCCACCTCCCTGGGCCTTGGAACCCTCATCCAAAACATGGCCGCCATAATCCCCTTCTATTTTGCAGGGCTCCTTCGAATTCTCCCTCCCTTCTCCGGTCCCTTCCTCCTTTGCCCCTTCCTTCTGCTTGGCACTTGCCTGCCCAGCAAGCCTCCCCTTCTGATCCATGCAGTTCAGTGCACACCCACCCCATTCCTACAGCTCAGGAAACTGTGAGAGCCAGGCACCGGTGTGTACGGCGCCTTTGAATATTACTTTCGGTTAAGATGCTCACCCGGTTTCCCCTTTCAGAAGGAGACCCTCTGAGGGCAGAGATCTGGTCCTCTTCTCCTTCTTCTAGACCACTCAGTGTGCCCGGAACAGGGCTGAGCCCAGAGCGGGGTGCCTGGATGAGCCCTGCCCTGCCGCCCTGCTCCCTGATCTTTCCTCCTGCCCTTTCCCTTCCCCTCTCCTGGCAGGGAGGATGCTCCAGAGCCCGCATTCCAAACTAAGCCAGAGTTGGGGGTCCCCAGCCTCTCCAGAAAGCCAGCTCCAGCCATGGGAGGGGGCAATGCTGGCTGTTTCTTCCCCACAGGCCTGCTCTCCTCACCCCTGCACCCTTCTGTCTGGAGGGGAGGCAGTGTGCCTCACCTGAGCCAGTCACCACAGCCTCAGTGCAGCTGGCTCCTTCCCTTCCTCTCCCGCTCCCTGGCATGGACCAGCACACCGTTCTTCTCCCACCGCCCATCCTCAGTCGCCCCTCGCCTCCCCCCACCGCCTTCTGTTTCCATGCTGGCGTGTCTCCCCCCCAGGCAGCTGGGAGCAGGGCGCCTTCGATTTCTCTATTCAGTCTGAGGCGTAGCAATTTTCTGCTCTCCCATAATTAGGGGAATTTTAAGCAAACTCCCCGACGGATGATTACAGCAGGTTCAATCCCGGCTCCTTTGATCAAGGAAGAATGAGGACGTTGTTGGAATATTCCTCAACCTGCCGGCCAGACAGGCTCTGCGGCGCACGCCCGGCTCTCGGGCTCCCCCTGGAGGGCTTTGCACTTGTGTCCTGGCGTCTGAGTGTCCCTGGGTGCTGGAGTCTCCCCAGGAGAGGACTGGGTTCAAATTCTGCTTCATGAAGGATTATCCCAGATGTAGCTTCTCTAGCTTTGGGCCAATATCTGGGCTCAGAGCCAGAGTTGGAGGTGGTCTCTTGGGTAGGAAGGAAAGTTAAAGGGTCATGTAGGGCAGTCTCCCAGGGCTGCTGTGAATCGCTGTGCAGGCCATACACTGTGCCCTCTAGGGGACATTATTCTCCTTGTAGCTTGTGTGAATGGGACTCCTAGGGTTTGTGCAGTGTCCAGCCTGTGCAACACAACTGACAGCTTGAACCGCTTGAATGACTCCACTTTTCTAAAACGGCAGAAGAGCCGCCTCCTTAGGGTTGAAAGGGGCTCTCATCTGTTTAGTCCATTTTCCTCGCCTGTTGTGCCTGCCCAAGGCAGTGTGGAAGAGAGAAAAAAGCATGGCCTTTGCAGCCACAGACTAGAGGGGAATTCCAGTGTGAATGTTTCCTGGCCGCGTAACCTTGGGTTAGTTAATGAACCTCCCTGAAGTTTAATATCAATCTTAAAGGACTGTTTTGAAGATTAAGTAAAAGATGGACTAAAACATTGCTTGGCCCTTATGAGTCCTCAATAAATATCACTCCCCTCTCCTTTCCCTGCCCACATCACACTTTCCTCTTAAACATTTCATCTTCCCAGACAAACCCTTTCTCCTCCGTCTGCCCCAGTCCCGAGTCCCCCAAAGGCTGTGCCAGATAGCAGACTGGATATGTATATATATGTATATATATTTTTTTGAGACGGAGTATTGTTCTGTCACCCAGGCTGGAGTGCAATGGCATGGTCCTGGCTCACTGCAACCTCTGCCTCCCGGGTTCAAACAATTCTCCTGCCTCAGCCTCCTGAGTAGCTGGGACTACAGGCGCACACCACCACACCCTGCTAATTTTTGCATTTTTAGTAGAGACCGGGTTTCACTATGTTGGCCACGCTGGTCTCGAAATCCTGACCTCATGATCTGTCCACCTCGGCCTCCCAAAGTGTTGGGATGACAGGCGTGAGCCACCGCTCCTGGCCCAGACTGGGTATATTAATAAGCTACTAATGTCTCTGGCATCCCCAAGCAGTGGTCCTGGCTTTTCTATAGGTTAATTAGGCCATATTTCAGAATAATTACGACTGTATATTTCTACACTAATTAAGTGGCTCTAAACCCTCTCCACAATGCAGTTCTGTGAATCATAATTAAGCCTTACCACCAAGTTCCTGTGCCAGCCACGGAGCCCTGCGAGCAGCCTGTTGTCCCCACTCCCAGTCACGGGAAAGGCTGCATCTGAACCATGGATTTGAAAAGGACCTATTTTCCCGGGATCATGTCGAGATGATTCCCAATGAATATTGGATGAGGCTTTGCCCTGTTCCTCTTTTGTTTTCACAAGGAGAGAGAGGAATAGAAATACAGTGTTGATACAGGTTTATCTCCTTCTCCTCCCCGCTCTGTTGAGTAGATGTAAATGGATTCCCAGGGGATGCAGGTGGTCGGGGATGAGAAGGTGATGCATGCATGCCTGGGTGTGGGGTGCGTGTATCAGACTTTTGTGAGCGTACGTGAGAATGTGTGTGCTATAGCTATTGTTCACTAGGGACTTATGTCTAACATTAGCCAGCCAAGTTCATGACTACCCGACAGTGAAAACACGTATACCAGAAAACACCTGTTGGAGAGGGCTACATCGATCTTCTCATTCCCAATTGTTTTGTTCTTTAATTTTTTTTTCTTATTTTAGAGACAGAGTCTTTGTATTAGTCTGTTCCTCACACTGCCATAAAGAATGACTGGAGACTGAGTAATTTTTTTTTTAAAAAAACGTTTAATTGGCTCACGGTTCTGCAGGCTGTACAGGAAGCATGGCTGGGGAAGCCTCTGGAAACTTTCAGTCATGGTCGAAGTGGAAGCAGGCACGTCTTACATGGCCAGAGCAGGAGAAGAGAGAAGAGGGGGAGGTGCCACACATTTTCAAACAATCAGATCTCATGGAAACTCACTATTACAAGAATAGCAAGGGGGAAATCCACCTCCGTGATCCAATCCCCTCCCACAGGCTCCTCTTTCAACATTGGGGATTACAATTTGACATGAGATTTGGGCAGGGACACAAATTCAAACCATATCCTGGTGGATAGTCTTGCTCTGTCAGTCAACCTGGAGTGCAATGGTGTGATCATAGCTCATAGCTCATTGCAGCCTTGGACTTCTGGGCCCAAGCAATCCTCTCACCTCAGCCTCCTGTGTAGCTGGGACTACAGGAGCACACCATTACTTCTGGTTAATTTTTTTTTTTCAGAGATGGGGTCTCACTACATTGCCCATGCTGGTCTTGAACGCTTGGCTTCAAGCAATCCTCCCGCCTTGGCCTCCCAAAGTGCTGAGATTACAGGTGTGAGCCACTGTGCCTGACCTGTTTTGTCCTTAATGGACCTTGCAAATTAGGCTGTGCACAACCTGGTGTTGGCCAGCCCTTCAGGCTAATGTCAGGATTAGCCTGAATTATGGAGTTGCCAGAAGATCCAATTTTGAGTCTTGGCTCTACCACTTGCTGATTACGTTACCTTAAGGCAGTCATTTGGCCTCCTGAGCCTTAGCTTCTTATCTGGAAAATGAAAATATTACCAACTATCTCACAGAACTCCTGAGAAAATTCAATAAGACCTGAGGATGGAGCCAGTGACCCCATGTGAGAAGGCAGTGAGTTCTGAGCTCTTCTTTCAGCCATGGAGAGGGGGCTCATGTGGAAAGGGCCACACTCCCTTCCAGGTCCTCTATTTGGTGGCTGTTGGTCGTGGTGTGTTCCATCCGTGTTCATGGACCGCAGAGGAACAGAATCCAGGAAGTCATTGCAGTAGCACCAGCGTTCACCACTAGGACTCACTGGGATGCATGTATTCTCCTTAACGAGGGAAAACACGAAGCCCCTCTCATCTTGTACTGCAGGAGCTTGGAGAGGCCACCATGGGTCAGGACAGCAGATGGAGGATGGACATGAAGATGTCTGAAAAGGGTTTCTGAATCAACAATGCATGGACCTCGATCCCAGGCTTGCAGTCCTTAAAAACCCTGGCCTCCCTGTCCTTGAAAGCAGCTTCATTCCCCCACCCTGATCCCTGTAGTCCCACCTCCCCCACCGTTCTGGGGCCAGCAGCCCAGGCAGCAAAGAGGAAACAGCAGAGACATGTCCTCTTTTTTGCTCTCTTTCTGTGAAGACATGGCCCCAGGCACTCTGAGTAAGACACTAATCAAATAAGGACAGGTGACAATACACCAACATCCGTGGAAGCCAAGGAGACACTAGGCTGTCCTCAGTAACAGGACAGGGAAGGGAGGCAGTGTTTGTTTAACCTGGTTGTCACACACCGCCCCTGGCTTCTTTGACAAGAGAGCACTGTGTGAAGGCACAGATAAGCTCTGCTGGAAAATTGACAGCAATGAAGGAGGCCCCAGCCTCTTCACTTCTGTGGCCTGTGGATTACGGCTCTGTTCAAATAGAGGGAGGTGAGAGGCACGCGCAGCTTCCCCGAAACATGATCTGTAGGTGCAGGGGAGTGAGCCTTGTTCTCTGTAAGGAGGAAGGGAAAGCCCACCCTGGGCTAGCAGGAGGTAAGAGCTCGGAGGATGGTCCTAGCTGACTATTGATGGAGAAGGAAACTTGCTTTCTTGGTAGAGATGCAGAGCAGATCCAAGGTGGACTTTCTACTGCCTGTGCTGAGGGAAGTGAGAAAGGGTGGAGCAGAAGGCAGAGGCTCAGCACATAGGAGTGGTGAGTGAGCTGGTCACGGTGAGCCTGCACAGCCAGACTGTGCCCACAGAGCTCCCTGGCAGCACAAACAAAGCTTGTAAGAGATCTCAGCCAAGGAGGAGTCTCTACTGAAGTGGGAGGCTGGGCAAGAGATGGGGGGAGGCAACAGAGTGGAGCCACAGAGGCCAGGCTAGGGAAACAGATCCTTCTGCCTGTGACTCTCACACTCACTTCTTGTGCACAGGAAGGCATGCACAATGCCTATTTACACACTTATGCATGCCCATATGTGTACAAACATCTGTACATGCACACTGCTGTGGTGGTATTTTTTATTTTTTGAGATAGGGTCTCACTGTGTTGACCGGGCTGGAGTGCAGTAGTGCAATTATGGCTCACTGCAGCCTCGATCTCCTGGGTTCAAGGAATGCTCCTACTTCAGCCTCCTGAGTAGCTGGAACTATAGGCATGCACCACCATGCCCAGCTAATTGTTTTATTTTTATTTTGTAGAGACAGGGTCTTGCTACATTGCTCAGGCTGCTCTCAAACTCCTGGATGCAAGTGATCCTCCCACCTTGTCCTCTCAAAGTGTTGGGATTACAGGCATGAGCCGCTACACCCAGCCATGGTTTGATTATATGAGCCCTCTAAATCTTATGTTGAAATGTAATCCCCAGTATTGGAGGTGGGGCCTGGTGAGAGGTGTTTGTGTTGTGGGGTTGGAACCTTCAGCACCATTCTCACGGGAGTGAATGAGTTTCCACTCTTAGTTCCCACAGGATTGTTGGAAAGAGCCTGGCACCTCCTCCCCTCTCTCTGTTGCTTTCTCTCTTGCCATGTGACCTACACATGTGTCTCTGTTTGTCTTCTGCCACGAGTGGAAGCTTCCCAAACCCCTCACCAGAAGCAGATGCTTTGGTGCCATGCTTCTTGTACAGCCTGTAGAACCACGAACTAAAGAAATTTCTTTTCCTTATAAGTTACCCAGTCTTAGGTATTCCTTTATAGCAATGCAAATAGATTAAGATACAGACCTGGTGTTATGACTGAATGTTAATCCCCGCCCCCACAAATTCCTGTGTTGAAGCTCTCACCCACAATGTGATGGCATTTGGAGACGGGGCCTTTGGGAGGTGACTAGGGTTAGATGAATTCATGAGTGTAGGGCACTCATGATGATGAAACCAGCCCAATTTCCCCATAAAACCGAAGCTTGAGAAACTTACATTTGTTTTATTTGAGTTCCTTTCTCAGGAAACTGTTAGTCCTGCAACATACTATCAAGAAAATAAAACAGGCTGGTGCGGTGGCCCACACCTGTAATCCCAGCACTTTCAGGGGCTGAAGCAGGAGGATTGCTTTAGACCAGGAGTTCAAGACCAGCCTGGGTAACATAGTAAGACCTTGTCTCTTAAAAAAAAAATTAGCCTAGTGTGGTGGCACATGCCTGCAGTCCCAGATACTCAGGAGGCTGGGGTGGGAAGATCACTTGGGCCTGGGAGGTTGAGGCTGCAGTGATCTATGATTGCACCACTGCACTCCAGCTTGTGTGAAAGAGCAAGACTCTGTCTAAAAAAAAAAAAAAAGAAAAAGAAAAGAAAAAGAAACGAATGAACAAACAAACTTCCCAGACCACCACATCCAATGAGACACACCTGCTGCCTGTTGATCAATACCTCTTCCTTACCCCTCCCTAATTCCTGTTTTCCTGCATGTGGTTACAATGGGACACCAGACCCTTCATCTGACGGCCTGCTGCCTATTGATCAACTCCTCTTCCTTACGACTCCCTAAGTCTCTGCTATATAAGCCCCTAACTTTAGTCAGTTAGGAAGACAGATTTGAGAATAGTCTCCCATTTCCCTGCTGATGTCACCTGCCTTAAAGTGTTCTTCCCCAGCAACACTTGTTGTGTCAGTGATTGGCTTTCTGTGCAGTGAGCAACTGGACCTAGGTCAAACCCTTGGCATTCAGCAACAATGGGATTAGGGCCTTTATAAGAAGAGACACAGAGAGCTCCCTCTCTTTCTCTCTCATTCTGCTCATGCACTGAGGAAAGGCCATTTGAGCACATAGCAGGAAGGTGGTGTCTGCAAGCCAGGAAGAGGGCCCTCACCAGAACCCAGCCATGCTGGCACCCTGATCTAGACTTCCAGTCTCCAGAGTGTAAGAAAGTCCATTTCTGTTGAGTAAGCCCCTGAGTCTGTGGTATTGTGCTATGGCAGCCCTAGCAGACCAAGGCACCCATGTAAGCACACATGCATTAATGTGAGGGAGCAGAGGATGTCCTGGCTGGAGCACTCATTCAAGGCCACAGTGTAGCCTTCCACATAGTTCACCTTGCTGAGCCTCGGTGTCTCCTTCTCCTCAGGGGGTTCACACTCCCTTCCTTGCTTACTTCAAAGAGCTGCCAGGATAATGAAACAGAAGAAAGATGGGAAGGCTCTCTGCAGACAGTAGATCTGCTGCGGCCCTGAGGCCCACTGAGGGCTCTATTGTGGTTCTCCCCAGGCCTATCCTGACCAGGGGCCAGGGCACTGGTGGCAGCTCCCTGTGCCTCCTCCAACAACCTCCACCAGGTGGGGAGGAGGATGAGGCCTGGGAATCCTTGCTGTCTCCTCCTTTGCCCTTGTCAGAGCCATGGGGGATGGGAAAGGGGCTCTGAGGTAGCCACTGTGCTTCTCCAGCTCAGCCCCACTAACCCACAGAGCCCAGCACCCCCAGCCCACACAGCCATGGCTGTCCAGGGGTGCAGTGCTGGCCTTCTCTGTCGAAGGGCTGTGAGGGACAAGAGCAGGAAAGACCAGAGGACCCAGAAGCTCCCCACCCAGAGGGAGCACCTAGAAACAGACTAGGAGGGCTGGGTTCTGCTCTGATCACAGCCTTTCCACTGCAGAGGACCCAGGAACCAGGTGTCCCTCTGGATGTGGGGCAAGAGGGCCATGGAGCTGGTGGGCTTGGGAGCTGATTTGCCTTTGTGTGTCCTGAGCATATGGAATTGGGGCGAGGGGTCGGATGAACCCTCATCATGGCGAAGGGGGGCCTGTGAGTAGGGGTGGACATCATGGCGAAGGGGGGCCCGTGAGTAGGGGTGGACTGAAGCTTTGCCTCCAGCTTCCTAATTAAAGGAGGCCTTTTGGAGTCCCCTCCTGACCACTCAGTGCTGTAAGAAGGAGAGAAATGGGGAAGGGCAGAGAGGAAGACTCGGTGTCTCTGCCCTTTCAGTGGGCATGCCGGGCGCTGGCACTCTGAGGTGATGTCATGGAGCCCTCCCAGCTCCAGAGACAAATGTCCGGATGTACCACGTGCAAGAGAGGCAGAGAGATGGGTACCTCTTTCTTCCTCTCACTTCCTATTTGTCACAAATATAGGCTCTGGAGTCACACAGACTCAGATCCAATCTGGACTCCACTACGCTCTAGCCCTGCCACTTCAGCTCCCTAAGTCTCAGGCTGCTCATCTCATCTGTGACATAAGTATAACCGTAATGTCTTCATTACACAGAGTTGTGTAAATGAAATAAGGTGGTGCATGTAAGATGCTCACAGAGGGCCCAGCCTGTGATTACCCCGAATGGACATGAACGGTGGCTCTCTCATTACCTTGCGTTCCCTCCTGTCTGTAACTGCAGCTTAGGGCAGCCTCCCCTAACTAGTTTCCTACAGTGGTAAATGCTGTGTGTAAAGAAGGCAAAGATGGTAATGCTGAATGAGAAGAGGGTTGACTGATGTAGACAAAGCGTGAGGGATGGGCCCTTTGAGGAGGTAACATTTGAACTGAGCCTGGAATGACGAGAACTGAGCCTTGATTTTGCCACAATACAAAAATTGGCAGAGATTGGAAGGGTGGAGAGGTAGGAGGTCACTTCAGGTGCCGGGAACAGCAAGTGGAAAAGCCCTATGAGGGGAGCAAGCTCAGCATCTTCAAGGTGCTGGGAGAAGGCCAGCATGGCTGGGGCATCATAGATGAGGAGGAGAGTGATGAGAGTGCTGGAGACTTATTCAGGGCCCAAGTGCCTCCAGGACCCAGGACAGGGCCTGGCACAGAGAAGAAAAGGAATCAATGTTCTTGAATGAGGCAATGAGGGAATGAGGGAATAGGGGAATGGCTCCTGGAGCTCAGGTCCTGGAAATACCCTTTTCCTAGACCTCTTGACTTCCTCAGCTGTGGCACAGAGACCAGCGGGGTTGGGGACTCAGATCTGGGGAATGTTCATTTCAACTAAATCTAATTATGTGGATATGAGGTCAAATTAGAGTCAAGAAGCTCTCCTGGCCAGGTGTGGTGGCTCACGCCTATCTTCCTACCACTTTGGGAGGCCAAGACTCATTTCAGCCCAAGAGTTTGAGACCAGCCTGGGCAACATAGTGAGACCCCATCTCTACAAAAAAATTTAAAAATGTGTGGAGGCTGGGCCCAGTGGCTCATGCTTATAATCCCAGCACATTGGGAGGCCAAGGCTGGCAGATCACTTAAGGTGAGGAGTTCAAGACCAGCCTAGCGAACATGGTGGAACCCCATTTCTACTAAAAATACAAAATTAGCCAGGTGTGGTGGAGCACAGTGTAATCCCAGCTACTCGGGAGGCTGAGGCAGGAGAATCGCTTGAACTCAGGAGGCAGAGGCTGCAGTGAGTTGAGATTGAGCCACTGCACTCCAATCTGCACGACAGAGCAAGACACTGTCTCAAAAAAAGAAAAAAAGTGCATCGAGGCAATCACCTGTGATCCCAGCTTCCCAGCTACTCTGGAGGCTGAGACAGAAGGATCACTTGAGCCTGGGAGGTCGAGGCTACAGTAAGCTGTGGTTGCACCACTGCACTCCAGCCTAGGTGACAGAGTCAGGTCCCATCTCTAAAATAAAGTAAAATATAAAATAATAAAAAAGAATCTCCCCCAGGGATAGAGAGAAAGAATATTGAAAAATTAAGAGATGTGGAGGCCAGGAAGGAGAGGGCTAATAAATACTTATATGTGTCTATAATGAGTCTCTGAAACAGATGAAAGAGTACACAAAAAGGAGAAAATATTTTAAGAAAGTGACTTAACATTTTCCAGAACTAAAGAAATATATAAGCCCTCAGACAGAAGGGGTTAAAGAAGTACTGAACCAGATAGAAAAGGAAAAAGACCTTATATATAGACACATTAGCGTGAACTTCTTAAAAATTGTTAATAGATTTTATTTTTTAGAGCAATTTTAGGTTCATGGCAAAAGTGAGCAGAGTTTCCATATACCCCCTGCCCTCCTCACCTGGTGCCACTATCAGGTCCCAGCACCAGAGTGGTCTATTTTTTACAACACACAACTATCGTCAAAAATCCATAGTTTGCATTATGGTTCAGTGTTGTTGCTGTCCATTCTATGGGTTTGGACAACTGTATAATGGCATATATCCATCACTGAAGCGTCACAGAACAATTCCACTGTCCCCCAAATATTCTGTGCTCTGTCTGTTCGTTCCTTCCTCTACCCTAACCACTGGCAACCACTGATCTTTTCGCTGTCTCCATAGTTTTGCCTTTTCAAGAATGCCTTAGAGCTGGAATCGTTTTGTATGTAGCCTTTTCAGATTGGCTTATTCCACTTAGTAATATGCATTTAAGAGTATTCCATGTCTTTTCATGGCTCATTTCTTTTTTTTTTTTTTCGACAGAGTCACCCAGGCTAGAGTGCAGTGGCATGATCTCACCTCACCACAACCTCTGCCTCCGATGTTCAAGCGATTCTCCTGTCTCGGCCTCCTGAGTAGCTGGAATTACAGGTGCCCACCACCACGCGCGGCTAATATTTGTGTTTTTAGTAGAGATGGGGTTTCACCATGTTGGCCAGGCCAGCCTCGAACTCCTGACCTTGGGTGATCAGCCCGCCTTGGCCTCCCAAAGTGCTGGGGTTACAGGCATGATCATGGCTCATTTCTTTTTAGCACTGAATGATATTCCATTGTCAGGATGTACCACAGTTTGTTTATCCATTCACCTACTGAAGGACATTTTGGTTGCCTCTAAGTTTTATCAGTTATGAATGAAGCTGCTATAAACATCTGTGTACAGATTTTTGTGTGGACACAAGCTTTCAACTCCTTTGGGTAAATACCAAAGAGTGGGCTTGCTGGATTTTACGATAAGAGTATGTTTAATTTGTAAGAAACCACCTAACTGTCTTCCACAGTGGTTGCTCTATTTTGCCTCCCCACCAGCAATGAATGAGAGCTCTCATTACTCCCTGTTTTCACCAGCATTTTGTGGTGTCAGTGTTTTGGATTTGGTCATTCTAATAGGTGTGTAATGATATGTCATTATTGTTTTAATCTGCAACTTCCTCATGACATCTGATGCTAAGCATCTTTCAATATGCTTATTTGCCATCTGTGTATCTTCTTTGCTGAGGTGTCTAGATCTTTTGCCTATTTTTTAATCGGGTTGTTTTCTAATTATTGTGTTTTTTTGGAATTCTTTGTATATTTTGGATAACGGTCCTTTATCAGATATGTCTTTTGCAAATATTTTCTCCCAGCCTGTGTCTTGTCTTCTCATTCTCTTGACAGTGTCTTTTGCAGAGCAGTTAATTTTTTTTTCCTTTCTGGAGATGAGGGTCTCCCTATATCTCCCAGCCTGGTCTCAAACTTCTGGGCTCAAGTGAGCCTCCTGCCTCTCTGGAGTAGCTAGGACAACGGATGTGTCCTACTATGTCCAGCTTAGAAGTTTTTAAATATACATATATTTTTTGAGATGGAGTCTCCCTCTGTCATCCAGGCTGGAGTACAGTGGTGCGATCTTGGCTCACTGCAACGTGTGCCTCCTGGGTTCAAATGATTCTTGTGCCTCAGACTCCTGAATAGCTGGGATTACAAGCACACACCACTATGCCCGGCTAATTTTTGTATTTTTAGTAAAGATGAGGTTTCACCAGGCTGGTCTCGAACTCCTGACCTCAAGTGATCCACCCACCTAGGCCTCCCAAAGTGCTGGGATTACAGGCATCAGCCACTGTGCCCAGCCTAGTTTTCAATGTTAATGTACCCCTGATTATCAATTATTTCTTTCATGGGTTGTGCCTTTGGTGTTATATCTACAAAGTCATCACCAAATTCAAGGTCATCTAGATTTTCTCCTGTGTTATCTTCTAGGAGTTTTACAGTTTCTGTGATCCATTCTGAGTTAATTTTTGTGAAGGCTATTTTTGTGAATGTGTCTAGATTTTTTTTTTTTTTTTGGCATGTGAGTGTCCAGTTGTTCTAGCACTATTTGTTGAAAAGGCTAAATTGTCTCCATTATATTGCCTTTCCTCCTTTATCAACGATCAGTTGACTATATTTATGTGGGTCTACGTCCTGCTCTCTATTCTGTTCTGTTGATCTAGTTGCCTCTTCTTTTACCAATACCACACTGTCTTAATTACTGTAGGTTTATAGTAAGTTTCGAAGTAAGATAGTGTCAGTTCTCTGATTTTGTTTTTCTCCTTCAATATCATGTTGGCTATTCTGGGTCTTTTGCCTCTCCATATAAACTTTAGAATCAGTTTGTCAATCTCCACAAAATAACTTACTTGGATTTTAACTGGGTTGCAGTGAACCATAGATCGAGTTGGGAAGAATGGACCACTTGAAAATATTGGGTTTTCCTATTCATGAACATGGAATATATCTCCATTTATTTAGCTTTCTGATTTCTTTCATCAGAGTTTTATAATTCTCATCATATATATCATATATAGAGGAAGTTAGATTTATATCTAAGTAGTTCATTTTTTTGAGTGCTAATGTAAATGATATTGTATTTTTCATTTCAAATTCTGCTTGTTGCTGGTATTAAAGTGAAATTTAAGCACATCAAAAACAAAGACAGAAAGCTTCCAAAAAAAAAAAATATCACCTACAAATAAGGAGAATTAAATGGACATTGAAATAATAATCAAGCAATATCTAGAAACTGTTGGGGAAAAAAAATTTGAACCTAGAATTTTATATACCGCTGATAGCAGTGGTGGACTGTCTGGAGCGGCTGCTGCCATCATGTTGGCTGCTGCAGGGAGTGTGCTGGGAGGAGGCAGATAGCCCTCTCACAGCCTGCCACCCTGGGAAGAGGGAGGCCCTGAGGCAGAGCTGGGCTGGGGCCAGTGCTGTGGTTGCACACAGAGTGGGGTGGGGGTGGGGGTGGGGGACCAGGCCTGGGGTGCATAGCTGGGGCCGTGCTTCAGGGGCTGGGGAGGAAAGTAGGAGTGGCACCTGCTTTGGGGACCAGCCAGCGGCACAGCCACTGTGCCCATACCCCAAGGATGCCAGGTTCCTGTGCCTCAAGAGGAGGCTCTGTGAGGGGCCACCAGGAGCTGCCTGGTCTGTGTCTCTGGGGTCTGCCCTGTGATGGGAGACCACCGAGCCTGACACTCCAGATGGCTGGGCCCAGGTCCCAAGATCCACTTTGCCTCGGGCTGCCCCTGAGCACCAGGGCAATGCTGGGAGCTTGTGGTGATGCTGCCCCTGCCCTGAACACTGGCCTGAGCTCTGTGAGGACTGCAGCCCCTGCCCCAGGCTGCCAGGGGGCATAGCTGGGGCTGCATGCTCCACAGAGGTGGCTGCAGCCAGAAGCAAGCAGCAGCCCTGCCCTCCCAGGTGCAGCTGCAGCTGCCCAAGTTGGGGTTGTGAACTTGGGCCTCCATATGCTCTTAGGGGCCCAAGAAGACCTCGCCACCCCCTCTGCCCTTACAGGCTTGGAAGTGCCTGCTCCTGCTGCCTTGCTTCTCCCCCCTGTCGGTGCTGACTCCCATCTTGGAGCAAGTTCGGGGCCAAGTCTGGGTGTTGTTGCAGCCCAGCTGGGTGTGCACATGCTTGGGGCAGTGCTGACATACCAGCCCTCTGCCACCTTGGCCCCTTCTGGACTTTGGGCATCAATGAGCATGGGAGGGAAGCCAAGGGGATGGTGAGGGCAGCTTGGCACTGGCCTGTAGGCATCCATTGGCACAAACAGCCTGGGCCCCATGAAAGGCAGCAGGAGGCAGACAGGCTCCTGGGCAGAAGGGGGTGGTTCCCAGTGAGGCCCCCACCTTCAGGCCAGAGAGGGCCTGAAGGCTAAAGCCTGGGCTGCCAGTCCTGTGGACTGCATGGACTGCAGTGGGAGCTTGAGGTGCCTTTTCCACCTGCCTCTGGTCGTCCATGGACCAATCAGCACGCACTTCCTCCCCTCTGAGGCCCATAAAGGCCCCAGGCTCAGCCAGAGCTGACAAGATGTCTGAAAACCAGCTGCAGAGGGACACGACCCACTTCAGGGCCTCCTCTCTGCTGAGAGCTGCAGAGACAACTGGATGACCTGCCTGCAGAGAGGAGTTTCCCACTCCAGGATCTCCTCTCTGCTAGGAGCTGAACACCTGTTGGGACACCCTGGCTGTGGAAAGGAGCTTCCCCCTGGGGGAGACTGAGCTGTTCTATCACTCAATAAAGCTCCTCTTCATCTTGCTCACCCTCCACTTGTCTGTGTACCCCATTCTTCCTGGTCACAGGAGAGGAACTCAGGACCCATCAAATGGTGGGGCTAAAAGAGCTGTAACACAAACAGGGCTGAAACATGCCTCTTGCTTGCCACATTGTGAGTGAAGAGGAGAGAAGAGCTGTGGCCCTTCAGGTAGCCCAGACTTGGGAGCTACCCAAGCCAGGACTGTGACTCTCTCTTTGGGGCCCTGCAATTCCTGGTGTCTTCAAGTGTCCAGGTGCCACTGTGTTCCCTGATGCCAGTGTGGAAGCTGCTTGCTGTGTGCCTGGTCCAGCTGCAACCTTATAGGGAGCCAATGCCTGTGCCAGCACCTGGAGCTGCCCACCCCACTGCAGCAGCTGGCATGTCTGACTGTGAGCAGTGGCTGGACCCCATACTCACTCACACACCTTTCACCATTCCACGCCTGACTTGCTCTTGGCAGGCATGGGACCCAGACCAGTAGCAGGAGCTGAGCACAGACTTCCAGGCCAAGAGGGTGAAACAAGCCCAGCATTCTTGACCAAAAATTGGGCAAAGGTGCCACTGGCCACAGAGGTTTCCGGCCAGAAAAATGATACCCCAAAGATTCCGTAACACTGCTAAATATTAATTTAAATATGAAGCCAAAGTAAAGTTATTTGCAGGCATAAAGATTGCATGAAAAATGTATTTCAGCAATTTAAAAAAAGTGGGGGGCTGGTGTACTTCTGTAGTCCCAGCTACTCAGGAGGCTGAGGTGGGAGGACTGCTTGAGCCCTGGAAATCAAGGCTGCAGTGACCTAGTATCGCACCACTGCACTCTAGCCTTGGTGAAGAGCAAAACTCTGCCTCAAAATAATAATAATAATAATATAACGTGACTCTAAGAGGTCGTACAAGAAAAATACGATTGGAAAAGAACTTATTGGCTGGGTGCGGTTGCTCAAGCCTGTAATCCCAGCACTTTGGGAGGCCAGGGCGGGTGGATCACCTGAGGTCGGGAATTCAAGACCAGCCTGACCAACATGGAGAAACCCCATCTCTACTAAAAATACAAAATGAGCTGGGCATGGTGGCACACGTCTGTAATCCTACTTACTTGGGAGGCTGAGGCAGGAGAATCACTTGAACCTGGGAGGTGGAGGTTGCGGTGAGCCAAGATCACACCATTGCTTTCCAGCCTGGGCAACAAGAGTGAAACTCCATCTCAAAATAAATAAATAAAAGAAAAAAAAAGAAAAGAACTTATTAAATTTTATTGATGCTTGAATAAATGATGAATATATATCACATCTAAAGCTAAAATCCAAATAACATCAACATGATAGTAGTCGAGAGAGACAGGAGGTGGGAAGAGATGAAAAGAATAGCCAAAATATCTTCTATGTCTCAAAAATAAAAACATACTACTTTCTGGCCTTTGGATTAAAGAGGGAATCTTAACGGAAATTATGAATTACTTAGAATTGAATGTCAAAAAAACCTCTACATGTCAACATACTGCTAAAGCATAGCAAGAGGAAAATTTATAGCTTTAAGTAAATCTCTCAGAAAACAAAAAAGGCTGAAAACAAAGGAACTATGTACTCAAACCTGGAAGAGAAACCCAAACAAACAAGAAAAGGGGGAAATGACAAGGTAAGAGCAGAAGTTGATGAAGTAGAGAACAATATCAAGAACAACAAAAACAATATGAATGATGAGTAAAAACAAATTTTTTTTGAAAACACTCACAAAATAAACTTCTTAAAAATGCTGATAAAAGAAACATCAAGAACACAAGAGAGCATTTCAAATAACCAAACTACAGAATGAAACAGGGGCTAAAACTAATATTTTAAAACATAAAATAATACTAGAACAATTATACACATGTACAACTATATACATTGGAAACCTAGATGAAATGCACACATTTCTGGAAAATATATAATGCTGAAATTGATACAAGATAAACAGAAAACTAATAGCAAAATAGACAGATTTAAATGGTAATTATAAAAATCTCCCTGCCACCTTGAAAATCCAAAGGCTCAGGATATTTTATAGGTAAAGTCTACCAAAATTTGAAGAGACAGCTAATTATGCACATTAAATATGTTCAGTGTTTCATATTCCAATTATACCTCAATAAAGCTGAGGTAGAGGGAAGAAAAAAACCCAACTAATTGGTATATAACACAAATTGTTGCAGAAATAGAAAAGAAGGAAAGCTGTTCAGGCTGTTTCATGAAGTTGATATAACTTGTATAAACTTGATTCCAAAAAAGAAAAAGACACAATACAAAAAGGAAATGTTAGGCTACTTTTTTTTTTTTTTTTTTTTTTTGAGATGGAGTTTCACTCTTGTTGCCCAGGCTGGAGTGCAATAGCATGATCTTGGCTCACTGCAACCCAACCTCCGCCTCCTGGGTTCAAATGATTCTCCTGCCTCAGCCCCGCCGAGTAGCTGGGATTACAGGTGTCCGCCACCACGCCCAGCTAATTTTTGTATTTTCAGTAGAGACGGGGTTTCACCATATTGGCCAGGCTGGTCTCAAACCACTGACCTCATGATCCCCCCGCCTAGGCCTCCCAAAGTGCTGGGATTACAGGCGTGAGCCACTGCACCTGGCCTAGGCCACTTTTATTTACAAATATAGGTATAAAAAGCTTCAGTAAGGTATCAACTGAATCTAATACTATTTTTTAATACATAATTTTTCAAATAATATAATACTAAATAACATGAAACATCTAACTACTGACATACATAGTATAATTGGATCCTTACTGTTCAGTGAAAAAGTCAGTCACACAAGACCACATACTATATAATTCCATTCCTAAGAATTTTAAGATAGGAAAATGGATTTGTAGCAGGAGAGTTCAGAATTGTTACCTTGAGGGTGAGAGGGTTGGCAGTGTAAACTGGCTGAGAGCATGAGAAAGCCTACTATATTGCTGGAAATACTCAGAATCTTGGTCTGAGTGATATTTAAATGTGTATACATATGTAGAAATTCATCAAGTTGTACATCTAAGATTTGTGTAATTTCCTGAAGTAGTTTATGCTACAATGAAAAAAATAGTCTGAATGGAAAGGATTTATTTCAGTAATGTGAAAGTAGTTCAGTATTAGAAAGTGTAGTATATCAATGTAATCCATCACTTTAAAGCAGAAGTCAGACAACTTTTTCTTGTTGAAGGCCAGATAATAAATCATTTAGGCTTTGTGGGCTAGCTGGTGTCTGTCTCCTTATGCAACTCTTCCACTGTAGTGTGAAAGCAGCCATAAACAATATGTAAATGATGGGTGTGGCTCTGTTCCAATTAAGCATTGTGAAAAACAGGTAGCAACCCAATTTGGTCTGCAGCCTACATTTTGTCAACCCTGATTTAAAGGAATAAAAGAGAAAAATTATAGGGTCTCCTGAGTGGATGCAAAAAACTTCTGATAAAGTTCAACACTAAAAGTTGAGCTTTTAAAAAACTCTAAGGAAACTAGGAGCTTTCTTAACTTCATAAAAATTAGCTAACAAAACCCTGCAGCAAACATCATGCTTAAAGAAGACACTTTTTATGTATTCTTATTAAGGTTGGGAACAAGAAAGTAACATCCACTGTCACTGCTATGCTGTTCAACAGAATAATGAAGGTCATGACCCATGCAATACATCAAGAAAAAGAAATGAAAAATATAATATTGGGGCCAGGTGTGGTAGCTCATGCCTGTAATACCAGCATTTTGGGAGACTGAAGTGGGCAAATTGCTTGAGGCCAAGAGTTGGAGACCAGCCTGAGCAATATGGCAAAGCCCCATCTCTGCAAAAAATACAAAAATTAGCTGGGCATGGTGGTATGTGCCTGTAGTCTGTAATCCCAGCTACTTGGGAGGCTGAGGTGGGAGGATCACTTGAGCTCGGGAGGTGGAGGTTGCAGTGAGCCGAGGTGGTGCCACTGTACTCCAGCCTGAGTGGCAGAGCAAGACCCTGTATTAATATATATATATTATATTAGAAATAAAGATAAAATAGTCACTATTTGCAGATGATATGATAATTTAATGAGAAAACCCAAACAAGTCAACAGATGAACTTTTAGGACTATTCAGAGAGTTTAATAAGGTTTCTGGATTCTAAATCAAAATAGAAATTTGAATACAGAAAACATTAATATCATTGATAATATCCATGGACAAATCCAGTTGTCTTTTTTTTTTTTTTTAATAGAGACAGGATCTCACTATGTTGTCCAGGGTGGCCTCAAACTCTTCACCTCAAAAGATCTGCCTGCTTCAGCCTCCCAAAGTGCTGGAATTATGGGTGTGACCCACCAGGCCTGGCTCAAATCCGAGTTTGGAGGAGTGGAAGTTTGTGCAATTTGGGGAGCTGTCTTTCAGAAAAATAAAATAAAACTACAGATTCAAAATTAGGTATAAAATAAATGTTTATTTAGAGATAGAAATCACAACTAATTACAATTTTTAAAAACTGAAAAATATAATGACCATGACAACAGAAAAGCAACATTAAAAAAATTAACTGCTTATCTTTGCACTTTTATGTTCAGATATCCAGTGAGTCAGGAGAGTGGCTGGAATGAATTCCAGGAATTTCTGAAAGTCACTCTGACACCAAGACATCTAGCCATGACTTAACTAGACCTGGATGTGATCCTGAGGCACATAAATACATGCCATCAACCCCAAGTTAGTGTATCCCCATCTCAAATTCCTCTTAGCTGGAGCTCCAAAGCACTTGTGATCACTCCAGTGCTGTCTGACGTTAGGGGAGATGTGATGGAGGGGAACTTGGGATGGAAAGAGACAGCAGCCTTAACCAATTGTAGTTAAAATACTTCACTTTTTAATTAAAAGTAAAATACTTTACTTTTTAAATTGTAGTTAAAATGCTTTACTTTTACTTTTACAATGATAGAGGCACTTTTCTAGCCCCTCCCAGGATCCTGGAAAGGAGAATAAACTTGCCTCTGATAATGGAAATGAAGACCAAGAAGTTCCTAAGAATTAACATAACAAAGAAGGCCCAAGAGCATAAAGGAAAAAAAAAAGTAAACTTTACTAAAGGCCATTATATAAAAGACCTAAATAAATAGAAGTACTATATCCATGTTTGAGATGATTTAATCTTGGAAAGATGCCTATTAGCCCCAAATGAATTTCTATATTTAATTAAATTCCAGGAGGGTTTTTGGAGAATTAAACAACTTGATTATAAAATTTGTAGAGAAGAATTGAGATCCACAAATAGCAAATCCAATTTTAAAAGAAAAACAAAGAGGCAACATTTGTTCTGCTGATAATCAAACTATGATGACAAGGTCATAATAGTAAAAGCAGTGTGTAATTGGCATATGGACAAACAGGCTGAAGAAACAGAGTAAGAGACTAGGGACAGATGTAGACATACATACATAAATTTAGTAAATAAAAACAAGTCTAAATTTAAAAACTACAAGGGAATGCAGCACATGATAGACACATCACAAATCAGTGAGGGAAGGATGAGTTGCCTAGTACAGAGTGTCAGGAAGAGCAGTTCACCGTTTTGGAAAGAAGTTAAGTTGGGCTCCTACTTGATACAACATTTAAAAAAAAATCCAACTGGAGAAAGACCTAAATGCGAAAAGTAAAATTATAAACAATAATATTAATAAAAGAAAATGTATTAAAAATAACTCTGGCCAGGTATGGTGGCTCAGGCCTATATTCCCAGTACTTTGGGAGGCTAAGGCAGGTGGATCTCTTGAGCCCATGAGTTCAGGACCAGCCTGGGAAAAATGATGACACCCCACCTCAACCAAAAAAAAAAAAAAATTAGCCAGGTGTTGTGGCACACCTGTAGTCCCAGCTACTTGGGAGGCTGAGGTAGGAGGATCGCTTGAACTTGGGAGGTCAAGGCTGCAGTGAGCCAAGACTGCACCACTGTAGTCCAGCCTGGGCAACAGAGCAAGACCCTGTCTCAAAAAATAAATAGATAAATAACTAAAAATAAAAATAACTCTGAACCTCAGAGTTAGTATTTTTTTATTCTTTTTTTCTTTATCAGTCAAGATTCAAGTTAATATTTCTTTGAAAAGATTAAAAATAAAAAAATACACAAACCATTAGACACAAAATAAATGGATTTGATTACATCAACATTAGAGATTTCTGTTAAAAAAAAAAAAAAAAAGACAAATGACAACCAGTATAAACAAAGTTAACAGTAGGATGACAGAGTGAAAGTGGATTTTTAAATTTTTTTTCTAGACAGAGTCTTGCTCTGTCACCCAGGCTGGAGTGCAGTGGTGTGATCTCAGCTCACTGCAACCTCCACCTCCTGGGTTCAAGCGATTCTCGTGCCTCAGCCTCCCAAGTAGCTGGGACTACAGGCACTCGCCACCACACCTGGCTGATTTTTTTTTTTGTATTTTTTTAGTAGAGAGGGGGTTTCACCATGTTGGCCAGGCTGGTCTCAAACTCCTGACCTCAAGTGATCCACCCGCCTTGGCCTCCTAAAGTGCTGAGATTACAGGTGTGAGTCACCGTGTCCCGCTGAAAATGGATATTTTTAAAAGTCTTAAACTGACAAAGGTTTATGCTCCAGCTTCTGTAAATAAAAGCAAATCCATAAGAAAAACATTCATCCAACGGCAGGAAAAAAGGAAGAGGATTTAAATCAGCCATTCACTGAAGTGGACATTTGAATAGCTAATAACTGTAAAAAGAATTGCCCAATCTCTTTAATTCAAATTAAAATAAGAAGGTACCACTTTGGCCAGGCGCGGTGGCTCACGCCTGTAATCCCAGCACTTTGGGAGGCCGAGGTGGGCAGATCACCTGAGGTCAGGAGTTCGAGACTAGCCTCAACATGGAGAAACCCCGTCTCTACAAAAAAAAAAAAAAAAAAAAAAAAAAAAAAAAGGTACCATTTTAACCCCTTAGATTGGCAAACATTAGAAAATTGGAATCATATCGAGTACTAGTGAGAAAGTGGGAAAGGGAAAACATTTCAGTCCCTGTTGTTAGGAAATGTGAACCAGGACAACCAGGTTGCAGAGAAACCTGTATTATTAATAGTTATGCATCGGGAGGCAGAGGTTGCAGTGAGCTGAGATCACACCACTGCACTCCAGCCTGGGTGATAGAGCGAGACCTGGTCTCAAAAAAAAAAAAAAAAAAATTATGCGTGAACCTTCCCCATCACTGGTACTTACCCTTGGCGCACAGCTTCAGAGAGTTGCACAGAGGCCCATGAGAGATGTGTACAAGGATGAGACAGTCATGCTGGTCTGGATCTGTGTCAGCCTGGTGTCTTTCACTAGGGGATGGGTAAATAAAACATGTTTGTGTAGGGTGGAATACCACGCAGCCATCAGAAGTAATGAACTGGGTCTTCATTGAGCAACTTGGAAGATCTCACAGGCAATCCAGAAGGAAGAAATGTAAGACACAGAATGGAATTGATAGCATGAATCCATTTGTTTAAATTTCAAAAACACAAACAGCACTGTGCTTTTAAAGAGCATCCATATGTCTAAACAACCAAAACCCCAAACATTTGAATGAAAGAATGTTTTGACCCCTCAAGTTTGACACAGGAGACATTTTGATGGTGGCTTATTATCCAGAACTGTTTGCTATAGAGATGCTTGCCTCTCCCTGTGCCCCTAGGGTGGGATTTGGGGATGGGGTGAGGAGTCTGCTTTGCTGTAACTTGGCAGTAAGAGCAAACTATAAGTTTAATGGCTGCTTGAGAGGCCACATCAAGTGTCTTCATGTCAAAATGGTTTCATCAAGATGTCACTTACTCTCCCAGAAATAAGTTAAAAGCCCTGTTCTGGTAAGCCCTCTGGGCTGTGGAGGGGCTAATCTTATCTTCTCTGTGAGAGTCATTTGCCCTGTGAATCTCTGTGTTGCTGTAATGAGTCATTTTAAAGTGGGAATGGCAGCCTTTCCTGGAGGACCATTCTGGGGCCAAAGCTCATGCCCTGGGGTCCCCGGCCTCAAGATCCAGCCTCATTAGCCCGGGAACCTCCCTCTTGGCCTCTCCTTTGTGATTCTGCTGTCTCCCTACTTTCGTGTAAAAGCAAAAATAAAAAAGAAGAAAAGTAAATAAGACCAAAAACATTTTTTAAGCTAAAGGAAGACTTAATAAAACGGTAGAGATCGGCCAGGCATGGCGGCTCACGCCTGTAATCCCAGCACTTTGGGAGGCCAAGGCAGGAGAAACACCTGAGGTCAGGAGTTTGAGACCAGCTTGGCCAATATGGTGAAACCCCGTCTCTACTAAAAATACAAAAATTAGCCGGCTGTAGTGGTGGACACCTGTAATCCCAGCTACTCAGGAGGCTGAGGCAGAAGAATCACTTGAATCTGGGAGGCGGATGTTGGGTCTACAGTTTTGGGCTGTAAGTACAGTTCTCACCTCCCGAGGCACCCTCCTGGGCCCCTGCTGGTTCTGTGCCTGCCTACCATCTACCTTCCTCCTCCCTGTGCCCGTCCACTCAGCATGGAGCGGGGAGGGGCCACAACGTTTGTGCTTGACTCCCATTTCTGTCACCTACTAGCTGTGGGACCTGGGAAAATGGCCAAGTCTCAACTTCCTTCCCTCTATAAAGGTGAGAATTGTCACAAGCATCCTTTGGAATCCTAGGGCCCTATGGAAATGGGAGGGCTTTTTATGAATGGAGGCTCAGTTCAAGATAGCCTCCCCCTTGAAGCCCTCCAGGAAGGAAAGAGCCTTCAGGCCTCTTCAATATTCTCCCACCCAAACCCCTCGCCCAGGCTCTGGAGCACTTAGAGTGCACCAGTTTATATTTTAACATAGTGCTATTAACACCCAAGATATTCCCTGTATGCCTGGAAAAGTGTGGTGGTTATTAGTTAGTGCTTAATAGACATTAATCGATTGATTGAAAGGTCTTCTATTCTCTTTGTTTTCCTGCTTCCCCAACCAGATAGTGAACTCTTGGAAAGACAAACCTCTTCTTCTTCCTCCCTCCTTTCCATTTATCCTATCAATCAACAAATACTTGGGCATCTATTAATATTATGTTCCAGACCTTGCTGTAGGTCTCAGAGATACCAGACAGACACAGCCCTGTACTCATGAAGCCTTCATTCTTGGTGGCAGAGAGGGGAGAAGGCAGTTTAACACTTTAAAAAGAAACAAATAGATAAAAACAACTACAAATTTTGAGAAGCACAATGGATACAAAAAAAGAGATGAAGCTGGGCGGCAACTAGGGGAGGGGATCTACTGAAGCAGGGTGGCCAGGCCAGGCCACTGCTTGGTGAGGGCACTTTAATGGGAGAGCTGGCCATTAGGAAGAGATGGCTGGTGGCTGCTGACAGAGGTGGGAAAGAGTGGTGTCCCTGGCAGAAAAAACACTCTGTAAGGCTCAGAGGCAGCAAGCAGCCTGTGGTTTTGAGGCAGGATAATAGGGTCTGGAGGCAGGGAACCTAAGGCCAATTACACTGACTTCCTAAAACTAAGTCAAAAGGAAAACCCCAACACTCCACACCCAAGTAACAAAAGAACAAAAGTAACAAGAGGTTACTCCCTTTGCAACCCTCCATCTTTTTGTGTCCCAGGTGAGAAATGGAAAGTACCTCTGATTGGTCCCCTCCCACAACCAATCAGACTGGTCATGGGCCTAGTCTTCATTTGCATAGGGGTATAACTTTGTAACTTCACTTCAGGCTCTGATTGGTCCCCTCCCACAACCAGTTGGATGTTTGCATACGGGTATAACTTTGTAACTTCAGTTCAGCCTCTGACTGGTCACCTTCCACAACCAATCAGACTGGTTGCAGGCCACTACTTCATTTACATAGGATGTAAACCAAGAAACCAATGGGAAACCTCTAGAGGGTATTTAAACCCCAGAAAATTCTGTACCCAGTGCTTTGCTTTTGAGCACCCTGCTCAAGCCCACTCCCACTCTGTGGAGTGTACTTTCGTTTCAATAAATCTATGCTTTCATTGCTTTATTCTTCCATTGCTTTGTTACAGCATTTTGTCCAGTTCTTTGTCCAAAATGCCAAGACCCTGGACAACTGATAGTCAAAACCCTCCACCGGTTACAGTTTCAAAGTAGGGAAAGGAGACAGAGGGCACTGGAGCAAAGCTGAGGGGACAGGACAGAGGGTGGAGAGGTGGGAGGTGAGGTTTGACCGATCATAAGGGCAGGTCCTTGAAAAGGCCAAGAAAAGGGTATGGATTTTCTTTTTAGGGCAACAGGAAGCTGTAGAAGGGTTTCAAGTAGGGGAATAATGTAACCATTTTATACTTCTGTAAAGATCTTTAGGGAGACTGAAGAGGATGTTAAATAACATCATGAGAATGCAATCAGTCACTGAGAATGTGGGACATTTCACAGGACAATGACCTATTTAAGGTGGTGGAGGCAGGAGGGAGTGGGGTGAAGAGGTCGGGGCAGTTAAAGACTCAGGAGACATCAACCCAATGCAATGGACAGGCCTCGTTTGGATCTCGACTTGTCCTGTTTTGTTTTGTTTTTGAGACAGAATCTTGCTCTGTCTCTCAGGCCGGAGTGCAGTGGCGCAATCTTGGCTCACTGCAACCTCTGCCTCCCGGATTCAAACAATTCTCCTGCCTCAGCTTCCTGAGTAGCTGAGACTACAGGCACCCGCCACAATGCCAGGCTAATTTTTGTATTTTTAGAGGAGATGGGGTTTCATCATGTTGGCCATGCTGGTCTCCAATTCCTGACCTCAAGTGATCTGCCCACCTCATCCTCCCAAAGTGCTGGGATTACAGGCATGAGCCACCACACCTGGCCTGGATCCCAATTTGAACAAATCAACTGTGAAAAGCTATTTATAAGGCAACTGGAGAAATTTGAACGTAGAGTATTACATAATATTAAAAAGCCATTGCTCATTTTGTTAGGTGAGTTAATAGTGTAATTAGGTTAAGGGAAAAGAAGTCCTCATGCACAGTGAAATATTTACAGGTGAAATGAAATAATGTCTGAGATTTGCTTAAAATCTTCAGGAAAAAAAGTGCATGGGGGAGAATAGATGAAATAAGATTAGTAAGTGTTGATAATTTTTGAAGCTAGGTGATGGGTACATGAGAGTTCACTATACTAGTTTCTGAAATTTTCCATTAAAAAGTAAAAAAAAAAAAAATAAGTTCTCTGGTTTTCTGTGGTGGGGTATGTGGTGTCCACCATGTGCAGCACCCTGGCACTGGTCCCAGAGAGTGGGACTCTAAGGATGGAGTGAGGACTGTGGTCTGGAAGATGACATGCATGGGGACACTTTGTGAACTGATGGGGGAGGAAGTGATAGGGGCCATCCATGGACACTGTTCACTGCCCCCAGGCATGAGCCCAGCCTGCCCCCAGTGAGAGGCAATGGGGGAGATTGACTGTGAGTAGTGGGGTCAGACAGACCCAGGGCAACCCCCAAGTTGGCCAGTTGCTTTCTGCTACCTTGGGTGGATCCTCTGTTTCTTAGCTGTGAAATGGGAGTACTTGCAGTAGCTTTCTCATTGGGTTGTGTATTAGCCTGTTCTCATGCTGCTAATAACGACACACCCAAGACTGGGTGATTTATAAAGAAAAGAGGTTTAATGGACTCACAGTTCCACATGGCCTGGGGAGGCCTCACAATCATGGTGGAAGGCAAAGAAGAAGAAAAGGCACATCTTACATGGTGGCAGGCAACAGAGCTTGTGCAGAGGAGCTCCCATTTATAAAACCATCAGCTCTCATGAAACTTATCCACTATCACGAGAACAGTATGGGGGAACCATCCCCGTGATTCAATTATCTCCAGCTGGCCCCACCCTTGACAAGTGGGGATTATTATAATTCAGAGTGATATTTGGGTGGGGACACAGAGCCAAACCATATCAGCTTGTTACAAGCGTTAAATAGAATGGTGCATGTAAAGCCCAGAGCTCAATGCCAGGTGAGGGTCACTGCTCCCTTCCTGGTAGCCATCAAAGGCATGACACAGGCTGCACTGAGGCACAGCAGGACTGGGTTCTGGACCCTCTTGGGACTGGTCTCCAGTATCTAGAAAGCTGAGAGCTGATACATATGTTGAAATACGTGCATCATCATGCGTGTGCACACACCTGTGGCTACATTCACGCACACACACACACACACACACACACACACACAGACATCCCTCCAAGGTGGGGATGGGGCTCCTCATGGCAGACCTGAGCAGGCCTGGAGCTTGGCCTCCAGGAAAGGCTGTGGATGGTCCTCCCTAGAGGACCCAGCATGGAGGTGAAGGAGGGTGATGCTCAGAGGAGACTCAGCCAGGGGCCCAAGGATAAGCCTGGGCACCTGGTGAGCCCAAATGGGAGAACACAGCTAGACACAAGGGCAGCACCAAGGGGTAAGCCAGGGTCTGAGGAGGTGCTGCCCTGACCAGAAAGGGACAGGCTAGGGCATGGGGAGGGCCTGGCTGGAAAGTCTTTAAATATGAGGGAGAGCATCACCAAAACTGCAAGCCCCATGAGACTGGCTGAGTTTCCTGGGGCCTGCTTAGAGCCCTCAAGTTGCTAACCTTGAGTTGCCAAGAGCTGGACAACCTCACAGGCCCCTTGCTGCTCCTGCAGCCCCCACATGTCTCCACAGGGTTCTTTCTTTGTGGTCAGGCCAGAGAAATGTAAGCCAGCCAGGCCTCCTGGGACCCTTCCTCTCTGAAGAAGCTTCTGGAACTCAGGTCTAAGGGAGGCGAGGGTGTGCAGACAGAAGTTTGGAGTATCATGCTTGGGCACCCGTGGCTCCCAGGAAGGGATGCCAAGGAGGCAGGGCAGAGAGAACAAGCACCCCCTTCCTGAGGCTTCCCTTCCCCAGACCTCAGGCACAAGAAAAGAGCCCACTAATTCAATCCTGTCTCTATCAGTGGGAAGGAGCTTTTAATCAAATCCTAAGTTGAGTGGTTGGGGAGAGGAAATCCATTCTGCCTTCACTTGCTCTATTCCAGAGAACAATTTGGGGAGTCGCCAATCCTGCGAACATCACGTTAACACCAGTAAAACACCCCTACAGTTCCCACTTGCTAAATGTCAACATTTATTAACTTCAGAACTCAGCACCATTTCAGAGTAGCCTCCCTGCAACACAGGCCTGGTGAGAGGAGCAGCTGGAATGGGCCCTCGAGGAGGGAGACCTGTGGCCGTCACCACTGCACCTGCCCTGGGTCTTGCCCTGAGCCCTGGGGCAGGCCAGGACGGGGCTCAGAGCTAGCAAAGGCTGAGGCATATCCCGCTGGCAGAAACTTGGGGACACCCATGTTGGGGACGGGACTTCCCTTGCTTCCCCTAATTCAGAGGACCTTGAGGAAGTTCCTCTCCCTATCCCTCATCCTAGGAAAGAACAGCTCCCCTTCTAGCCTGACCCCTGCCCTCCTCTAATTTCCCACTTCCTCTCCTGGAAAAGAAATCAAGATTTTTTTTTAGACATATTTTGAGTTGGGTGTCAGAGGGCCAGCAAACAGAAGTGGACCTGCAAAGCTGTCTTTTGGGGAGAGATTTGCATCTGCACAGAATCTGCGTTGATGCAGCCCAGCCTTCCCTCATCCTCAAGGCAGTAGATAAGCTTCTGCACCCCATCATGGGGGTGGGTCTTCATTCTGAAGGCTTTTGTGTCACATAAAACTATGATCAAATAAAGTTGTATGTCTTTTCTCCAATTAACCTTTTGTGAGCTGATCTTTTAGTGAACCTTCCAAAGGTGAAGGGAAAGCTTTTCTTTCCCACTACACCTGGGAAGGAGTCCTAGTGACATTTGAAGGAGAGTGTCCTGCTGGCACTCGGGCCCTCCCCAGGCCAAATATGGCTGGGAGCTGTGGCTCCTTTGACACAAAACAGAAGACCAGACACAGAAGGCTAGTGGGTCTGCAGGGCTGGGGCTCAGGGCCTGGAGGGCAGGTGAGCTCTTCGTCTGTGCAGTCCCCAGCCAGCCCTATCTGCCTCAGGGCACTCAAGAGCCTTTGCAGCTGAGGAGATGTCCGGGAGGCCCAGCAGGTTCCAACAGCTGAGCTCTTGAATCTGGGAAATCACCTTCAAATTTTCCTACTTGGGAACCCTTCCCCCACATGGGAGTGAATATGAATACCCCAAAGTTGATCATTGCAGTGGGGGAGTCTGAGGGCACAGTCCAAAACAACCACAGCTTTTCTTTGAAGCTCATTCTTTCTCTCTCTCTTTCCCTCTCTTCCTTCCTTTCTTCCTTCTTTCCTTCCTAACTTCCTTCCTTCCTTCCATCCTCCCTCACTCCCTCCCTCCCTCCTTCTCTTCCCTTCCCCTCCCCTCCCCTCCCCTTTTCTTTCTTTCTTTTCTTTCCTTCCTTCCTTCCTTTCTTTTTCTTTCTTTCTTTCTTTCTTTCTTTCTTTCTTTCTTTCTTTCTTTCTTTCTTTCTTTCTTTCTTTTTCTTCTTCTTTCTTTCTTTCTTTCTTTCTTTCTTTCTTTCTTTCTTTCTTTCTTTCTTTCTTTCTTTCTCTTCTTTCTTCTTTCTCATTTCAACAGAGTCAGTGGATCACTGTAGCCTCAAACTCCTGGGCTCAAGGCATCCTCCCACATCAGGCTTCTGAGTAGCTGGAATTACAGGCACACACCATCATGCCCAGTTAATTTTTTGTACTTTTTGTAGAGACAGGGTTTTGCCATGTTGCCCAGGCTGGTCTTGAACTCCTGAGCTCAAGTGATCTGCCCACCTTGACCTCCCAAGGTGCTGGGATTACAGGTGTGTGCCACCATGCCCAGCCTCAACATTCTTAAAAAACAGAAAGTCCAACTCAAAACTTCATATCTGGCCAAACTAACTTAATAAGGAAAGGAGAAATAAGATTCTTTTCAGACAAACAAATGCAGAGAGAATTCATTACCACCAGACCTGCTTTACAGGAGCTCCTCAAGGAAGCACTAAATATGGAAAGACTGTTACTAGCTTCTACAAAAACACATTTAATTACACAGACCAGTGACACTATAATGTGACCACACAAACAAGTCTACATAATAACCAGCTAACATCATGATGACAGGATCAAATCCACACATATCAATACTAACCTTGAATGTAAACAGACTAAATGCCCCAATTAAAAGGCACAGAGTGGCAAGTTGGATAAAGAACCAAGACCCATTAGTATGCTGTCTTCAAGAGACCCATCTCAGATTTGATGACAGCCATGGCCTGAAAATAAAGAGATGGAGAAAATTCTACCAAGCAAATGGAAAACAGGAAAAAACAGGGGTTGCAATCCTAATTTTAGACAAAACAGACTTTAAACCAACAAAGATCAAAAAAGACAAAGAAGGGCATTACATAATTGTAAAGGGTTCAATTCAATAAGAAGACCTAACTATCCTAAATATATATGCACCCAACACAGGAGCACCCAGATTCATAAAGCATGTTCTTAGAGACCTTCAAAGAGACTTAGACTTTCACACAATAATAGTGGGAGACTTCAACACCCCACTGACAGTATTAGACAAATCATTGAGGCAGAAAATTAACAAAGATATTCAGAACCTGAACTCAGCTCTGGATCAAATGGACTTGAAAGACATCTATAAAACTCTCCACTCCAAAACAACAGAATATACATTCTTCTCATCACCACATAGCATATATTCTAAAATTAACCACACAATCACACACAATACACTCCTCAGTAAATGAAAAAGAACTAAAATCATAACAGCCACTCTCACAGACCACAGTGCAATAAAATTAGAGATCAAGACTAAGAAAATTGTTCAAAACCATACAATAATATGACAATTGAATAACCTGCTCCTGAATGACTTTTGCATAAATAATGAAATTAAGACAGAAAGCAAGAAATTATTTGAAACTAATGAGAACAAAGATAAAATATACTAGAATCTCTGGGACACAGCTAAGGCAGTGTTAAGAGGGAAATTTATAGCATTAAATGCCCACACAAAAAAGTTAGGAAGATCTCAATTTAGCAATCTAACATCACAACTAAAAGAACTAGAGAAACAAGGGGAAACCAACACCAAAGCTAGCAGAAGACAAGAAATAACCCAAATCAGAGCTGAACTGAAGGAGATTGAGACACTAAAAACCATCCAAAAGATTAATGAACCTAGGAGTTGGTTATTTGAAAAAAGTAATAAAACTAGATAGACCACTAGCTGGACTAATAAAGAAGAAAAGAGAGAAGGTACAAATAAACACAATTAGAAATGACAAATGGGATATAACCACTGACCCCACAGAAAACAAAATAATTATCAGAGAATAACATGAACACCTCTGTGCATACAAACTAGAAAATCTAGAAGAAATGGATAAATTCCTGGACAATACACCCTCCCAAGACTGAACCAGGAAGAAACTGAACCCCTGAACCGACAACTAATGAGCTCCAAAACTGAATCAGTAATAAATAGCCTACCAACCAAAAATAAAAAAGCCCAGGACCAGATGGATTCACAGCAGAATTCTACCAGATGTATAAAGAAGAGCTGGCACCATTCCTACTGAAACTATTACAAAAAATTGAGGAGGAGGAACTCCTCCTTAACTCATTCTGTGAAGCTAGCATCATCCCAATACCAAAACCTGGTACAGACACAACAATAAAAGAAAACTTCAGGCCAATATACTTGATGAACATTGATGCAAAAATCCTCAACAAAATACTGGCAAAACAAATCCAGCAGCACATCAAAAAGTTTATCCACTATGAACAAGTTGAACTAAAGAAAAAACCATGTGATTATCTTAATTGATGCAGAAAAGAATTTAGATAAAATTCAACACCACTTCATGTTAAAAACTCTCAATAAACTAGGTATTGGAGGAACAATACCTGAAAATAAGAGCCATCTATGACAAACCCACAGCTAACATCATACTGAATGGGCAAATGCTGGAACCACTCCCCTTGAAAAATGGCACAAAACAATGATGCCCTCTCTTATCACTCCTATTAAACATAGTATTGGAAGTCCTGGCCAGAACAATCAGGCAAGAGAAATAAATAAAGGGCACCCAAATGGGAAGACAGAAAGTCAAATTATCCCTGTTTGCAGATGACATTATCCTATATCTAGAAAATCCCATAGTCTTGGCCCAAAAGCTCCTTACATTGATAAACAATTTCAGCAAAGTCTCAGGATACAACATCAATGTACAAAAATCACTAACATTCCTATACATCAAAAACAGTCAAGCTGAGAGCAAATCAGGTACATGATCCCATTCACAATTGCCACAAAAAGAACAAAATACCTAGGAATACAGCTAACCAGGGAGGTGAAAGATCACTACAAGGAGAACTACAAACCACTGCTCAAAGAAATCAGAGATGACACAAACAAATGGAAAAACACTCCATGCTCATGGAGAGGAAGAATCAATATCGTTAAAATGGACATACTGCCCAAAGCAATTTATAGGTTAAATGCTATTCCTATCAAACTACCAATAACATTCTTCACAGAACTAGAAAAAAACTATTTTAAAATTCGTATGGAACAGAAAAAGAGGCCGAATAGCCAAGAGACTCCTAAGCAAAAAGAACACAGCTGGCATCATGCTACCTGACTTCAAACTATACTACAGGGCTACAGTAACCAAAACAGCATGGTACACAGAAACCAATGGAACAGAATAGAGAGCCCAGAAATAAGGCTGTGCACCTGCAACCATCTAATCTTCAGCCAAGCCAACAGCAACAAGAAATGGGGAAAGGATTCCCTATTTAAAAATGGTGCTGGAATAACTGGCTAGCCATATGCAGAAGATTGAAACTGGACCCGCTCCTTACATCATATACAGAAATCAAGTCAAGATGGATTAAAGATTTAAATGTTATAGTTTTGAGTTTTACATTTAAATGTAAATCTAGGCAATATCATTCTATATATAGGAATGGGCAAAAATTTCATGATGAAGTTGCCAAAAGCAATTGCATCAAAAGCAAAAGTTGACAAATAGGATCTAACTAAACTAAAGAGCTTCTGCACAGCAAAATAAATTATCAACAGAGTAAACAGACAACCTACAGAATGGGATAAAATATTTGCAAACTATACATTTGACAAAGGTCTAATATCCAGCATCTATAAGGAACTTAAATTTACAAGAAGAAAAAAACAACCCCATTAAAAAGTGGCAAATGACATGAGCAGACACTTTTCCAAAAAAGACATATGTGTGGCCAACAAGCATATGAAGAAAAGCTAAACATCACTGATCATTAGAGAAATGCAAACAAACCACGATGAGATACCATCTAACACCAGTCAGAATGTCTGCTATTACAAAGTAAAAAAGAAACAAAAACAAAACAGCTACTGACAAGTTTGCAAAGAAAAAGGAATACTTATACACTGTTAGTGGGAGTGTAAATTAGTTCAGCCATTGTGGAAAACAGTGTGGGGATTCCTCAAAGAAATACCGTTTAACCCAGCAATCCCATTACTGGGTATATATGCAAAGGAATATTTATTGTTCTTTCATAAAAACACATGAACATATATATTCATTACAGCACTATTCACAATAGCAAAGAGATGGAATCAACCTAAATTTCCATCAGTGGTAGACTGGATAAAGAAAATATGGTACATATACACCATGGAATACTATGCAGCCATAAAAAAGAATGAAATCATGCCGTTTGCAGGAACGTGGATGGAGCTGGAGGCCATTATCCTTGGCAAACTAATGCAGGAAAAGAAAACTAAACATCACATCCTTTCACTTATAAGTGAGAGCTAAGTGATGAGAACACAGGGACAGAAAGAGGGTAACAAGAGACACTAGGGCTTATTGGAAGGTGGAGGGTGGGAGAAAGGAGAGGATCAGGAAAAATAACTAATGGGTCCTAAGCTTAATACCAGGGTGATGAAATAATTTGTACAACAAACCCTTTTGACAGAAGTTGACCTATATAACAAACCTGCACATGTACCTGTGAACTTAAAATAAAAGTTAAAAAAAGAAGTGTATTTTGGGGTGAAATATTTTGGTTTCCCTTAACCTCATCTCAAACCTATTTCCAAACAGAATCACATTCACAAGTACCAGGGGTTAGGATTTGGACATAGCTTTTTAGGGGCACTATTCAATCCAATACAGGAGCCTATTTTAGCAACACTGGGTGGTGTCAGGATACAAAGTGAAGCAAGGCCCACACGCCGGAGTCAGACAGGCTAGGGCTTGAGCTCTTGCTCTGTCACCAGCCCTTACCACCTGGCTGGGTGACTATGCAGGTCATTAATGCTCTCATTGTTACAATATTTAACGTGGGTATAATAATAACCATGATATGTTAACTCATGGAATGGTGGTGGAGGTTAAATGGCTGAATGGTTTGAATGTGTTCCCCAAAATGCATGTGTTAGAACTTAATCTCCAATGTAGCAGTGTTGAGAGGTGGGGCCTAATGAGAGGTGTTTGGGTCATGAGGGCTCCACCTTCATGAATGGGTTAATGATTATTATAAAAGGGCTTGAGGCTGCAAGTTTGGTCTCTTGCTCTCTCTTTGCTCTTACACCATGGGAAGATGCAGCACGAAGGCTCTTGGTAGATGCCAGCCCCTTCGTCTTGGACGTTTCAGCCTCTAGAACCATGAGCCAACAAATTTCTGCTCATTATAAAGTACCCAGTCTCAGGTGTTCTGGTACAGCAGCACAAAATGGACTAAGATAATGACCTAATGAAATGAAAGATCTTGGAAAATTATGAAGTGCTATCTATGTACAGGGTAATTAGCAAGCATCTCAACTTACTAATTGTGTGAGCTCAGGCAAGTTTCCGAACCTCTCGGAAGCTGTTTCCTCATCAGAAAAATGGAAAGTACTCACCTCGTTGGGTCACCGGAAGGCCTCAATGAAACTGCATGTGAGGCACTTAACACATAGAAAGTGCTCTTAAAGTAAAAGCTATGAGCACTGTGGTGGGGCCTTTCCAGAGGGATGGCCTGGCCTAAATGTCCAGAAGAGAAGTGAATCAGACTCTTGAGTTTTGAGATTTTGTGTGTGTTTTTGAGACAGAGTCTCATTCTATCGCCCAGGCTGGAGTTCAATGGCACAATCTTGGCTCACTGCAACCTCCATCTCCTGGGTTCAGGTGATCCTCCTGCCTCAGCCTCCTGAGTAGCTGGGACTACAGGCGTGTGCCACCGCACCCGGCATTTTTGAGAATTTAGGAGATTAAGCACCTGTTCCCTACCCCTTGGGGTTTTGAAAATTAGGTGGGAAGAAGCTGATTCTAGGTTTTGCAAGTAAAGGGGGACCTAGTACTGCTGGGGCCAGCTTGCACCCAGGAAGTGGCTGGTAGCTGAGCAGAATGAGCCACTGATGACAGCTTTGGCTCTTTGGCCTTAGGCCTAGTGAGTCCCCAGGGTTCTGCTGATCTGAGCATTTTGCTGGGGAATTTCCCTTTTCTGAAAGGGCTCCACACTAAGGTGGTGGCATCAGCTGGGGCCTAGGCCAGGCACCTTCTGTCTATGGACTCTGGCCTGAGTTTCAGGGACATCTTGACTCACAAGGGGAGCTTTTCCCTCCCACCAATCAAGGCATTGGGGGTGGGGGGTGGGCAGCCACCCTGGATGACATCACTCAGTGCACACCACTGCTGGCCCCTGTGGCTGTTGCATGAAGAGGAGACGGGGCCCCATTTTCCAGAAATTGTCTGTGCTAGGCATCCCAGTGAGGGAGCTGAGCCAACCTCTAAGTTTCCTCTGAGACACTAGGAAGCACTGGGGGAACCCTGAATGCACCCAGGCAGGGACTGGATGAGGGAGGCTTGAGCATTCGCTCTTTTCTCCCACACGGGTTGGAGGCCACTCTGCCTCATTATCATCCTCTACATTTGTGTGACTACTGTCCTGTGAAAAATCTCCACTTGTGAGCCAGCACAAGTGTGACTCAGCGTGTCTCTTTAATTCCCTTCGGGCACAACCATCAGAGTCGGTTTACAATAACCAGACGCCTGGCTTTACAATCACTCCTCATTGTTGACCCAAAACAGCATCCTGCAGCTTGATCATTGCCCATGTGCCAGACTTCTCTCAGAATGACTCTTATTAAAAAAAAAAAAAAGAAAAAAAATCACATCTGGTGCATTTAGTGGCCTACAGCACATACCCTTGAGAATTCATCAAGGCAGAAAGTATTTGTTATTCGAGGATGGGTTTGATTTTTGGCAATGATGTTGAGGCTCTCTGAGTCAAGTCTGGAGGATTATGCAGCAGGGAGAGCTCTTTGCTTAGACCACTGCATCAGACCGCCCTCCTCAATCTCAGGGCTCAGCTACCACTTCCCTTCTATAGCTCCCCCAGTCGCCATGGCAGATGTGGCCAGACACCTCACTCTCTTGCCATCCGCCCAGGGTTTCTCTGCCACCAGGGCCATACCCGCCTCTTCCTTGTCTCAGGTGCATTTTGCATGGTTCTTCAGAGGTTCCCTAGCAGGATGGAGCCTCAATGACCCACAGTGATGACCAGCTTATTTAAGAAAACTTAGCTTGGCCTTTCTGCTTCCCTATTTTATGCTTCCCAATCCCCGTTGGGATTCTAGGGAACCATTGCTTTTCCTTGGAATCTCTTTCCAAAATAAGCTACTTGAACCAAAGTCTCTTTATGTGGGGGAACCCAGGAGAGGACAGCTGCCCTGCTGACTTTTTTTGTAAGACTTTCAACAGAGCTTGAGGACGGAGTTGAGGGGAGTCTATTGAGATGCTAGGTCATAGGAATTCATAGTGTCCCGAGGCATCATATATATGGGCCATCTCTTTTGCTCTCTCTTGCCCCCTTTTTAAAAAACAGTTTTTTTGAGATATAACTCAACTACCATATAATTCCCATTTAAAGTGTGCAATTTGGCCAGGCATATGGCTCATGCCTGTAATCCCAGCACTTTGGGAGGTGGAAGTGGGAAGATTGCTTGAGTCCAGAGGTTCAAGACCAGCCTGGGGAATACAGTAAGACCCCATCTCTATATAAAAAAAAATAAAGTGTGCAATTCAGTGGTTTTTAGTATATTTACAGAGTTGTGCACCCATCACTACATCAATTTTAGAATATATTTATCACCCCTAAAAGAAACACAGTACTCATTAACAATCACTCTCCATTTCTACCACAACCTCATCCCTCTAGGCAACCACTGATCTACTTTTTGTTTGCCTATGGTGGACACTTCACTTAAACGGAATATGTATAATATGTGGCTTTTTGTGCCTAGCTTGTTTACTCAGCCTAATATTTTCATTATGAAGGAATGAAGGAACCTCAGCATAAGGTTAATCTGTGTTGTGGCATGTATCAGTACTTCATTCCCTTTTTTGTGTGTGTGTGTGAGACAGGGTCTTGCTCTGTTGCCCAGGCTGGAGTGCAGTGGCACGATCATGGCTCACGATAGCCTCGAACTCCTAGGCTAAAGTGATCCTCCTGACTTGGCCTTCTAAATAGTTGGGACCACAGGCACTGTGCCACCATGCTGGCTATTTAAAAAAAATATATATATATTATATATATATACATATATAATTTTTTTTTTTTTTTTTTTTTGTAGAGGTGAGGTCTTGCTATGTTGCCCAGGCTGGTCTCAAACTCCTGGGCTCAAGCAATCCTCCTGCCTTGCCCTCCCAAAATGCAGGGATTACAGGCGTGACTTCATTCATTTTTATAGCTGAATAATAATCCATTGTATGGATATACCACATTTTATTTATCCATCAATCAGCTGATGGACATCCCAGTTTTGTCCACCTTTTGGCTATTAAGAGTAATGCTGCTATAAATATTTGTGTACAAATTTCTTTCTGTGAAGGTGTATGTTTTGGTTTCTCTTTTTTATATGCCCAGGAGTGGAATTGCTGGTTCATTTTGCTCCTCTTTTAATTTTTAATTTTACTGTTAGGTTAGACAATACATTCGCATGCCATCTCACAATTTAAAAGGTACAAACGGAGAATTTCTATTCTCTCCTTAATCATAAGCAATATTTCCCACTTTAAATGTATTTTTGGAGATATCTCCAGCATATATAAACAATTATGAATATTTCTTCTTCCTTTTTCTATCACAAATAGTGATACAATATACATGTTCAGTACCTTACTTTATTTGTTTAACATTAAATCTTAGAGATTGCTCCGTATCATTACAAAAGAAGCTTTTCATTTTTGTATCTATGTAGCATTCCCCTGAATGGAGAGAAATAGCTTATTTAATTTAAATGATTTATTTAACCAGTCCCTAATTAAAAGGCATTAGGTTGTTTCCAATCTTTTGTTATTACAAACAATAAGGCAATGAAAAACCTTAAACAAATATTATTTCCCACATGTGTGAGCTCATCATAGGATATATTTCTAGAAGTAGAAGAACCATATCAAAAGGTATGTGAACTTGGCTGGGGGTGGTGGCTCATGCCTGTAATCCCAGCACTTTGGGAGGCTAAAGTGGGAGGATCATTTGAGCCTAGGAGTTCAAGACCAGTCTGGTCAACATGGCGAGATCCCATCTCATTAAAAAAAGAGAAAGAAAGAAAGGTGTGTGAACTTTAAATCTTGACACATATGCCAATTGCCTTCCATAGAGGTTATACAAATTTACAGCCCATCAGGAACGTGTGACCTGTTTGCACACGCCCTCACCACTTTGATGGGTAGAAAATGATATCTCCATGTCATTTTAATGTGAAATTATGAGTTAGTTACAGTGTCTTTTATTTCCTTTTTGTAAAATGCCTGCTCATATCTTTCACCTGCTTTTTCAATCGATATGATCATTTTCTTGATGATTCGGGAGTATTCTTATTTATCAGAGAAATTAACCCTTTGTTTATGAGTATCTAAAACTTCTCCCAAAGGGTCAAGTCTTTTGCTTTTGTGTACTACTGTTCATGAATACCCAGATCCTTCCCTGAAAAGGCATTATATTCCCTGCCCTTGTGAACCAAGGTGCAGCTGTGTGACTTGTTCTGGTCAATTAAATGCAAGCGGAAGCACATGTGACACTTTGGGCTGAAGCTTGAAGTGCTGGTGCTTTGCTCACCCTCTTTCTCTCTGACATGGGAATTGGCATCAGCAGATGATGGCTGTGTCTTCAACTTGGGAGCCTAAAGTGAAAGTGACAATACTGACAACATGGGAGTGGAGGCCTCAGCCAATCCATAAAGGGATATGTACTGTGGGCCAGAAATAACCACTTGTTGCTTTATACCCTTCAGATTTTGTCTTTTTTTGTTGCTGCGGTATAACCAGCCTATCCAGACTGATTTTTGTCACAAAGACTTTTGAAAAAAATTTTATTTTGATGAGGTTAAAATGATTAATCCTTTATTTTATGACTTCGGGGTTTGTGCTGAAAGATATTCCTCAATCATGCAATGAAAAACCTTAAATATTATTTCCCTGCCAGGCATGGTGGCTCACGCCTGTAATCCCAGCACTTCGCGGGGGGGGGGCCGAGGCAGGTGGATCACCTGAAGTCAGGAGTTTGAGACAAGCCTGGCCAATATTGTGAAACGACTTCTCTACTAAAAATACAAAAAAGTTAGTCAGGTGTGGTGGTGGATGCCTGTAATCCCAGCTACTCAGGAAGCTGAGGCAGGAGAATTGCTTGAACCTGGGAGGCGGAGGTTGTAGTGGGCCAAGATCGCACCACTGCACTCCAGCCTGGGCAACAAGAGCAAAACGAAACTCCGTCTCGAAACAAACAAACAAACAACAAACAAACAAAAACCCCCAAAACAAATATTATTTCCCACATCTGGATTATTATTTTAAAAATCCTCCCATGCTTTGTTGAAAATCCATTATTTCCCTTCCAATTTAATGCCATCAGATGCCACTCCTCTGACTGTCATTGTTTCGTAGTTCAAGAAGTGGAGCTTGGTGCAGCAGCTGTTCTTGCCTGGGCCCACCACCATAACCCCAGTGTTCAAGACTGTGTCTGGCTGCTGCTGAAAACAACTTGACTGCAGATGTGTATTCCAATCAGGAGCTTCTCCTGTCACACAGAAGCCTAGCATTGGGCATTTCAGGGCCAGTAGGGCAGCTCCAGGGGCGTTCTTATGTGCTTCGGTTTTACCCTCCTTAACATGTGGCTTTCCCAGACCTTGTTGTCCAAGATGTCTGCTGGAGCTCCAGCCATCAAGCCTGAGTTTCAGGCAGGAAGTAGGAGAAGGCAGGTGGGGCCAAAGGGACTATGCCAATTGTTCATCTCCCTTTTAAGGAACTTTCTTGGATGTCTCACCTGCAGTCTTCTGTTTATACCTCATTGCCCAGAACTTAGTCACAGGGCCACACCTTGTATCGAAGGGGAAAGACACGAGAGTTTATGGTGTTGGTGTGATGGAATGCTGGAGGTTGCTGATGAGATAGGGTGATAGATAAGTTCTCTGATAGTCTCAGAACTTTGGGGGCAGGGCCTGCTCCTAAAAAACAGAGCTTCCTGGTAGCAAATCTCAGCAGAAGGCACCACAGCCCTCCCCATCCCCTCCTTGCCTTCTGGCCATCTCAGGCCATATCCAGCTTTTGGGGACTCCCCACAAGGGGCTGCACCTGTGAGTGGGAGCTGACAGCTGGGAGGGAGCCCAGCCCCTACTCTGGGAGACAGAAGCCCTCTCGGTCTTTGGCCAATTCACCCTTGGCTGGCGTTGACTAACTGGCTTGAATCTCTGAGCCTTGGGCAACAAGAGTAGCTTCCCAGGGCTGCTGTGCTAACAGACAGAAGTTGCATCTTGGAAATTGCATCTAAGAAAGCCTTAGGAGGTTGCAGCTGTTGATTTTGGGAGAACAAGGGAAGACTGCCTGGGAGTTCCTGCTGCCACCAGCAGGGGTGGCCTGGGTGCTGTCAGAGAGGCCCAGAGGAGAAGTGTGTGGTGCTCTGTTGCTCTCACCTTTCCCACAGCTTCCTGATCCCCCTTCAGGATTTTTCACCTGTCCACACACCAGAAATCACCAGCACTCCCCAGCGTCCTCACCCCAACTTCCCCGGCTCAAGCAATCCTCCTACCTCAGCCCCCCAAGTAGCTTGGGACCATAGGTGCATGCCACCACACCTGACTAATCTATTTCTTTTTTGTACAGATGGGGTCTTGCTATGTTGACTAGGCTGGTCTCAAACTCCTGGCCTCAAGCAATCCTTCCACCTCAGCCTCCCAAAGTGCTGAGATTACACGCATGAGCCACCATGCCCGGCCACATTGGTTTCTTGTTCTCATGAAATTCCCATGCCTCTCTGGGACAGCTCTCCCTGGCAATCCAGACAGCTTAGATCTGATAAAGCCTCCACCTCAACGCTTGCCTCAAAGAGTGAAGAGAGAATGAGGGCCTCATATCTACTCTTCTGTGCTTCAGTCTGGAGGTAACACTTAGACCCATAGCCTGCTGGTCAGAGCAAGGCGCACAGCTCTGTGACCTGCAGGCCCTGGGAAATGCAGGGAACACACAGATTGAGTGTCTGCAGTCAAGCCTCTGTTAGCAGCAGTAACAAATGTAGTAGCTGTGTCTGCTAAGAGCCTATAGGACCATGCTACCAGTTCATATCCAAGTTCCTGCCTAGTCCTCGATAACTATGATCTGGCCTGGCTGATGCCTCCCAGCCCATCACCCCCATCTCTCTTCAAATGCATCTTGTAAAGTCCTTCCTCCCAGCACTATTCATGCTCTTTTTCTGCTTTATCAACTGTCACCACTTCTTTCCTCTTTCCTAAGTTCTTCAGGGCCCAAATCAAGTTCAATCTCTTCCTCAAAGCCTCCTTTTGGCTTATGCCTTAGTGCTATCCCTTCTTTGAGCTCCTCCAGGGCTGATTTTTAAGCTTCTCAGTCAGCCCTGAGCATATACTCCTTCTATATGTCCTCTCTAGTGTAGGGGAAGAAAAATAATTTTGTCTTCAGGCTTCATAGGTTCTTTGTTAGCATGGACCCCTGTAACAGAGGACAGATTAACAAGAGAAAATAAAGTTTATTCACCTGTATATTTCATATATACATGGGAGACACCCAGAGAATGAGTAGTTCTTAAAGAGGCAGCTTTGAATTCCAGCTTATAAGCATCTTCAACAAAGAACAGTCAGTTTTGTTTGTTTGTTTTTGAGACACAGTCTTGCTCTGTCACCCAGGCTGGAGTGCAGTGGCACGATCTCGGCTCACTGCAAGCTCCACCTCCCGGGTTGAAGCGAATCTCCTGCCTCAGCCTCCCGAGTAGCTGGGACTACAGGTGCCCGCCACCATGCCCAGCTAGCTTTTGTATTTTTAGTAGAGACAGGGTTTCACCATGTTGGGTCTCCAACTCCTGACCTCATGATCCGCCCACCTCAGCCTCCCAAAGTTCTGGGATTATAGGTGTGAGCCACTGCGCCTGACCAGAACAGTCAGTTTTTATGGTCAGGTGCAGTGGCTCATGCCTGTAATCCCAGCACTTTGGGAGGCCAAGGCGGGTAGATCACTTGAGGTCAGGAGTTCGAGACCAGCCTAGCCAACATGGTGAAACCCCGTCTCTACGAAAAATACAAAAACTAGCTGGGCCTGGTGGTGTGCGCCTGTAGTCCCAGCTACTGGGGAGGCCGAGGCAGGAGAACCACTTCAACCTGGGAGGTGGAGGTTGCAGTGAGCAGAGATTGTGCCACTGTACTCCAGGCTGGGTGACAGAGTGAGACTCTGTCTCAAAAAAAAAAAAAAAAAAAAAAAAAATACACTTTGACTCTCCAGGGGCAGCAACTTGTGGGTAGGCAAATAACTGGCAGATAAAGGTTAGTTAGTAAAGCTTGTTAATATAGATTCCTGTGGTACCATCTTCAGGCTGGTAAGGGTCTAAAGTTGTCCTCCATGGTTAGCTTGCATTCTCTTAGGTAGAAGAGGGAGTGGGATATCTTTTGTCTTTGTAAATCGATGTCCTGATTTTGGGCACATAGAGGCAGAGTAGAGAGCTTTCCTGCATCTGCTTCTAAATTGCCTTCAGCCCAACAATCCTTCTTTTGGGGTGGCTTTCTGGTCTCCCCTACTAAACTATAACCTTTGGAGGTCAAGGGTTATATCTTTCTCTTTTTTGCTCTCTCAGTGCCCTACTCTGTAGGGCTCCTAATGACTTTAATTCCCAAATGGTTACTGGGCACCTACTAAACAGCAAACACCATGCTAAGCACTAGGGATGCAAAGAACAGTAAAATATGACCTGGGAAAGAAATAGGATTTATATGCACCTGCTATGTATCATCTAATGACTAAGAAAGAAAGACAGCTCTGGAGTCTGCCTGGGGTTGAATCCCATCTCTGGTGTTAAATTAACTACAAGACCTTGGGCAAGTTACTTAATTTCTTTAGCCTGAGTTTTCTCATCTTCAAAAATAGTAATGATCATTACCTACTGTATTAGCTCCCTAGGGCTGCCGTAACAAATCACAAACTGGGTGGCTTAAAACAACAGAAATTTATTCTCTCAAAGCTCTGGAAGCCAGAGTCCAAAATCAAAGTGTCAGCAAGGCCATGCTCCCTGGGAAGGCTCTGGGGAAGAACTCCTTCCTTGCCTCTTCCTAGTTCTGGTGGCTTCTGGCAGCCCTAGGTGTTCAGTGGCTTGTGGCTGCATCATTCCAAGCTCTGCTTCCATCTTTACAAGACATCCCCTCTTATGCTCTCTGTATCTCTCTGTGTCCTCTCCTCTTCTAAGAAAGACACTAGTCACTGGATTTTTTTTGTTGTTGCTGTTGTTTGAGACAGAGTTTTACTCTTGTTGCCTAGGGTGGAGTGCAATGGCGCTAACTTGGCTCACTATAACCTCTGCCTCTCGGGTTCAAGTGATTCTCCTCCTTCAGCCTCCTGAGTAGCTGGGATTACAGGTGCCTGCCACTGCGCCTGGCTAATTTTTTTGTATTTTTAGTAGAGACAGGGTTTCACCATGTTGGCCAGGCTGGTCTCGAACTCCTGACCTCAGGTGATCAGTCCACCTTGGCCTCCCAAACTGCTGGGATTACAGGCGCGAGCCACCATGGTGGGCCCCAGTCACTGGGTTTAGGGCTCACCCTAATCCAGTGTGACTTCATCTGAACTAATTACATGTGCAAAATGCTATTTCCAAATAAGGTCACATTGTGAGGTTCTGGGTTGACAAGAATTTTTGGAAGACACTTATTCAACCTACAGCACCTATTTTATCAGGTCATTGTGAGGATTAAATGAGATGATGCCTGTGAAGCATTTGGCACAATGGCTGGCACATAGTAAAATTCATTGAATGTTAGTCATTTTTAGGACAGTAAATTAATCAGCATTATTTTTATTTGTGAACGTCAGAAACCCAATTCAGTCCTTGTGTGGCTGGATCTGGGTGCTTGAATGAGGCTATGGAGGGCCTTTCCTTCTTTGTCGCCCAGCTTTCTTCATTGTCTTTATCCTTAGGCACACTCTCCTAGAGAGGTGGCAAGAATATCTCTCAGCAGATCTAGGGCTCCATTTGACCAGCTCATCATTCTTGGTGGAAAAGGATCACCTCTTTCTCAATAGTTTCAACCAAAGTTCCAGGGCTGAATCTCATGGAACCAATCTGGAATATGAGCCTATCCCAGAGCCAATCTCTGTGGCCAGGGGGATGCAATGTCCTGAACTGGGGGTAGGGTGGAGGGTGAACCACCCGAGTTGCAAGTGAGGGAAGGGTGGCCCCCAAAAGAGAAGTCAGAATGTGAACCCTCAGATACCAAGTCTGCAAAAACACAAATATAGACCGTGACAATGTTGTGTGCCAGCTCCTAGTATGGTCTTTGGCACAGTGTAGAAGTTCAGTAAATGTTTGTTGAATAATCGTATGAATAATGCAAGAAAACATGTTAGGCACCAAGTAAAATGCTCATGTTGGCGGGGCGCAGTGCCTCACCTCTGTAATCCATGCACTTTGGGAGGCTGAGGCAGGTGGATCACTTGAGGCTAGGAGTTCAAGACCAGCCTAGCCAACATGGTGAAACCCCATCTCTACTAAAAGTACAAAAATTAGCTGGGCATAGCGGCGTGTGCCTGTAGTCCCAGCTACTCAGGAGGCTGAGGTGGGAGAATTGCTTGGATCTGGGAGGCGGAGTCTACGATGAGCCGAGATTATGCCACTGCACTCCAGCCTGTCGACAGAGTGAGACTGTCTCAAAAGAAAAAGAAAAACAAAACAAAACAAACAAACAAAACTCATGTTTTCTCATTACTTCCCACTGCAAAGAAGATATTCCATTTTGCAGGTGTGGAAATTGAGGCTGACTGAGTTTAAGTGATCTAAGATGACAGAACAAAAAGCAGTAGAGCTAGGATTCAAAGCCAGGTGGGTTTCATTGCAGTGCCTGTGTTATTTCTATTACACCATGCTGCCTTTGTCCACCAGGCTCATAGCCAGAGAAGAAAGTTTGAACACACACCACTGTTAGGTGCAAAAACAAAATGAGTTTGTTGATGAAGATGCTGATTTAGAGGAGGTAGTGGAGGAAAAAGGAGAGGATAAACCTAAAGAGGATGTTGTAGGGAATTCACCCTGAGAAATTCGGATCCCCATCTGGGACTGGAGAAGGAGGACATTCCAGGAGCTCCGAAAGAGCCCAATAAGTGGGTGAATCAGGTGACCTAATCCACTAAAACAGCTGCTGTGTCTCCAAGAGGGAGGGGGACATCAAGTCTGTGAGGGTCACCCATGTGTCAATAGTTCATCAATTATTGATGGTTTTTCTTTTTGATTGCTGTGTAGTATTCCATTGTGTAAATATGCCATAATTCTATTTTTTGAGATGGGGTCTCATTCTGTTGCCCAGGCTGGAATGCAGTGGCCTGAACTCCTGGGCTCAAGCAATCCTCCTGCCTCAGCCTCCCAAGTAACGGGGACTACAGGAAATATGCCATAATTATTTTCTCCATTCAGTTGTTGACGATATTTTGGTCGTTTCTAGTTTTTTGCTATTAGGAATAAGCCACTATGAACACTCTCGTGCATGTCCTTTGGTGGCCATAGCATGCATTTCTGTTGGATACACTCAGGAAAAAAATTGTTGGGTCGTCCAGATGTCCCCCATTCATCGTTGGCTGTTCTTTGTCTTCTACCTCTCAAAGTCCCTGAGATAGTGCAGAACTCCTGCCTGTCTAGAGCTCTCTAAGCCTGGAGGCAGGGGTTGGATAAGGTGATCCCCCGAGGCCTCTCTCAGCATTTCTCTGAAGGATTTAGCCACGGGTCTGTGGCCCCAGCTCCCGCCAGCATCACTGTTTGCTCACGAAAACGTTTCATGCGATTAGCCAAGTAATGACATCTTAAAACTGTAGAGCTAATATATTACGTAATAAAACACAGGAGCAAATCTCTTTGACACATACTGGTGATTTACTCCACCAGCCATAAAGATAATTACATTTCAGGTTGATATATAAAAGGCGGCAGGCAGAGCTTAAGAAGAATTAGCATAGCTTTGTGTGGGACCTCTCCATTCATGGGGACCAGTTCATCATTCCTTCTGCAGTTAGCCAGCAAACACTGACTCAGCTGGGCTTTCCCAGTGACTGGTCACCGCTGCCACTGGAAGGCCCTGTTGGCAGCATGGAAAGGGCAGGTGGAGAGAGGGCCAGGTTTGAGGTGTGAGGCATTCATTCCTACAGGCAGCTCTGTGACATTGAAGCTGTCTTCACGGGGTTAACAAGAATTCTGAACAGAAATATGCTTATGATTAAGCATTAATCAGGCCGCACTTTGACCAGCTTCCTTGTAACCAACAAGTCACGGTAGGACTAGATAGATACTGGCCGTTTGCATCCCCATGGTTCCTATAGATAGGATTTCTGATGTTAGAACCACAAGACTTTTGTTTAAGCTAGATAGGATCTCTGACATTAGAATCACGAGGCTCTCATTTAAAAATTGCTTACAATGTCTTTCGGATCCCCAATTCCAGTAAAACAGCTTATGCCAACCCGTTTGAAGACCCCCACAGAAGAACAGAATCAATATGAGAATACAGTTTCTTCATCTCCCTGTCTTATGGCTCCAACCTGCACTCTTTGACCAATCAACAATCTCCACACTTTGGCACACTCCAAAACCCTTAAAGACACTATCCCCAAACTCCTCAGAGAGTCAGATTTGAGGTTTCCTCCTGTCTCCTTGTTTGGTGGCCCTACAATTAAACCTCTTTCTCTGCTGCAATCTGGTGTCTTGGGCATATTTAAAATTGCCTTTGCAAAGATTATGACAGTGAGAGAAGTCTAGCAAGGCTGACTCCCTCTTGCTTCTAGCCCCCCAGGCTGGCTGTCCTCACTCATTCCTGGGCATAGGCCAAGCTAACCATGGGAGGAATTTAGTTTACAGTTTAACTTTGAAGAAAGGATGATAATAGTCCCTCTCTAAAACTGATCCCCTCCTTGTTAGGGGGCTGAAACTGCCTTTGTAAGACTAATGGAAGGCCACAAGTTTACAAATATAGGAGGGACCTGAATTCTGCTTAAATGTAGGGTGGGGCCGGGCGCGGTGGCTCATGCCTGTAATCCCATCACTTTGGGAGGCTGAGGCAGCAGGTTACGAAGTAAGGAGTTTGAGACCAGCCTGGCCAGCAGAGTGAAACCCTGTCTGTACTAAAAATACAAAAAAAAAAAAAATTAGCTGGGCATGGTGGCTCATGCCTGTAGTCCCAGCTACTCGGGAGGCTGAGGCAGGAGAATCACTTGAACCTGGGAGGTGGAGGTTGCAGTGAGCTGAGATTGCACCATTGTACTCCAGCCTGGGTGACAGTGAGACTCTGTCTCACAAAAAAAAAAAAAAAAAAAAAAATGTAAGGCATAGTTTCCATCATCTCTTATTGCTAAGGAGTTGTTGTGGCTAGAGGTCACAAGTTTTGTGACTTCCCCATTGCTCCTACAGATAACACCACTACCGATCCCAGAATCTAAGATTAGTCTTCTGAGATGTTTCTCAGACTTCTGCATTCTGGCAACCAACTGAGCCCACCTGGACTTAATGACTCATGACTCAACCAGTCCTGTGCCCTCACCCCAACCAGAGGCGGACACAGTGGATGAGGACAGTTTCCCACTATGATTGCATCCCTGACCAATCAGCAGCACCCATTCCTTAGTTCCCTGCCCACCAAACTATCCTTGAAAAATTCTAACCTCCAAGTCTTCAAGGAGATTGATGTGAGCGATCTCCAGTTCTCCCATGTGGCTGGCCTATCATTAATTAAATTCTTTACTATAATAAATACCACAGTATCAGTGAATGTATCACTAATTAAATTCTTTACTATAATACCACAGTATCAGTGAATGTATCACTAATTAAATTCTTTACTATAATAAATACCACAGTATCAGTGAATGTATCACTAATTAAATTCTTTACTATAATAAATACCACAGTATCAGTGAATGTATCACTAATTAAATTCTTTACTATAATACCACAGTATCAGTGAATGTATCACTAATTAAATTCTTTACTATAATAAATACCACAGTATCAGTGAATGTATCACTAATTAAATTCTTTACTATAATACCACAGTATCAGTGAATGTATCACCAATTAAATTCTTTACTATAATACCACAGTATCAGTGAATGTATCACCAATTAAATTCTTTACTATAATACCACAGTATCAGTGAATGTATCACCAATTAAATTCTTTACTATAATACCACAGTATCGGTGAATGTATCACCAATTAAATTCTTTACTATAATACCACAGTATCGGTGAATGTATCACTAATTAAATTCTTTACTATAATACCACAGTATTGGTGAATGTATCACTAATTAAATTCTTTACTATAATACCACAGTATCGGTGAATGTATCACTAATTAAATTCTTTACTATAATACCACAGTATCAGTGAATGTATCACTAATTAAATTCTTTACTATAATACCACAGTATCAGTGAATGGGTTTTGTCTGTGCAGCAGGCAGAAAGAACCCACTGGGCAATTACATACTGACTTGCCGAATGCATCAGGCCATGGACCTATTGCAGTTACAACACTGTAGAAGAAGCATCTGGCCTGGGAGACAGGGTGCCTTGTCTCTGGGCCTGATTTGCCACCACCAGCCTTAAGCAACTCACCACCTCTCTTGGAGTCAACATACACGCTGGGAGCAAGAGGCTCCCAACTCCTCGCTGATCACCCAGGAGAGGTTTACAGTAAATGCTCTGAACTTCCAGGACCAATTTTCCAAAGCAAAAGTCAGGTCTCTCAGTCTGACAAGTTGTTTCTTCTTCTTCCTTCTTCCCTTCTCCTTCTCCTTCTCCTTCTCCTTCTCCTCCTCCTCCTCCTTCTTCCTCCTTCTCCTCTTCTTTCTCTTCTTCTTCCTCCTCCTCTTCCTTTTCTTTCTTTCTCTTCTTTCTTCCTCTTCCTTCTCCTTCTTCATCTCCTTCTCCTTCTTCCTTTTTAAATCAGGCAGGCTCCCAAGCCCGAGTAGGCACAGAGAGGTTACTGGCGCATTTCTAAGGATGAAGGGACAAGGAATTTGCAACTGAGCTGTCCTGGTGTCATTGACCTCAAGGATTCTCTTCCCCATTGTTGCCCTAAAGGAAAAAACTGAGGCAAAATTAATATAAGAAGAGAGTTTGTTTGCACCAATTTCGAAGACTGCAATCAGGGAGCATAGATTTAAGTTGCCCTGAACATAAGCTTAATTAGCAGCAGTTACAAGTGGGTTTTCAAAAGAAAAGAGAAGGCAGTTCACAGGTTGTTTACCAAGAATGTACACTAAGATAAGCTGGGCAACAGAGTGAGGCCCCTGTCTCTACAGAAAAAAAAAAAAAAAAAAAAAAAAAGGCCGGGCACAGTGTCTCACACCTGTAATCCCTGCACTTTGAGAGGCTGAGGCTGGTGGATTGCTTGAGCCTAGGAGAGCAAGGTCAGCCTGGGCAACATGTCAAAACCCTGTTCCACTAAAAATACAAAAAATTAGCCAGGCGTGGTAGCACACGCCTGTAATCTCAGCTACTGGGGAGGCTGAGGCACGAGAATTGCTTGCACCTGGAAGGCAGAGGTTTTGATGAGCCAAGATCATGCCTCTGTGCTGAAGCCTGGGTGACAGAGTGAGATTGGGTCTTAAAAAAAAAAAAAATTACCTGGGTATGGTAGTACCTGGCTGTAGTCCCAGCTACTCCAGAGGCTGAGGCAGGAGGATTGCTTGAGTAGAGGAGGTTGAGGCTTCAGTAAGAAATGATCATGCTACTACCCTCCAGCCTGGACAACAGAGTGAGACCTTGTCTCTAAAAAACAAGTAATAATAATAATAACAACAACATAAGCTATTCATTCGTCATTTGCTATTCTTTGTATCACAAATTTAGGAACCTGAAGATAATGGGTGAGGCAGCTAGTCAGCAACAGAATCCCTTTGAACAATTGCTCCTGGGCCTGGGTGGAGTGTGAGGAGGGATATGTATGACTGAATTCCCAAACTCCTGTCTCTCAGGGCCTGATCAGTTTTGCAGGGCTTAGACCGCTCTGAGCTATTTTTCTTTTCTCACCATGTTCTCTACTGCTCCACACCATGAGGCAAGGGCTCAGAGGGAGTTCAGAGAGAAAATAATTTGGAAAAACGCTCAGGCATCAATATTCAATGTCCTTGTTTAGAAATAGGAAACTGAGGAAGACAGGAGCCCCTGGGTCATCCAGATGCTGTAGGGGAGGAAAAATACCTTTTCCTTCCACCTTTCTTAGGTTCATTGGCTGGAACACCTGTAACAAAAGACAGATTAACAAGAGAAGAACAAACAGAAGCTTATTAACCTCTATACCTCATGTATACATGGGAGATGCCCAGGGAAAAAGAAGTAAATCTCAAAGAGGTGGTTTAGAATTCAGGCTGAAATACCATCTTCAGCTGAAACAAAGAAAGAAGGGTATGAGGGAGGCCAGTTACAGGGAGGTGACCAGGAAAAGCACAGTAAACAAGGGTAAGGTTTGCTATGCATATTAAAGTCAGTGCTTATCCATTGATAAGTCTCTAGTGATTTGGAGACATCCTTCTCTTCCTGGTACAGAGAGGGAGACATCCTTACAAAGAGAGATTTCCTTTGTAAATGTAAATTTCCTATACGAAAGGGTAACTTCTACTCTGTTTTCAGTTTCTCCTGTGTCTGCAGATTCTCAAAATAATTAACTCAAAATAATCCTTATGCCAGAGAGGCATATGCTAGGGCGGTATATTCTGGTCCCCTACAGTCATATTTTGGTCTCCTACAATTCACAGAGAAAACTAGTGTCAGAGACGAGACTAGAAGCCAACACGAGATGTATAGAGCCGAAGATATGTTGCTGCCATTCTGGGTGAAGGAGCCCAGAATCTAATGTGGTGTCTGCTCCTTCTCTTACCTGGGCACAAACCGATATCTTTTTTTTTTTTTTTTTTTTGAGATGGAGTCTCGTTCTGTCGCCAGGCTGGAGTGCAGTGGTGCAATCTCAGCTCACTGCAACTTCCACCTCCCGGTTTCAAGCAATTCTCCTGCCTCAGCCTCCTGAGTAGCTGGGACTACAGGTGCATGCCACCACACCCAGCTAATTTTTGTATTTTTAGTAGAGATGGGGTTTCACCATGTTGGCCAGGATGGTCTCGATCTCCTGATCTCGTGATCCACTCACCTTGGTCTCCCAAAGTGCTGGGATTAGAGACATGAGCCACCGCGCCCAAACTGCAATCTTAAAGGAAACCCAGCCTCATGCTTCGTCTTTTCTCATGTTTCTCCACCCCTCTTCTCTTGCTCAGGTGCTGGCAGCCTGTCTAGTGGAGAGTTGCTCTGGATGCAGCAAGGTTGGACAGGATGAGCTCTAGAGAGCCAGGGCTTTTGATCTTAGACTTGGGGAGAGGTGGGACCTGGGAGGTGAGCTGCAGGTAACCCAGTTGCAGTAACCATTAGCCAGCTGTGAGCCCTTGGGAACTGGGAGTCAGGACTCCTGGGATCTGCTTCCCTTCTCTCTCCTCCCTGGTCTTCTGAGGCCAACTCATCTTTGGTTTTCCACTGGGAAATGTTTTCACCTCTCCAAACCTGGACAGAGCGCCTCCTCCTGGCTGAGTGGGGATGTTCTCCAGTGAATCTTGGGACCTTGGGGAGCAACACTGCACACATGGGGTTCATCAAAAAGCCATTTGCAGGCCGGGTGCAGTGGCTCACGCCTGTAATCCCAGCACTTTGGGAAGCTGAGGCGAGGAGTTCAAAACCAGCCTGGCCAACATGATGAACCCCCATCTGTACTAAAAATACAAAAATTAGCCGGGCATGGTGGCATGCATCTGTAATCCCAGCTACTCGGGAGGCTGAGGCAGGAGAATGGCTTGAATCCAGGAGGCAGAGGTTGCAGAGAGCCAAGATTGCACCACTGCACTCCAGCCTGGGTGACAGTGTGAGACTCTGTCTCAGAAAAAAAAAAAAATTCCATTTGCAAGGGTGAGAGTTGCATCCTCTGAGCCCCAGCCCCTCCTCCTTGGCCTGAATGCAGGAATGGCAGGCTTGGGCACTAGTTGGATGGTTGGAGGAGGACTCCAACTCAGCAGAGCAGCACGCGGGGCTTAGAAGGCAGTATGGGAGCCACTTCTAGGCTCTGGAATGTGCAAACTCAGCCACGCACAAACCCTCAGCTTCCGGCCCAACCTCCTGCTGAGTTATTGATGCAGATAATGGAAGAGGGGGGGCGCCTAGAAACCCCCAAGCCCCTCCTCCTGCCCATTGTGTCCTCCGAATCCCTCTCCCGCGGCTCAGCGCGGCGGAGCTCAGGGGCGCAGGCTCTTAGAGCTGCGGTGGGGCGGGGGCCGCGGGACGTCCGTTTGCTCTCCGCGGAGGAGGCGACGCGCCGCCAACGACCGCAGCTCCACGTCCTGGCGCTTCTGGGAGCCGCCCCAGCGGGAGCCAGAGAGAAGATGAATCGCCCTGAGTGACACAGGACATGGCAGATTGGATGTTTAATTTGGGTATCTCTTTAGAACGCCCCCCACGCCCACCTCCTCTGCTCCCACTTAGCATCCAGCCGGCGAGAAAGCCCTGCTCCTCACAAATTGCCTTGTCGGCTCAGAGAAAAATGCCAGCGTGACTGATTGCTAGGTGGGTCCCTCCAAGTGCGCGGGAAGGAACCGGCACGACCGCACAATGCTCCTTCCTACAGAGACGCGGCGTCGTGCCAGAGCCGGAGATTTGAGTCAGACACCGGGAAGGACTGCCCGTGGAGGAGGGCGGCTCGTGGGGCTGGGGGTTTGTTTAGGGGTCTCTCGGGGCCAGAGGGAGGGTCAGGCGACCCTGGCTGGGGTCTGGTGGCTGTAGGGGGCCTGCGGGGCCCAGAGGAAGGGGCCGGCACCCGGTCCGCGAGAGGGGGGACGTACGGGGCGGGGAGGCAGAACGCAGCCCCCAGCAGACGGACAGCCTTCCCCAGACTGCCTGGAGCTCGGAGCCCGGCGCCGAAACCTGCAGATCACAACCTGTCAGTCGCGCTTTCCCGGCAGCCTCACCTGCCTCCAGATCTTTCCAAACAAGGAAAGGAGCTGCAAACATGGCAATCACCTTCCCGGCAGCGGCAGACAGCTGCCAGGGAGCAGCAGGCGACGAGCCAGCCCAGTCCGGGAGGCGGAGACGTGATCAGGCTGTGGCAGCCCCCTATACCGAGCTAGAGCTAGGGCGGACCCCGCCCCCCACCCCGCCCCCGCAGGGACTTTGGTGGATGTCCAAGGTCACCCTCAGCTCGGCAGGGATTCAGCACCGGAGCAGCCACCTGTTCAGGTGGCAGTTCTGGAAGGACCCCTCGGGGCTGGGGGAGGGTGGGACTAGGGCCGCACCCTGGCTTTTGCTAACCATTTGTGTGACTGGGGCAAGTGCCCTGGCCTTGGACACTGACGGCACCGCACAAGGCCTGGGGTCGCTTCCATGCAGCTCTCACATTCTGATTCTGGAGATCTCTTGGGAAGAGCTAAGGGTGGCTTTTAGGCCCTGAAGCTGGGTAGGGCCCAGAAACCACACTTTCTAGGTGGTGGAGTGGCCCTGATCCTCTCTTCATTGTCCAGATGATTGCTTGAAGCCAACTCAGTGGAGTGTTGAGGTGGCTAATCCCAGCTACTTGAGATGAAGAGGTGTTGGAGGTCTGACCCGGGATAAGCCTGAGTGATCCGGGACTCAGGGCTCCCAAAGGGCTGGAATGAAGAACCTCCTTTGGAGGGTTAATATAGGAGAATTTAAGAGGTCCTCACCTTCCTTCCCATCAGCCTGCTGGGTGTTACTGCCCATGCCAAGGACAGCCAGATGGGTAAGCCAGCTTCCCCTAGGGCTGACTGCCTTTTACTCCATGAACTGTTTGAGATTGCATGGGTTCCTCTGAGTTCTTGAAAGTATGAGGACAAACAGAAGGGAGGATGCTCTCAACATGAATGTGGATAATTTGCCCCCAGTGAAGCCGCAGTGTGGGTAATTTACCTGTACAAATCAAGAGATGGATGCCTTTTCCATCTGGTCTCATTCAGATGTCTTCTCAAATCAGAAAATATCTACTCTTTAGCTCCCAGCCCAGGTGACACTTACTACTCCTTCACCAAGCCCGCCTTTCCAGCTTCCTCACATACAGTAGTGGATGAATCGCCCCCACCATGCCACACGGAACAGGGCCATCAAAGTGGCCCTAGGCCACGGGGAGGTCTCTGCTCCCTTCCCCAGCCCTGGGCTACCCTTGGGTCCTGCTCGTCAGACCACTCCCCTGTCCCTGGCCCTGTGGGGAGGAGGCTGCCCTGGTCATGGCCGCCTGCCTGTCATTCCTGACTCACCACCATCCCCAGGTGTACCATTCCTGCCCTCTGCTCAGCTGCAATTGAAGGCTTTAACTTTGCACACTTTGGGATCACGGTTGTGTCATTGGAATAAATCAAGCAGGTCTCAACCACCACCCCCGCCAGGAAAAAAAAAAAAGCCGGGGGGGCCCTAGGATGAGAAAGCTGGAGGGAGCGGGCAGGAATCCACTTAAAAATATTCCTTAAGCTTAAAACATGCTGTAGGTGGGGAAAATATCATGATCAGATGGAAGTTAGGGTGGCAGAGAATGTCACCAAGTCATCTGGATCCATCACAAGAAAGAGACTGGGATCTGGGTGCTGAGGAAACCTTCACCAAGCTGTGTGAAGACTCAGCCTTTTCTCAATATCCTAGCTAGCTCCCCCTTCCCGTGCCACACCTTCTCTACTCTCTAAAGGGGCTTAACATCCTCATGCTCTCTGCTTGTTCACCAAGTTTTCAGCAAAGTGTCTCTAATAGTCATTTACACCTGCATCAGAAGATAAGTTCCCGGGTGACAGCTTATGTAAATGTTCAGGTCAACTTTTCAGAAGGTATTTGCTATGGTTTGAATGTGTCCCTCCCAAAAGCGTGTGTTGGAGACATAATTGCTATTGTAACCATATTAAGAGGCGAGCCTCTTAATATGGTGGCTCATGCCTGTAATTCCAGCTATTTAGGAGGCTGAGGTGGGAAGATTGCTTAAGGTCGGGAGTTTGAGACCAGCCTGGGCAACATAATGAGACCCCATCTCCAAAAAGTAAAAACATAAAAAATTAGCTGGGTGTTTGTAGTATGGCTATTAGCTGGTAGTTGGTGCCAGCTACTCAGGAGGCTGAGACTGAGGTGGGAGGATGGCTTGAGCCTAGAAGTTTGAGGCTGCAGTGAGTTATAATTGTGCCATTGTACCCCAGCCTGGGCAACAGAGTGAGACCTCGTCTCTAAAAAAAAACAGAAAAAGAGGCTGGGCATGGTGGCTCACACCTGTAATCTCAGCACTTTGGGAGGGTGAGATGGGCAGATCATGAGGTCAGGTGTTCGAGACCAGCCTGGCCAACATGGTGAAACCCCATCTCTACTAAAAATACAAAAATTAGCTGGATGTGGTGGTGTGTGCCTGTAATCTCAGCTACTTGGAAGGCTGAGGCAGGAGAATTGCTTGAAACTGGGAGATGGAGGTTGTAGTGAGCTAAGATCATGCCATTGCACTCCAGCTTGGGCAACAGAGCAAGACTCTGTCTCAAAAAAAAAAAAAAAAAAAAGAAATAAAGAAATAAAGAAAAAGAAGGAGGCAGGATCTTTAAGAGGTGGTTAGGCCATGAGGGGTCTGCCTTCATGAATGGATTAATGCCATTGGCCATTTTCTCAGGAATGGTTTCCTTATAAAAAGAGGAGGTTAGCCCTTCTCTCTGTCTTCACCCTCTTCCTCCCCCACCTCTCTCCCCCACCTCCTCTCTCTGTCTCTCCCTCTTTCTCTCACTCACCCATGTGATGCCTTCTGCCATGCTATGATGCAGCAAGGGCTTACCAGACGCTGCCCCCTCGGTCTTGGACTTCCCAGCCTCCAGAACCATAAGCCAGTAAATTTCTATTCACTATGAATTACCCAGTCTGAGGTATTCTGTGGGAGCAGCACAAAACAGACAAAGATGATATTCATACTTAAATAATGTAAGACTTTGTATATCTAACTCTGGGCTTTCTTCTCTGGTAAAAATAAGATCAATGTTGATAGCACTTGGTCTCAGAGCCCCTGATGTTAGCACTAAGTTATAAGCATTTACTCTGCCATCAGATATGGTGGCCCTGCTGAGGCTCTGGCAGTAGGACGAACCCAAAACAAAGCAAGTGGTCCCAGTGCCCTTCCCTCCTTCCACTTCCTGCTCCAGGTTGATGGGCTGGACACAAGGGTTAAGATTAGGGGATCTGGCCAGGAGCAGTGGCTCACACCTGTAGTCCCAGCACTTTGGGAGGCCAAGGTGGGCAGATCACTTGAGGCCAGGAGTTCGAGACCAGCCTGGGCAACACAGTAAAACCCTGTCTCTACTTAAATTACAAAAATTAGCTGGGTATGGTGGTGCACGCCTGTAATCCCAGCTACTCAGGAGGCTGAGGCACAAGAATCGCTTGAACTCGGGAGGCAGAGGTTGCAGTGAGCCAAGATTGCGCCATTGCACTCCAGCCTAGGTGACAGAATGAGACTCTGTCTCAAAAAAAACCAAAACACAACAAAACAAAGCAAACAAAAAAATTAGGCAGGTGTGGTGGCACACACCTGTAATCCCTAGCTACTCAGGAGGCTGAGGCAGGAGAATTTCTTGAACCCAAGAAGCAGAGGTTGCAGTGAGCAGAGATCATGCCACTGCACTCCAGCATGGGCCACAGAGCAAGACTCTGTCTCAAAAAAAAAAAAAAAAAAAGATTAGAGAGTCAGGCCCAGAGATTCCTGAGAGGAACTTTGTCAGTTCCCCCTTGTCCAGAAAGGACTGAGTAAGCCCACTCTTGGTCTTTTTCTGAATCAGCCTAAAAGTGGCCTCTCTTGGTTGGGGCAATTTTGGAGAGCAAATTGCAAGGGGCAGAAGCTTGGAAAAGGCTAGAAGGAAGGAAGGAGGGTATTGTTGCAGCCAATGCCAGCTGTTCCCCCTCCCAACCCAATGCTGTGGACTGCTGGCTAATGGGTGCACATGCTTTTTAGCCTCTGGCTCTTCTCTGCCATTCCCACCCCACAGCTGGAGTGTGCTTGGCAGAGGCACATAATTCGCTCTGTGCATTGGAGCCAGTGAGGGAAGCGCTACAGTCTGAGGGACGGAAGGGAGATGACAGGGAAAGAAGGATCCTGCACCTTTCTCTCTGCCTACCCACTGTGATTCCTTCTGCCCTCAGATGGGTCACAGAACGGTGGAACGGAAAGCTCAAGAGATCTGCAGTCAGAAGACCTGAGACCTCTTCATTTGCTAGCTGTCACCTAATTTTGTTTAGCCTTATTTTTCCCATCTGTAAAACTGGAATATTGGTTAGGGTTACAGACAAACACAGGTTGGGAGGATGCGTTTTGATGTGGGAAGGAACTTGATAGTCTGTAGAGGGATGTGCAGATGTGAGTTGTTATTCCTACTCCCGTCTTGCAGGAAGTGGGATGCCTGGCCAGACACCTCAGCATGCATATCACTCATCAAACCACACCCACCCCTGCACATACAGGTGCATATTCCACGGTAAACCAAAACAACAGCCTCGAAAACAACCAACAAAAACTGAAGGTGTGATGTTTATCCACGTGGGTTCCTCCCAATCCAACAGAAGTTAGACTTGGGCCTCTAGGACTCATTCCAGTGAGGACCCTCTGAGCACTCATGAAAGCTTTCATGGGAGTCTGCAGGAGGGAAGGAGGGTGGAGGAGGGGCAGGATCTCTTCAAAGGGCAAATTAATGCATGCCAAGCTAACACATGCCAACCAACATTACTGAGCATCCCCTGAATGCCCATATTTGCTGGACATTTCACAGGAGCCAAGACAACTCTGAAGGGTTTTACAGTCAATGGAGATGATAAGTAAACCTTCCTTCAAACAGGGAAATAATGGGAAACATAGATTGCATTACACACAATTGTAGAAGGAAGGAAGCTGTTTTCAGAGCCCTAGGCCCATCCCATCAAACAATGGTGTTCCAAGGGTAAATTGAGTTCTCTTTGGCTGAGCAGAGAGCATGAGGCCAAGAGGGAAAGATATTGGGGTGCCGGGCATCACAGCAGGCTCCCTTTCTGCCTTCCCACACCAGTCTCCTGACACCGACTGGATGTCACTCACTTCAATTCAGTTCAATTCGATTCAATTCAATCCAATTTAATCAAATTCAATTCTGACATCAGCTACCTGGCGTTAGCACAAATCCCACAGGTTAAGGGGCTTAGTCCTACAAGACTGCCCACTTCAGGTACCAACTACAAGTCCTGGGTGTCCTCAAGCCACTCACACTTCTGCCTGCCCAGCTATAAATTCAGGGGTTCCTCTACACACCCATTTTGGGTTGATAAAGAATGACTCAGAGAACTCACTGGAAACATTATATTTACAATTACCATTTTATTGTAAAAGATACAAATAAACAGCCTGATGAAGATGCACACACGGCAAAGTCTGGAAGAGTCCCAAGCACAAAAGCTTCTGTTGGAGTCAGGGTGTGCCACCCTTCTGGTATGCCAATATTAGTATGTTTACTAACCAGGAAGTTCTCCAAGCCTTGTTCAGAGTTTCTATTGAGGTTTCATTATGTAAGCATGATTGATTTAATCATTGGCCATGTGACTGGACTCCATCTCCATCTTTTCCTGGAGGAGGAAGGGAGAGGGGAGGGGCTGAAAGTTCCAACTCTTTAATCCCTTGGTTGGTTTTCCTGAGAACCAGCCTCTGTTCTGAAACTGTCTAGGGGATCTGCTGTGAGTCATCTCATTAGCATAAACTCAGGTGTGGCTGAAAAGGGCTCATTATGAATAACAAAAGACATTCCTATCATTCAAACTTCTGAGGGTTTTTGAAGCTCTGTGCCAGGAACCTGGGACAAAGACTAAATATATTATTTTTGACTTCATCCCACTTTCCTACTCACAGAGAAGAAGGAAGAGAATGGGGGAGCGTCCTGAGTGTTTCGTGACTTCATTGTGGGAGGAGGCGCCGGAACTGTGTGAGTGGTTGAAGGAAAGTATGAAGAAAACAGAATCACAGATCATCTTAACTGGAGGTCTATCCTACAGAAGAGGGAGCCTCTGCCAGGAGGAATTTGGACCAATGAGTGAAAGTAATGGGAAACCAGTTTTCAGCAGGAGCTGATGGGGTGGGCTGCCTTGAGAAGTAATAAGCTCCTAGAGGATATTTTAACAGAGCCGAATGCAAGTTCCATGTGAGCATCAACTCAGTCGGACTTGACTTCTGCTGTGTGCCTGGGGCCTGAATATTACCTGACAAAGAGTAGATCCTTACTAAATATTTGGTAAATATTTGTTGAATGCACATTTGTCGAGGAGAAGGGAAGTTAGTTTAAATAACATGAAAACCTAGGCCCGGTCATAAGTCTTTAGTATCCAGCCATTGTGCTGGCTTTTGAGGCAAAAAACAAAAACAAAAACAAAAAAAATTCTTCTTAAGAAGCTCACCACAGTAAGTGCTGTAAGTGGGGAGATAGACATTTATGTCTAGAGCAAAGTTTAATAACAAACAAATCAGTTCCAGTTAAAGATGGCAAGTTGAACCCATTCATTAGTTTACACTCCCCAAAGCCCATGGAAATAACAGTAAAAGGATTTTATTAAAAGGCATAAGCCCATCAGTTCAAAGGTGGAATGCAGATGGAGACTTCCAGGTAAAGATGGTGAATTGAATGCACACAATTCATCTTGCTCTTCTTGAAAACCCTAAAGTGACTATAAAGGGATTTTTTAAAAATCAGAAACCCATGAAGATGGAGATGAGACAGAAATTTGGCAGGACTTGTTTTACAAGATACAGGTCACAAGGACACTGCTGATAAAACAGGATGTGGCAAAGAAGCCAGTCAAAACCTGCCAAAACCAAGATGGCAACAAAAGCAACCTCTGATTGTCCTCACTGCTCATTATATGCTAATTACAATGCATTAGCATGCTAAAGGCAGTCTCACTAGCGCCATGACAGTTTACGAATGCCATCGCACATCCAGAAGTTACCTTATATGGTCTAAAAGAAGGAGGAACCCTCAGTTCTGGGAAATCTCTGCCCCTTTCCTGGAAAACTCATGAATAATCAACCCCATATTTAGCATATAATCAAGAATTAACTATAAATATAGCTGGCCAACAGCCCACAAAGGCTGCTCTGCCTATGGAATAACCACCTTTTATTCCTTTAGTTTTTTTCTTTTTTTCTTTTTTTTGAGATGGAGTTTTGCTCTGTTGCCCAGGCTGGAGTGCAGTGGCACGATCTTGGCTCACTGCAACCTCTGCCTCCTGGGTTCAAGTGATTCTCCTGCCTCAGCCTCCCGAGTAGCTGGGATTACAGGTGCACGCCACCATGCCCTGCTAGTTTTTGTATTTTTTGTAGAGATGGGGTTTCTCCATGTTGGCCAGGCTGGTCTGGAACTCCTGACCTCAGGCGATCCATGTGCCTCGGCCTCCCAAAGTGCTGGGATTATAGAGGTGAGCCACCGTGCCCAGTCTATTCCTTTACTTTCTTAATAAACTTGCTTTCACTTTATTCTGCTTGCTCTTGAATTCCTTCCTGTGCTTGAATTTCTTCCTGCACAAAGCCAAGAACCCACGTGGCCTCCCGGGCTGAGCCCCAATTTTGGGGTTTGCCCTGTGCCAGAAATAATGGGAGAGAAGACAACAGCAGCCCAAGTTTGGAAACTGTAAAGCAATGAATGAGTAAACTGAGTAGACTGGGAAAAGCTGAAGCCCAAACTAAAAGAGGGGAAAGCTAAAAAGCCAATTCCCACTCCTTTCTCCAAAACCCCTCCAGAGTCTCAGGCATTGGTGACACTACTGTTGCTGGAAAGTAGAGTGAGGAAGGGAGCTAAAATAAGGAGATCTTGGGCCGGGTGCAGTGGCTCATGCCTGTAATCCCAGCACTTTAGGAGCCTGAGGCAGGCAGATCACTTGAGGTCAGGAGTTCGAGATCAGCCTGGCCAACATGGTGAAACGCTGTCTCTACTAAAAATACAAAAATTAGCCGGGTGTAGTGGCAGGCACCTGTAATCCCAGTTACTTGGGAGGCTTAGGCAGGAGAATCACTTGAACCCGGGAGGCAGAGGTGGCAGCGAGCCAAGATTGCGCCACTGCACTCCAGTCTGCGGGACAGAATGAGGTGCTGTCACAAACAAACAAACAAAAACAGAGACTGGGTAATTTATAAAGAAAATAAATTTATTTTTTATAATTCTGGAGGTTGGGAAGTCCAAGAACACGGTGTCATCATCTGCTCAGTTTCTGCAAGGGCCTTCTTGCTGTGTCATAACATGGTGGAGGGTATCACATGGCAAGAGGGCAGGAGCATACATGTCAGCTCAGGTCTCTTTTCCCTGATGGGACTGGTGGCTTTATAAGAAGGAGTTTCACTCTGATGATCTTACTTAATCCTAAGAATCTCCCAAAGGCCCCACCTCCAATTGACATATAAATTTGAAGATTGTTTCCAACACATGAAACTTGGGGAACAGATTCAAACCATAGCAGTGGCTGGGCACAATGGCTCATGCCTGTAATCTCAGCACTTTGGGAGGCTAAACCTCAGCATAGGAGTGGTTTCCCCCATGGTGTTCTCATGATAGTGAGTTAGTTCTCATGAGATCTGATGGTTTTCTAAGTGTCAGGTTTTATAAGAGGCAGGAAAAATCACCTGAGGCCAAGAGTTTGAGGCTAACCTGGGCAACATAGTGTGACCCTTCTCTTTTTTTTTTTTTTTTTTTTTTTAGATAGAGTCTTATTTTGTTGCCCAGGCTGGAGTGCAGTGGTGCAATCTTGGCTCACTGCAACCTCTGCCCCCCAGGTTCAAGCAATTCTCCTGCCTCAGCCTCCTGAGTAGCTGGGATTACAGGCACCTGCCATCACGCTTAGCTAATTTGTGTGTTTTTAGTAGAGATAGGGTTTCACCATATTGGCCAGGCTGGCCTTGAACTCCTGACCTCGTGATCCACCTGCCTCAGCCTCCCAAAGTGCTGGGATTACAGGCGTGAGCCACCGCGCCTGGCAGTGTGACCCTTCTCTACAAAACATTAAAAAATTAGCTGGGCATGGTGATGTACACTTGTAGTCCTAGCTGTCTGGGAGGCTGAGGTGGGAGGATCCCTTGAGCCCAGGAGATGAAGGCTACAGTGAGCTGTGATCACACCACTGCACACCAGCCTGGGCAACAGAGTGAGACTCTGTCTCAAAAAGAAAAAAGGAGTAAACTACAGCAGTGGATAATTGCTCTTTCTCCATGCTGGCAGAAGACTGAGGTTTGTTCTTGGAAATGGTAAAACGAGATCTCTGGATTGGGGGATACCAGGTTGAGGATAGAGATACTATGTTAAAAAAAAGGGGAAAGAGATGAAACTGTTGGAAGAAAAAACTTCCCTTTACCAGCTTGGGTCTGTGTAGTTGGGGCCCTGCAAATGAATGGACATTAGACAGATTAACAGGAGAAAAGACAAATGTGCAGGAGCAGTCAGTAGTGAGTGCCTTGCTGGACAGCAAGAGTAAAAGGTTTATACATGGTTAACAAAAGAAGGGGTTAGGGCTTCAAGTTATGGGAGGTTCTGATGAAGTTTCTTTACACAATTTTTTTGGAATGTCGTAGTGTCCAAGGTCAGTTGACCTCCCTGGAGGGTGGGAGGGGGGCAGGGTTGTGGCCGCTGACTCACATAAAGCTGTGTTTTAGTCAGATAAGGAACATGCGGATCATATATCTTTCTGTTTCTCCTTTTGTGTTTTTGGTCTCTTCAAAATGAACTTATGCATATAGGAGCCTGACGCCTCCATATCCCTCTCCTGAGAATGCTGACAGTCAGGCCTTTACTTTCTAAGCCAAAGACTGGAAGAGTTTTTTTCTGGGGAATCTGGTTGGCTCAAGAGGAAAGATTTAAAGATACAGACATCAGAGGTTCCCCAACTACATAGCCATTCACCCTACAGGGATCTCATGGTCAGACAGGTCCCACTCACCCACTAAGAGCTTCCAATTAACACTCGGTCCCCAACTCTCACACAGGAGCTAACAATGCGGGAAAGTCAAGACAAACAAGACAATAAGCAACTCAGCAGTGCTAAGTGCAATGTAGGAAGAAGAAAACTTCCGAAGAACTATTATTAATATCTTTAGATAGATAAGTGAAGATAATTGCATGAAATAAGAAATGGATGCTATATAAAAGAACAAAAAAAGAGCTCTTAGAAATTAAAAATATAACAGGAGAAATTGAAAATTTCAGTAGAAGCATTAGAGGATAAGGTTTAGGAAATGTGGGGGCGAAAGCCCTCGGACCTCTGGAGTTTTGAGGAAAATTTAACATGCAAAAGACGAGTATGAACAGCTATGTAGAAATAGGATAGAAAGAAAGAGGGTCTGACCTAATGCTGATAGACTGAGTGGGGAAACCCAGCAGGGTTGTCTGTCCAGATTCTTCTCCCCCTCTCTGAGAATGCTTTCCTTCTGTTGGGTGTGCATCAGGACCCTCTCTGGATTAGGGGGTCTCACAACCTACAGTCTAGCAAGGTAGGTCAGATAATTTCTTTATGGCCAGTTTTTTACACAGAAAGGCAAAGGGAAAATGAGAGTAATCTTTTTAGGTTTCATGGCTGGCTTTGGGGAAAAAGGAACAAAGGCCAGCTTTGTTTCTGTGGCTGGCCTTAAGGGAGAACTGGACTGACAGACAATGGGCTAGAGAAGATCAGAGAAGAGCTTTTGCTTCTGAGGCTGCTGCTGAGGCCTTCATTTTAGGGTATTGTTTCCTGAGCTCAAACAAATCTCTCAGAAAGTGGAATGATATGGTTTGGCTGTGTCTCCACCCAAATCTCATCTTGAATTGTAGTTCCCATAATCCCCATATGTCATGATGGGGACCTTGTAGGAAGTGATTGGATCACAGGGGCGGTTTCCCCATGCTGTTCTCATGATAGTGAGTTCTCACACGAGATCTGATGGTTTTATAAGTGTCTGGCATTTCCCTTGCTGGCACTTCTCTCTCCTGGCACCTTGTGAAGAAGGTGCTCTGCTTCCCCTTCACCCTCTGCCATGATTGTAAGTTTCCTGAGGCCTCCCCAGCCATGGAGAACTGTGAGTCAATTAAACCTCTTTCCTTTATAAATTACCCAGTCTCAAGTAGTTAATTTTTTTTAATTTTTTTTTTTTTTAGACAGAACCTCACTCTGTCACCCAGGCTGGAGTGCAATGGTGCGATCTCAGCTCACTGCAACCTCTGCCTCCTGAGTTCAGGATTCTCCTGCCTCAGTCTCCTGAGTAGCTGTGATTACAGGTGCATACCACCATGCCCAGCTAATTTTTGTATTTTTAGTAGAGATGGGATTTTGCCACATTGGCCAGGCTGGTCTTGAACTCCTGGCCTCAAGTGATATGCCTGCTTTGGCCTCCCAAAGTGCTGTGATTACAGGCGTGAGCCCCTGCACCCAGCCCTCGGGCAGTTCTTAATAGAAGTATGAGAATAGACTAATACATAGAACAAAGAAGACAAAGAGATAGAAAATAGAAAAGATAAGAAAATTAGTGGAGTGGTCCAGGAAGTCCTCTATATGAAGGAAAGAAAACCTAAACAGAGGAGGGAAAGTTGTAAACTAACTCAAGAAAAGTACCAGGCCAGAAGAACATGAGTTTCCAGACTGAAAATGCCTACCAAGTGTCCAACATGGTGAAAAAATAGCTCACACCAAGGTGCAAAATCATGAAGAGAAGATTCTACAAGTTTCCTGAGAAAGACAACGGAAAAGCAATCACTTACAAAGGATCTAGTATCAGAAAGGCATCTTTAGCGTCACAATCATGTAAATATTGATCTAACAAAAATTGCAATATACACAAATTGTCAGGATGGAGAGGAGTGTGTGTGTGTGTGTGTGTGTGTGTGTGTGTGTGTGTGTGATGGCAGGAGGGGGAAGACGGCCAAATCTTCATACTATATAATGGAAAGTCAATAGATAATGCCAAAAATGGAATAACAAAGACGTAGCAACATAAGCACATTTTAAAGAGATTTGGAGGTAAATATCAAAAGAATCAGCTAAAAGCATTGAAATAGTTGCCTCTAAGGAGTGGTTGCCTCTGCCTGGGGTGGGTGAGGGGTTGGAAAGCAAGGGATTACTGTCGTGTTTTGTTTTTAATTTCAAACCCGGTAGAATTATGTAACTCTTTAAACCTTGTGGATGCATAACATTCATAAAATTAAAAAGTGGAACTAAAAAAATGTTGGGCATTGTTTTTTGCTATGATATTGTATGTATTTGTATGTCATCTTTCATAATAAAAATGTTTTAAGGAAAAGAAAAATCCCAGGCCTGATGATAACGTCAGAGGAGGGAGAGATTTCTGTGGGCTGGAGAAGCCTTCGTGAGTGGGGCTTTCTTGAGCTGAGTGGTGAGCTTGGATGAGAGTTAAATGGGCAGCGGGAGGCAGGGGGCTTTCTGTGATGAGGAGGTGGCAAAGAGCAAGGGCTCAGGGATGCTCTGATGTAGGTGTGTTTAGTATGTCTCTTGCTCTGGTTGGGTAAAATGCTATCCCCTCCCCCTGTACTCTGCTCACACAGTGAAAGATGAGGTGGATTTTGGGGGAGACAGAAAGCCAGGCAGAGGGATCTGGACTTCCCCTGTGAGGCTGGCACCATGGGACGAAAGGTGTGCCTGAAAAAGCAAGCTGCCCTGGCCACAAGCAGGATGGGCCCATGGGAGAAGCTGGGGCAGTGACTTTGCAGCAAACCAGTGACGGCCTTGGGTGGTGGCAGTGGAGATGGAAAGAAGGGAAGGGTAAAAGAAGGTTTTGAAGTTGAAGTAAAAGAACTTGTTGGCGGCTGGAGGAGAGAAATGGAGGGAAGAGTCCAAGGTGGTGGAGGCTTTGGGTGTGGGAGAAGGATGGAGATGTGGGGAGAAATAGGAACACAAGGAGTGGGACTGGGGGAACCAAGGATGGGGTTTGAAAGTGTGTAGGGGCAGAGGGAAGGACCCGCAAGTAGAAAGGACTTCCTGGGAATTGGGAGGGAAGAGAAACAGCTGATCTAGAGAAGTTCGAGGTGACGGGCCAAAGTCCACTGTGACAACTGACATGTTTCTCAGGCTTTGCAGCCTTTCTCAGGCCCAGCCTCATTCAGCTTTGTGGGAGAGGCAGACTTATCTCCATTTTACCAAAGGGGAAACTGAGGCTCCCAAGAACTTACCCAATGGTCACATATCAAAACTCTCATTTTTTGCCCAAACCACTGTGGTAGGTGATCGGAGTGGATGTTGCCCTTGAAGGAGGTGTGTAGAGTGAGGAGAGCAGAGGGTACAGGGGCTGAGCACCCCCAGGTGGAGGGCAGGGGAGGCAGGGGAAGAGTCAGACAGGGAGACAAGAGAAGGGAGAGTCTGGTACAGATGGGGAGAAAGCACAGGGTTGAAGGGGATGTCAGGACAAAAACAGCTGCAAATGAGATGTACTAGGCTCATGCCCCAGGCCGAGCACTGTGCTCAGCTCCTTATCTTATTTGGTCCTGACAACGACTCTATGAAATAGGTGAGGAATTAATGAGGAAACAGGAACTAAGCCCTTTCCAAGCCCACTCATCAGTGAGTGTTGCAGCCAGGATTTGAATCCCAGCATCTGACTCAGAGACCTGGAATCTCAACTCTGCCATATTGCAGGCCATAGGCGTGCCAGCTGGGGGGTAGGAGATAGGAGCAGTGCTTTTTATAAGAATTTAAATATCTTTTTTTTTTTTTTTTTGAGACAAACTCTTGCCCTGTTGCCAGGCTGGAGTGCAGTGGCATGATCTCAGCTCACTGCAACCTCTGCCTCCCAGGATCAAGTGATCCTCCTGCCTCAGCCTCCCGAGTAGCTGGAACTACAGGCACGGGCCACCAAGCCCAGCTAATTTTTTGTATTTTTAGTAAAGACAGGGTTTCACCATGTTAGCCAGGATGGTCTCGATCTCTTGACCCTGTGATCCGCCTGCCTCAGCCTCCCAAAGTGCTGGGATTACAGGCATGAGCCACTGCGCCTGGCCAAACATCTTTTTTATATTAAAAAGATAGATTTTTAAACCATTTACCAAAAATAGTGATGCTCATCATAATAAATAAAAGTAAACCACTACTAAAAGCCAATGGGACTTCCTCCTTTACCCCCTCTACCCCCAGACATTGGTGCACTCACCCCGCTATGGGTAGAGATGGCACTGCCTGGGACCCCAGATCAAGGGACAAGCTTCGGACCTGGGTGGATTTCATAAAGGACAAAGCCCTTGGGATGGTGTATGAACGTTTGCGTTTCTGCAGACACAAACAGCATGGCTGTGGGGAGCAGCCATCGGCGTGAGGGCCCCTCAAAAGTTAAAAAGCTACTGATGCTGCCCTGTGGCCTGGCCTGCTCTGTGGTGGGCGTCCTGCCTGTGCAGAGAGAGAGGAGTGTGTATGAGAGAGTGTGTGTATCAATGTGTGTATGTGCACATATTTGTGAGTTTCATTGTGTGACTGCGTGTGGGTCTTGTTTGTAATGATGAATTGTGTCTGTGAGCAAAGAGTTGTGTATGTGCTTATAAACCAATGTCTGTATGTATGTGTGTGCAGGTATGTGAGTCTGTAAGTGAAAGTGTAAGGATGTCAATGGTGATAAACTGTGTATCTGGGGACGGGTACATTTGTGCATGGGAGCACCTGTGTATGAATGTGTGTGCATATGTGCATGTGAACAGAAGTGTGGGATGCATGTTCTGTGATTATGGGTCGTGTGTAAGAGGGCAGATGTATATAAATATGTGTGTCAATTATGTGATGTTGTCTGTAGATGGAGTGTGAGGTGTATGTGGTTATGAATCATGTGCCTGGGGCAGGTTGATTTGAGGTGTGTGTGTGTGTGTGTGTGTGTGTGTGTGTGTATGTGTAGTGGTGCCTGGGCATGAGTGAGAGTGCATGGGTGCAGGTCTGTTTATAGCCTGTGTGTGCTGGGAAAAGACATCAGAAGTCCTTGCCATTCCCCCATCCCAGCCCCCCAAACCCTCAGAGCCTGCTCCCATTTGGGTCTAGAGCAGCATGTTTGAGAGAGATGTGAACATCCTTTCAGCTGCCTGTAGCCGGTCTGGGGAACAGTGACAAGGAAATGTGCTTGGTTATACCCAAATACCTTAATAAACCATAAAATTTACATGTGTGTTGCGGGGAGGACGGGAACAGGCGGCATTCAACTTGCAGGACATGCAGATACTAAACTCAATGTGAAAGTTAATTTGTAAGCCCAGAGAGTGAGTCGTGCTAGAGACAAGACTCCCAGGCCCCTGAGAGATCTGGGGCACCATTTCCTTTTTCGCTTCTCTCTCCCTTGCACGGCTTTTAGCAGAACTTTGGAGTAACATTAATTTATCTAATGCGTGCACGCCATAAGTTACTTTTTTAATTATTATGATCAAAATATTGCTTAAAATTGATGCCAGCTGCATGTGTTTCTGTTGGAGTTCATAATTGCAATTGTAAATTGGGGAGCAGCTCGGCTCCAGGAGCCTCCCTGAGTAACGGCCCCAATACCATTACCGAGAGGTGGATAAAAATAAAACTGCAGATCGTGCGGCAAAAATACACCAGTGCGAGTTAAAAGGGTAATTAGTGGAGCAGAAAGGGAAGCGGGACTCTTGTCTGCTCTGTGGCCCACGGGGGCGAGGACTGTGCCGGAGGCTGGCCCCAGGCTGGGCTAGGGCTGGGCGGAAGAATGGCTCTTAGGGAAGGACCCAAGCAGGTCTCTGCACCTGTTTCTCCTTCTGTAAAATGGAGATAATAGGAACACCCAGTGGCTCCAACCAGGTATACATGTGAAAGTCTTCCAGAAACCCACAAGTTCCCTATCTAAGTAAAGGGATTATTCATGGGCTAGGGAGACAGTGCTTTTTTCACCTTCCCCATCAGGAATGGTTTAGGCTGACTTTGACTCTCAATGGAAACTGCAGGTCTAGGACCAGAAGGCTGTCTTAGAGTGCAACGGTAAGGAGCACAAGCCTTACAATTCTTTTATTCATCCATGCATTCACTTGACAATATTTATTGTGCACCCTCTATGTTCCAGGACCCATCCAGGCATTAGGGATAGAGCAGTGAACAAAACAGAGATCCCCGCACTGCAGAGCTCACATTCTAGCAACGGGGCCAATAAGCAATGAAGATAGTAAATAAACTGGGTAATACAGAAGTGAATTATATGGCACATTACAAGATTACAAGTGGATACATTGTAGTTGTATGACTTTAGACAAGTTACTTAACCCAGCACTGCTGAACCTTTTTCACTAGACATAGTGGCCCACGCCATCATCATCTTAGTGACAATGCAACCTACTAACAACCCATGTGATTATCATAGTGGTAATAGTAAGAACAATCACTTATAAGACATCAACTGGGTGCCAGACACTGTTCTAAGGACCTGCCATATAAGCGATTGATGATGATGGCATGGGCAAGGCTATCTTTCTTGAACCTTCATGCTATGCCATTAACCCTCACAAGGAATCTATGAGGCAAGGAAGTGATCATATACTGTAGGGCTGGTGGGGTAGACCCATGGAGCTGCCATTCTGCAGCTGAGCAGAATGAATTTCCATATCAGAGAAATGGGAACAATAACAGTGCTCAGCTCCCAAGGGTTGAGAAAATGCCTGGGAAGTGCCCAGCACAGTGCATGGCACAGCATGAAAGTTCAAGAAAGATAAGCTTGTTTTTGTTACTAACCAGTAAGCCCTGAGACAGGGGAGAGTCGGGAAGCTGGTTAGGGGCATAGAGGAGAGCTCATTAACCTATCAGTGAACCTGGTTACCTGCAGAGCTGATACGTCACCTAAGGGACCAAGTGGAGGCCACTGAGGGTAGATGGCCTGTGAGAGGCCATTTCAGTGGGGAAGAGTTCTTGTTCCTGGCTGGTGTCAAACAAACAGCAAATCAGGACTTAGGTGAGAGAGGTGAGAGAAACTATGTGAAAAGACAATTGCAGTAAGAGGGGAGGGTTATTCCAATAGGGAAAACACAAATGTCTCAAGGTCAGACACAATGGGCTTTTAAAAAAACAGGGAGGCTATTATTATTATTATTGTTGTTGTTGTTGCTTGTTTGTTTGTTTTTGAAACAGGGTCTTGCTGTGTTGCCCAGGCTGGAGTGCAGTGGCATGATCTCGGCTCACTGCAAACTCTGCCTCCCAGGTTCAAGTGATTCTTGTGCCTCAGCCTCTCCCTCCTGAGTAGCTGGGGCTACAGGTGCACACCACCACACCTGGCTAATTTCTGTATTTTTTGTAGAGATGGGGTTTCACTATATCGCTCAGGCTGGTCTTAAACTCCTGGCCTCAAATGATCGCTCGCTTTGGCCTCCCAAAGTTTTGGGATTACAAGCATGAGCCACTGCACCCAGCCTATTATTATTATTATTATATTATTACTCTTTGGCAGAGCTAGCTGAGGTTATTTTGGACCAAAAAGAAAAAAACAATTGAATTGTTTTGTAGCTGGAGGCATGGGCAACGGGGGTCCCCAGGCAGTAAACTCCCCCATGGGTGGGCTGAGGGCTAGGGCTGAGCCTCAGGTGGGTCTCCTGTTCCCTGTGCTCCCCAGCACAGCAGCCTCCCTCCAGGGCTCTGGGGCAGCCGCAGGAGGGTCAGGCTGGGAGGGGCTGCCATGGCTGTTCACTTGGGCAGGACATCAGAGGACTTCAGCTTCCCATCGCGGGTCTTGATCTTCTTCACAACCACGGCCCTGGTGGAGCCGGTGCTGCTGAAGGAGCTGGAGCCCGTGCCAGAGCCAAAGCTGGAGCCCAGGCTGTAGCTGAGGCGGGGGCTTGTGAGGCCCCCAAAGGCTTAGCTCAGACCACCTGCATAGCTGTTGGTGGTCTTCGTATGGATGCTCATGTTCTGCATCCCAGACTCCAGCCGGCTCTCCTCGCCCTCCAGCAGCTTCCTGTAGGTGGCGATCTCGATGTCCAGGGCCAGCTTCGCGTTCATCAGCTCCTGGTACTCACGCAGCGGCCGCTCCATGTCCTGCTTGGCCCGCTCCTGGGCGGCCTCCAGCTCGGACAGCTCGGCGTTGGCATCCTTAACGGCCAGCTCCCCACGCTGCTCGGCATCTGCGATGGCGGCCTCCAGGGAAGCCCTCTGGCCTTTGAGACCCTCAATCTCAGCCTGGAGTCGGCTGATGTTCCGGTTCATCTCGGAGATCTCAGTCTTTGTGCGCCGCAGGTCATTCCCGTGCTTCCCAACCAGCGTCTGCAGTTCCTCATACTTGATCTGGTACATGCTGTCAGCCTCAGCCTGGCTGTGGTTGGTGATTTCCTCCTACTGCGCCTTGACCTCAGCGATGATGCTGTCCATGTTCAGGGAGCGGCTGTTTTCCGTGGACAGCACCACAGATGTGTCCGAGATCTGGGACTGCAGCTCCCAGATCTCCTCTTCATACAGCTGCCTGAGGAAGCTGATCTCATCAGTCAGCCCTTCCAGGCGAGACCCCAGCTCTACCTTGTTCATGTAAGCTTCGTCCACCTCCTTCTTGATGAGGACAAATTCATTCTCCATCTCTGTAAGTTTATTGATCTCATCCTCATACTTGTTCTTGAAGTCCTCCACCAGCCCCTGCATGTTGCCAAGCTCCACCTCCAGCTTCAGCTTCTCCTGGCCCAGAGTCTCCAGCTGCCGCCTGAGGTTATTGATGTAGCTCCCGAACATGTTGTCCATGTTGCTCTGAGCCGTCTTCTGCTGCTGCAGGAGGCTCCACTTGGTCTCCAGCATCTTGTTCTGCTGCTCTAGGTACCATATCTTGTCTATGAAGAAGGCAAACTTATTGTTGAGGTTCTTGATCTGCTCCTTCTCCTGGGTGTGCACAGCCTGGATATTGGGGTCCACCTCCAGGTTAAGGGGGCTCAGCAGGCTCTGGTTGACCGTGACAGTGGTGATGCCTCCCATGCCGCTGGCCCCACCATAGCCTCTGCCCAGGCCACCCCGGAAGCTGCTGCTGCCCACTCAGGAGAAGCTCGAGGAGCTGATGCGGGCACTGGGCCCACTGGTGTAGAAGCGGCTGCTGAAGGCCCGGGGTTCAGAGGTGGACACCTTGTAGGACTTCTGAGTCACCCTGATGGACATGCTGGAGGCAGGAGTGGAGGCAGGTGGGCTGAACCAGGCGGAGATTCCAGAAGGAGGGGAGAAGCTGCTTCTTGGTCTATTATTTTTAATAAATAAGGCTAAAAGGAGCCAGGTGCGGGGAGTGGGGCCAGCAGGTGGTCTGGCTGGCAGTTGACGCAGGAATGTTTGCCCCTGCATCCTGGGAGGGGGCATTGAGAAGTGCGTCCCGAGCTCCTATGCTGGCTCAGGCTGAGGGTGGGGCAAAGTTCAGGGCAGAGATGCCTGACTCAAGTGTGGTTGAGTCAAGCTGGCGGCATTTTGTCTAGATTGGCTGCTGGTTTGGCTAATCAGTTATGAGACAAAGGATGAGACTTAGTAGTGTCTGTGCCTGGCCTTCTCACACCTAAGCAAGGAATCTTAGAGAAGGGGGCTTCTTGGCAGTGAGCCTTTTCCTAGAACACAAAAGGGTGGGGAGTTTCTTGACCATCAGGCACAGGGCTCAGGATGCATTTAGCATTGCCACTGGCCACTGCAGGCTGGGGTGGAATGGAACAGCAATTTAGTCTCACCTTGGAAATGGGAGGGCAGGGATGGGGGAAGCTTTAGAAGCGGGTCCTGGCTAGAAAGAGGTGGCATGTGGTAAGAGGAGGCAATGGTGCTGGGCAGTTCACCGCTTGCTTGACCTCCCTGTGCTCCCCACCTGTGGCCCAGGGAGACACTGGGGGCTGGGCCACTCCCTGGTGTACGCCCTGGACCAGGAGAGGCAGAGCCCCTTCCCTCTGGGTGGGAGCAGAGGCTGGAGGTGGGAGCCCAGGAGCCCGGGCCCTGCTCTGCCTGACCAAGTTTAGAGGCTGCCCCACGTCTGACCTCTGCCCGGTAGGGACAAGGATTTTCTTTAGCCTCTTCCCTCCCAAGCCTTCTTTCCAACCATCTTATGGGAAGATGTGCAGGAGCTGGCTGTGGTTACAGAGTGCCCTGAAGCTGGCGGGGGCCTGGAGGCTGGACTGAGAGGCATCCACTTTGTCTAGAGCCTCTCACTCTCACCCTCCCACTGTTCTTGCTGTGCCAGCCATGGGCTGTTTGACTGGAGCGACGGATGCCTCCCCACAGGGAGAGGGCAGGAGAGGAGCTCAGCCGCTGCGCTTTCTCCAGGCTCTGCTCTCCAGCCTGAGCCAGTCCTGCGGCACCCCCAGCCACCTCTGGCCTCCCGGGCTGCCGATGTACCACCCGCTTGTCTTCCCATCGCTCAGGGTGACTCCGTAATGACTATAATCAGGGTATGCGCGGAGAGGTGAGGGAGGGACAGCGAGTGCTTCCCTAGACAGCCCATCCATTAGTGGGGCAGCGGCCTGTCACAGCTGTCCAGAGGTAGATGAGCCTGGACCAGGCCAGAGAGGCCTGGGGAGGGAGACCAAGAACCCCTGTCTTCTCCATCCCTTCTTCCCCTTCCCTGTTCCTTGGCCTTCTGCTTAGGAACTCTGCTCTAATTATAAATGGTTTGACAACTTTAGGCCAGGCTCTGTAATTAAAAATAAAGAAGAAGACAGGCAGCATTGTCTCCTAACGATGCCTTTAATTGGTGGAGTTAATTTTAACAGGGCCTAGTTCGGTGCCTTGGAGGAGGCAATTCCAGAATTGGGGCTCTTGCTGGCATCCCCTGAAAGGCTCGCCCAGCCCAGCCCATTTACCTCATCAGCCAGGGGCTCCTCAGGCAGTGGGGGCAGGATCTTTCTTTCTTTATTTTTATCTCCAGTGCTGGGCACACAGTAAGCAGAAGAAGGGACCTGTGGTGAGGAAGACCCAAAGCATCTGGAGCTTCTGGCCAGTCAGGAGGATTGTCTGAGGCCAGAAGTTCGAGACCAGGCTGTGCAACAGTGAGATCCTTGTCTCTACAAAAAAAAATTACAAAACTTAGCCAGGGGTGGTGGTGTGCACTTGTAGTCTCAGCCACTCAGGAGGCTGAAGAGGGAGGATCGCTTGAGCTCAGGAGATGCAGGCTGCAGTGAGCTGTGATGGTGCCATTGCACTCCAGCCTGGGCAAGAGAGCAAGACCCTGTGCCCCACTCCAAAATAAAGTAATTTAAAAATAAAAATAAAAAAGAAACACATTGGGATGGTGACTTGCAAGAAATAGAAAGAAAGCTTCCCAGACTGGCTCAAGTGACAAGGGAGACATTGCAAGGGCAAGGTGGGGGGGCTCTTGTGGATACCCCAAGGAAGAAAGGGAACAACAGCTGATCCACGCAGGAGCCCGTGTCAGGGAGGGAAACCCCTCCCTCTCCCTCCGAGACTTCCATAATTGAGTCTATGAAATAAACTGACAGCAGGCAGATTAACAGGAGAAAAGGTAGACACGTTTTTTGTGTGCACAGGAGCGTCACATGAAGGAAAACTGTATACCCCAAACCCAGTGAGATCTAGAAACTGAGATGCATTCTTCACAGAGGAGGGAGAAGGGGGGATGCAGGCAAGTTAGGGGAGAGTATACAAGGTTTGGAAAAATGAATGAGCCCTTGGGAGAATAAGCGACAGTCTGACAAAGTCTGCCTGGGGAGTGCCCCCTAGACCCCCAGTTTCCTCTCTCTCCTGTGATAGGAGCCAGTCTTCTCTGGTTGATGGATTCCTGGGGAGGGATTCATGACAATTGGCTTCTTTTTGGAGGACCTGTCTTTAGGCAGATACAGGGAGTTCAGAGAGAGAGAGAGAGCCCGTGACCTCATTTACTGTACCCCAAGTGCTCTCAGTTTGAGGTAATCAGCATACCAGAGCTGAAGAGCTGAATATTTTGGGGTGACATTTCCTGAACTTTTTTTTTTTTTTCAGAAACCAGGGAAGCCAGAAACCCAACCTACTTTCTCCATCTCTCAAGGCCTCCCCAGTAGCCAAGACTTCTCCGTCTCAGGGGTCTCACATCCCTTTGGGGACCAGCCTCCCCAGAGGTAAGGGACAGTTTTTCCCTTTTAACTTCAGCTCATGCTGAAATTAAATCCTTTCTTTAGTTCTTTTAGTGCTGCCAAAGACAGGCTGGTATTTTCAAATATAACTGTATCTGTTAAAAGCTAGAAAATAGAAATAGAAAATACAAATAGCAGAATCAGTTTTCCAAAGGGCAGATTCTGAGTGCTAGGAATCCTGGAAGAAGTAGAAACTCAGTTTTCTAAATTCCAAGCTATGCAATAACTTTTCTCGAACCTTCCAAGAGCTGGGACAATCCTACCCCTGCCCCCATAAGATAGATGCCTCAGGTGGAATCTATAGAAGCAGAATTGTCCCAGTCTTTTCGAGGAACCCCTTCGAGAATAGAGCCTGGCACATAGTAGGTGCTCAGTAAATATATGGCATCCTATTTTCCATCAAGTGGAACAGTTTAGCAGGATATTTATTCCCTCCTGGGAGGAACAAGAAAGACCCCCCCCCCAAAGACAAACCTTCTGTAAATTAAACCTCTTGGATCTAAGCCTTCCCTCATCCCCATTACCTAAGCTTCATCCCTAAATCTTGCCAGTTTCATAAGAGGCTGGATAATGTTTTTGAAATAGTAAACCTACGTGTTCCTATTGCCTGGTAGCCCTGCACCCACTGAGTCAATGACATCGATGCCTCTGGGGAGGGCGGCTACAGCCTAGAACAAAGAAGTCAATTGAGTTGCTGAATGGATTTTTTTTTTAACTCGTGGCAGATGCAGATACAATAGTCTATGGGCAAAGCATTTTGATTTGCAAGAGCTAGAGCTTAAGAGAGAAACAGTTTAGCTTTAAATTCCAAGAAGGCTTAGTTTAAACTCAGGACTGATCATTGAATTTCTGAAAGTTAACCATAGAGTGTCTGGGGATGTCGTAGGTGTTTAAGTGTTGATTAAGTCAACCTTTCTCCACGTGCAAAAATCCACCTATGTGACTAAACTTTTATTCTCATGCAATACTTTAATGAGTAGCAGTAGTTAACATTGTGATTACCTTGTGCTACGTACTGTGCTAAGGGTTAGATAACTCATTTAATATTCTCAACAACCTCATAGAAATGGTAGCACGATTATTCCTATGCTCAGATGAGCTCATGTCGATTGCCTGCTACCCAGCTTTAACAGTGCCTCTCTTTCAATCAGTTCTCTCACTTCTGTTTCCATTGCTCCTTCTCCATCCAGGTTCTTGTGCGTGCTCTTCTCTCTGCTGGGAAGATCCATTGACACCTTGTCTCTTTGGAGAAATCAGACCCCCTTGTTCTGAGGCTTCCAGAGACAAGTAATCATATCCTTTTCCATGCCCCAGCTAAACCTGTGCACACACAGGTTTTCTTTTTGCACTTTATATACAGAACATTACTGTAATTATCTGTGTACATTGGTCTTATTGTTTGCTCTGACAGTAGTGGGGTTTTCTCTGTATCTTTAGAATCTAGCAAATGCTCAGCACATAGTAGGGACCAATGATTATTAAATAAGTGACTAAATGATGGATGAATGGGGGAAAAAAGTTAACCACAGAGCAGAGACCTGAGGGTAGTTGCCCCTCCATGCAGGAAAGGCATCCTGGGAAATTGGGGAGCCCAAGGAGAGAGGTAGAACCATCGTTTGGAAGGAGCTGTTGGGTCTGGTCTCCACCTCTGCCTCCTTTTCTTTTTACTTAGAGGTCAGAACCCCAGGGGGTGATAGAGACCACAGGTGCATCTGCTCAGCCCCAGGCAGTTTATGCCCTGCTTCCCTCTGGAACTCTCATAATAGCCTGCACCAGCAGGGAACAGACAAGCAGAGCAGAAGGTGCCTTTAGGCAGTGCGAGGGCCTGAGATCCTTGCAGCTGATCCTTCCCCATAACCCCCTTCAAGTTCCTGGCCTGTGGCTGGTACCAAGGAAATCTGGAGTGTCCTCCAATCTGAGAGATGAGGACTAGGGGGACGAGTCAGGGCTAGCAGGAGGGGAGCAGCCCAGCAATCAAGATAAATATTTTAATGCAATACTTAAAAATTGGCAAAGTATGGCTTATGGGATTTCTGCCTAGTTTTATTTTTAATTCTTTTATTTATCTATTTATTTATTTATTTACTTATTTATTTATTTTTTGAGACAAGGTCTCAGTGTTACCTAGGCTGGTCTCGAATTCCAGGGCTCAAGCAATCCTCCTGCCTCAGCCTCCTGAGTAGCTGAGACTACAGGCCTGTGCCACAGTGCCCAGCTGTTGCCTGTTTTTTTTTTTTTTCTGGTTTTGTTTTGTTTTTGTTTTTGTTTTTGTTTTTGAGATGGAGTCTTGCACTGTCACCCAAGCTGGAGTGCAGTGGTACGATCTCAGCTCACTGCAACCTCTGCCTCCTGGGTTCAAATGATTCTCCTGCCTCAGCCTCCCCAGTAGCTGGGACTACAGGTGCCTGCCACCACATCCGGCTAATTTTTGTATTTTTCAGTAGAGACAGGGTTTCACCATATTGGCCAGGCTGGTCTTGAACTCCTGACCTTGTGTTGTGATCCACCCAGCTCAGCCTCCCAAAATGCTGGGATTACAGGCGTGAGCCAATGTGCCTGGCCTGCCTGGTTTTATGAATAAAATGTTATTGGAACTAGGGCCAAGATTAGAGTGAGGTGAGTGAGACAGGATCATCCATGTGCAGGGTTGGATCCTCCCTCTAAAATTTGATATATTGTTCTGATTAAAAAATTTTTTTAAAATTAATTTATTTATTTAGAGACAAGGGTTTGCTCTGTCGCTGGGGCTGGAGTGCAGTGGTGTGATTATGGCTCACTGCAGCCTTGAAATTCTGGGCTCAAATGATCCTCTTGCCTCAGCCTCCCAAGCAGCTGGGAGTATAGGCACGTGCCACCACGTGTGGCTAATTTTTAAAAATTTTTGTAGAGATGGAGTCTTGCTATATTGCCCAGGCTGGTCTTGAACGTCTGGGCTCAAGCAGTCTCACTGCCTCAACCTCCCAAGGAGCTGGGATTGCAGGTGTGAGACACCACAGCCAGCCCAGTTGCTGAGTTCTGGGGCTATACCTTACGTTCTGTGCCTGCGGTGAGTGCCTTGGTTTCCTTCCCCCAGTCTTGGCCTAGGAGGTGGGACCTGTGTCAGAGGGGCTGGGGGAGTGGTAAGGGCTGCTGCCTCTATAAGATGCCTTTGCTTTTTGACAAGAGCACAGGCTGGATTTCAGTTTCTTTCACCATCTCAGCAGCCCCCTCTGTACAGAGTACAATCTGCACAACTTTACGGGGTGGCCATGTCTGGAGAACAGACTACAGATTAGTCCACCCACAGGTAGTCCACTGCAGAGGCAGATGCACCACGAACAGAAACCAACACCCAGGACCATTGAGGACAAGCAACCCTTCGGCCTCCCTTCTGGGGAGGCAGGGGGAGCCCCTTGGCTGGGTATGGTGCAATCTCAGCTCACTGCAACCTCCACCTCCCAGGTTCAAGTGATTCTCCTGCCTCAGCCTCCCAAGTAGCTGGGATTACAGGTGTGCACTATGCCTGGCTGATTTTTGTATTTTTAGTAGAGACACGGTTACATCATGTTGGTCAGGCTGGTTTCGAACTCCTGGCCTCAAGCAATCCACTTGCATAGGCCTCCTAAAGTGCTGGGATTACAGGTGTGAGCCACTGCCTCTGGTGGGTGATTTATCTTTTAATTGCTGAGTTATTAGAGTTCTTTATATATTTTGTATACGAGAATGTTATCAATGGCTTGCTTTTGTGTAGAGGATGCATTTCAGTCCCTTCAGCTGGCCTGCAAGGTTCTTCCAGATCTAACCTGATTTCCTTTACTGCTGGCTCTATCTCCTTCTACTCCCTTCCTTTTACTGATAACGCTTTTTCACTTCCCTGTCCAGAAAATGCTTTTTCTCACAACTGGCCTTTTGCAGATGCCATTCCAAGGACATTATTGTCCCTTCTTGCCTGGCTAAAATCCACTCACTCTCCACTTAAGGTTCTTCTCTGTGGGCTAAAAAGATGGTGCAGGCCGGGCATGGTGGCTCATGCCTGGAATCCCAGCACTTTGGGAGGCTGAGGCAGGAGGATGGCTTGATCCCAGGAGTTTGAGACCAGCCTGGGCAACATAGTGAGACACTCTCCCAAAAAAGTTAAAAAAAAATTAAATAAATATTAAATTAAAAAATAAAAAGATGATGCAGCAGGCAAGCTCCATGCCTGAGAGCTGGTCTACGTTCAGGGCCAGCTGCTGAGGGCACGTGTGGATTCTGGCCCTGTGATGCTGACGGTGAGGTGGTGGAAAGTGATTGTAACACTGTCCCTGTGATCCAAGGCGGGCAGTGAATCCCTCGAACTTAGAGGAGATTTTAAAGGTTATTTAGCCCACCCTCCTGCCCTGGAAGTTGGAGCATTTCTGCATCACCCCCATCTAGCCTGTCTGGTCTCTGGATTCCACCACGGACCGCTGGGGATACTCAACATGGCCTTTCGGGAACAGGGGTGGTGTGTTTACCTGCAGGCAGGCAGCCCTGAGCTTCAATCCTGGCTCCACCCTCAGCCATGGAATCTAGGGCAGGTCTCTTTAGTTTTTCAATCTGCAGAATGGGCCTAGGTAGTAACACCTGCCTCGTGGGGCTGTTATTTGGCATTGGGCAGGCACTCAGCAGTGTTGGTTTCCTTTCCTACCTGTTAGAAAACTCATCCTCAGATTGAGCCTAAATCGGTTTTCCTGTGAATTCTAAACATTGGTCTTGGAGCCACAGGGGGCACATCTCTCTCGTCCCCGTCTGTTCCATGTTTGGAGTTTGTCCCCTTAAAAGCCTCTCTTCTGCAAACTCAACATCTTCACCTCCCTCAGCAGCTCTGCCCAGTCACCCATTCTGAGGTGAGCCTCACCCAGACGTCCTTGAGAGGCAAATCCATTCCACAGTCAATGGGTGCATTATTGATATGGTTAGGCTTTGTATCCCCACCCAGATATCACCTTGAATTATAATCCCTATAATCCCCGTAATCTCTTATCTGTCAAGGGAGAGACAAGGTGGAGGTAATTGGATCATGAGGGCGGCTCCCCTCATGCTGTTTTCACAATGAGTTCTCACGAGATCTGATGGTTTTATAAGTGTTTGGTAGTTCCATCTGTGTTCATTCTCCTTCCTGCTGCCTTGTGAAGAAGGTGCCTTGCTTCCCCTTCTCCTTCCACCATGATTGTAAGTTTCCTGAGGCCTCCCCAGCCACGCTGAACTGTGAGTCAATTAAGCCTCTTTTCTTTATAAATTACCCAGTCTCAGGCAGGTCTTTATAGTGTGCGAAAATGGACTAATACTATTATCCATGGCATTAGGTCATTTCTGTCAGGATGGGAGCCATTTCTGATTCACTACGTGGGGTAGAGCGGTTTGCACTTGCTAAGTATGTAATAAATATGTGTTGACTGAGCCTGTCTCCCTTGGTCAGAGGGAGTACTCTTGCCCCAAGTCTTCTCTCCCTTCCTCAGCTACAACTTGAGGCCAGGGAGTGAGGCAGGCAGTGTATTGTAAGACCTTCCATTAATTCACTCGAAACATTTACCAAGCACTAGACTAGGGGCTCTGATAAGAACTCTATGAATTTCCTAGGGCTGCAGTAACAAATTACCACAAACAGCATGGCTTAAAGCAACAGACATTTCTTCTCTCACAGCTCTGAAGGCTGGAAGCCCAGAATCAAGGTGACGGCAGAGTCATGCTGTCTCTGAGGTTCGAGAAAAGAATCTGTCCTACACCTCTCTCCCAGCTTCTGATGGCTTCTGGCAGTCCCTGGCATGCCTAGGCTTGTAGAGCCTCACTCCAATCTGTCTCTGTCTTCACATAGCATTCTCCCCTGTGTACTGCTAGGTCCGCATTTCCCTCTTCTTAAAAGGATGCCAATTGCGTTGGAGTGAGGGTCCACTCTAATCCAGTGTGAACTCATCTTAACCCTGATCATATCTGCAAAGACCCTATTTCCAAATTAAAGTCACATTCCCAGGTTCTAGATGGACATGCATTTTGCAGGGACAGCAGTCAATAGTACGGGAAACAATGCTTGCTCTCAAGGAGCCCAATGTCTGGTGGAAGGGGGAGCAGACCTGTTAACATAGAGGAGCGATGTGGTGATTGCTGGAGGCACGCTGGAGCAGAGAGAGAGCCTGTGTGCTGGGAAGACCCCTGAACCAATCTCTGAGGGCATAGGAGCTGGTCAGAAGAAGGGTATGAGTAAAGGTGGGAGAAATGGCCTGGGGCATGCAGAGAACTCCCAGGAGCTGGTGAGGCTAGAGCCCAAAGAAGGGATCAGGAAGTGATGAAGACAAGGCTGGGAGGTGAGCAGGGGGCAGTTGTGGAACACCTTGGACACCACGGGCCTTTATCTTACAGGCAGCCGATCAGAAGCCAATGAAATACTTTATGCAGGAAAAAGATAAGGCCAAATGTATCTTGAAAGCTGACTCTGGCATCCATGTGGGATGGGTTAAGGGGTGAGACTGGAGGTCAGCGAACTAGTTAGATGCTGTTGCTAGTGCAGGCTAGAGATGTGAAGCTGTCAGCAGCTGATGGGGGTCTTGGCCAGTTCATGCCCACTGTTATTCTAGAGATAAACACTGTGGACCTGCATCACAAACACCATTCTGCAGGTGGAACTTGACCTTCATGAAAGGAAGACGGAGAAAGACGTCAGAAATTGTTTTTTAAGAGCAAATGTTGGATTTTCAAGGGATCTGAAGTCAAGGTTGAATTTTCCAATGAGCCAGCTGGACTCTTCTTGGCATTTAGACAACCCAGGGTTTGCTTTCCATTGATTTTCCAGTGGGAACCTCCTTCTCATGCATGATCTTCCTCTTAAACTCTCAGCCCCTTGTCAGGTGCAGTTTCTGGTGAGGTCTTAAATTTTTCAATGGTGCCCAGCTAGCTGGTGAAGAAGCCCTTAGGTCTGGGCAGCCTGGGGATGCCCCTTTCCTGTAAGACTGTGTCAGGCACTCTTTTTCCTGGGCTAAGATCTTCCATGGGCCAATGCCAATGTGAGTGGCAAGGGAGTCCACGCACTGTAGGGCTCTCCCTCCCAGCCCATCTGTGCCCTTGCATGGCTGTTCCGAGTCAGAGGCCCCCTCCATTTAGGACATTGTAATGCAGCCTTCTTTCTTTACTCTAGACAAAGGAGATACTGCACAGGCAGTTGTAAGTGTGAGTATGGGGTGTCAGTATCACTGTGGGTGGAGTTAGTTGGCAGTTGAAAGGCTTCAAGGCCAAGCTGTGGGACCACCCACTGTCTGATGGAAGTGGGTGATGAAAGAAGCATGACAAAGTGCAACCCCAGAGAGATGGGATTGGGGGTGGATGGGGGAGTGGACGCTCCCAGTGGCATCCCAGACAACTGTTTTCATTGATGCGTTCTATAGGGAAAAATTGTGAAAGACTTTGAAATGGACCAAAAAGATGATTGGGTGTCTTATCTAGCATACTCTTCTGGGTTTTTTTTCAGGCTTTCATGGTCTTTGAGCTATTTTACAGCCCTGGAAGTTGCAGAAAACTGGTAATAACACAATGAGGAAAGGGCACGTGAGGCCATAGCAAGAGGACACATGAGCCAGGAAGTGAGCCCCCATCAGACACCTGAACCTTGGTCTTGGACTTCCAGCGTCCAGAACTGTGAGAAATAGATTTCCCTTGTTGAAGCCACCAGCCTGTGGTGTTTTCTTATGGCAGTTGGAGCAGACCATGAGAGCTATATTTCAGATTCTTTGAGATTTTTTTTTAACCAATTGTAATATCTTACTGGTTCCCCCATGAATTAATGAACTAAATACAATTTTTGACATAGGTTGATTATTTGTATGAGAGTCACAATTTTGTCCTTAAGAAAAAGTTATTTTTTGACCATTCAATCATTCAGCAGAATGTTTGTTGATGCCGTGCCTGGTCCCGGCACTGTGCTGATGGCTGGAAATACAAAGATGAGTTCAACATACTCCTTGTCCTCAAAGAGCTCCTTGTGTGGTGCAGAGGCAGGCAGGAGGCACACCAGTGAGCATCAGAGTGTCGGTGCTGAGGCTGCAGTTGGAGGAGGTCGCTTTTGGCAGGGATTCGGGGCAGGGCTGGGTTTTTCTTCCTGGGAAAAGCATGAGTTTTGGAGTCAGACAGGCCTAGCTCTAAGTCCTAAATTCACCACTTCAAAGCTTTGTGGCTTCAGATACATTCATTTTCTTATCTGTGAAGTAAGGATAGTATTTTCATCTTAAGGGTTTATGAGAAATAAATGAGGTATTGTGTGCAAAGAGCTTAGCCCAGTGCCTGGCATATACTAAATGCTCAACAAATGCTAGTCTCAGCCTTCTGGGCTATGATTTCAGAGGTGCAAGGAAGGCCCCTGATTCCTTCCTCTCCCTGCTAGGAGACACCTGAAATTCCTTTAGGAGAGGAAAACCCTTTCATTACACAGCTAGCAAAGCACTCCCAGTATAAACAGCTTGGGATAGGAAGTGTAGTGACTCAACACACGTTAATATGTAATTTGCTGATGCCAGGGCTTCCGCTTAGAGAAAGTTTTCATAAGCATAACCCCTTGCCTGTGAGTGCCTCTGAAAGCACTTTCACATCTCTGACCTCATGTAATCCCCCCAGTGCCTATCTGGGGAGGGCAGGCCCTGGAGGATCATCCTTACTCATTTTACCAAGGAGGGGACTTGGGCTTTGAGCTATGAAATAAATAGTCCATTCCAGGTTACCCAGCCGTGATCCAGGAGCCGGGTCTCAGACCTCGGTCTCCAGACTCAAACAATGCACCCTTTCCTCCAGTGGAGTGAAAAGGGGAGAGGAGTCACTCTGGAAGAGAACTTGGGGAACCTGAGCTTGAAGAAGCTGAGTCAACCCTGGGTGGAGGAAGCAAAGCCTCCCAGGATGGTGGGTTAAGGATCTGCTCTCTATAAGCTGTGGAATTCTTACCATGTTGGGCCTTGATTTCTTCTTTTCTAAAATGGACGTAGTAATGCTTATCTCACAGGGCTGCTGTACGAATAAAGAGGATAAAACAAGCAGTGTCTAGCACAATGCTAGATGGAAGGCTTCAAGCCACACACGAGCAGGGACAAATCTGACTTGCTCCCCATTGCATCCCAGCAATCGGTAAAGCACCAGGCACGTGGTAGGTGCTCCAGGAGTATTCAACGAAGGATTGGATCAGTGAGTGGCATGGGCTCAGTGCACGGCCACTGTTGTAGTCATTGTGTAGGAACAGGATCGCTGGTGGAACTCACCGAGCCTGGGGACGTGGAAGAGAGGCTGGAGGAGCCGGGTTTGCAGACACCTTTCAGTGGCTGTGGGGAGGGCAGGCTCAAGGAAGAATTCAGTTTCTTTGGATATGAGGGCTTTGGGACACCTTCTGCTCTGAATGTAGGAGCCAGGAGCTGGGATACTCCACACCCAGGCCAGGGGACAGGGTGACTTCGGGTAGAAGTTGTAGGCACGCAAGTAAGCCCCAGAGAGCGTAAGGAGAGAGAAACCCAGGTCCATGCTAAACCAGCAGGGGCAGCCCATGTGGGTGGTGCAAGGACCAGACAAGCAGCCTCCAGGGGGTGGGCAGAGAGCATCGCTGTGGCCCCTGTGCTGGGGTAGAGGGCATGGGTGGCCCAGAAGGACCCAGGATGCCACTGTATTTCCTGAGAATTGCTTCCCCAGCCCCTAGCTGTTCCTTCCACTAGGAGCCATTTTCACGCCTACTCTGACTCTCCTGAGACCATGGCTCATGGTCAGGCCCTGATCTTCTCGTGGATTTCTATCAATTCGGATGTTTTTGACAGAGCGGGTCTTTAGGAGAAGCTGGTGGGACCTTCTGCTCCTGAGCCGCGATCTCTGCCTCCATCTGAATTTTCACCTCTGCTTTCTACCTCCCCTCTTCACTCACAGCCGCTGGCTCAACTCTCCCACTTAAAACAAAACAAGCAAAACCCTCTCTCCCTTGGCCCCAGCTGTCTCTTCAGATCACGTCTTATCTTTTCTCCCCCAACGCATATCTTGGGAGGATTAGTGTTCCTTGCTGTCTGATGTTCTCCTCTCTCATTCACTTTTTTTTTTTTTTTTTTTAGCAAATGGTCTTCCAGGTGTTTTTCCTCTGAGTGGCATCACCAGTGGTCTACAAAGTCACCAAGTCCCCTCTCCAATCCACCCCCTTACCACTTCTAAATCCAACTGCTGTTCTCAGGACGTTTCTGCCTCCCATGGCATTCGGCCATGTGGGCCGCTGCCTGCTTGGAAGTCCAGCCTCAGGTCCCAGGCAGAACCCCGCCGGTGCCTGTGGCCTTGGACTTGGCTTTGGCCTTGGCTGGCTTCTTACTTTCCTTCGCTGGTCGTCCTCCCCCTTTGCTGTGGGTGCTCCTGTGGATCCCAGTCCTCACCTCCTCCCTCCACGCATTCTTCCTGCGTGAGCTCATCCTCCCTGTGGCTTTAATTACCATCTGTAGGCTGCTGGCCGCTCCAGTGTGGGCTTGTCTCAGGAGCAACAGCCCAGCAGCTTAAGAGCATCTCCATCCCCACATGTGTGAACTTGAGCACGTTCTGAACACCCCGACCGCCTTCCCGCATGGCCACCATCTCAGTAAGCATCTCTTCAGTTGCCGGTCAGAAACCTGGACAGGACTCCTGATTCCTCCTTCTCTGTCAGCCCCCACACTCAGTCCTTCTGTTTGGTTTGATCCAACCGCCCCTTAGGTTTTCCTCCTAATTTGCTTTCCAGTCCACCTGCTTATCTCCTGCCCGCCTCAGTGATGGCTTCCTCCCAGGGTCCCTGCCTCAGTTGCCCCGGCTCACTCCCATGGGCTCAGCAGGTCTTGGGCTCTGCCTCATGCCTTGGGCTTCTCTGTCTGTCTGTTCCCTCCCTCCAAGCTTTCCTCAAGCCTCACCTCTTTGAAAGTTCGTGTCACAGTTAAGAGGGATAGTCTGGAGCCCACAGACCTATTTCAAATCCAGATGTCACCACTTAGCAGCTTTGTGACCTCAGCCTCAGCAAACTTCTTACCTGCTCTATGCCTCAGTCTCCTCTTAAGTAAATGGCGATCCCTGCTTCTCATAGATTGCTGTGAGTCAAGTGTGTGTCTCTAGCTGCTTTTGTATTCTAGAGAAAGGCATTCATTGCTGCCAGGGAAACAGGGATCTTTGTTCTGGAAAATGACCTATTGATTGTGTCAGATAAAGCTCTCTACCCACCAGAGTGAAACTGGGAAGGCCAAAGAGTGGGGCTGAACTGCTCCAAAGACAAAAGCCATTTCAGCAGGAAGTGATGAGAATCAGGAAATGGGAGAGGGGGGTCAGCCACGGGATTGGAGGGCAGAGGCTGAAGACAGACCCCAGAAGATGTGACTGGTTCAGGAGGAACTGGCAAGAGCAAGAGGTTTGATTTTTAAATTTTGAGTCACTTGTTAGGCTTCATGAAGGTCCCTCCTACTCCCCAACTTCTAGGAAAATTATCTTACAAGTTCTGCCATAGGTTAGTAACATTTTGGGAGAAAATTCAGGACGGGACAGATCCCATCTGCTACTTCTTCCAGGAAGCCTTCCTGGACTCTCCCTGTCTCCCAAGTCTGGTTTTGGTATCTCCTCTTCTGTAGGTCAAAAAGAAGAAACAAACAAACAAACAAAAACAAAAAACAACCCAAAAAATTGCATGAACTCAAGAACTGAGTCAGAACAGGATTGAGAGAGAAGAGGAAATCAGAATGAGAGGAAATCATGAAAATGCCAGGTCCTGGCAATTCTTAGGAATCTTGGAGACTGTACGGCATGGAACTATTTTTATCTGAATACTGAAAGTGACCCCCAAAGCTTTAAAGGGACATCAAGAGATCATCTGTGTTACTAAGAATTAAATTAGATTATGTACATAGAGTTCTTAGCCCCAGCCCCAACACATAAGAAACTCAAATTTGGGAGTTACTTTTTTTTTTTTTTTTTTAACAAACATTATAATGTCCTATTTTATAGATAGCAAGGATATAACAGTCTCATCAGAGGTGAGGTGGGCAGAGATCTACAGGAACAGAGGGAGCTTATCTCCTCTTAACTTCTCTGGGCATCCAGACCCCCTAATGGGGACACAGCTGCTGGTGACACTAGCCAAACAAGGACAATCTGACCATATCTAGAAATGTCCACTTTGTTGTTATTGTCAGCTACTATTATTATTTTTAATAGGACAGGGTCTCACTCTGTTGCCCAGGCCGGTCTTGAAATCCTGGACTTAAGCAATCCTCTCGCCTCGGCCTCCCAAAGTGCTGGGATTACAGTCTGAGGTGCAGCACCCAGCTCTATTATTTTTAACAACACTGTCCTTCCTCAAGGTCCCCAGAGTGCCTCTGCCTGTCCCCACTCATCTGTTGTTGAGTGTGGATCTTGGATTACTACTTTTCTACTTAGATGTAAGAAATCTGGCTGATTTCACATGTGGTTTATGGAAATAGAATGATTTTTTGGTTCCATCATGTATCCTGTCTTCCTCCCTCCAATTTCACTGCAAGCTCTGAGTTGGAACTCAAATGGCCAGTTCTCCTTGGGTCCCTTGTGCCTCACGCACAGCAACGGCTCCACCGATGTCTGTTGCTGTGGGTGTTAATTTTATCCCTGGATGGGTCCAGAGAGCCCACACCTGGGCAGGAGACTCAGCTCGGAAGCCCCTGCTCTGTCTTTGCTTGTGTCTTCACACAAGTCTCTTGGGACAGACTGAGCTGCTGAGATGTGGTGGTGAAGAGGAGACAGAGATGGGGTCTTTGAGAAGAGAAGGACGAGCAGTGTGAAACTTAAGGGGGTGGTCACAGGGTGTGGGGGTTGTGTTTAATTAGTCACAAAGCCCTTTCATGAGATCTTGAGCCATGGTCCCTTGTTGAGGAAATGTGTATACATGTGAACTACATGGAAAAGGACCTCAGGGTTGTCACATCCAACTCTGATCCATTGCAAGAATCTCCTTTTGTACTTCTGACAGGTTTTATTCAGTCTTTACTTGAATGCGTCTAATGATGGAGAGTTCATTACCTTTAGAGCAGGAACGTTTGGTTACCTAATCATTTTTATTTTTATTTATTTTTCCTTTTTAGAGACGGGTCTCACTCTCACCCAGGGATGAATGCAGTGGTGTGGTCATAGCTCACTGCAGCCTCGAACTCCCAGGCTCATGCGATCCTCCTGCCTCAGCCTTCTGTGTAGTTGGGATTACAGACAGGTGCCACCACACCTGGCTAATTACTTTTTTTTGGTAGAGACAGGGTCTCACTATGTTGCCCAGGCTAGAGAACTTGACTTTAATTAAGTACTCACCCTCCTTCATAACTGATCCAAAGAGTTGTAGTGAGCCCATTTCTCTTCCCAGTGGATAATTTAGGCGAGTGTATGAGCATGTGACACAATTCTAGCTAATGAGGTAGAGAGGAAGCCCAGTAGGGGCTTCTGGGAAAGGTTTCTTCTCTTTTAAAAAGAGATACAAAAAGGGCTGGCCTGTTCTTCTATTAGAAATTTGAGCAGATATGCGATGTCTAGAACTGTGGCAGCTATCTTATGACCATGAGGGGAACTAACCTGAAAGCCCAGAGGACAAATTAAGGCTAACAGAACAGAAATGTGTTAAAAAACAAAACAAAATAAACATGCAAGCAAGCAGGAAAACAAACTGGGGTCACTGATGTAATCACTGAACAGCTAAGTTAATCAGTGCTGGGGGTGCACCTACTATTTAAAGCAAACCTGAAAAGCTGTTCACTCATTTTTAACATGAGGTCAACGAAATAGTTTATATGAACTGGAACCAAACAGGAAATCTCTAATTCTAAATGTCAGTGGCCGAGTTTTGAGCCTAAATAATGAACTTTATATCCATCTGTGTTACACTTTATTTTTTGGTTTTGATCTAACCTTCCACCTTTTACAGACTTTATGGATTTCTGTTTTAACTCTACAGAACATTCCTAGTCCCTCTCAACTCTCTCTCTCTTTTTTTTTTTGAGACAGGTTCTCACTCTGTTGCCCAGGGTGGAGTGCACTGGTGTGATCTTGGCTCTCAGCTCACCACAACCTCTGCCTCCCGAGTTCAAGCGATTCTCCTGCCTCAGCCTCCCTAGTAGCTGGGATTACAGGGGCCCACCACCACGCCTGGCTAATTTTTGTATTTTTAGTAGAGATGGGGATTTCACCATGCTGGCCAGGCTGGTCTCAAACTCCTTACCTCAGGTGATCCTCTCGCTTCGGCCTCCCAAAGCGCTGAGATTACAGGCATGAGCCACCATGCCCGGCCTCAACTCTCTCTCTTTCACTTTTAGAGCTTCCGTGAGCATAATTTCTTCATTCAAGGAAATGATAAGTTGAAAAGAGCCAGGCCAAAGAGACAGCCTGGCAACACCACACACGGCACTGGGGGCCAGACACTTTGGGGTCACCTAGATGTATCACACAACCCACATTTCTCTATCTTGTCTGCATTTGAACAAATGCCTTGCTGAAATCAGGATTTAGTGACTATGATACACTGACCTATTCTTCCTTATAAAAAATGGAACCACCGTCAGCAGAACTATGCCGGGTCTGCCTGTGCCAGGGCTGTGACCTTCTCTGTACAAGTCTGTTTGCATGTGGGGAGGGATGGTGAGTTTGTGGCCTTTTCTACACGTTTCATATCTGGACCCATAGTTCAGTTTTGGGGGTTAGGACTGAGCTCTGGTTGGCACTGGCTAGGGCTAGACGCTGGGAAGATGGCTGGAAATATTGATGACAGATAAGCCTTTTTTGTCCAAGGCCAGACAGGTTATATCAGCTCAGACTGGGAGCCTTCTGAGTCCCCTCCCCTCTCCTCCACTTACTTCTATTACCCTGGCCTTGCCCTGGGCCTTCCTCCTTCAGAGCTTTCTGGCTGTCTGTTAGGGTGGGGCTCCATCTCCCATTGATCCTGAAAATAGATCTTGAGGGGACTCTTGAGAAGTGTGTATGGGAGGAGTGGAGGCCCCCAATCTCCTCAGCCTCTGGGGGCCCAGATGAAACTCAGAATGGGGGACAAGATATATATTTTTTTCTTTTTTGAGACGGAGTCTCGCCCTGTTGCCCAGGCTGCAGTGCAATGGTGCAATCTTGGCTCACTGCAACCTCCACCTCCTGAGTTTCAGCAATTCTCATGGCTTGGCCTCCTGAGTAGCTGGGACTACAGGTATGTGCCACCACGCCCAGCTAATTTTTGTGTTTTTAGTGGAGATTGGGTTTTGCCACATTGCCCAGGTTGGTCTCGAACTCCTGATCTCAGGTGATACATATGCCTCAGCCTCCCAAAGTGCTGGGATTATAGGCGGGAGCCACTGTGTCCGGCCTGACAGGAGATTTATTCTACCTGGGACTGAAGTTTTCCTGAGCTGCCCTGAGGGTGCCGGCTCCTGTCCCCACCATTGTAGATCTGGTCTTTTCCCTGCATCTTTTGGCCCCTTGTTGGCACAGGAGAAAGGGGATGCCTGGACTCCCAGTGCTCTGGCCATTCCCTCCCAGCTCACACGGGGGCTGCTAGCCTGCGAGCAGGGGTGAGGTAGTGAGGGCAATGGCAGCCTTATACAACCATAGGATGCACTGGGCTCACTCTGGAGATGCACCTGTGCCAGGCCTGAGGGTTTGGAAGATGGGAATCTCTCTCTCTGGCTTCCTGGGTTGGCTCTCCCCCAGCTGGAGGAGAGTCAGGCTGGAACAGCACTGGCCTGGAAGTTTGTAACCCCTAGCAAGAGGAGCCCCCTCACAATCCAGGAGTCTCCAAGCCTCCTGGACTTCCTCGGCCCTGATGGTCGGTGAAGGGACTCGGCCCAGCAGAGATGTCCGAAGCTCTGAGTGCCCAGAAGAGGCTACATTCTGGTCTGAGTTCCTTGGCTCCTTTAGATGATCTGCCTCTAAAGGCATGATCCTGAGCTAATAGGGCGTAGGAAGACGGATGTTGGTTTAGAGTTTGGAGGTGATTTGGGGGTGGCTGGAAGGTGGGGGGAGCTGCCTCTTGGGTTCTACTGCCTCTTGCTATGGCTCAGCTTCCCAGCAGTAGAGGAAGGGCAGGAGGCTCAGGCCTGGCAGCCTGGGCTGGTGCTGAGCCTGGGAGACGGAGGAGGAGTCTGGTAGCCTCTGTGAGAGGATGAGAGTGTGTGGCAGTGGCAGGGTGCCCACCTGTGCACCCTCAGGCACACTCGTCCTTTCCCATTCAGAATTCATATTCACCCGCGGGAGTCACGCTCAGGTGTTCACCCACAGGTTTATCCCCGTGATCGGGGTGGAGGGAGGTGGAGCCTGGGGACTCTGGAGGTCTGGGAGGAGGGAACCGAGATGTAGGATGGGGCTTCTGTCCCAGGCTGGCCTGGACGCAGCAGGTAAGGGCAGGGTGTGTGTGTGAGAGGGACAGAGTCTTGTCCACAAATGCCCTTACAGGAAGGGGCAGAGCCCAGGGAGGCCAGTGAAAAGAGGCTGGAGGAAATGGTCCTGGGGTGGCAGGTGGGCAGCTGGCCCCAGGTCATGGTCTTCCCAGATGTCAGGGTAGCTCTGGAGGTCCTGGGGGTGGCTGTTCTCACCCTGGAGTTCTAGGGAAAGAGAGAGGAAGAGGGGAGAGCGGGGAAGAGAGCTGGGGATTATGGTTGCCCACCACCCGCCAGGCATGCAAGCAGCGCATCCTGAAATCCCCTCACCCTGTCCATCCCACCCTCCCAGCGGGCCCAGGAAGCTCCACCCCTTTGCCCAAGGTCATACACAAGTAAGTGGCATAGCAGGGTTTGAAATCAGGTCTGCCTGACTGTAAAGCCCATGACCGATCTCTCCCCTGCACCAGGAGCCGGGGACAGAGGAAGGCGGGGAGGGAAAAGAAGGGCACTCTGTCTGGGCAGGGTGTGGGTGGCATGGGGTGGTGTGTTCACTTGGGGTCCTGTACTGACCTCCACTTGGCTTCCCACCACCCTAGGCCCTGGAGGGGATGTCTTGGGTCCTGGTCACTCCATCCTGTCTCCCACCCTGGACCTGAAGTCCCAGGCAGCTTCCCTGGGGGAGCTTAGCTTGGGGAGGGGCTCCCAGCCTTGCATATGGCACGGGGGCACGTTTCCCAGGCTGTCCAGCAGGGGGAGCCCCACCCCCACCCCCCGCCTCGGTTATCCCGGGTCCGACAAGACCCGAGGGCCCAGGCAGCCGGCCTCTGCTCTGCCCTCTAAACACAGCTGGGGCCAGGGCTCCAAGGCCTAAGGACTGGACAAGAGTGGCTGGCTCCTGTCTGACCCTGGCCTGCCCGGTCTCCCATAAGGTTGACAGAAGACTCTGGCCACCAGGCTCCCAAGCCCTCTCCATGGGTGAGCCTGGGCCCTCCCGCCTCCTCATCAAAGGCCTGGGAGGGTGCTCAGGCTTCCAGGGCTCCCGGGCTGCACACCCAGACTCAGGAGCCTACTGTGCACTGCGGCACCTCTCTTCTCAGGGTGTGCCCCCCTCCACTCGCTCAGCTGAGGACACTGTCCTGGGCTGGGGAATTCAGGAGCCAGGAATTTTTCTTGCCCACCTGATATATTCCACTGCTGCAGGTGTCTGCAGAGGAGAAGGGCAGGGACCAGACATTTGGGTGGTGCCTCTATCTGCACTGTGCAGTGTGGCAGCCTGTAGCCATGTTTAAATGAAATGAAAATTAACATTAGCATTAACATAACGACAACACCGGTTACTCGGTGGCGCTGGCTACATTTCCAGTGTTCCATAGGCTCCTGTGGCTAGTGGCTATGTATGGGGGAGCATAGAGGTGGAACATTCCATCAGGCTGTTCTCCTGGACGACACTGGTCCAGCCCCTAAGCTGGGGGAGGGGGAGGCCCTGGTGTGGGGGGTTGGGGTCGAGGAGCTGGAAGCTGGGTGGGAGCCAGTGTATGTGTGGGGTGCTACCATGGGGTACCCTGGGGTGCGGGAGGAGGGAGGGGCCTCAGAGGAAGAGGGCAGACATCCGAGGGCCTGGGGACATGGCGGGGGTGCAGGTTGGAGCCTTGTCTGCGTATCTTAACTCTGAGCTTCCATGTGCCCATTTACAACCCAGGAAGACTGTTCCAGTCAGGTGGCGGGGCAGAGAGAGCCCGAGAGAGGCTTAGGTCTGCTTTGTCGCGCTGCCTCTGCTTGCTGTGACTTGGGGCAGGCTCCTTCCCCTCCCGAGCCTCAGTCCCTTGCTTGGTGACACAGGACCTACAAGGTCTGTGTCTCAGGGCTGCTTGGGGCTCAGGGAGACGCAGGGTGTGTTCCGCCTGTGGGAAGCAGGGCAGACTGGAGATCGGCACCTCCTCGTCTCCTGCTGTCCTGAGGGAGCTCAGAGATCTTTGAGTTCTATCTCCTCGGTTTTTTAAAATTACCATGTAGACAGAATCTGCTTCCTAAGGAGGATTCGAGGCAGCTAACCCCTTATTTTACAAATGAGAAAACAAGCTTTGGGAGGTTTAGGGACTTACTTAAGTCACGTCGTCTCTGAAGTTCCCTGATGTTCAGAGCCAAGAAAATTTTCATAAATGCAGCCTCGGCCTCTCAGCCCCACCTCCCACCCCATCCAGACGCCTTTATCCCCTTAAGGGATGTGGGGCTGGGCTGAGGGTGAGGAGGAGGACTGGGGCCAGAGATTGAGGGTGAGGTGGCGGCCTGGGCAGAGGAATCCCGTATGAGGAGAGAGCCCAGTGCCTAGCGAGGGAGGGTAATGGGGATAATGGGGACTTTGAAGTGGCCACTACATCCTGCAAAGCCCAGGCCTAGAGAATAGGGTTTATGTGGAGCCTCTGTGTGGAGAGGGGCTCAGACTGGGGATGTCAGGGTCCCCCTGCCCTTCAGGGCAGCAGCAAGCCTTCCTCCCAGCACCTCTGCTCTCATCTCCACATGCGCTCATGCAGAGGGCTTTGTAATGGCAGTAGTGTTAACAGCAGCAATTCATTGAGCACCTGCTATAAAACAGGCACATCACTAGATATTTTACCTGCTTTCTCTCCTTTAATTCACTCAACAACACAATCAACTCCATAATAGCCCTATTTAAAACCTAATGTAACTGTGAGTCAGAGAGGGTCAATGACTTGCCCAAGGTCACACAGCCTAAAAGGGGCTGGCTGTGTCAGCTTTCCAGCTGGTTCCCTGAATCACACATGCCAGGAGCTTTCCCCCAGGCTCAGTGGTCTGTCCAGCACCGGGTGTTGGCTGATGATGTACTTCCCAGGGGGCTGGAATGCAGGACTCTGGCCTGTCAGGGAGAGTTACAGTCTGATGGGAGGGGGCTGCTCCTGGCAGAGCCCGGTCTTTGATGGGGGAGCCCAGCTTTGATCTCCTTTTGAAGTCCCGGCCTCTGGAACCAGCAGCTTCAGTGGGGAGACTGCAGGGGAAGGGGGAGATGAAAGGGCAGGGGAAGCCAGAGTGGGAGAGAGAGGGGGCAGCCACAAGGAGAGAAACAGATGTGTACATGAGGACCCGGGAGACAGGGATCTGGGAGAGGGAGTGGGAGCGGCTGGTGGGAAGAACTGGGGGAGAGGAAATGCTGTGGGCAGACAGGGAAGGCCAGGAGGGGGAAGGGCTGAGTGTGCCCCTGGCGGGCAGGGGAGACATGAGAGACAGGCTGGGCCCAGCAGCTCCTCACCCACCATCCCCGGCTTCAAATCCCCCTTCTCTTCCCAGGGAGGCCCTTCTGGCTCTGCCATGGGCTGACTGTCAGTGTCTAATGGTCCAGAAGTTCCAGCAAGGTCCTGGCTGAGGCCTTATTCAATGGCCTGGGGATGGGGCGAGGGGGAGGTGAGGAGCTCACATCCAGGACTTTTCAGGGATCTACCGCCCAGGCTTGCACCCCGGGTGAGGGGGCCGGGATGAGGGATGGGGGAGGGTGTCTGCCGCATGGCGGTGCACCTGTTCCTGTCTGACATCCTGGTTCCTCCTGTGGGGCTGCCAAGCAGGCGAGTGAGAGTGCGTGGTGGGGCGGGCTGCCTGGCAGGAAGGGCTAATTCCCAGCTAATCCCCCAAGCCTACCCCACCCATTGCCTTGCACTGCCCTCCCATCCCCCACACTCTCAGGTCCCCTTCAGTTCCCCGCAGCGCCTCCCCTGTCCTGGCACCCTGGTCCAGTGCCCTTCAGACCCTGCACCCAAACAGAGGGCCTCTCTGGGGCTCAGGGCAGCAAGTGAAAGCCAATGAGGGGGCAGCAGTAGACCCCCCCCTTTTTTGGGTTTCCTTCAGGGGCGCCCAGGATTACACCCACTCCAACTCCACGTACTTCAGAGAGGCCGGGAGGAGGTCCAAATTAGGGTTTATGGGATTAATGAATTTTCTTCTGGCCCCCTAGACTGTCTCCGCAACTCCAAGCCTCATGCCTTCCTCCCCTTGGCCTCTCCCGGCACCCAGACCTCACAAGGAGCTGCAGTAGCCAAGCATGCCTCCTTTGGCTTATAGGGGCTGGGGAGGGAAGGAACCGCACCTGGCACCCAGCCCCTTCCTCATGCCCAAGCACCCCTTCCTTGGCGAGGGAGAGGACAGGCTGGAGCAGGGACACATCTTGGTTCCCACACCAGGTTCGCCAAGGATGCTGTGCAGACGGCCTCGGGCCCCTGGCTCTTCACTCCTCCATACCTAAGTGGGGGACTGAGGCTAAGCACATTTCTGTTGAGGTGGCAGAGGATGGCGTGTCACAGGAGGATAGGAGGTGGTTGAGATGTAGTAGGGGTGGGGAACACTGGGAACTGGGGAGCAGAGTTCTGTTGTTTGTGGGTCCTGGGACCCAGCGGGCTCTCCTGGTGGGTGGGAAAGGTTCTGTAGGGGCCACCAGAGAAGTCCCTCCTGGGCCCATCCCCCTGTGCCAGCCCTCTCGGGACCTGCTGGCTCCTGGACCCATGGGACCCCTCTTATACTCAGCGCCATCATGTCCCTCCCAGCAGTCCTGTCTCCTCCAACTGTCCTTGTTTCTGTCCCCGTCTCTGTCCCCTCCCACCCTGCTTATCCCAAACCACTCAGCACAAGGGCCGAGGCCAGGCTTCCTCACTGGATGTGGCCCCTTGGCCTGAGTCCCCAGCCCTCAGATTCCAGTTTCTCAGTCTGAGACACCTTCACCTTCCTTTGGCTCTCAGGGAGGTCACATGTTTGCTGAAACTCGTCTGATCTTACCACATCCCCCAGACATTGCCTGGGGTCTTTGCACTGTGGCCTCTGTGTACCTCACAGTATCTTCCAGGGCCCATGGTGAAGACAGCCCTGCTCACCGCCCATCCCTGCAGAGCCTGTGGGCTCCCCTTCAGCCCAGGGCTTAGAAGTCCCAAGATGGCCACTCTACTGAGAGTGCCTCAAGGCTAGGAACTACCCTGGACCGTGGGCCCTCTGCGCAGGGCCTGGAATGAGCAGGCACTCAGTAAAGGTTGGTTGAATTCAACTGTCCAGCTGGGCCAGGGGGTCAAGAGGAAATGTGGGTGTGCAGCCTTGACCCTGGGGGCTCCTTGGTAAGAAAATGAAGTGGAGGCCAGACGCGGTGGCTCACGCCTATAATCCCAGCACATTGGGAGGCCAAAGCGGGTGGATCACCTGAGGTCGGGAGTTTGACACCAGCCTAAGGGGCCAGCTGGGATGCAAGGAGTGAGGCCACTTCTGGGGGCCACAGAGGGATAAGGAGGACTGTTGGAACAGGAAGGGGCCCTAGACTTGATTTGGGTTTCACAGATGGGGAAACTGAGGCTCAGAGAGGGGAAACAGTGTGTGGCAGAAATGGAACAACATTCCTGCCCTCTGGGCTCCTGGTCCACATTTCTTCTCCTGTGCTCACCAGGCCCCTGCCCACCTCCCCAACCCTTTCATTGCCAAGCCCAGCAGGTGGGGTGCAGGCCCTTCCAGGAAGGGCAAGAAGGGGCTCGCAGAGCAGGAGGAAGGTGGGTGGGTTTACCTGTGGTCCAGAAGCAGGGGTGGGTGGCTAGCGGTTATGTGCTAGGGTGGGCTCAACTGGATGGTGGCATATTCCACAGCCTCTGCAGGCCCTGGCACAGGGGTCCACAGCCCTGGCATGAGTTCCAGGGCAGAGGTGTCCAGCTCTGCATACTGGATGTCAGTGTCCTTTAGGCCAGAGCCCTAGGAATGAGGCAGAAGGGGCAGATGGCAGGAGGGGTCGGTGGGGGGGTGGTCAGGACCGGACGAGGCACCCCAGGGCCAGGCGTCGGGGGAGATGGGAGGTGTGGGTGTGCAGGGAAGCATATGAGAGAGAAGGGAACCATGAAGGGTCAGGGGGATGGGGGGAGAGAGAGACGCAGAACACCAATTACTCAGTGACAACAGAGGAAACAGGTTTAGAAAAGGTGTTTACAAAAATTAGTCACAAAACATTTACCTGCTGTGCTAAGCTGTGTCCTCTCAGGCCATGGGCATGGCTGGACAGAGGCAGGGTGGGTCCCACTCCTGAACCCCCTGTATTTGCCTCGGAGACATTATTTGTGCTAACCCTTTCATTTTGCGGAGGGAAGAGAGATGCCTGGAGAGGGGACATGCTGTGCAGGGGGTCACGGGGAGGTTCCTGGGGCATAAAACGGGAACTTGGAGCCAAAGGGCCTGGCTTTAAATTTTTGCCGGACCCCCTGCTGTGGCTTGACAGGCAGATGGCTCAACCCATCTGAGCTGAGTTTTTCTTTTGTGAAATGGGAAAATAGAACTCATAAGCATATCACTATGGTTAGAACCCAGGGCTCCAACTCCCACCTCTAGCTATTCAGCGGCACTGCAGTTCTTTGACTTCTTAGTGTGATTTGCAAATTATTAGAATAAGAATGCTCCAAGGACAGGGGCTGCCATGAAGTTGAGTAGCAGAGGCTCTCCCTTCCTCTGCTGGGAGTTGCAGATGTGTGAATGGGGACCCAGGAGACAGGGAGCTGGGAGAGGGAATGGGAGTGGCTGGTGGGAAGAACTGGGGTAGAGAAAATGCTGTGGTCCAGAAGCAAGGGTGGGTAGCTACTGACAACTCACCCTGTGGCTGTGCCAAGCTCCTTTCCCTCCCAGGGCCTCGGTTTCCCCTTCAGCAAAATAGGAGGGTGGCTTGATGATCCCTGAGGTCCTTCCAGCTCTTCTCTCTAGATCTATCCTCACAAGCTCCTCCTCCTCAGCTCAATGCTCAATGCCAGTGTGCAGGCAGATAGATCAGCTGTCCACAGAGCAGGGGCTGAGGGAGAGGAGGGCTCTCGCACGCCGGGAGGGCAGGGGCTGGTACAGGAAGAAGGCTGTGTGCTATTGCAGGGATCTCTGTGACCTGGACTGCTGCTCACTCTTTTCCTTGGCTGGGCCGCCTGGGCAGCAGGGAAAGCCAGGTGTGCTGATTTCAGTTGCCCTCCAGCAACACCCATCTCGCGTCCATCAATGACACATGGCATGGGCAGGGACACATGGCAGAGCTAAGATGAATGCAATCAGCTCCTGATTGCTCACAAGGGAAAGTCACATTCTGACACCTGCTCCTCCCTTTGGCCCTGTGCTTCCACAGCCTGCCTGGAGTTGGACGTGGGGTCGGGGGTTGGGAGGAGACACTTCTTTTCCAGAAGGAAGCAGCCTGGGTTGGAGGTTGGGGATACAGGAGACCAGGGGCAGAAGGAAGGGGAAGGAGGCTAGATAGACAGGAAGTCTGGGTCCCAACCCACGAGTCGGGGGAGCTATAAGGGTGGCTGAGGGGCGGGGAGGTGGGATCTGGGCAAGCAGCACAGTGCGAGTAGGAGATGCTGGGAGCAAAAGTGTTTTTTTTTTTTTTTCTTTTTTTGTGAGACTGAGTGTCACTCTGTTGCCCAGGCTGGAGTGCAGTGGCGCGATCTCAGCTCACCTCAAGCTCTGCCTCCTGGGTTCACACCATTCTCCTGCCTCAGCCTCCCGAGTAGCTGGGACTACAGGCGCCTGCCACCGCGCCCGGCTAATTTTTTTGTATTTTTAGTAGAGATGGGGTTTCACCGTGTTAGCCAGGATGGTCTCGATCTCCTGACCTCGTGATCTGCCCGCCTCGGCCTCCCAAAGTGCTGGGATTACAGGCTTGAGCCACCACGCCCGGGCTTTTTTTGGCGGAGTTTTGCTCTTGTTGCCCAGGCTGGAGTACAATGGCGTGATCTCGGCTCACCACAACCTCTGCCTCCCAGGTTCAAGCGATTCTTGTGCCTTAGCCTCCTGAGTAGCTGGGATTACAGGCGTGTGCCACCACATCTGGCTAATTTTGTATTTTTAGTAGAGACAGGGTTTCTCCGTGTTGGTCAGGCTGGTCTCGAACTTCTGACCTCAGGTGATCCGCCCGCCTCAGCCTCCCAAAGTGCTGGGATTACAGGCATGAGCCACTGCACCTGGCCACAAAAGTTCTTATCCCCAGGAGCTGCCGAGACTTTGGCTCTGCTGGAGGAAGTCCCATAAAGATGGGAAGAGTGGCTGCTGCTCTGGGATGGTGTGAAGGCCATCCTGCAGAGGCAGCAGGGTACATTGATGGTGTCCCCATGACTAAATGGATCCTACCTCTTGTCCCTCCCATCATCCTGAGGATGCCTGGGGACTGGTTCTTCAGGTGAATGCGAGGCCAGGTGTGTCCTGGGGTTGTGAAGACTCTACAGATTTCCACTGGGGAGGTCTTCCAGACAGCTTCTTTATGCAGATCTTCCCTAGCTGCATGCCACTGGATGGGAGAAACCTGACTCTGAGCCCCAGGGAAGCCTTGGAGTTTAGAGGGTGATGGCCAAAGGTGGTTTGGGAATATCTCACCCAGGTAAGTGGAGAGGAGCTCAACTACATGGTTTGGGACCACCTTATCCAAGATGTGGGGCTGCCCAGGGAGCGCTGGGCACTTTGCCTTTAGCCATCGTAGAATCTGTCTCAAAGATGACAGAAAGCAATGACCTGTGACTCCTGCTGGGTGATACCAGGAAGGTCCCAAGAAAACAGGCGGCAAAAGGTAAAATAGAGAATTGGGCCAGCACCTGCTGGCAAGGAGGACCTCACCCAAAGTGGAAGGCAGGCCCCGGAGAGTTCCCGGCACAAAGTGGTAGCCCAGTTGCCAAATCTTTCACCAGCAGGGACCTGGGAGAACATCATGGTGGAGGGGAATTTCAGGTCCAGTGCTTCAGGCATTTGAAAGATGTGCATGGAACAGGGCTGCAAGGGCAGCAGAGCTGGCTGGTTATTGTTAAGTCATGTTGGAGAAGGAGAAACTGAGGGCCATCAGCAGTTAGAGCCTCAACCTCAGAGCCGGAGACCCTCTTTGGTTGCTTCCAAAGAGACCCATATCCTGCAGTGGAGGAGTGGACAAAGCCGAGGAACAGACCCAGGATGTGAGAGTAGGAATCAGAGGGCTCCAGGGCAGCTCAGCCAAGGCAGGCCTGTTGTGCTTGGTAAGGGCCCTGCTGGGGAAAACCTGGGTCCTTGAAACTGACGGGAGGATGAGTGAGTGGAGACCCTTGAGTGGGTGGCCCACTTTTCTCTAGTTAAAGAGCTAACAGCACTGCATGCTGGAAGATGCTGTGGAGGCCTTTCCCCTGCGAGGCAACAGATACCCCCTCCTCTGTTCCTGGTTGCCGGCTGATGCTAGGGTTAAAGCCCAGCACAACCCAGCTGGGGACATGCTGGACCTGATCAAGAAGGAAGATGACAGGCCTGCAGAGCCAGGAGAGCAACAGCAAGCTAGCATGGACCAGCAGAAGCCTGGGGAGCACCCCTGGGTTGGATTTTGAGAGTTCTTGACCAAGTGAGCCAGAACATAGACTGAATAAACAAGAATTCATTGATTTGGGAGCACTTTCTCAGGACATGGGATTCAACACCCTGCAAGGACCCCAGAGGATTGGGCAAATTTACTGCTGAGGCATGGTGTTTGCACAGTGCACAAGTGCAGAATTGGGATTGACATACTAAACCCACATGAGGTCTCTGGGGGTGAAAGCCAAGTGGGAACTCTGAAACTACCTCACCACCCAAGAGAGTAAATCAAAAAGGATATTGTACTCAGAGTGGGGAAGATGGCAGAGATCATTGTCATCACTAAAGACCTAAAGGATGCAAGGGTGCAGGGCCCTTTCTAATCTTCATTTAATTCATCAGTCTGGCCCCTACAGAAACCAGACAGATCCTAGAGAATTACGGCCAATGCTACGGTCTTAATGTTGGTGTTCCCCCAAATTCATATTCTGAAATCCTAACCTCCGAGGGGATGACATTAGGAAGTGAGGCCTTTGGGAGGTGAATGGGATTAGTGCCCTTATAAAAGAGGCCCAGAGAGCTTCTATGCTCTCCCACCATTTGAGAATGCAAAGTGAAGTCACCATCTATGAACCAGAGAGCATTGCCCTCACTAGTCACTGAACAGCTTGATGCCTTGGACTTCCCAGCCTCCAGAACTGTGAGAAACACATTTCTGTTGTCTATAAGCCACCCAGTTCATGGTATTTTGTTATAGCAGCCTGAATGGGCAAAGACAGCTAGCATAGCCTCAATCAAGTGGTCACCCCAATGGAAGCTGCTGGAATGGTCTTCTAAATGACAGCTGCAGTGCCAATTTGGCGGCAGTACTCCAAAAGGCCTCTATAGGATGCTATGTCCCCACTAGGAAGAGTACATGGGCCTGGGAACCCAGGGATGAAAGCAGGAGTGGATTTAAAAAAAAAAAAAAAAAAGTAAAAAGAAAAGGATAGGCCAGGCATGGTGGCTCACGCCTGTAATCCCAGCACTTTGGGAGGCCAAGGTGGGTGGGTCACTTGAGGTCATGAGTTTGAGACCAGCCTGGCCAACACGGTGAAACCCCCCCTCTACTAAAAATACAAAAAAATTAGCCAGGTGTGGTGGCACGTGCCTATAGTCCTAGCTACTCAGGAGGCTGAGGCATGAGAGTCATTTGGACCCGGGAGGCAGAGGCTGTGGTGAGCCATGATTGCACCACTGCACTCCAGCCTGGGCAACAAGAGTGAGACTCCATCTTAAAATAAAAACAAAAACAGAAACATAAAAACAAAACCAACAACAAAATGAAAAAGATAAAAACAAAGAAAAAAGCAAGAGTGGCTCATGGTTACCATCACACCCAGTGACCCAATGGGGGAATTTTGTGCTTTTATTCCCACAACTCTGAGCTCTGCAGGAGGGAGGGGCCCACAGACTATAAGCTAGGACCGCTGCCTGGGCCCTTGGACTGCATGTGTTTGGGGCCAGCAGGGAAGAAAAGGAGTTGGGTGGTGGCAGGGGTAACTGACCCATCAGCAGGAGGAGGCCAGGCTGCTTCTGTGCAATGGGGCTAGGGAGGAACATGTGCAGAACCCACACTTGGCCTACTTGGGGGCCTCTTCTCTTTTAAAGGAATGGACACTTGCAACAACCCTGGCCTGAGGAAGTTGTGCTTATCAAGGCCTCAGCGTCCTCAGGAATAAAATTTTTGTTCACGCCACCAGGACCTGCTGTGGAGACAGCAGAGCGAGGGGAATTGAGAAGGGATATGGACAGGGGAGGATGGGTACCAGTGTGGCCCTAAGATCTGCTGCAGCAACAGGGGCCACATCCCCAGGAAGGAAGGTGCACTGAATCAAGGAGGAGCTGCTCCCTGCCCGTGGATGGAAGAGCAGATCTCAGCACACGGCAGACCGTGGCAGTGTGGACCTGGATAGCTGCGGAGCATGGCTGGCTGTAGCCCCAGCTGCCGCCCCTCTGGATCCACCCAGCATTTGTGCTGAGACCACAATTCCTCTAGACTGCTCTCAGCCAACAACAAAACAGGCTGGGAATCCAGCGCAGGCCCTTTCCTGTGGGATGCAGGAGTCCTCTAACAGCAACCATGGCCCAAGGATGGCACAGTGCTTGGCTACACCGCACTGCCATCCTGAGACTTTCCGCTCAGCCCTCCTTCTTTCCCCATCCCCTTTCATGGGAGGCGGATCAGCATCGTGCTTTCATGGGAGGTGGATCAGCATCGTGCTCTGGGGCTCTCCCTGCCACCTCCTGCTCCCTCGTGTGTCCTTCGCAGGTGTCTCCCAGTGACTCTTGCATGTCTAATCTCAGCTTGGCATCTGCTCCTTGGGGTACCTGAACTTCATACTCCATCCGTCCAAAGGTCATTGGGTCCAGTTTTCTGCTTCTAGCCTGGGCTGTCCGTGCTCATGAGACCGGGGAGATGGAAGCCCCTCTCCTTAGGACAGGGGATGTCTCCTCCACCCTCCTTGTCAAGACATTGGCTTTGAGTCCTCTGGAAGTCCTTCCTCAGACCTAGTTTAGAGCCTCCCAGCTCTCTAAATGGTTCCTGCCACCTGAGTGGTCCCTAGTCCAGAAACCGTGGCGGACGTTGAGTGGAGTACCACGGCCTTCGTGAGCACCCTTGGGTGTCTGTGCATCATGGACCTGGCCCACACAGAGGGGCCTGGGCCCACCCGGTCTGGGGCCGCTGAGCTTGGCCCCCAGGCTCCCTGCAGCCTTCCCACCTCCCTTGGAGACCCCATGGTGAACAGCGCATGCTCTCTGCCTGGCTCCTTCTCACGACTTTTTGGGAAGGAGAATTGATAACATCAATAATGTTACTTCTATACAAGCTGCACCGCCAACAAATCCGAGTTCTGGGGATAAATCCTTTTCTTGCCCGGTAATTGCTCTGTAAGCCAAAAGGAATTATACTTTTTTTGGCAACCACAACAGAGCCTCCCCAGGACGCCAGAGCTTCCCTTCTGCTGATGACTTCCACGCACCACCCCGCAGGCCGTTCATAAGCCTCTGTCCATCCAGACGCCCTAACCACGGCCCCTGGGCTCAGGACATAGGGTGTAGGTGCTCTCCTGGCCCCCTCAACCCGCCCCTCCTGCCCGTGGCTGGTGGGTGGAGGTGGGCTCACTGTGCTCTTTGTCCCAAGTGGCTCTTAAATGGATACACTCATCAGGGGATTCCACCAACCCAACATAAGCAGAGCCTGGGGAGGGAAGGCGGTGAGGGAGGAGGAAGAGTCAGGGCCATGAGCTAGGGTCTGGGCTTGGATGAGAGAGGAGGGGAGCGAAAGGAGGAGTGTGCAGAGGGACGGGCAAAGGCAGTCGGCACTGTCCTGAAGCTGTTCCTTGTGCCCCCAGGGAGGGCTGGGCATGCCAGGCGTGGGGGCAGTAGTCAGAGAGCAAGACTGAGAAGTCGTCAGTGGGGATTAGGGCCAGCTGCAGCTGTTCCATTCCATCACAGAGATTTTTATGCTGAGCCTGGGCCCATCTACGGGGGATCCCACTGGAGTCTTCCATGATTTTCCAAATTGCTCCCTTCCATCATCTTCCTTCTCCCTCCAGCCCCAGGCCCCCACCGCTCCCTCTTTCTCCTCCCCTTCTTTTACCATGTCTCGGACAAGTGAGGTTAGTGACTCCTGACTGGAGGCTGAGGGAAAAGGCCCATTTGGAGAACCCTGAATGGGGCATGGCTTTGGTCTGCCTGCTCCCTTACCTCCCTTGCTTTCGGGCCTGGGATGATGTGCTCTCTCTCTCCTGAGGCAGGCGTGAGCTTGTATCTGCAGGTGGGAGATTCTCGCCCTGCTTGGTGCTTACAATGCCCTGGGCCCCCACGCAGGACTCTGAACCCAAGCTCTGGGCTGTGTGTTCACTCTCTGGGCCCCTGGAGCTGAGGGGCCACCAGGCAGCAGAGCTGGGCCCTCCTGCTGACAGTAAGCCCGGGGCTGCAGCAGCCTTGGCATTAGCTGTACCAGGTGACCCTGAGGCTCTCAAGCCCTGCCCAGGCTCCCCTGTGTTCAGGTGAACTGCCCAGCATCCGCTCATCACGCTGGCTGCTGCCTGCTTAGGGCCTGGACTTGAAAGCCAGGGTCCCAGGGTGTGAAGCCTTCCCCAATGTCTCTGGGTGATCTTGGGCAAGCCTTTTGTTATGGTGTGAATGTGTCCCCCCAAATTCATGTGTTGGAAAGTTTATCTTCAATGTAAGGGTGTGGGAGATGGGGCCTAATGAGGTGATTATGTCACGAGGGCACTGCCCTCACGGATGGATTGTCTCTATCAAGGGAGCAGGTTAGTTGTGGAGACAGTGGGCATGTTATGAACGTGAGTCTGGCCCCTTCCTGCTCTCTCACTCTCAGGGCATGCTTTCTTGCCTGCTGGCCTTCCACCATGGGATGATGCAGCAAGAAGGCTCTGGCCAGAGGCAGGTCCCTCGGCCTTGGACTTTCCAGCCTCCAGAACTGTAAGAAATAAATCTCTCTTCTTTATATATTGCCCAGTCTAGGTATTTTGTTACAGCATCACAAAACAGACTAAGACACGTCAAGTTCACTGAGCCTCCGTTTCCTTATCTATAAAATGGGGCAATGAAAGGACTTATCATATAGATGGTTGAACAATCTATGTGATAAGAGCAATGTTTGAAAAGTGACTAGCCAGCAAGTGTTCCACACTGTCATTATGATCCCTTCTGTTGGAACCGGCAGGCCCGTGCTGTGCAGACTGGGATGTGGGGGTGCACCTCAGATGAGAAGGAGAGTGGCACAGGAGCTGCCCAGCTACTGTTTGAGGAATGGATGTTGTGTCCACAGTGAGTTCTAGCTCAGTTGCATGCCTCTAGGTTGGTTGAGGAATAGCAAGTAGCTGGTGGTCCTTTGTGCCCTGGGTAGTATCAGAAGGTGGAGGCTGGGCTGGCTCTCTGGGCTCAGTACCCTGGGAAGGGAATGCTACCTCCCTGGGGGCAGGATTTGGCACCTCCAGATGGGTTCATCTTGGTACTTCCTGCCAAGAGTAAGGATGGCTGTACCACGGAGACAAAGGCCTGGCTCTTCTGCCAGTGCCAGGAGAGTGTGTGTTATCTTTGGGTCCAGGCGGTCTGGCCTGGGTCTCTGGGCTGCACTGCATGGGTAACACCCCTAGCCCCCAAGTCTGCTGAAAGGAGCCAGATATGGGCAAAGGTGGCAGCCATTCAAGTGGACGCTGGCCCTCTGAGTGGCTGGGAGTGGGGCCAGGAGGAGGGGCCGTTGGCAGCACCTGGAACTAAGGTGCAGGGTACAGAGCTGGAGGTGGGGCTTGGGGGAGGGAGGTGTGGGGCTTGGGGGAGGGAGAGGTGGGCACCAGGCTGGGGGGCCAGACTCATTGGAAATGCCAGTCTCCCAGAATGATCTGTCCAGCATCCAGTCACCCTTTGCCCAGGGTGCCTGCAGTGCTTGGGTGGGCCTCCCTGTGCCGCCCTGCCCTCACCTTCTCCACCTCATCTGTCTGGTTTCCCTCTAAGGCAGCTAGGCTGATGGCCAGGGTGGGTGGGGCTGGGCTGGGGGCACTCTCCTCAAGGTTCGGTTGTCCTTACCGAGGGGTGGTAGGAGGGGGAGACCCCCAGATCATAGTAGGGGGGCTGCAGGGACAGCTTCTGCAGCTCCTCCTCTTCTTGCTGCTGCCGCCTCCCTGGGTCCAGGTGGGCAACCTGGAAGAGCAGGCGGTGAGTGCTGCACAGACCTTTCCATACCCTGCTCCAGGTGGGCCTCATGGACTCCCAGTTTGACTGGGACTCCTCAGTTCCCATGCACCCCTATTCTGGCATCCCCCACACTGGTGGCTGTCTTGGAGGGCACAAGTACACCCTGAGCCTTTAGCTTTGATGGCTCTAGCAGGGACCCAGCTAGGGGCCAGGCACCTGAGAGGTGCTCAATGCATTTTTTAAATGAATGAAAGGACTGTGAGGTAGAGGAAGAGGTCCCCTGGGGGCCCTGGGTAGGGAGAGTCCTAGGTTGTCATCTCTTAGGGTGAGGCAGATGGATCCCTCCAGCGTGGACCTGGCCTTGTGGGAACTGGACCAAGGAGGCGTGGTGGCTCTGTCTTCACCTTGGGCTCTCTCCCTGGGGCCATCTCCCATTTTTCTCCCTCCCCGCAGTCCAGGGACCTTGTCCTCTGCTGCCTCAGGCCCACCTGGATATCCTCAGGCACGAGGGAGCTCTGCCTGTTGGGAGAAGGCTCCGGCTTCTGGGAGAGGGGCAGGTCGGTCCTGGAGACAGAATGAGGGTAGGCTCAGCACAGGAGCACACACGGGGGCTCTCCCCATCAGGCCACCAGACAGCTACCAGTCCCTGAGCCCCACTCACAACAGCAGGCCCGGGAGCTCTCAGGGTCACAGGTTAGAGGCTGAGAGTGCCCGTCCACCTTTCCCAGGTGTCTCTGCCCCGGACCCCAGCCCAGCTTGGGATGGGAGCCATGTGAGTCTCAGGTTTCCTAGTTGAAAGGACAGGGGGGATCCAGCAGCAGCCCTGTGGGCTCTCACCCAGGGTGGGCATGAGGCCTCAGGTGCACGGTATGCGGCACCAACAGCCTTAGCCAGCACGAGAAATAACACGTGATGCAAGATTTTAAAGATGAAAATCAGCGTAAAAATCCATGATGAACAAAACGTCCACATTGTAAGTAATGACAGGATCCTTCACAGTGGTGTGCTGGGTGCCCGAGGCAGAAGGAAAAGTCAGTTATTCTAATCCTGTCTTTATTTACAATGTGGACATTTTGTTCATCATGGATTTTTGCTTTCATTTTTATTTTTTAAAAATATCACGTTAAAATATGATTTATCATAGTGGTTGAGGGTTTTGGCTCCCCCCATATACTTTGTGCCTCTCTCTCCTCTCTGGTCCTGGGTCTGCCCTCACCCCTTGTCAACGGCTGGGAGCATGTAAACTCTTGCAAATTATTTAACCTCTCTGTGCCTCAGTTTCCTCACAATAAATCGTGGATTATAATCATGCACCTGCTCCTCTGAGCTGCTGTGAGGATAAAATGCATCTTTATGAAGCCCCTCTGAACTGGGGCGGTGCCTGGCATGCAGCAATCGCCACTCAGGAGGGTCAGCTCTTCCTGCCAAAGTGTTAGTTCCTGGTCCCCCAGGGTGGGGAGGCCCTAGAAAGGCCCTGAGCTTTCACAAGTTTAGGTGCTTTAAGTCTGGGGCTCCCAGGGTGGTGGGGAGCAGACCAGTGGGAGTTTAGTGGGCAGAGTCCTGCCTGGCTCACCCGGCCCCATCCGTCTCCGGTGGGCTCTTCTGCTGCCGGTTGTACAGGAAGAAGACAGTGAGCACCGCACCTAGGATGAGGAACACGGCCACGGTGCCCCCCAGGAACCTGGCTGCACTTCCCAGACCCCTCTGGGGGTGGGGCTTTTCTGGAAACAAAAGACAGGGAGAATTAGGGAGAGAAACTCAAGTGACCCCAGGAGAGTCAGAGATGTGAGAGAGTCAGACCCTGAGGCAGTACTCTGCCCTTGACATTCCACCCCCAGCTCCCCTCCCCATGGTGCTCCAGTTCTAGGAGGGGCTCCCAGTCAGTGTCGGATGGAGCCTCCTCCTCTATTTCCCTATGACCCTGTAACCCCAGACCCTGCTCTGATCCTGGGATCTGGGGCATGGAGGTAGAACGAGGGTGAGGGTATCTCCTGGGCAGGCAGCAGGTGCTGAGATGGGGTCCCCACCCCATCATTTCATTTCTGGCCCTGCAGGGAAGATTCCTGTTGAGGAGTTTAATTTCTTGCCCCTCCCTATGCAATTAAACAAGCAAATGAACTAATTGGTGCTTCGCCCTCCCAGCTCGGGAGAGAGGGTGAGGATCAGGAGGGAAAGGCGGGAGCTGGGAGGGTCGATGAAGAAGGGGCACCTGGGGGTGCCTCCTGGGAAACCAAGCCTCTTCAATACAGATAGGTGAAAAGCCCAGAGGGCTGTGGTCTAAGGTGAGGGGGCTGAGCCCACCTTCTGGACCCACCTGGCCATGGACCCAGAGGATTGCTGGGCTTGTTGAGGTATTTCACAATCTGAGCTGGAGACACTGGTCTGTCCCTGAAGCCCAGGAGGCTGCAGAGACTGACCCTATGGCCAGGGGCACATGCTGCTTCTCAGCGGTCCAGGCTTGGCTCTGAAGCCACAGCTGGCCCTTCCAGTTCCTCCTTCTGCTGGGCTCGATTTCTCACCTCTGACCTTTACAACCCCAGCGTGGAGTGGGGTGTAGGGACTAAGGATAAAATCACACACTTACGTACTCCTTTCTCTCCTTCCTCTCCACTACCATATTACACATAATTAAACACGGAGAGCACCTGAATAGAGATGCCAAATTGCGGTTTGCAGTAAACATCATGGAGCCAATTTTCCTAAAGTGGAATTGACAAGTCCCTCCCACTCACTCACTCAGTCACTCATTCACTCACTCACTTTCTGTCTCTCTCCCCTTCTCTCTGCTCCACTCCAGTGCCCCGAAGGAGGGGGTATCTTGCTCCCAGTAAATTTGCAACCCCTCTCTGGCCTCTTTGCAAAGGCTCTGGCCCCAGCATCCATCTATCCACAGCTGGTGGCTGTGGCCGCCTTGGGAAGGCAGTTTCCTGTGTTGCCCAGGCTGGTCTCAAACTCCTGAGCTCAAGTGATCCTCCCGCCTCAGCTTCCCAAAGTGCTAGGATTACAAGCATGAACCACCGTGCCTGGCTCCAGAGTGATCGTTCTAAACTACAAATCAGATCAGGCCACCTCCCTACTTAAAATCCTCCAACAGTTTGTGGCCTTTATCAAAGCATCCTAGAGCTGAGGCCTTTCACGACCTGGTTCCTGGAGGAAACGCCATGCTGCCCCCAGCCTGGACCACTTGCAGCTCCCAGACAGGGAGCCCCTGCTTCCTCTCATCCTCAGGTGCTAGTAGGAGCCACTCTGTCTACCAGGTCTCTCTTTCCTCCCCCTTCTTTGCCAGGCCAATCCAGCCTGCAGGTTTAAGCTGGATGTGCTTCCTCTAGAGAGTCCTCCCTGCCTCCTCCACCGGAATGGGGGTCCTCCTCTGGACTTCCCCTGCACTCTCTTTCAGTCTCTTTTCTTTTCTTTTTCTTTTTCTTTTCTTTTTTTTTTTTTTAGACGGAGTCTCACTCTGTCACCCAGGCTGGAGTGCAGTGGCGCGATCTCGGCTCACTGCAAGCTCTGCCTCCCGGGTTCACACCATTCTCCTGCCTCAGCCTCCTGAGTAGCTGGGACTACAGGCACCCGCCACCACGCCCGGCTAATTTTTTTTTTATTTTTTATTTTTAGTAGAGACGGGGTTTCACTGTGTTAGCCAGGATGATCTCGATCTCCTGACCTCGTGATCTGCCTGCCTCGGCCTCCCAAAGTGCTGGGATTACAGGCGTGAGCCACTGCGCCTGGCCTCTTTCAGTCTCTTTTCTACAGACTGTGATTGCACGTCTGACTTGTCTCCCCAGCCCTGCACAGTGCCTGGCATGCGGAAGTGCTCAGTAAGTGTGGCGAATGAATGAAGGCTTGACTAAATGCGTAGTGGGCAGTTCTGGGAGAGGGTCCACCGGGCCTCTGGAATCTCACCTTCCACTAGGGGGAGCTCTCACCTTGAGTCCAGCCACCTCCACGCTGGATGCTACGAATTCGGTTTCCCTGGACACAACTCAAACCTGTATCTCCTTTTCTTCTCAGCACAGCTGAGGCAGGCTGGCATTTCCAGAGGGCTAGGGTGGGAGGGGGAGCAGTAGGGAAATGAACACATACGCTGTCCGGCTCACAGAGTTCAGGTTTCTCTTCTACCATGGTTGGCCCCACATGGGATCCGAGCAGGAGGGAGAGACAGGTTCAGGACAAAAGGCTGGGATTTCAGCCCCTACTCCCTGCCTCCAGGGAACTTCTCTCAGAGGCTTTCACCCATCACCCCCTCATGGACTCTGCAGCCACTTTGCCAAGAGAGGGAGGCAGCTGTCTCTATAAGGGCCCTTTCATCATCCTTACAGTGCAAACAAAAACACAGCCATCCCTTGGTATCTCTGGGGGATTGGATCCAGGACCCCTGGCGAATACCAAAATCCAAGCACGCTCAAGTCCCTTATATAAAGTGGTGTAGTATTTGCCTATAACCTATACACATCCTCCCATATACTTCAAATCAGCTCTACGGCTGGGTGCGGTGGCTCACGCCTGTAATCCCAGCACTTTGGGAGGACGAGGCAGGTGGATCATGAGGTCAGGAGATCGAGACCATCCTGGCTAACACGGTGAAACCCCGTCTCTACTAAAAATACAAAAAATTAGCCTGGCATGGTGGCAGGAACCTGTAGTCCCAGCTACTTGGGAGGCCGAGGCAGGAGAATGGCGTGAACCCAGGAGGCGGAGCTTGCAGTGAGCCGAGATAGCCCCACTGCACTCCAGCCCAGGTGACAGAGCAAGACACCGCCTCAAAAAAAAAAAAAAAAAAAAAAAAAAAAAAAAAAAAATCAGCTCTAGATTACTCGTAATACCTGGTACAATGTAAATGCTGTGTAAATGGTTGTAATACTGTATTATTTAGGAATGACAACAAGAAAAAGGTGTACGTGTTCAGTACAGACACTACTCTCCATTTTCTTTTTTTCTGGGTATTTTTGATCTGCAGTTGGTTGACTCCATGGATGCAGAACCCATGGATGGATACAGAGGGCTGACTGTATAACAAGTGAGTCTGTGAATGCACTCGTGTGGGCATTAGGAAAACCAAAGGCTAAACAGGGTGGGATGTGGTGGGCAAGGCCTCACACATGCCAGGGCCACAGTGGATAACTCTGATTTTGTTCCCTCCAAATTGCCCTCTCTCCCTGTCCCACCCTCTCAACATCTGAGTGCAACTTCCATTGTTGCCGTGGGCCTTGCCTGATCCACCTGGAGGATCCTGCCCTGGTGGAAGAAATACTAGTGGAGAGAAAATGAGACGTGGGGACAAGAAAAGGGAAATCCAAGGAGGAGAAATTGGCCTCAAGTCTCTGGCATGCAAGGCACCGTGCCAGGTGCCTTTGCTGATTTGGGGCATATTTGATCCTCATATTGAGCCTGCAAAATGAGATAATGTTATCCCTGATGAGCAAGATAAAGCTCAGAGAGGTTAAGTAATTCGTTCAGGATCGTCCAGATAGTCAGTGGCTGAGGGCACTGGGATCTGTGCCTGTGTGCTGTTCTCCCTGCCTCAGGCTGTGGGGTCTTAGTATTCCTCATCCGTCACTTGGCATGGGCCTGCCATCCCCCCTTTCATCCCTTATCAGACATAGCCCTGCCTACCCCCTCCCTGAATAGGGGGGCCCTGGTTGCTTTGTCTCTGAGCCTCCCCTTGACAGCTGTGAGGAAGGGGCCTGGTGCTGGCCCCAGCCAGAACCCTGGCATTGAGCCCCCAGACACTCTCTGGTTACACCGTGACAAATTGGTTCCCCCGCTCCCAGCTCTGCAGGCTTGAGGGCAGGCCCAGTCACCTGCAGGCAGCCGGGTCTGGCTGTGAGCCAGGAGAGCTGGAATCAGTGTTGGGGGGTGGGGGGGGCCTCCAGGGAGCACTTACTGCCCACCAGGCTCCGGGCTGGACCCTGTCCTTGCGATGGTCCTGGGAGGTTGGCTATGTGCCTCTTGCTGTACTGCAAAAGGGCAGAGCAGTCAAGTCAGCGGTCCAGGTCCCACAGCTAGGGCTGCCACAGCTGGACTTGGGTCCAGTTGACCACTGAAGTCTCTCTTTGTCCTGTTAGTCATCAGGGCCTGGGCTCCTCTCAATGGCTTCCCTGGGAGAGCCCGCACTCAGTCCTGGCTCAGGCCGCAAGAATGGCCTCTGGGGGTCACACCAGTGACACTCCCTGGGCCTCAGTTCTCTCACCTGTCACATAGTGACAGTGCATCTGGTTTTCCTGTCCCTCAGACTGAGATAGTGAAATCCATGGTTAGGAGGTAAACACAGATGGATTCATTCTGGGGGCTGCAGACTGTGTGCTGCCAGGGCTTCTTTGCTCTTCCAGGAACAGCTCTACTGGATTCACTGAGGCCTCGTGGTTGGGGAGCCTGAGGAGCTTCGGGTCACACCCAAGTAGCCAGCAATCTTCACCTGCTTCTTCCGACCACTTCCCTCTTAGCCAGATGTCAGTGTTCCTGCACCCCAGGCTTCCCTCAGGGTGGGAAGTGAGCCCAGACATCCAGCTTCACAGCGTGCTCCCTTGCCCTACCCGTTGTTCCTCCTTCAGTTAGACAAACGTGTGCCTCATACCTCTATGTGCCAGGCATCGTGCCTGGTGTGAGGGGCTTGCCCCCCGGCTAATGGAGGAGTCATACATGTACACAAATAAGTACGCTATTTTGTGATTCATGCTGCAAGAGAGGTCTCTTCCCACAGAGCAGGGGGCCTTCTGAGCAGGGTTTTGATAGCATAGTAGGAGTTCACCACGAGAAGAACATCGTAGGCAGAGTGAGGAGTGCTACTGGGGCATGTGTGTGGAATGTGGGGTATATGAGGGAAATTGCAAGTATTGGATATGGCTGGGAAATGGGCTGCAAAGGGAGAAAGACAAGGAATCGGGGCTGGGAGGAGGGGGCAGAGCATGCTCAGACGTTTAGATTTCTAATAGGTGATATTAGGTAATAGTAATGCCCTCTCTTCTGCCGCCTCTCCCTGGGGACACAGACACTACCTTTCTCATGAGCTAGACTGACCAGGGCTTTCCTGGAGTCACCTCCTCCAGAGCTCCCCAGGGCAGCCACTTGGCACTTCTGCCCCTGAAGCTGTCCTGGGTTGGTCTGCCCTCTGCTTGTCTCCTCTGATGCAGGCCACGCAGGTGTTTGCGGGGAGCCAGGAGCTCAGAGCAGGCTGGGTGTTTGGACTTGGTGCCCGGAGGTTGAATTGGCTGGAGGAAGGGCTGATTTTACCACCCAGGGCCCATCCAGTGGCTGAGTCTGCCTGGCCATGTCTCCAGCCCACGTGTGCTGGACTGACCTTTCCCCCAATGACCAGAGAGGCAAGGGCTGGAGGCAAGTCATCCTGGCCAACCCTCCTGTGTTCGGAAGGTCTGGGGCAGACTCCAGCGGTCTCACAGCTGGGAGGGCTCCCAAGTCTTATCTGAATGTCATTGTTATGTTGAAACCCAACTGTGAGAACCCAGGACCCCATCCACAGGGACAGGAAGCTTCCGACTTCATAGGCTGGAGCCAGGGGACCTTGCAGGCTGTCAGGACTCCTGGCACACCCTTCATGCTCAGGGACCAACAGTGGCTATCCCTGCACTCCTGTAGCATCAGCATCCAGGCTAAGCTCCTCAGCCCGTCCCCCAAGGCCCCGTCAGGCCCACGTTTTGTCCCACACGTGCCTTGCTGGGTGTTTCCAGCTTTCTCTGTCTCCGTCTCAACATCTCATTTCCATTCCCTCTTCCCAGAACTGCAAGCTGGGCTGGCTGCTGCACCGTCACACGTGGGGATTGTGGGACCCTCCCCTCCCCTTGCTCAGGAGGGGACATACCCCTCTCCTCCTCAGTTTAGC